>NC_065567.1:13700274-14328371 GCF_022605725.1 Anthonomus grandis grandis
ATATATATATATATATATATATATATATATACATTATATATATATATTTCTTTATTTGAGCTTGAACATCTCCGCTAGATCCAGACATGGAGCACCGTCGTAACTTTGACCACATAGATTTTTTTTTAAACTGTTTTTTTTTCAAATAAAACTACAGTGATTTCATAACAAATGAACACATCATCTCACCTTTACAATTTTACTTAATCACAAAGAACTTTTCTTCATAGGCACTCTATATAAGCTGCGCCCATTATTTTGTATCACAATGCATAATAAAAATAGCCACTTAATCCTGATAGCAATATCTTACGTGGAGTCATCAATAATTTATTTAAAAAAGCTTGGAAACAGGGTTTGTTGCTATATTGTTGCTATATTAAGACTATAGGGTTGTGCTAATATTAAGACTAATTGTCTTACTGAAGTATACATTCAGAGGACTCGATGTGTGAATATGAGTTGCATTGCCTTTAGAAATTCATTTAATAATATTCAAATAAATTTTAGAATTATTATCTTATTACAAATTTTATCTGTGGGTTAACTTATTACAAATTTTATCTAACGGCTAAATCACTTAAGGTTGCTGAGTGAACATATTAATACATCGGCGTAGTTTGCAGATCTTCATGCTAGTTAGAAATGCTTAAATTCGATTCTAGGATGAGAATCACATCGTAGTCTTTTTTTGCTAAAAACTGTACAGAAGACGGCAGTATTCAGCCTAGTTTGCTGCAGATTTAATTGACCAATCACACTATTATACTTGGGTTACCGAACAGATGGAGTGGTCACGTGATCGTTCTGCGCCGGAGGTGTGGCCTAGAGCCTCGATAGGGTTCATGACTTGGGGTTTTATTTAATTTTATTAGTCGAGCGGCTTTAGATCATTTTGGTTGAATTTTCTGCTATTCGAATATTTGAATCTTCGCAATATTGAAAAGTTGAGATTGTGTTTATTTTTTTGTTAATTTGTTTGTTAACAAATAATGGCTGATGCGCCACGTACACCCCCATTGTCACCCCCCAAGAAAAGAGTACGAAAAGATTTGACCATTGCTGAAAAGGAAGTGATTATGAACATATATAAAACATGTGATAACGAGCATCCAGCATACAACAAAGTGCAAAAAGTTCAGTTTACAGCAGAACCAGCAGGTATTAAATATTTTTAATATACAGTGTGTTCCAGGATGAGCGAATTTATACGTGAAAATGACAAAATGTTGTGGTTAAAATTTGACCGTTTGGCATCCAGCCCTGCTTGATTAAAAAATCAAATTTAGCATATTATTACTTTTTTAAAATCAAGCTTGCCTTGATACGAACATTCTTTAAATTTTATAAGTAGATAAAGTGGAGGGTAAAGTAGTAATTCTAGGCAAGATATAAAAAAAGTTTATAAGAAAAGGTTGTTTAAAATGCAAAATTATTATTACTTTGATTTTTACGTTTTGTGTACCAATGAATTTTTTTATTCATATTTAATTATTAGAGATTGAAATTTGTAAAAATCAAAGTAGGCCTATGGTTATAAAATTCGGTATTCGGACTTTTTTGCATTCTAAACAACTTTTTCTTATAAACTTATTTTACATCGTGCCTAGAAATACTACTTTACCTACTCATAAAATTTTAAAAATGCTCGTACCAAGGCTTGATTTTTAAAAAAGGGATTATTATATCATTATTACCTGGCACAACCTCAAAATCGGTTTGGACCCATTTTACAGGCGACCGTATTATATTTTAAAAAACGCTGCTTACAAAGCAAAGCTGTACGGTAAAATAATTTAAAAATAAGTAGGCATAATTCTCCTCGTCTAAATCTGCCAAGGTTGCATCGATGGGCGGGCCTATATTTCGCGCACATCATTTACTCCATCTGTTCGGTAATCCGACTATAGATTGTATTACTGATTTTGAAATATTTTGAGTTAATACAATTCTATATTTTTATTGCAGATTACTATTCCCTTAGCGCAGTTCTCCATTAATACTAAAGGAGCAGATATTTTTATGAAAGTAGCAGACATGATGATGGCATTCTATTTTACGTTGGATCCGTTTGTTTATGTACTTCAGCGGTACATAGAGAAAGGCACTTTAGGTCTGCCCTGGTGCTTTCTCAGCCGCAGGAAATCGACCTCCAGTTTGCCTACAACTACAACCACTGGCGGCGGAGGTACTCCAACCTCCGTTTTAATTGCACAACCTGTCTTTCCTCCTGCACATGCTAATGCATGAAGGTCTATTCCTTTAGTCCTCTCTCTCACTCTCTTTATATTTATGTTAAATTTAAGTCCTTTATTTAAAAGCTTAGGCTTTTTAAATTTTATTGTAATGTTTTAGTTGCAAATTATTAAAATATACAATATCCTAATACAGGGTATAGAAAAAATAATTGGAGCTTTAACTATTATTGAAACTTGAAAAATAAAATTAAGACTGCACTGAACCGCATACACAGGTATAGGAAGTTAAAGACCCGATATAAGAAATGGGTGCATTGTGATAAAAAAAGATACAAGTATAAATTTTTCCACACCTATATATACAACCTGACATAAAACAATATATTATACATAAACAAATAAATTAATAATTTCGAAAAGATGCATTTATAATACATCTTTGTCGTGTCTTTTCTAAATAATTATCAATGTGTTACCAAAGACTGAAAAGGTTTCTACATAAAGGGTAACTAAAATGGCAACAAGTAGGATGATTTATTTCCTTCCTTAAATAAGAAAGGTCAATGAATTGACGTCAAAAACAAAATAAAATTAATATGTTTCAATTGAGGTAAAGAAGTTTATTAATTACTTATGAATAAATACGAATGTAGTAGTTTTGATCAAAAACTTCATTCTATGTCGTGCAACATGAGCAACGGTGACTTCGAGTAGTAACATATAAGAAGATGAATCCAGCGATATTTTGATTACGTTAAATCTGCATAAGAACATTTATTGAGAAAAAGTTAGCAATAATCTTATTTTTTTTTGTATAGCACGAAAATGGCCAGAAAATAATGTTTGTAATGATAATGAGTTCAAGAAATCATCTGCTGCTATATATCAGTTATCACCAATAAAAACTAGCTTTTAGACAAAAAAATATTTTAATCGACTACGTTAACTCTAAAAGAAGTGCATTTGTTCCTCGGTCAAGCTTTAAATTAAACCAGAAAATGTCTTGACCCAAATACAAAGCGATGGGTTTATCTGTGAAGCAATCAAGTTGCATGTTCTTTAAAAATTAATCTTCTGCTGACTTTCAACGCTGTTTTTACCTGAAAACATTCATTGCCACATCGCTACTTTTACAAAATATATACATTTATCTTTATTCTTTTTTCAGTAATTTCTTTTTTATATTTTCCTTACTGATCTGTAAATTCTATATTCTCCGATTAGTTTATATGATTGAGACGGAGTAAATGATATTGGTTTGACGCTAAACTATAAGCTATTTATGAAGTAAATTCTACAATAACAGCTATCAGACCATGATTTCCACACTCTATTAACCGATAGAAATTTATAATAAAATTTAAAAGGTTTTCATATTTAGTGGTCCAAGTGATAGTAGGTAAATAATTTATCCATTAGTATTTAATTATTGAGTTTTTAGTTTTTCTTGGCATAATAATGAGGCTCAAGTTGAAAAACATATAATAATAGTTGTAAATAAACATTGGATTTTTAAAGATTTTAATTTTCGAAATTTTTTTTATGAATAAATTTTAAATATTAATTTTTTGAGGGTATGAAACTACACTACTTATTGTAAATTTTTACCACGCTAAACAATAGCAAATAAAAACAGTTTCAGAACAAAAACAACGTTTGACACTTCAAGTGATATTTTTATAAGTAATACCTGGTGGATTGACCAAGAATAAGATCCGTCTGACATTTATCGTTTTTCGATACTAGATGTAAATCATTTCATTTCTTTTTCAGTTCTAACAACATTTAATGATAAACAACAATAAATGATATGATAGCGAGAAATTTACCTACAATTACCTTTGTCTTTACTGCGTCAGGCAAAATATTTAGTTTCAATCAAAACTCCTAATAAAAATAAATCACAAAACAGTTTTATTACCAACCAAAACTCTTTATATTATTCTCGATCAGGTTTCGCTAAAGATGTTAGTATCTTCGGAAGCAGATTAGAATTATTCTTATTAGATTGTTTGAAGATTATATCGTTAACACGACACAATTTTGAGAATATACTAAAGAGTTTTTGCTAGTGGTAAAACTGTTTTTGTGTTTTATTTTTATTAGGAGTTTTTATTGAAACTAAATATTGTGCCTGACGCAGTAAAGACAAAGATAATTGTAGTTAATTTCTCGCTATCATATCATTTATTGATGTTTATCACTAAATGTTGATAGAACTAAAAAAGAAACAAGTAGGAATTTTTAGAGAACTTTTTTCTATAAATACTTTTTTATGAAATGCGTGCTGGATAAGAGAAAAGTTTCAAATTTCAAAGAAATAGAAGTTAAAAAGATAGATTTTTTTGATTTTGAGACCTTGTATACTGAAAAGAAAGCCTATAGATAAAAAGCGGCATAAAGCATATTTAATTAATGTATTACGTATATTTAGTTAAAAAAGGATAATTTTGTGATGTATTAGGGAGTTTTTAAAAAACTGATTTTAAGATTTATGTTTTCTAAACGATTTTTAAGGGTGGCAAATTTTTCTAAAAGCATATATGTTTAAAGCCTACGACTTTTGGATAAATAACAAATAAGAACCATCTTCACCCACCAAAATCCCTTCAGGAAAAATATTAAGTTGTCTGAATATTAATTTTTTCTGCTTGATATATTTTTGATAAAAGCTTGCTATTGTAGCATATAATTAATGTAAAATAGGTTATTTTTACACTAGATTTTAAAAATGTTCATAACTTGTCCTGTAAACCTAACTACATAATACATATAGAGATGCCATTTGTTTTGTCCAATTAGTCTTTATTTTCTAACGCACCAAAACATCTTTTTATTATTGTAAATAACAATAGTAACTAATCTCACATATAAGTTTTCTATGTTCACTATTAACTAACTATTGCTACCAAGTTTGCTTTAATTTTATATTAGTACTTGGTAATAAAATTTTTGAAAACTCTAAAATAGTATTTTAAATTAGTATTTTCTTGTAGACTCAGTTAAATGGAGTACCCAGGATACCAGCGGTTATTTTTTAGAATCGTAATATTGAAAAATGAAAAATTTTATTATTTTTATTATTTTGGTATGTTTTATATAAAGTATTAATTATTCAGGTAATATAAAAGTAAACATGCAACCTAACTTATTTATATTTAACGTATTTTATATTATTGTATTTCTGTAGCCATATTGTTAAAATCTAGAATTTTTGTTAGTATTAAGTTTTATGAATCACTATATAGTATTTAACAATTATTGCAAACACAAAAAAGCTACACAACTCATAATTTGTGTGTATTTCTGACAACAGACTGATATTTTTTTTGTGATAGAAAGATATAGTTATTATATTTATAGTTAATATATTTACTTTATGCAATGTAAACATGTATGTATTTTAACATAAAATTAAAAAAAAAAATTAAACATATATATGGAGTTTTCTTTAAAAGTAAAATAACCACTAAGCAAAATAATTTGGTCCCGTACATTTGCTAAGCAAATCGTTAAGTTAATGCTATTTTTAGCGTAGCAGAAGTCTAAAAAGGGTGAAAAAATATACGTAAAAGTTATTTTTAGGTAATGGCACAGTATGGGGTGCTAGTCCAATTTACATATTGCCCTTATAAGATAGGAAATGGTTAGTAATTCGTCTCAGGCTTCGATTTTTTAATCGCTTTACCTATCCAGGGTGTATGTTTGTCCTATTACCATTGCTACCTTCAAAATTGGGATCTAATCATAACTAAGGAGTTACGATGTCGATTAAAATAGGGAAAAATAGTTATTTTTCTGTGTTCACTTATTAAAGAGTTGATAATTTTTATATTAGTTTCAAAACAAAGAAAAAACCGAAAATTCTTAGCCATATTCAATAATGAGCGGCGACACTCAATTCAACTCAATTCAATGATCTAAAGATAAAATAATAGAAATTATTTACTTATTTATTTAGGGGACTTTAAAAGGCCTATTAAATTAAATATCTTTTTATAGGCGTTTTCTGGTGTCTTTATAGAACACGAAACCATCGGCGCTGCTTTAAAAAAAGTATTTTTTGTGCTTTTTTTTACCCTAGAAGCTTACGGGACCCGGGAGTAAATAGGGGTACTGGTTGGGTAAATTACCTATAAAATACTTTTGAGAATACGCTGAGTGAAACAGCATATCTACTACATACCTAAATGCAAAAAGCAGCTACAGAGTGTGTTTCATCAAAATAAAGCTCAAAAAAAACAAAAACAACATAATCTTCTGGACATTTTTTCAAAACTTACAATGCAAGAACTCCACAATTACGGCGATGTTGCCATATTGACATACAAATAAGCAAAATACTGAAGGAGGATTGGAAAGGAACATTGTTGAAGAAGGGTTGAAGCTATCCAGGTTATTTGTTTATTTTTTTTTAATGAAACTAGGTTATTGGAATATACTTACAAGGGCGTTTAGTTAAATCCCAACAGACTTCTGCCACAGTCAAATTATTGGACGCATTGAGCAATGTATTATCATAAAATATTTTCCAAATTTTTATTTGTTTCTTATATAGTTTTTTTTGAACTGAATAGAGAGCTGACTGATCGTTCTACATTTTGAGTGTGTACAGTGGGGTTATCAGGATTAACAAAATTAATTGAGTGATTACTAGTAAAAGACTCAAATCATTTCTGGTCTAATTTTTCATAGGATTTCAAACAATCTGATATTATTAGTGTCAAGCAATATCCATTATCCAATGACTTCTAATCAGGTTTCGGCAGTCCTATCCTGAACAGATATAAGAAACACTTTTCTGGTTTCCCTCTCGAAGCCTCCAAAAACTCACTGGCCCTCCAAGTTTTGTAGAATTATCAGTGACCCATTTAATACAATACGTATCTGCAAAAGGAACTCCAAAATATGTACGAGAACTACACTTCACCAGTCTTTGACGTGGATAAGGCAGCCGCAGCCTTAACACAACTAAGTAGACAATGTCTTTCAAAGGTAAGTGACCACGACCCTTCCTTGGCGTTCTTTTTTGTAACACACTTTTGATGCTTTTTCCGTAAAGAGTATGTTCTTGAATAAGTGTAGTAGGTTCAATTATTCATATTTAGGTCTATCCTGCGACCGCAGATGTTACAGTTAGGAGATCTTTTCAACACACCATAGTCCACTAAAAAATCCACCAGTTTTCGGCAAATGGAACTCATGACTAAAAACTCCCTGATTGTAAAAGTACAACTGTCACAAGCCTTTGTTTTTGTTTTGAAAAGCACTCAGCAATTATATATTTTTTTCTCAATTTTTTTTTTAAATTTTTTAATGTGATAAAAGTCAGCCTCACTCACATTAATAGACCCAGACAAAATATTCTTGAAAGTTCCAGTGGACACATGGCAACGGCGCCTTGTAACGAAGTGTTTAGAATCATTTAGCCATGTAATCTAAGAGGACATTCGTAATTACACCTTTTCAATAAAAAGAAAAGAGATAGATAGAAACCCAACAAAAGTTCTACAAAATTTTGCCGATTTTATTGGCACTTTTTGTTTTTTTATATTTGTAAAGTATTTGTGAAAGTAAGTCCTAATATTTTAGGAAAAATCGAAAAAATATGTCATCATTTACTGAATTAGTGCCCAAAAATGTGATTTTAAGCCACCCAACAGTGTTATTTACCTTAAATGCCGTAAGTTATACCAGCTGGAAAGGCACAACAATAAAAATAGATGATGTAAGACCGTCCAACAACCTTATATACGAAATTTCTTGTTTAATCTGGGAAAATATAATTGCTTTTATCTATTTCTTTCAATTACTAACCTTTAAACGCCACTTTTCGACTAGATGTTTATGTTTTTATAAGGTTAAGGCTTTTATACAATACAAAATATGTAAGAATGATTAAGTATGAGCTTTTAATTCGAAAATTAGCTCTTTAGTGTAAATGCTTACATATTAAAGGGCCAAGAAATTAATGCCATAATGAGAGATAATATCATCTTTTTATAAAATTGCAAATAACTATCAATGCACATGTAAAAGATAAAAATACTTCTTTTACTTAAAGTTATAAGGGCAAATGGATTTTATTGTTTAGTTAAAAGGCTTAAATCTCCTTGATAGCTCATGTCGAGCCTGTCAACAAAACTCTGAAATCTTTATATATCTATTGTTCTAAGTTACCCCGGTTATGTCCATTGATTTAACGATGCTTGATAAGTACTTAACAGATTAGATGAGACGACAATTCTGTCATTCTGCAGGGGTGGAGAAAGGGAACTGCCGCATTTACTTCATTTATGGATTAAGCTTCAGCGAATAAGTTTGATATTATTAAGGTCGATAAACACACATCTATTTAAAAAAATAAACTTTATCTGAAAGTAATTGTTTTAATTAACAGTGTTTTAGGAGGAATAAAGGAGTTCCTCAAAATAACTTACAAGTTTTCGGCTCAAAAACGGATGACTAAAATGGGAAAATTTGTCACATCAATCTGTACCAGTTGAGACAAGAAACGAAATCAATCCAATCTAAAAAAGATGCATATAATTAAGGGTTAAATTCTCAAAAAAAATAAATGCCAACACTCTTCTTACAGCCACAGAATAATAAGCCAACAAGATCAACTTCAGTGGCAATTTGGCCTTAAAACACTTATGGGTCCAGTACCTAAAAACACAATAGAAACACTAAATGAAGTAAACAACTTACCCCATAACTTACCTCAAAAAAATCTCTAAATTTTTGGAGGATAGTCGAACTTAAAACAGAAATAGAGCGAGATCAAATTGAACAGCGCTATGCCGATGATGTTTCCATAATACAATCGGCTCTTGAACTCTAACCCCAAAAGGGTCTTGTACTTTCTAATGGGGTTTGATTGGAGTTTTTCTTCTCCCTTGTTTAGAGTATTAATCTTTAAGCGAACCAAGAGGTACAAATAAGTCCATGACAGAGACTTAATCTATGAGAGTGAGGAGTGAATTCTGTTTTTTGCGGGGTTGGATTTCAAAATCTTTATTCTCATTACCCACCCCATGACGTCGCCGACGGGAGGCCGAGAATCCCTTGATCTCTCCAAGGAATAGATGGGATAATTGATGAATCTTCGAAGTTGCATGCCCTATGTAGTTGGCTCGTGCTTAGTTCATTTTTAAATAAATAGCCATTTAATCGATAGCGGCCAGTGAGGATACCTGTTACGATATATAGTTTCCGTCTAGTCAGAGACAATTTGGGAATTGTCTCCACTTCTGATTTGCCATTTTTAAAAAGCATATGAGAGTGTGGTTTAATTAACTCTCTGATGTTTACCATAGTAAGGCCCAAAAAAGGCTGCGACCCTAGTGGTTGAAGTGCGATGACCTCCTTGGCGAGGGTATCGGCGACCCGATTATTCTTACCGTGGTTGTGTCCTTTAGTCCAGCTAACTTCCTTGTTTTTGCTAGAAGGGTCTGGTGGGTTTGCAGCAGTAGATCTGGTCTAGAGAGCGCAAAAACTGCTTGTATGTAGTCTGTGTGATTATACACCGTTCTGTTAGTTATTTTATTAGTCATTAGTGGTTCTGCCATATATTTCTGATTGAGAAATACTTGTCGGAAGAGACTATTCCAACATGGTGGAAGTGAGTCATTATGAGCACAAGTGTTTGTATTATAAAAAAAATGGTTTGGCATAATTGTAACTAATTCCAATAATCTAATCGAATTTAAGGCAAATTTTTGTATATTACTGCGGGGTCCGGGTTGTTTTGGTTTACGAAAATAGAATATTATATGAGTATATACTTTAACACATGGTTGCAAACTTTTTCCAATTATCTTAAGGTATAAAAGAAGATAAGTCAAAGATATCTTTAGAAGTATTGCCGTTGCTATTTCAAATAAATGGTTACGATTTAAAATTATAATATTCTATCGCAAGTCATAAAGTATATAAACAGTACTTGAAATATTAATATGTGACCAATTACATAGACTTATATAAAGAAATCTAATGATTCCCTTTTAATGTTTCAACATTCATTTCTAGGAAAAAAAGATAAACCTTATGCTCTATAAAATCCTAAATAAGCTTAAATTATTACTGCAATATAACATTTTTATAATATAAACTATAATTAAAACAAGGAACATTAAAATATTAGTTCATAAATCAGTTTCTGTACGCCACTGCAAACTGACCAAATCTGCTCTTTAAATAACAAAATGCGGTAAAATAAATCCAGGAAAACGGCGTAGATAATGACTAAAGATTGTGCATTTGATTCCGCTGTTGCAGGATAGTCCAGAAAACAACCTGTAGTGTGGCAATTGACATTTAAAACCAAACAATCTGCCCGGTAAATTTAGCACAGCTCACAGAGGGAACAGCGGCATAACAATTTGTAGAACAGCTCTTTGGGTCAGCCAACCAGCATGCGGATTTCGATGACGTTATGGTTTGCGTGTCTTTTTCCAGTTTAGTCCAGTCTAGAACTGAATAATATATTACTTTGCCCCTATGGCGATTGGAGTGTTTCTCTTTCCAGATCTAAAATTTGTCCTTGTTACTTACATAAAATGATTCTATCATAGAAAATCTACTAGTTGTAACAAAAAAAAACCAATAATAGTAGTAATATGATATCAAACATGATTCAGAATATATTTGACACCGCTTTGACGACTTAACGTACAATATTCAATCTATGATATAGTCGAGAATTTTATTTTAAAAAAACGAATAACATTCGCCATTTGCCATTGTTTTCCAAGATTTCATAGGCTATCAGAAATAAAATTTCAATGAAAAGAAAATGCGTTAAGGGAATATGAATTCTCTTGTAACTACCCCAACAAAGGGATCGAGTTTGCCAATAAGTAAGTGTAGAGCATTCAAAGATGGGATTTTGTTATATTTATAGTAATAAATATAGGATATAAATATTTTATATGTTAAAGAATAAACGATAATGTTTTCATGAGTTAATTACTTGAGGTCAGTATGTTATTAGTAGTAATAAGTATGTAAATCAAACAAAGTACTTAAGTGTATGTCACATCTCCTTTTCTTATGTAAATCACTTTTATTTCATAGACCTAGTTATTTAAACAATAATAAAATTTATTTGATTTTAAAATTTATCCGATATCGACGGCACTCGAGTATCGGATTTTTCGCTCCATAAGCTCTAATATCAAAAGGCGACTACATTCAAAGTCCACGCAAACAAATAAAATACTTGTTCGAAATAAATGGTTTTAATATCCTTGATGAGGTAAGTGCAAGTTACTTCTTTCGATAGTCACTTAACGTTTAAATAATGAATTGTTAAAGCAAACTTAGTTCTATTAACCTAGCGATTTAATCATATAAATTTGTTCTTCTGCATGAAATGAGGGCTAAGCACTTACACAGAAGAACAAATGTCGATGTAATCTATAATAACTAGTAAATGTTTCCGTTATCAGATGTAGTCTTTTCCTTGTCAACAACAAATTACTTTTGGTAGTTTTGCGACTAATAGCTTATAATCTCAGCATTTGTTATGAAAAGCTTGAGAGATCGTTTAGTGATCATTTGTTCGTTCACTGATCACTAATTATTCTGCCTAAGTGTTGTTAATCTTTAAGACAATATTGTATACTCCACAGTCGAGCCTGTCATAATTTTGGATCCATCCGACACTAACCCTCAAAAACTTTACAAAAATATATCCCATTACTAACAGTACTACTAACTGTATATTACGACTCAAAGTCGGTTATCGGCGGATAACACATGATTTCTTTATGACAGTCAACAAAAATTAATATAAAAGGCAAATAACTTGCTTGCTCAGCAATACTCTAGGCAAATTGAAATTCACTCAGTTTTCCTATGACGTGCCAGTTCCATTGGTATAATTATTAGGATATTAGACATATGAAGCTAATACTAAGTTGGCTATTCGTATGTTTTAAGCCCCAACAGGTGTGCTTGTAATGACCGCTTTTATTGCACGGTAAAAAAAAATCCGTGAATACATTTTACGACAGTGGCCAGCCAAGAAGGCTATTATGAATTAGTCTGGCTGATTAATCCATAATGCATCACCGAAGGTTATTAGAAACCTTAAGGTTTAACCTTGGCAAAGCAAATGAAGCACTCCAAGAAATTTTAAGAAATTTTATGTGGCTGACCAAACTTTAGTGTTGTTTAGATGTCAAATACCAGCGGCATCTTTGATAATAAAAAAACCCTAACAGAAATTAACGTTGATGAACTATACCTAAATAATACGTTATAATGAATTATATTAATATATATCATTATAATGAATGAAAATCAGATTAGTTTCCAATAAGATGATGCCCATCGCATGGCTATTATGTGGCTCCAGTAGAAGTTCTTGGAAACCCATTTCCTAAGTCAGTGAATCGGCAGGTGAGTGACCACCGAAAACTCCAGGCTTAAGTGCTTTATTAGATTACTTTCATTGGTATCATATAAAAAGGACGAGGTCGGATTCTATTTAACATCTTCGAAGCGAATTACAGCTGAATGTAGGGAAATAACTCAGTAGATACGTGAAAATTGAATGGATTCAAACAAAGTATGGATGTAAATGGATACCACTTTTAGCACATGTTGACCTATCTCTCTATAGAAAATTTTTACTTTAACTCTAATATGATTATAAATTGTAAGTAAATTCTTACTATGAAAAACACATCGATTATTGTTTGGCAGGCTATAGATAAAAGGACCTGTATAAATTGCAATTGACTTATCCGAGAGTTCTTCCCAAAATATACAAATAGGGATGCGCTCTTTTTGTTGGGCCAATCTTTATAGCAATAAATAAATAAATAAATAAAAATCTAATAAATACTCATTTGTGATAAAAAAAAAAAGTTTAAGCAGGTGATATTTTTTTTGTCACACACTGTTTACCCAGGGTTCTGTGTTTCAACATGCAATATATATAGTATACATATATAAAATATCTAGTATGAAATCCTAATAAAGGGATTTAAAAATACACTTTTTATGCTTACCTTACACAAGTTAAGATATCTTAGGAATTAAATGATTTAGGTATAGGACATATTTTACAAAAAAGTTTATTTATTTGTTACGGTTAAAAGTTACTTTATGTGTAAAATAATAGTTTATTTATTTTCCGGTCATTAACATGTATCTTAGACTAACTGAAATTTAATCAGTCTAGTTGAATTCGTAGTTACAACTTTTTAAACGAGCCCTCTAAAAGGCAAAAAAATTAATTACCTGGCAACGCCCTATATACATTTTAAAAATGTTATATCAAAGTAAAATTTTCTTAATTTTTGAATGCGTTTATATAAAAAGTTTAAATTTGGCACACATCATTATCAACCTAAATACTACTTTTTGGTCCCTAGCTCATTTTGCAAAACTTCAAAATGGCGGCAGGACGTCACCTTAAAAAATAAAATTAAATGACCCCCCTCATGCGATACATCCTTTGCAAGTTTCCACTGAATGCTTTATGGTCCTCAAATATTAGTTCATTACTTCTACCCATAGCAAAATAGCAGCCTTTCAAAATCGTGACAAAAATGTATACCATTAACTGCAAGACAGTAAAATAATCTATTGGAGAACTCGTCACGAACATTTTGGAACGTGGCAACATTAATATTGCGACATGCATCAATTATTCTTTGACGTAGATCAAAGATAGATTCTGGCTGGGTGACATAGACTTTTTGTTTTAAGTAGCCCCATAAAAAAAATCAGTGGTACCACTCGGTAGGCCCTCGACGACCAATCCATCGATTAGGGTAAGTATTAGTTAAATATTCCCCAATATTTCTGCTAAAGTGAGGCGGTACCCCATTTTGTTGAAAAACTGTTTCCAACTAAAATTTATGAGGATCGTCTTCAATAATCTCAAGGATCAGTGGTTCTACTGCATTTTCCAACATGTTCAAGTAAAGGTCCTCTGTCAAATTTTTGTCTAAAAAGAGAAGCCCAACAATGTGATTCACTAATATGGCAGCCCACATATTTATTTTTTCTGAGTATTGTGTGTGTGTTTCACGAAATATGTGAGGATTTACGTCGCTCCAATAACGGACATTTCGCTATGAACTTTACCGTTCCAAAAAAAGTACATTCACCACTAAAACAAATGTTCTTCACATAAGCAGGCTGGTGTCCTATTCTCTCGGTCATTACTTCGCAGAATTCCATACGTCGATCAGGTTCATCTTTTGTCAATTGATGAATAATTTGAATTTTATACGAATGACATTTATGTTTTTTAAGTATCCTCTTCACAGTAGCAGAAAATACATCAGACGTGTCGCCAATTTGCGAAGTAGACTGTTGTGGATCTCTTACCATAGCTGCTATAGTATCCACCTATTTTTCTTCTGGATAGCTGGGACGCCATGGATTCTTCCTACTGGCAACACTACCCGACTCAGTAAATTTCTGAATTAGCTCGCGAATATGCTTTTGACATAGTGGACGGTCAGAAAAACGAACATTAATAATTCTTTCCATCTCATGCACATTACGATTTCCATCGTAAATAAAAATAATTTCAATTTTTTGAGCAAGGGGACGCGGATCAGGCATTCTTAATTAAATCAAGGTGCAAATAAAATTGCACTGAATTAAATAGCAAAAATATTCTCTCCTTTCGGCATTATTCGCTTTTATAGGTATTGGTAAACCAAATAAGTTTTTGTGTGGAACAGTAACTTTCATGATGATAATGCGACATTAACAAAAAATACAAACTCTACAGAAAACAATACACATACAAACTTATTACACCTGAACAAGTGTAGCAAAATGCGAAAAATAAGAATTTGAAATGGGTAGAAGTAATCACTTAATATTTTGGGACCATAAAGCATTCAGTGGGAGCTTTCAAAACGATATATCGCATGACCCCCCTCCCTATTTAATTTTATTTTTCCAAAATGGCGTCCCGCTACCATTTTGAAGTTTTGCAAAATGAGCTAGGGATCAAAAAGTAGTATTTAGGTTGCCAATGATGTGTGCCAAATTTTAAAATATAAACGCATGCAAAATATAAGAGGGGGGAAGGACAACTAAGAGCACAGTATAATACCATTTGAAAAAAAAATCTGGTAAATTTTTTGTGACTTATATGCTGTAAACAGCATATGGGTTGAAAACATTCTAAAAAGTAGTTATTATTATTAAGTGTTTGAAAACTAAGTTAAATATCGTTTTATATTTTTTTTAATAAAACGCCCGGATTATAATCGTCCAGGCGCCGCAGTGACCACCAACTACACCTTATCGTTTCCAATATCCATCTTCAAGAAATAATTCTACGCTAGACGCTACCCGCACTCACACATATACAATCAGCCTATGCATGTTTCCCAACGCCTGCGCCCGCCTTCGTCAAGAAAAATTAGTTTTTGAATTTCTTGCACGCTACTTTGAAACTTCTTTAAGATTTGACCACTTAGCTGTGAACTGTGATCTACCGCGTATTCTGGAGTAATCCAGTGCGCCCTTTATCTTATTGTCAAAATGAATTACATCACTGTGTCCATTCCTCTTTTATTAGTTTTTGCTGGATTTAATCATGCACATGGGTTGACAACTTTTGGAAAGTCAAATACTAATAATCAGCAACCGTCCAGTCTAGGTAAGTACATTTAAAACAAAAATACCTTTTCTATAAATTATTTTATATTTCTTGAAACTTTTTTATTATTGTGTCTTGACAATTTAATATTACTTAAGATTAGAAGAAATTTTGATCTTATCAACAATAACTTTTTTTTTTCTTGTATTTTGGTCTTGTAATTTGTATCTTCTTTAACTTGCGAGCGCCATAAGAGCGTTTACTAAGACCATTAAAGCTTGTTATACTTTTAAGATTTTTCGACACTGTCATAATTGAATTTTTGTTAACAATTTTATTATTGTGAGCAAAATATTAAATGTTCTCGATGTGTGACTTGGAGAAGATTATCTACATTAAGACTACTTTCACTAAAACTGTTATTTCAGAAAAAAAAACAAATTTTGCCAAAATTTAAAACCAAAGGTTTAATGAAGATTAAGCACCGATACAACTGATATAATTTATTCGAGAATGTAACAATGCTGATAAATTAGGTTAATTAGCTATTAATCACTAAAGTGACTTGTATTGCAACTAAGTGAACATTCTCAATCATAAAAATCATATCAACAATCAGAAAAACACTGCCTTGCTCCTCTGGTATAGATTTCGATAACTCATTTTGTTTCTTCAAATTCAAGACTTTTTAAAGAGTCTTTATTGCCTGTTGTTTTTTAATATAATAGACAATAGTAATAGTATATAATTTCGGGCAAAATTAAAATGTTTATTTATATTCTCCACCTATATTACTTACATACACTTTTAAATAAAATATATTATATAATTTAGTAACTAAGGCGCATTTCTGATGGATTTTAATCTCCTCTTAATTGTTGTTATTCTTCTCATGGTCAATTTTAATATAAAACGACCAGTTTCTAAAGCGATAACTAGTTATACCCCCTTTCTAGTAAGAATAACAATAACAACAAACATCCTCGATAAGCATATTTTCATCAAGGAGGTGAACATTTAAATTAATCTACATCACAAATGTTTACATTTATATTAATTAATTATGACGGTGATTGTAATCAGAAAGATTTATGTGTTTAATTCAATGAGATGGGCACGTTGTCATCTTATCTTATTTAACTGTCATCACATTACTACTGAACTAATCAAAAACATATTCCAAGTTTCCCACACTGTGACTTTCAAACGCTACCAGGAATTCGCTTTTTGCCCACAAACACTATGCATAATTGAACCAGTTTCTTAGTTAATTTAAAATAAATACTTATTACCGAATTAACTTATTACTCATCTTATTAATAAACTAACTTTTAATATTATCGTAGTCACGAGATATATTATTTTTTACTTTTTTATTTTTTCTTTTCAATGCAACAGAGAATTTTAAACATTTTTCCTTAACTAGTATATAAAAATTCATTGTCCCATATGCTCCTTATTTTAAAAGTAACTTTAACATATTTTATAAAAATTGGCGAAAACCGCAAACATATTAGATATTTTTTGTTTCGTTTCACAATAACATTCAAGGACCTAAAATCAAAAAGGGTTAAAGACATTTATATCGTTTTTTTAGTTAAATTGGTATTTTATGTCATATTATTGGCACGAAAATCATTGCAAATACCTTCGGCGATATCGCCGAGGGTTGGGTTTCGAAATATCGAAATTTATTCCGAATATCCTGAATTGGCAAGGCCATTTTATATCTCGTTCGCTTAAGTGAACAACTTAATCATGCTACGGGTCTCTTGTTTAATTATTTTTGGCATTCTGACTATCTTTACTGCTGGTAAGTGAGTTTTAGTGAGCTAGAGTGATTTCATTTTAAAATATTTAATTTAACATTTTTAGCATTGTATTTTAATATATTCATTATTCAGAATTTTCCAATATTAAAAGACAATCACTAAAAATGTTAGAAGTCATTCCACTAAATCGCTCTCCCTCTCATTATATTATACAGGGTGACAATAAAAAAACGCTGAAAACAATTCCTAAAAAACAAAGAGGGAACAAAAATAAACATATTTTCTTACCGAGGGTCGAGTGATACATCGTCTTGAAGCTCTTAAAAAATGCGTTCCAATAATACCATAGAAAGCCACATTTCAGAAAATTCTTCCTGATTTATCAAGGAAAACAATAAATAAGAACAGTATTTTGATTTTTTTATTATGACTTAATTATGTTATTGTTATAAATATTTGCATTTTATTATCACAAAATTTATTTTTGAAGTAACTTGTACTAGTATTATTAATTTAAGAACATTTATCTTCGGTTCCGTTTAAACGAAAAGCAGCACTTCTCATCTTTAATAATAGTGCACAACATAGCTGAACGTGTATACATTATTTTCATTTATCGTTTTCAGAATAAATGTTTCTTAAGGGTAGCTCAACGTTTTAACGAAAGGCATCCAGATGAAAATGTAAGCCCGGAGTATATTCGCCAACTAGTAGCCAAATTTTTTTCTGTCACGAATAAAAAGAGAAATCAATCGAAAGTAGTTAAGTGCAAATTAAAATTCTGGGTTAGTTTGCAATGAATTCATCTTTATCAGCTCATCAAGCAGCTGTAGCAACTGGATTACCACGTGAATCAGAAGAAATGTACTGAAGTTTTATACCTAAAAACTACAAATACTGCAGGAACTTGGTGATGGCAACCCGGACAGAAGGATCCAGTTTTGTGAAATAATAGGCAAAACCTCGACTAGTTAAAAATATTTGCTTCAGTGATGAGTGTACCTTTTATTTAAATGGACATGTTAATAAGCAAAACTGTCATTACTGAAATGATGAGGATTCACACGTATTTATATATACCCAGTGCCCTCAGAAATTATTGTTTAGGCTGTTATATTGGGAGATGGTGTTATCGACCCAATATTTATATCAGGGAATTTAAATGGCGACATGTATGCTGAAATATGACAGAGGTCTATTGAACAACTAATAGTCCGAGAATTAAAAAATCAGAGGGACATACATGGAAATTTATCTTCAGAAGAATGTTCATTATTTCAAAATATTTCAAAAATTATAACAATATTTTAAAATAATGTTATTATTTATTGTTTTCGTTGATAAGCAGAGAAGAATTTTCTGAAATGTTCGCAATTCTATGGCATTGCGAGAAATCATTTTTCAAAAACTTTAAGATGATGTATCACTCGACGCCCCCTTTCTATTTAAGATTTTAGGAGTGTATCTCTCCCTGTCCTAGAGGTTTTAGTTATATATAGATAATATACTTGTTTTTGTTTCCCCTTCGTTTTATGAAAACTATTTTCAGTTTTTAGTTCCTAATATATGGCCATGTCAAGTTTTTAAATTGTTACCCTGTATAATATAAAAAGTTATCTTTTTTCTTAAATCTCAAATTAAGTTCTTCATATTTTAAACTATTATTTCTATTTGTTAATAAAAGAGCTCTTTTATCAACTTAATTGATACTACTTAATTGGCGACATTCCTTGAGGCCATTTTGGTACCATATAATTTTTATCAGTAGGTTTTACTTAATTTTTAAGTTTGCTTAAAGCTTCAAAAACGTTTAGAATGATAATATTTATTCAACTACCGTCGATTGTATTTACTAAATAAGTATGTTCTACAAAAATATAAAAAATAAACTTTTTACACCTTAGATTACAAACAATATCAAACTTTTAATAATTTATCTTCACCGAAGGCGTATCTATTATTATTAATATAAGCAATTAAGAAATTATAATAACCAGATGTTTTGTAAAAATATTGGTTAATTTAAATTGTGCAATAATAAATTTTTTGATCTACCCGAAAAATTAAAAACCGTAGATTTCAAAAATTCCTATTTTTTTGAATGCAATGAAATCCCAAGGAATATTTCAGGTACCAAAAGGAATTTCTATTTTCAAAACAAATGTCCTAATATTTTCAATGACTTTAATTTTAGGATAGCTGATGAACAGCAACTTAATAAAATAATTATTGGAATTAGTTCTTACTCTATGGGTGTAGATGGGGATTTCAATAAGGGACCTTAAAATGTGTTTAGATACCTAATTGTTTAAGTCCACTCACACTTATAATCAACTCCTCTATATTAAAGAATATTTAGTATATTAAACAGAAAGATCTTAAGATATTAGAGATCCAAAATATTTTAAGCATCTTAGGCTTATAAGCATATTTTCAGTGCTGTCCAAAATTGTTGACAAACATATCATGTAGCAAGTAGATAAATTTGTAGATACTAATACAATTCTATCTACTCCATCAGGATTTAGAAAAAAATCTACCGCAAGGACAAATGATAACTTAACTTGTTTTATGACTGTGTTAGTTTTCAACAACGCTTCTGATACCATACGCTATTCTTTTGTAATCGAACGGTATATATTTATACTTATGATACATTGGACTCGGCTGTCATTGTTACTTTCAATTTATCTTTCTGATATGAATCTATCAATTGTAAAATTTAAAACTCAAACAAAATATTGTATGAGATGTTCCTATAATATTCCTTTCAGGTCATATTTAACTCAAGTAATCAGAGGAAACATGAATTGTACGTACAATCAAGACAATTCCCGCATTTGAAGGGTTTATTATAAAGATTTAGTCACTAGCATAATACGAGAAATATTCAAACGAACTTTTTAGTACTCCAACATCGATCTTTCTCAGTAAACGGTATTTAAAAGTGAAATGATCTACCAAAATTTGTAAACAACTTAAGCTGTTATCAGTTTAAAAATGTTATTAAAAATAATCTTTTACCCAGTCAGAGAGGATTTATAGCATCTTGATAACAATAGCTTTTGATAGAAATTATTTTATATTAAAATTCTTGAATTTGTTTTAGTTTGAATTGTTTTTTTCATAATAAATAATTTGTGATGTGTGTATTTAATAGTATTTTCTTGGGGTGTTTTTCTCTACGCCTTTTTTTCTTTCCGCATCGTTGCCTAACAATGATTCTTTTTATTGACGAAATTCTTTTAAGTTTTAAATCTTAACTGTTATTCCACATAGCTATTTATATATCTTTAGATATATATAAATATAGATATATGTATATATTTGTACATCTTTGTATATCGACACTATCGCTTTAATTTCTTAATTGCTGCTTTTTCCGCAATATATCATGCATAAATAATGTTTACTAAATTGTAGGTAATCAACGGTTTGAGTGTTTGGAGACTAGTGATAGTAGTAGTAGTTTAATGATAGTATACCAACTTAGGAAAAATATAAAGAATGCTCAAGTTCGCATGTAATTTGGCACCAAAGACAGACCCATAGATGACAAACATGCAATCCGGATACCGACATCCGAACCCTTGACTTCGCCTTGGATGCCAAAATATATGCGGTATAGGCATTCTTTAATTCTTTCCGTAGTTAGTATACTATTTTTCTGTTAAGAAAAATAAAAATTTTATTTTGCTATACATACCGAAAGTGCCACTTTCTTCTGTAAACCAGAGGTTATTAGTTTTAACATATAGCAGAAGTTATTTTTGTTAGCTATTTAAAGTTATAATACTGAATTATTTGTCATATTATGGGGAAGAGGTTATAGTTTTGATGCTGCTTTTATGGATATTTTCTTATAAAGTAATACATATTCGATAAAAACCTGCATTAGTTTGTGTTAAACCTGCTTTATTGTTTTTCTTTTATTATAGATTCTAAAGCGAAGCAATGTACAGTGCAAGCCAATTGTACAACTATCAAAAATACAACTTGCTTAAGAGGTCTATGCCTCTGTGGGGACAATCGTCCTCCAAACAATGCAGCATGTACTGCCACTTTAATGGGTAAGAATACATAATTTTTCTTTTAGTAGATCTGTATATGTCTTGATGTTTTTGGCCATATAATGAAGACAGACTTATATTTTCTTATTATTTATTATCCCTTTTCTATCAATTAATTGAAGGACAAAATATACTACTTCACCAAAACATCCACTGAAACTTTTTGTTTTTGATTCAGGTTATTTATTGATTTTGATAGTCTATACTATTGAAAAAGCCTTTATGGTAAAATATTCTTTTTATTTGGTTGCCTTGCAATTTTAAGTACGGTCCTGTAGATAATTAGCACATATGGGTGAAAATTCGAGTTCTCGAATGCGAATACAAACACGCCCAGCCGTGTATCAGCACGGAGAAAATAATAGATCTAGGGCTCTAAATCTACAGGTATTCTCACCCGCCATATTAGTCCATGCGAGATGGGGCGCGTGTAACAACAACACGGTCTGCCTGAATCAAGTTGAATATATGGAATCGTCGACAACTACGTGATAACGCACGTCACGACGAAACGCATATACGCCGTAAAAAAACGTTTCTCCGATCTGCGATCAATGGATGAGATCGCACAAACCGTGCACAACACTATTAGACTCTCGAAAACATTCACAATAAACAATTTCCTTAAAAAATTGCGAAATTCGCAGAGCAATTCTTCCCGCCGCAGACCATGTTGTTGTTACATCCTCCCCACCTCGCATGGAGAAATATGGCGGATGCGAATACCCGTATATCTAGAGCCTTAATAGATTGCAAAGGACAGGTCCGTAATTTGGGCTATTTTGGGCTGACTTTGGTCTAAATATTGTTATGTATTTAAACATGTAATTTTAACCTGTGATTTATCTCTAATATATTTATTTTTTTCTGTTCAATCACTAGCCCAAAAAAGACAAATGATGAAACAACTTTATATACTTTCTCCATATAATTCAGAATCATAGTACATTAAATCCATACTATTATCCTGTATATACCCTGTTCCAAAAAGATTTTTTTTTTAATTCTTCGATTTGGTTTATTTTTTATTATACGTCATTATTGCATTCTTTTGCTATATAACATATTAGTTGAAGAATCCATCTATCAATATCATGAAAAACTTGACGTGTTTCTAAAATTAATTACTCACGCTGTTGCAGCAATTTACAAAAGCAGCTTAATAGCAGCTGTAATTCTCAACAATAAATTTATCGAAACCACCGATTAAAGGGTGCAAAAATGTGACCTACAATGTTACCGGATTTTATTGGCCGCTCCTGCTTTTTAGAGACCTCTATCGTGGTGACCTTTAAGCTTTTGCTCTATTTGCATCATTAATATTCATTACAACTGTCAAGTTATATCTTAATCACGAAAGGTAACCTTTGATCAGACTTTTCCTGATATTTCTGGTTTATAGCAGCTACGATTAAAACATGGTATTATTTATGCAAATGAATATTTGCGTAATGCTATGTATGCGTGGTAACTTAAAAGTAAGTTACGATATTTAAATTGTTTCAAATAATAATTTTTTAGTATTTCCGATAGTATATAATTTATATCGTTTCTACAAAAGCACTATTTAAAAAGTATTTTTTTTCTTTGCTGTTCACTGATAGTAAAGGGTTGAAGGTTTTATCTAAAAATATGAACTCAATAGCAGCAAATTTACATGATTTTAGAGAAGTAGAATAAAACAATTATCACAGAAAGTCGTCTATCTGGTAAAGACACTTTTAATAGCACATATAGATAACCGATATAATTTAACAACCGTTTCATACACTAAAATAAGGTTTTACTTTACTTAGCTACGCGGTTTAAGTTAGATTCTTTTAAAATTTTTGTTAATTTTAAGGGCAGGGTTTAACGATTTAAATTCAGAAACCCCAGTCAAATTACTCGACTATTAATAAAACAACGTTAACGTCAATTATTTCCTGTAATTCTCATTTTCTAGATAATCAGCAATTTGATATTCATTAATAACAAAGTCCTAGAACGAGAGCATGATTGCGGTTTGACACGTCCATTGATCTAAACATACGGCAGCCAATAGTTGCAGAAGCAACAATTAATTATCAACAGGCATTAAAAAATAAAAATCGGTATTTAATTATTATTAGAATATATTTATGAATAAAATTTAAAGGGCACTTCGTAAATGTATACAATAACATTGCATTTCTTATAAAACTGGCAACTTTTAATCAATCATACAGGAACTAAAGAACTTAAAAGCAAGAAAGTTCGTTGACAGAAAATGCAAATGAGAATTTATACGGCGATTTTTAGGGCATGTCGCTCGAAACAATAACGGCCTACATATTAAGGTCAGGGCAGTCCGCCATCTTGAAAGCTGCGTTTTACTTTATGCTAATAAAACAATATTTAAATGCGTTCTTTATTAAAAGTGTTTTTTTCACGCTAACTTTTGTCGAGAAAGTTTGAAGAACATAAAGTTTTTAACGATTGTTTAATAATAGAAATTCTTAATGGAGGTTATTTCCCCTTTTTAATAGTTATTGGCCATTTGGCCTAAACGATTTTTTACGGCATAAAAATTAAAAAATATGGAGGTATACATATTTAATTCTAGTCACTTCTTATTCAATGTGTCAGAAAGAGGTCTGATGAATAAAGGTGCTACTAGGAAAGATGAATAAAGGTGCTACTACAACCAATGAAGTAAATTAAACACAATTCAACATATAATATTTTTTTTTAAATAAGGAGAATTAAATATTTGAATATAAGGTAAATTTTAAATACCGTCCTGTCGCATGATATATATGAGATATATGGATATGTATGAAGGTATATGATGAGCGCGTATGTCCATTAGTGATTCTTCGCAAAATTCAAAAGTTCTATGATAGCACCTTAGTTGGATTTTTGGTTGGATCAATTTAAAATAGTTGTCAAAAAATGTCATATTCTTTATATAATATTTCGATTAGTCAGTCTATCGATAGTGAATAATTAAGATGGTATCTCCAAATATTTTACTGATCTATTTTTCGCCAGTGTGATTCCTTCCTTAGGATTTTTGTTTTAGACCAGTGAATGTTATGGCCGTTTGTCCAAGCATGTTCAGCAATGCCTGCTCTGGCTACTTCTCCAGTGGTCGTCCATTTGCGATGTTCCTTGGTCCTAACTGCCAAAGGTCTTTTGGTTTCGCCAACATATGAATCCCCACACTTACAAGGGATCTGGTAGATGCAGTTTTTGGTGTCTGCTGTAGATTCTGGCTTTGTTTTGGAAACAGAATTCTTATTTAAAGCGGTTTTTAGATTAAACTTCTTGGCAATTCATCGGATTTTCTCGGATGTACCTTTTATATACGGGATTACGAGAAGCCCAGTTGATTTATCCTCTTGCTTGGTTCTGGTTTCCTTCGCCATCGACCTCTGGATAAGGTTTTTGCTGCAGATCTTTAGTAAGAAGTGCTACTTCCGCCTTAAAGTCTGCGTCGTTATTGCAGATGGTTACAGCTCGGTTGTACAGAGACCTGATGATTCCAACTTTAGTCGAACCAGAGTTATTATAACAGATGCTCTCTTCACGCGTCATTAGAATTCACGCCTCATTGATCCCATAAATCATATATAGCCTGCAGAATAGGAAATTGCTTTAGTTTACACTTGATAACGGTCGGAGATACTTACCGACCGAAACGTCATGTTGTACGAAAACAAAGACAATGTCAGTCCGTACCATTGTCTACCACTTTCAAAAACACTTTTACGGATGTAAACGACTAACCAACATTGAAATACGTTGGTTAAATATACAAATAAACACACTAAATATAATGATTTATCTAACGTAATGAATTAGCTATTATATGTCAAGGAAATCATTCAAAATAATTTTTAAATACAAGGGAATGATAAATTTAAATTTTCTTTAATAATAATAATAATGTTTTTATATTTACATTAATGATTATTTTACAAATAACTTGAAGTTCTAGCCTAATATATATTTTTTTTAAATCATAATGTAAAAAAAGGCGAAGTTCAGTGGTGAGTAGTATACTGCAAGTAGACTAACTACACCCTACTCTACTTCACCGTAGGTAGTGGATTTTATCGAATTATGTTACATTTTAAGTGCGTTCCAGTAAACTCAAAACCAGAATTATTATGAATTACCTAATGTTATAAATAGTAAAGAAATAAACTCACAGGTCTCAAATTTATTAAATTAAAGTTAAGAATGTTTTTCTTACTGGCTAAAATTTAGATTTTTTATGTTTTTCTTAAAAATAGTGGGTTTCATAGATTTAAGTCCAGGGAGCAGTGAATTATAAACGTACACTCTGTCGTAACTAAAACTTCTTTGAAAGCTGGCTTTACTATATATATTAGGTAGATTTATGTCTGGTGTTTAAGTTGTGGACATGATGTACAAAAACAATTTTATTATATAGATATTTAAAAGATTCTTATAAATATCTATATAAATTTTTTGGCGATTTAAGAGCTTCTACATACGATTTAAATTATCCTCGGTAATAGTCTAAATATTCCGTTTTAGAGGACACGAACTAAGATTTTCCAAAATTTTTCTGCTAAAACATCTTTAATATTTAGAAGTAAATGCAGGTTAATAGTGTATTATAAAGCACTAGAGACTAAATAACCTCAAATGTTTGCGAATGTGTTTCTTATCATGGGTTTGATACTGCGGTATCGGATGACAATTGCAAATTCACATTGGATAAGTAAAACTGTAGTGGGATATATAAATAAAACATTTTCTTAAAACATTTTGATAAGAATAAGTATATTCTTATCAAAATGTTTATTTGTTTATTATTCTTATTCTTAAACGTATAAACTGTACTTGAACATTAATGCTTAAACAATTTGAGAAATCAGCAATGAAAAGCATATTGTTATGAAGTACTGATTAATATGAATGTTATGTGCTAAGTTAAATAATAGACGCACAGTCTGAACTAAGATTACTGTTCATTAGTTAGAGAACTCTGCCGTTTTTTGCTTTACCGCTTCCATCGACTCAAATCGGGTCCCTTTCAAAGCAGATTTTATCTTCAGAAACAAAAAATAGTCGCACGGGGCCAAATCTGGCGAATACGGCGCGTGTTCGAGCACTGGAGTGCGCTTACTGGCCAAATACTGCTTCACAGATAGCGCGTTATGGGCAGGTGCGTTGTCCTGGTGCAAAATCCACGAGTTGTTTTTCCACAACTCGGGCCGTTTCTTACGAACGTGTTCTCGCAGTGTTGCCAAAACTGACAAATAGTAAGTCTGGTTGACAGTCTGACCCTCTGGAACCCATTTAGTCATCACGATACCGTTAATGTCGAAAAAAACGATCAACATTGCCTTGAATTTTGATTTGGACATCCTTGCTTTTTTTATTCTGGGCGATTCAGGCGTCTTCCAATGCATCGATTGCCGCTTGGTTTCAACATCGTATTGAAAAATCTACGTTTCGTCGCAAGTAATAATGTTTTTCATCAGTCCGGGATCTTTTTCTAACCTTTCAAGGAAGTCTGAGCAGACCTGTTGACGCAAGAGCTTTTGGTCAGGAGTCAGGTTTTTTGGCACCAACTTCGGACAGACTTTTGTCACGTGTAATTCCCCGTGTAAAATTTTTCTAACCGTTTCTTTATCGGTGTTTACAGCCTCGACAATCATCCGGGTGCTCATTCGACGATCTGCACGCACAATTTGGTTGATTTTGGTCACTGTTTCCGGAGTTGAAACAGTGACAGGGCGACCTGAGCGCTGGTCATCTTCAGTGCTCTCTCGGCCCTCACTAAAGCGCTTACACCACTCAAAAACACGCGCACGAGAGAGAGAATTTTCCCCATAGGCCTCTTGTAACAATTTATAGCAGTCGGAGTTTTTTCAATTTAACGAGAAATTTAAGATTCATGCGTTGCTCTTGTTTTTCGTCACCTATGGTTTTCGGCACGAGAAAAAAACACGTTCGTTTCAAACCGCTACTGCACGAATACTATAATAGTGACGAAAACGTGTTTTGGTACGTGCATAGACAAGATATCTAGATACCCAACGCACTACTCGTTTTTTTTCCCACCCGTTTAGGGCGCCCTCTAGGCACGCAGTCTCGTTATTTAATAGCCAGACCTCGTACTTTAAATTATCATGTAAGTCACATAGTGACAAACGGGAAAATATAATCCAACATTCTTCTCTCTCAAATTTATGGTATTTGAAATTATATTTAAGAGATATCTATCTCTTCAATATGTCTTATCTATTTTACATCAGCTTTTTTTTCTCTATTTACTTGCAAACTCATGCGTGTTAAAATATTTGAGAAGGAAAATGTGGAAATTATGAAGATATTCGTCGGCTGCTAGTAATATTTTATTTATAATTAATTAGAATTTATAAGGGTCTTTTTTATGTCCGAATAATAAAAACCGGGATATTATAATTAGATGTATTAAAAAAAGCGAGTCATGATAGTCGATAAAAAGGTTTTTTATTTTTTACTATTACTTTTTGAATAAGTACTTTATATTTACATCTAAAAGTAATTGTCCCGATGACTTTTAATTTATCCAGTTGACCAATATATTGCTTTTTCTCTGCTCTCTTTTTATCATTAATATCGTAGTCTATATATCAAGCATATGAACAAGTTCGTTAATCCTCAATGTGACATAGCTATATCAAATTTGCATAAGGTATGAAAAACTTGCGTGTTCTTGTAGAAATCAATTTTTCACCTTTATTATACTCGTATGTCTTTTAGGGCCAAACCACATCTGCACTAAAAATGACGATTGTGTAAACAATGCAGATTGCATCGCAGTTAAAGACGTTACACCGCTAAAGAATGACATTGCTCACTTACTACAAGTGCCTGAGATTAGTATTTGTAGATGCATAGAAGGGCCTTCAGATATTGGAGCAACGTGTGGAGGTATGAATTTACATGTCTATATAATGTATATGTAACCAGATTAGATATTATTCTTTTTTTAAGCGTTTTCTAAGAGAATTTCAAGTAGATTTTTTGTTACTGCGACCATTTTATTTTTCATCCAGACAATTTTACATAGTTTTTCAGAAAAAACTTAGGAGGTCTTGTCGACTTTAAGTATCTCCGATTTTGCAATATTTTAAACTTTGAGAACCAAGAGTACTTTGAAAATAATCGAATTAGAAAACAAATTTGCCGATTATTGAAGGTTGTTGAACGCTGAAAAATAATATTTAAATTCTTTAAAATATGCTAAAATAGAGGTTTACTCTAGTCTACTCTACTCTAGAAACGCTTTGCTATTGATAATTATATTGTCAAACCTTTGACATATGGAGTCGCAGATGCTAAATTGTTGTAAATTTTCTATAATAAATATAATTATTACGCTTAAACTCAATGTAAGGAATAATAAGCAAACTCGTCTAAAAAATGTATCCTATATAGGAAGAGAAAACTGTGTTTTCACATAGTGAATAGAAAATAATAGACTTGACTGCCCAAAATAATAGCACTTTATAATAGTCAAGAATATTTGTACATTTTCATTTTTTCACTATTTGTACCAGCAATAAAAAATTCATGCCTTATGCAGAGGTTCATAGCCTCCATATTTTCTAACATTTTGAGATTCTATGCATATGATTTACTTCTAGGGTTGAAAAGTATATAGAGGGCTCGTAAATGTCGAGCACATGTTGACGTCCTTACTCAAAACAATAATTTTGCTAGACAGAAGTTGCTAGCACCCATACCCGCTAAAACACCAGCTAAATGCAGACGTTTCGTAGACCTGTCAGTCCTTCCCCGGAATCGCCAAAAATATCCACCATGCCTGATTTTTTCATCCATTGAGTACATCCGAATAATCTTTCTAACCCAATCGTTGTAATTTTTCCATCTTTCCTGTCACTTTCTCATTAGATTATTCATTGTTTTATTTTTGTGTGCCTTTCCAATTCTTCCTATATTTCTGCTCTTTCCTCGACTGGCAGGTCTATTGGTGGCATGTCATTTTAAGCCTCCACTGCCTCTCCTAAGACTGTCCTCGAGGAGCTGCGGAACCTTGTCGCTGGTAAAGGGGACTCAGATAGTTATCTAGAATTAAAGATGTTGACAGCAAGCCTGGATGTATATCTGCTAAGGACAGCTCAAGCGTCTAACAAAACGCATACTATTACACTAACCCAACCCAACTCATAAAAATCTCAATCCCTCATAAATGTTAAGGAATAAAGAATTCTTTAATCAAGGAACATGTATAGCAACGCTTCGCGGCTTTATGTCATACGTCAATTAAAAATTAATAACGTATACCAGGAATATGGAAGCATTACCAAAACAATAATGCATTATGAGTGTCTTCGGTATGAATTTTACACAAAAATAACGGACTTAGTTACAGAAGAATATTATATAAACAATTTATATAATATTCTTCCTCCACTTTTTTTCCTTAAAATAGTCCAAAAAGATTAGTTTACTATTTATATTTAATATACAAAAATATTAAAAATCGGAGATACTCAAAGTCAACTAGAACCAACTTAGGTGTTATATCAATTAAAAAGTAAATCGTTAAGGTGGGTTTACAAGCTGAAAGTAATTAACAATGACATTTGAATCTTTCTTGAACACTTGTATAACTTTGTGTAATAACTAAATTGACTACATAATTCCACCAGATACAGACAGTCTTTTTAAGAGGAAAACAACAATGTCGCTGGTAAATCCTGCAGGTTTCCTTCCCTTTTCCTCTTTTTTTTTCTCTAACTTTTTGAGAGGCAACGTTTTGTATGTTCTATTTTGTCTGCGTAGACGTAGACGTCTGGTATGTTTAATCTAGTGTTGCCGGAAATGTAAAATGTATGAGTTCAGCTTGCTATTGCCGTTGTTATTGAACTATACTGAGAAAAATCCGCGTTATATTTTTTCTCTCTTTTCCGATGGAAGATCTAGAAAAGAAGGGGCATTGATTGATTTCATTTAACTCGTTGCTAAGTAGAATTTAATGATGGGTTTTCTCGAGTCATACAAATGACACCGTCTATCACAGTACTAATATATTAATAGATAATTCTATTGACTAATAGAATTAAGTCACTTAGGTAGTTTTTTTGCTACTGAATGTACTAGCAACTGTCAGAGGGATCTAGAATTCCTGCGGGATAACCTGCTGCTGTAGTAACCCTTAGATCTGTTTGCTTATATACGCTTGACAAAGTACACCACTTCTAAGAAAATGGTTGTAAAGATTTAGCTTATTATCGAATAACAAACATTCAGGTTTACTCCAAAAATTAAATTCTTCCTCTACTCTGACAACTTGTGATATTATTTTTTAATCCATGCACCAATTTAAAGATTGATCTACAACTGAGCTTTTCATCAGATACTTCCACTAGCTTTCCTATGGATCTATAGCCTTTCTGAAGTTTTTAGTGAAGATACGTTATGGATATCTGATATTACGTGATCTTGTTGGCAGAAATCCTACTGCAATTAAGCTAATAATTTTCTAGAGTTACTGCATCTTCACCAGATTTCAGTTAATATAGACTTTAAATTGGCTTAGTTTTAAATATTTTATTTACTTGTTTATGCCGGAAAATAGTTTTTAGCTAACGACCTGAATCATTTACGTTAAATTAGTCTTAATTTTAAATACCTATTGAGAATTTTAATTAAAATATCGTCATCCTTAACATTTCCATGCTAGACGTAACAAAGAAAATTACTTGCTCCTAACTGATACTTTTAAAGGTCAACACGAAGCCTTCAAAGCTTTGAATTAGTAACAGTCATATGCATAATTTTCAAACTTTTAATTAGAATAATATTTTCAAAAGGAAAACTTATTTTATGACAAACATATTTTATATGTTATTTTTATATCCGCCATTTTGGTATTTATACTAAAAGATTTATTTAAATTTTTAAGCACAGTGTAAGTTTAAAGAAGTTTTAAAAAGGCCTTATTTTTAAAACCTTACTTTTAAAACGTAATTTCGGAAATCCCCTACATAGTTTGCTTCTAGACGATAAGAAATTACAAATATACCGCAGGAAGAAAGAATAATTTGGACAATATTTTTCCAACCCAATTAAAATTAAGAGACAGCATTCAGATAAGAATCTTCAGCAGTTTAAAATCGATTATTTGTTAACTTTCTTCCAGATAGGAGCCATACTCACTATAGAAATTTGTAAGTAGAAGTCCATTCTTGAAGTAAAACGGCTATAATATAGCGGGTTAGAAAGGGCGGAAAGACTTTTTTCCACAAATAAAAATGCCAATCTTTTAATTAAGTTCACTCATCATCATCAGACCCACACAATACATAACTGCAATGTTTACATGAAAAATGGTGTTTTTCATGCACAATATACAGTGACCGCCTAAAATTCCGCAAAAATTCGATAAAAATTAGAGACATGATTTTTTGAGGAAACGCTCGGACCCGTCGATTTTTATTTTAAGTTGCGCATTATTTCACATAAATTTTTGTGCACAGGGTGGAATAAAAAAAGATATGACGTCATCGGTCATTTTTTTAAATGGAATGCTATATTTTTTATTGCATTTATGAAATATAGGCGAAATTCCGAGCAAGTTTCGTATAACACACCTTATCTCAAAACTCAATTGTTTCAGAAATATTTACATTTAACCAACAAGAAAGCAAGTAAGTACGTCTATTTATAAATTAAGATAAAATGGAGGATAAAATGTTATAAACTGTGAAAACTCTTATTAATGTATCAAGTGTTCAAACTGATCCCCATTTACTTCTTGGCAGAAAGCAAGACGGTTTACAAACTCATGTATCTAATTCTATTTTTCAAATCTTCTACGTTGTTTGGCTTCTCAATATAAACTTTACTTTTCAGGTACCCCCATAGAAAATATTCGCAGGGATTTCGGTCTGATGACCTGGCCGGCCACTCTATTGGCCCTCTTCGTCCTATCTATTTTTCTGGGAACACTGTATTTAAGTAATTACGGACATCTCGAAAGAAATGTGGCAGTGCGCCGTCTTGCTGAAACCACAAATTATCTGTAGGGACAGCAGGGTCTTGTTCGTCTGGGTATAGGGCAGCCAAAGCAGGGATAAGATCTGCTTGAAGAAAATTCAAATAGCAGGACAACTGTTAAGTTTTCTTTGAAAAAGTATAGCCCTATTACTTTATTTTCCACGATACCAGCCCAAACATTAATAGATTTACGGTACTGTGTATGAGCCTCAGTTGCCCAGTGTGGATTTAACACTGACTAGTACCGATAATTTTGCCGATTTACGACACCGTTTAAACAAAAAGTTGCTTCATCCGGAAACAATACTCGTAACACAAACTGACGGTTATTATTGCAAATGTTCATCATTTGCTCGCAAAATTGGTTTCTTCGATCAGGATCGTCCTCATTTAATTCGTGTATTAGTCTAATTTTATTAGGGTGGTATTTATTTGCTTTTAAGATGCGTCTTACTGATGTTCCATTATTATCAATTGAAATTTGTGAAGTTGCATTGTTTGGATTTTCTTCGACGGAGAGCAGAACCTTTAATTTTGTTTCTTCAGAAATTTTTGGACGACCTGATCTTGGCAAATCCCTAACATGACCTGAAGTTATGAATTTGTGCTCTATTCTACTAACTGTTGACTGAGAAATGGGATGGTTTGGGTATTTGGCATTAAACAGTTCACTTACTTCTTTTTGCGTGCGCACTCGATCCCCGTACCCTAGCATCATCAAAATTTCAATTCGTTGGGTTTCCGTTAAATTAGCCATAATTTATTCTGATAAAAACTATTAATTTTCGAACTGGCAGTGACATTCGAAAATTGAGATTCTTTACAAGTGCAACCATGGAAATAGAAGCAATTGGCAGTGTTTATAACATTACTTTTATCCTCGATTTTACCTTAATTTGTAATCAGACGTACTTATTTGTTTCCTTGTTATTTAAATGTAAATATTTCGGAAACAGTTGAGTTTTGAGATAAGGTGTGTTATACAAAACTTCCTTGGAATTTCGCCTATATTTCATAAATGCAATAAAAAATACAGCATTCCATTTAAAAAAACGACCGATAAACGACGTCATATCTTTTTTTTGTTCCACCCTGTATACAAAAATGTATGTGAAATAATGCGCAACATAAAATAAAAATTGACAGGTCCGAGCGTTTTCTCAAAAAATCATGTCTCTAATTTTTATCGAATTTATGCGGAACTTTAGGCGGTCACTGTAGAAATGTTTTAAAATTATTAAAAAATCATTCACAATGCATTTTTAACGGTGCATGTATTTGTTTTTGAGGAGGTGTTGAAATATTAGGCAAATTAAAGATTTAAAAAATTGAAGAAGATGTCTTCATTATGTAAATGAATTTTATTATTTTTTTCAGGTGAGGCAATCTTTGCAGCTTTATCATTTTTGACTTTGTGTCTGGCCATGCAGAAAGTTTTCTACTAATTAATATTCAGATTTTTATTAGGGATATTAAAGAAATTATCAACCGCTGTTACATTTAGATCAAGGAAAAGCACATACATCGTTGCGTCATGCTTTATTTTTAAGTCTTCACTTAACATTATGTAGTTAAGTAAAATATAAGATCTTCACTAAAAGTAATTTAATAGATATTAAAGCAAAGCATTATTTACTACTGCAATTTAGAAATTAGTATTTAGAAGTCAGTTAAGATGTGCTTTATTTTAATTAAAACTACTTAATTAAGAAAACACTTAATTGTTTTAGCAGATGCCTGTTAAGGATCTTAACAAAAATCTGCCACAGATTTTTCAGATTAAAATTAGCTTTAAGTTTTAGATTAAAGTTTAAGTAACCTACCTTAATAGAAAGGTGCATAGTTTGAGGCTGAAATGAAAATATTATTATAGATTAATCCGAAAACTGCTCATATTTTAGCGAAATTGGATTTTGAACGTCGATTTTTTTAACATTGCTTGTTTTAAATTTCTACGCTAGTCGAGTAAAATAGGTTTGTGCAAAAAATTGAGAATAACCAATTGATTTACTACAAAAAAAGGTATTCTTGATAAATCTTGAATCCTTTAACGAGTTTTTGCCCAACCTAAACTCTCTTTGTGTCATTAGCCTAGAAATATGAGACAATATATTAAAATTAAATAATTTAAAAAAACCAGATTCTGTGTCCATGGAGTCACACTAAAAACAAGAATATGTTTTTTTGCCCTATAAAGCGATGCCAATGTATCAAATTTCAATAAAATCTTTCTATTAAAAAATTCTTACTTAAGCAACCTTGTACTAGGGTACGTTTACTTAAATCGGCTAATTTCGTCTAAAGAAAATGAAGTTTATTTAAGAATTTGATTTTTTGCAGAAGACCTTTCACAGACATTCCGTTGCAGGTATTGGCGTTATTTGATTATATTAATATAGAATTTAGCCATTATAATTCTAAATACCTAGCTATATAGGATTAGAGCAACGATTCAAATGATGATTGCACGATAATATTTGGGTAAGAAGTCAAATTTTGTTCGACGAGACGGAAAATTGGAGACTGCTTTAAGGATTATTTCTTGCAAATATTATTCGGTATACAGGATAATACAAATGTATATGATAAATAAGATGTTGCAAACATACGAAAACTATAGGCATAGAAGAAGCCATCACATTTTTTTTAACTATTAAATACAAGGAAATAATGGCATGTATATTTCAACCCTATATGCGATATTTTGATAATATGGTCAGTTTTATTAACGGCATTTTGATCGTGTTGATACTACGAAATTAAAACTCACTACATTTTAAAAAAATTTTAAATTTCTAAATAATAAATTTATGAAGGACGCAATCGTATTCAAAAAAGAATTTAAACAATTTGCGTCAGTTTTTGTCGTTTATTGGTTATTTCACTTGCCGTTATAACTATAAAAGGATTGGACTTTAAAGCTTTATGAAACATGTAAATATGCAAATAATCAATTATTATATCCAAAATATAAAAGTAAATTAGGCATTATATACATTGAGTTCAATATATTTCACATGTTGTCATTTTGGGAATTGCCTATCTACTGTATACAGAATCATACATTAAAAAATATACTGTTTCAACATTTCATTTTCTTATATTTACTCACTGATCTTGCTTAATCCTGTATATCAATATTTGAAAGTGCTTTTAGGTTTACTAGTATAAACAGCTTACCGATATTATTTATAATTTAATTATTTAGTATTATTAAAGCCTATTAAGTTTGTTGGATAATTAACATTATCTAAGTATTAATAAGCAATACATTGTTTAGATCTAGAAAATATAAAAAAAAATAATTTCATTCACGTATTTCAATATTTTTAGAAATTTTGCTGTTATTAGCAGCTGCATATATATTTAGTGAAACAACAATTATACAGCAATAGGGCAAATTAAATGGTTTATATTTAAAAATTAAAAGAAGTAACTCTATACGTATTTGTTCATAATAAACTTTTAATTTTATTTCATATTGTATACGTAATGAAGCAATCCAGCAAATATATTATATAGTTAGTTAAGTATTTAGTCGTCAAGTATTATGAAATGTTAAATGCACTATTTAAAAATATATAATTCGAGCACCAGATACCTTAAATATATTTCTATATAGTCCTTATCGTATTGTAATATTTTATATATTTACTATATTTTTAAGTTTGAAATAAAGACGTTTTGGATAATACACTGGGTAATAATACATTTTTTTGGGAAATGAAAGTAGAGACAGGCCATTCCTATTTTTGAAGTGAAATAAAACATATAAAAACGTTTTGTACATTCATTTATTTAAGACAAGTAGAATTTATACTATGGGCTACGTACCTATTTCATGTATAATCTTAAGTTATGAAACCTTGTATACATAAGTTAGGAAGCCCATATCTTTAAATGTACACATTTTACAGATAGATTTAATGACACTTAATAATTAAAATAATACGCTTAATATCCGTTTTTAATGAACAAAAATAATATAGAGAGATGGACGCACATTGGCATACTGCGACATTAGATAGATACAATAATAATAAGAAAACAGAAACTCAATCAAATAACTTGACTACATTTGTAGACATACGTAAAAAAAAATGGGTCGTTACATCAACTACATCTTTGATAATTTTTAATGGCAAAAAGTGGTTTTAAACGAAAGAGACAAAATGCAAATTTTGAACAATTAATTGTAATAAACAATATTTTTAAATTAAATTATAGTTATTTTATTAAAAAATAAATGAAGATATTGCGTACTGATAAAAAAAATCGTTCAGTTTAAAAGTAAAAAAAAAGCTGTCCTGTCAATGTAACCAAGGCTACGTATTATTAGCTATCTGACTTTGTATTTCTGTGCAAAAATTCTATTTTAGGTCTCACTTCAATATCGATATGAGTCTAATTTTTTAGGGTCCAAATGAAAGATGTAAAGAAAGAAAATTTTAAAATCAATTTGCATAGTATCGCAGTAGTAATTAGTATGCCAATGTTATTACCCTCCACTCTATATACATTTTCAGAATTTAAACTGACAACGTATTCGTAGACATTTCACAGTAGATGTTTACAATAGGTAATCATTAGTGTCACTTATATCATGAGTGTCACATCCTCGCTAAAACATATTTTCAAGATTACAATAAATACCTTATATAAAAAAAGAGTACCTTACATATTATAAAACTAAGAATAAAAATAATCACAATAAAAAAGCTTTTATTCGCTGTAACAATATCATACATAATATAATTTGAACTCGCCTAGGTATGTACTACCATAATTTTGCTAAATCTAATAGTTTTTCCTAATAATTTTTATTAAAGATGTGAGCTGAAAATTCTAAAATGATAATACATATCTAGTAAATCTTTAAAGGAAATATTAAAATTTGAGCAACATGAGCAATATCAAGAAAGATCCTACATTTATTTTTGCTTTAATAGCTCAAAATGAGTAGGTAGTGGGATAGAAGATTTTACGATTTGCCGAATATAAAAGACTTAGTTTCACTGAGTTGTTGTTGTTTTTAAGTTTGGCTGGTGCTTAGCATTACTCTTAGAATATTTATATCAATTTTGTTAGAAGATGCTGACTTAGCAATAAGTGCAAGCATTTATCTTAACAAGATAGTGCTATTTCGCATTATCTACTTTTTGTAAATGCCTTCTTTTAAATGCCAATTACAATGGAAAGCGGATTCGAAGAGAGGCCCAATTGAATGACCTCCTTGCTCACCAGATCTTCCCCTTTCCTGGGAATCATCCAACTTGTACTGTCGGGTGCACCTCAGCTATAAACTTAATATATTTACCTTATTATACCAAAGATTCGCTGCCCTTCATTAGCCTTTACAAGTCTTTTGCTGCTGTGGTATTTAATTCTTTGGGTCTAGTGCATCCTTCCCAAATATTTATTTCCTTCTGCGATACAGTGTCTCGCAACCGCAAGTTATGTATCAGATAGTTTCTGGTTTTTGCAAAGGCGAGAGGCAGGATGCCGTTGTACACACCAATAATTCTATTTAGTTGCCATCCGTTGTACATACATATAAAAGTATTAAAAAAATGAAGGAACTGATATGGTACTTTTGGTAATTTAATCTTAATGGTTCAATTTATTATTTATTTATTTCAATAACAGCTGCTTGAGAAATATCGATACCTGCAAAAACTAACACAGTAAAACTTAATGCAAACGGGTCACGAAAGTTTACTTAATATAAGGAGACTTCTACTTCTACTAAATTTTAAAAAATCTAACGAAATGCCTTATATTAAGTAAGGTTAAATTGTTAACAATAATGTTTAATGGACACTTATACTTGTAGAAGGAGTAGCTATTTTTTAGCCATTTGCATAGGACAATTTTGCGGCGTCTGGAATGTTATTCCGTATATATATATATATACCTAAAATACTACAATGGCATCGTAAAATTTTATTATGATAGTTCATAACATAGTATGAAATTATTCAAAAGGAATGTATTAATTTATATTTATATATAACTTAATATATAATAATATTAATAGACTACAAAAATCTTAATATTTATGTTTTTGACAATGGTAGTTGTTGGTAAAGTAGCAAAGTTAAAGTAGTAATTTTCAAACTTGTATTGAGTTTATTTTAAATTTAGCATGACTTTTCGGTTGGAAAGTATTTCGCGTAGATCGCTAAAAAACAAATACTAATAATAAGAAGTTCGAAAATCAGACTTTACTTATCTTATATTTATCATAAAGTTCTTGTTAGTTTTGCTGTAAAAATATGTAATTTTAATTTTGTATTTAACATACAAAAAAAGATCAGTCTTTAAAAATACAAAAGAAAACTATAGCAATATAAAAACCTTATTTAGGTCGTTACCCATGTCGTATTAACCTAAATTTCTTATCAATTGATATAATATAGTCCGGAGCAACATTTCATAGTTTCAAATTTTTTTAAAATATTTCCAAAATCCTAAATCAACTAATTTCTCTATTATCACACTTAGATAAGGGGTTAGGAAATGGGGGGTCACAATTATTTGACACAAATTCGTGATCTTAGTGGTTTTTTTACATTTAAATAAGTAGCTTTTAGCTACTATAATAGTATCACACATCCTAAAAACAATTAAACTAGTCTAGATAACGACACTAGTAGTAAAAATAACATTACATTAACTTTGGCAACATTTGAATAGCAAGCGAGATCGTCGCGGGGGTAGAAGTTGCCAGGAGGTGCTTCGTCTCCAATTTTGCAACGTTCCCCACGAGCTTCAAATTCTTTCTGCGAAATAAGGAGATTAGTCTTATTGGTAAAAAGCTTATTCAAAACTTACTGCGCAAATTTCTCTACAAGGAGGGCACACAACACCTCCTTTATGCAGCCATCCGTTATTGAGGATTCTTATAGAGATTTCTTGATTTGCATGATAGCATTCATACGAGTAGTTCCCAACCTAATTTATAAAATTAATATTTAACAAAAATATTGCCATAATTTATAAAATCATCGCTCACCAAAATATGCAGCCTTCCATTTTGGCATCGGTAGCCGTAGCACCCTGATCCCCAGTGCATCCACTGTCGTAATTGCCTACAAGATTTTTCTTCCCACATATGGTTTGTATGCTCAAAACATCTAGAGTTTTCTCCGTACTTTTCAAGGGCAAAGTTTTTGTCGGGATCTTAAAAAAACAGGAAAATGTTAATATTTTACATTTATATTGATTTAGTTCGTTGCTTTATTTGTTATACAGTGTGCTCATATGTAATAAAATAAATTCCAAAAATACTATTCCTTTTTTATTTCTTTCTGGCCTTATTTCAAGAGATATGCTTAACCAAATGACACCTTGTCATCTCAGCTTCTCGTTGTAACATTCATATAACATTCAGGGTCATCTTGTAAGAGCATTTAAGTAGGTACATCTTTCTTTAAATACGCAACAATTTCTCTTTTACCAGTCTAAAAACAATACAGGTAAGTGTATTGAACTTATCTGTATTGTTTTGGTCTCGATGGAAAAATAATTTAAAGTTTTAAAAAATTATTTGAATCCGGTATAATACAATATGGCATACAAAAATGTTGATGATAGATACTAAAAGACGAAACGTTGTACATCAATTTTAAACAAAATGTTATTTACTTTGACTTACGGCAATGATTTTTTTTTCGTGTTTTCTCAGAAGAGTTCTCGGAATAAGCAAAAAATTAGGCCATTATACCATATTTTAACGGACTTGTATCTTTTATGATTTTCGAGATCCCAGTGGTTATCCCCGAATTGATACCCTGTACAGGAATACGCTTCCTGTTTTTCTTCAAAATTACCCTCTAAAAATGATAATATAGATATATGTATGCGGTGACATGAATTCAGAGCTTACCGACAATCTTTTAATGCGGTCTTATGGAAAAAATTACCATTTAAAAAATTAGAATTTTAAATTTAGAACTTGTAAAAATAACTATGTTATCACACTATAAAGGTCAGGGAAGGTAGCAAGCATCATGGAATTAAATTTTTGATTCCACTTAATATAATAAGACAAGATATTTTAATTCTAGACATCTTTCCAAAAAAAATGAATCAACTGAAAAAATTAAAAAATTATATTGATATGAATTTATTTACCTTAAGATGGGCCCTGCAATGTGGATTTATCTGCAGGATGAATTTGACTTAAATTTAAAAGAAATATAATTTTATTACGTTCAGGAATTTATACTGTCTTTTGAATTATTTCTTTTTTTTTTAAGTAAAATTTTATTTTTTACAAAAAAAATAATGAAATGGTTAAAAAAATATTTTTTTTACTCACGTGATATTCAGGTAAAAAAACTAGGTGGTAAAACTTTGATGTACAGAATGATAATAATTATTTATTTCCAGTATATTACGATACCAATGTGATCCTATAGGCCATCCTATTGGTATACATCCGGTTGACATACAGGTAAAAAAAATCAATAGATATCGTTTTTATAAAATTCACACCACAAAAAACATAGTGTGGCGTATTGTTCATCAACACGTTGTACGCAAGAAAGGCAATCCAAAACTGTATTATCTTGTAAAAAAGTTAATTCGTAAAATATCAGCAACAGGAAAACAAAATATTCTTTCCATACATTCCGCTAAAAAATGGATGAGAAGACTTCAGACTTCAGCTCTCACACTTCAGACTTCACACTGCAAAAAAAATAATTTACGAATTTTATTTCAAAAATAATTTAGTATTATTTATAATAATGCTTTTTACCTATTTAATTGGCAATACAGTTTTTATTGCGTTTTTTTTTAGTATTAAATCATTGGTTTTCATTATTTAACTAAACTCAATTTTTGTGAGAATTAATTTTTTTTAAATAAATTGACTAAACAGTACACTGTTTGGACAACCACTAAAATTTATTTGAATTCCCATCCTCTAAAAATTACAATACCTTTTACAATATTTTACTGAATATATTAATAGTAAATTCAATTTTTAAGTCCTAATTAATTACACAAAGTGAATTGTTAAAAGAAATATATATACCACAAAAATGGATATTACATTAATTTTGATTATTCATAAAAAATAATTTAATGATTTAAATACATATACGCTTTAAGCACTTTTACAGCATGGGCAATTTCAAGGAAAAATTGTACCGGGTCCTATAGGCTATATATTTATTAATCTTTGGTCGCTTTTATTATATGAAGGTGGTCTAATAATATATCCGATCTAACAAGGATACAAGACTTTTTCTTTAAATTAATTTTTCTACAGTTCTCTTGCAAAGCTATTCATCTCTCCCAATGATGGTCAAATCTTTTTAACCCTTCTGCTCATGATACTCGCATCAAAGTCTATATATTTCAATTTCATTCTTCATTCAATACATAACATTCTTCAAGTCTAGATGTTTATTAAAATATATAGACTTTGCTCGCATGTAATGAACACAAATTTTAAAGCTTCGGTTGAAACAAATATAAAATCCTCGGACAAGATGTATTCGCTTTTAATGGAACCTTGCTTGGTGGAGCAAAAATGTCTGTCATAAACAAGGTTTATGGGGAATTCCCAGAGACTTCCTCAAAGAGATATTCTCTGTTAAATGAATGCAAATAATACCTTATTTGAGTTTGCGCTTGCAGTCGTTCGGTGAATGTTATGAACGTTGGCTGGCTCGTGTTTGGCCCCTGATAAGTAATGAATATACAACGGATGACATATTTAATGCCGACGAAACTGAGATTTTTTTAAAATGTTACCAGATAAATTCCACTAATTAAAAAGGAAGACATGTAGTGTGTTTAACGAATGTGTTATCTGTTCAAGGAAAATTTCGAAATCCTTGCTGCTTTAAAAAACTATTCCTGTTGACTATGCTTGGAACAAGAAAGCTTGGATGACATCGATTTTCGAAGATTATATAAAGAAGTGGGACAAAGAGCTAATTAAAGCAAATCCAAAAATTTTATTGCTAGTGAATAATGGTTCGGCTCATCCGGAATGTACCAACCATCCATAACTGTTTTTGACATGCTGGGATAGTAAAAACCACAGCTACCATCACGGAATCAGATTCAGAAGATGACCTTCCTTTGGCCGAGTTCATAAGAATTAACAAATTAATGGTTTAACAGACTTTGAGGATTTCGTTGTTGTAGCTAATAGATAAAAAATTATCTGTCATAGACTTGGTTAATCAAACACTTCAGGAAGAAATTGAGGATAATGAAGATACGGTTGAAGAAAACGAGACAACCACAGAAGAGTCTATTAGTTGTGTACAAATCGTACAACGGTATTTTCAACAGCAAGAGAACAGCACTGAAGTGTTCCCAGAATTAATTTCTCTTTCTGCAGAACAATTTAAAAATAAAGCACTGTGTGCAAAGTAAAATCACCCCCTTTTTTTAAATAAGGTTTTTAAACATATAAACGTATTTATCTTTAACAATAAAATTACTTTTTTTATTAAGTAGTGCATACATAATTTCTTTCATCTCATAAGATGGTATCATAAACTTCTACGTTTTGGTCCTCTCGAGTCGATTAAACACGGATTGCACTATAGTAGTCAGTGTCTTTTTCCGGAAAAAAAATATTTATAAAAGTGTTGGTCGCCTCAGTTGAAAAAATATTTGTCCTTTTAGAGCAATTTTAAGATTATTAAACAACAAGAAGTCATTTGGAACTAGATCTGGTGAATAAGGTGGTCAAACAGTTGAAACCGCCATTCGCAGCTTTTCTCTAAATGTGGTAATTTTTCCGCAATCTCGGCTTTCACCTTGTCCGGAAAAACAGTCGAAAAAAAACAGTTTTTTTGGAGACGATTCACTTCACGCAGTCGACTGTTTTGACCAAAGTTTTATCTACGGTGATTAATTTAACTTTCATTCTAAGGGCCTACGCTTTGTTTTTGGCCTTTTAGTAAATAGTTCATTGAACACCTGGTGAACTTTTGGTAGTTTTTGGTACTATCCGTTGGGTGAGTCCACAAGTAATTGTACGATTATTGCTATTGCTTCGTACTCCATTTACAGTATGCACAAATACAGTTTGATTTTTATTTGACAAGTAGCTCTGAATTAATTTTTTATAACTCATTTAATTCTGTTAATGTTTTTTAATAAACATGCTAATATTTGTGAATAAATGTAAATAGCTAGTAAATATTTTAATTGAAAAAATCGTACAACTTAGAATTCAATTTTAGAGCTACTCTAAATTTTAATAAGAAAATTAACTAATCGGTATTTCAAAATTTTCCTAACTATTTTGGAACTATTAATAATTATAATTAATAATAATATTATAGTCGGTTCACTTTTGTAAAGCGTTATTAATACATCAGGAAAATGACGAGTATTAAAAATAATATATAAATTTTTCTTCGTAAGAGCATCGTAACTTTCTATGGAGACTTTTTTTGCTATTTTTTTGATTCTCAAGGATATAGCTTTTTTTCTGTAATGGATTTGTATTTGACAAATAAAATTTGGAAACACTCTTCGGTTTCACTTATATTATTTGAAGGACTTACTTGACCTGCAAACCTTTCTTATGTCACAAAAAAAGTTTTTAGAATAGTCAGAAATTACATTATCTTTCTTTATAAAATCTGTCTAATTCATTTACAAAATTACGAAGTTAAAAGCTACTTACGTGGATTGTTCTCTTCAAATTGACAATGGGACCCTCTGACAACGATATTGTTGGAACGCCACGTAAATTCTTGAATATAAGGACAATAATCGGCAAAAGAAACTGATCCTCCATAGCGTCCTTCTTCTCCGGGATTCACACCTTGTAAAGAGTCGAAATTCTAGAAACGAAAAACTTCTCAAAAATCGCGCATTTATCAATAGCAGTGCCTTAAATTAGTTTAATGTTCAAGCCGCCTAAAATACTTCTTTATCTGTCCTTGGACCAGGACATCTTGTCCTTGGCAAACTAAATGTGCTTAATTTTTTTATGCTAAGAATTATAATGATTATTTTAAGAAGTAATTAAATTATACCTATTATGATTATTAAAAAGTTTAAAAAGTTATTTAAAAAACAATTTTCACTGATGAGAGTCTATATATCCTCAAAAAGAAGAGAACAATAAAAAAAATATAAGCTCTCTTTTTTGGGCCCCATTTGATTTGGGAACTTGCACCTTGAAGCCACATGAACCTGTTGAAAAGTAAAAAATTCAAGAAAAACTTTTATTTTTTAAGGAATACAGGTATAAAAAATGCTTGTACGTAGAACATATAAGAAGATCGGGGTAACAGTCAACCAACATGAATTAGCAATGATTTTTTAATATATTAATTGATAGATTTTTATACTTCTATTTTAAATAGATAAAATGGGTTTTATAAAATCCAGCTTAAAGAAAATAAATACATTATTACTTAAACCAACTCTTTGTAATTTGCCATTGAATTACTGATATATGAATATCCTAAAGCAATTTTCAACCAAGTATTTAGAAAAAATCTGAAATAAATTTCGTCAGTCTCATTCCTCAAGTAACCTTCCCAACAAAGTTTTTGACACAATGTTATTCTGTAGTGAAAAGAAGAAAATGCCTAGGTACTTTTAAATAACCTGACTTTAAGACTGCTGATAATGTGGTTAATTTTTCTCATTACTCGAAACCTCAGACCTAAAACCGACATAAATGTTTACAAATCATAAAAGAAAGTTTTCACTAACCCTAAAATCTTCATCCGAGTCATGAATCATGTTATCACATTTTGTCGACGCTGTTTGTGGTTTTCTGAATTTGGTACACGACAAGCGTTCAGAAATTACAGAATTGCTGCATACGTTCTAAACATGGCCTAATATATGTATACAGGGCTTTCATTTCAAAACGATCCGCCCTTAATAACTTTCTTAAAAAAAAAAAAAAAAAAAAAAAACACATCAAATTAGATATACAGGGGGACGTTTAACTATGCATTTACTGAAGTTCTGTCAATCACCTCCTCACCTCCAGCTAACCTCACTTTAATATGTCAAATGGGAACCCCCATTGTGTGATACATCATAGTAAGGAGCGTAAAATTCTCTATTCAACGGTACCAAAAAAAATGAAATCGGTAAATGTGTAAGCAAATAGTTGTCGAAAATGTCTAGAAATAATGAATATTTTATTTACGCCTAACTTTGGTATGTCAAATGGCTACCCCATGGTGTGATACATTATTTTAAAGGCATTCATTATGCTATCAATGGTTGTAAAAAAAAATAAAATTGATTGACCAAGAAGCAATTAAAGTGTAAATCGGTACGGTAGAAAAACAAATTTAATTAGTTTAACAAGTTTATTTTATTAAATGTTCAAAATGCGCGCCGTTATTAGCAAGACAATAACGAAGCCTATTTTCAAACTCCTTACGAACATTGGCAAGGGTCTGCCCGCTAATTTCTCTGCATTCTTGAAATATTCTATTTTTTAAATTCTCAATACTCTCAGGTGGGGTTTTATAAACTTTGCTTTTTAAGTAGCCCCAAAGAAAAAAGTCTAGTGGGGTTAGGTCCGGAGACCACGCAGGCCATTCGATTGCACCACGTCTGCCAATCCACTTTTCTCGCAAATTTTCATCAAGCCACTCTTGAACTACCAAAGTGTAGTGCGCGGGAGCTCCATCCTGCTGAAAATGTATATTATTTTCATTCAATAATATAGCACCATGTTGATCTACTTGATTTTCCATAGATTGGATGATGGAAGGGTATATTGCATTTTCTAAAAGGTTTAAATAAATTTCGCCAGTCAAATTTTCTTCCAAAAAAAATGGCTCGAATAATTCATTCCCATAAATTCCTGCCCAAACATTAATTTTTTGGGGATATTGGGTATGGCCTTCCCGAAAAACATGCGGATATTCATTATCCCAGTATCTACAGTTATGTCTGTTCACCAGGCCATTTAAAAAAAAGTCGATTCGTCACTGAAGCAAATGTTCTTCAATAAATGGGGATCGTCGTCAATTCGCTGGCACATCACTTCACAAAATTGAATTCTCCTATCAAAATCATCTTCTCCGAGTTCATGGAGAACATGAATTTTATAAGGAAAGAACTTATTTTTTTTTTAAACTTTATGTATGGAACCAGTGGACATATTTGTTGGTTTTGCGGCCCGTGGTATAGACAAAGTTAGATCCATAGCAAATTGTCCTGTACTTCAACTTGGCATGCCTGATCGACAACTCTATTTTCATATTTTTTCTTATTGCAAATCGATCCCGTCTCTTCAAATTTTCGTATCAATTCTAATACGTATTTATGGCTCACGTTTTTATCTTGATACCTTTCATTCAATGCTCTGGCGGTTCTGCGAGCCCACCGATCTTGAAAATTATTTCTATTCTTTCGGCTAGCGTATACACCATTTTATTAACTCACTGTTTTAACTAAAATTGAAAAATTGCACGCGTCAAACTGACAGTTTTAACAATAATAAATCGCCTGCTTTTTAAACGCCTTAAAAATGTAAGGTATTGCAGTGTTTTTTTGTACCTATTAGGTAGGTTTCGCAAAAAATATAAGTGAAATAAATACACATACAAAGTTATACGACTGCAAGGATTTTTGCAAAAAATTTGAAGACACTCTTTTTTCTCGCAAATAACGGTACACATTCTTTACTTAAAAAAATAAATAATTTGCTTGAACTAAATGTACTGTTTGTTACCACACATTTTAACTTCTAAATTGCTTGTTTTTTTTTTTGATGATCTATTATAAAAAATGTAAGAATTTTAAAATGATGTAGGTACCATACTAAAAGTATTCATTTAAAATACCAAAGTTTGGCGTAAATAAAATATTCATTATTTCTAGACATTTCGGTTCTTACACATTTACCGATTTGATTTTTTTTGGTACCGTTGAATAGAGAATTTTACGCTGCTTACTATGATGTATCACACGATGGGGGTTCCCATTTGACATATTAAAGTGAGGTTAACTGGAGGTGAGGAGGTGATTGACAGAACTTCAGTAAATGCATAATTAAACGTCCCCCTGTATATCTAGTTTGACGTGTTTTTTTTTTTTTTTTTTTTTAGAAAGTTTTAAGTTATTAAGGGTGGATCGTTTTATCGTTTTGAAATGAAAGCACTGTATAATTATCCCAGTGAATAATTATTTTCCTAGGCACGTACTATATTGGTCGTAAATGTCCTGCGTGGGATGGTCCAAATAAAAATACCGTGGGACGTCTTGTGGACGTCCTGGATGGGATTGTCAGAATTAGGATAGTCAAGGGATGTCACTTAGATGTTTATATTATCCCTTATATTAAATATATATCATTATCTAATATGAATAAATTTATATTTTTTTAGTTAGGCAGTAATGAGATAATGTAGATATAGCTTTTCTTTTTTTCTTAAATATTTTAATAAAAAAATTACTAATATGCATCCATATTATATATTTTTTGTAATAAATAACTGACCTTTTTTTTGCGAGTTATCTTTGTATAGTTTTTGTACTATCCCTTTTATATCCTATAAATATCCGAAAAACGAAAAACGTATTGTTTGTTGTCCTATATACATCCACTTGACAGCCAATAAGTTACTCGTACGTAGTACTATCCAAAGGATGTGTATGAGATCAACTTGGGATCCCATTTGTAGCCCGTACTATTCCAAAATTACGTCGCTGGGACGTCCCAAAGATTTCATGTGATGTAACGGGACGTCCCTGAGATTTATTTTATGTCCCATTTTTGCGTCACTGGGACGTCCAAGGGACACTCTTATACTGACTGGATAGTTTTTACAATTTTATTTCTATATAATATTTTCTTATTTTCTGCCAAAAATCTCAATTCTATAAGTTTAGTTTACTTATTAGATTATACGAAATTAGTTACTGTAATACAAAAGCATTCGGATAATCTTTAACAGTCGAGAAATTTTGTTTTATATGATTTAATTTTAATTAACAGACTCTTAATTAACTACATCTCGCTTATTCATTTCATTCTGAAGGATTTATAATTTATTATAAAATATCCTAACTCCTCTGCAATATAAATAGTTTTGAGAAATGTGGAAGTAAGATAGTCACAATTCTCGAGGGATTATGAGTGCAGATGAATATAATTTCAAGTATTTGAAAGCCATTTTAATTTTCACGTTCTATAAAGCTACGTCGTGTGAAATAAAAAATATGAGCAATATAAAACTCAATTAAGTCAAAAGATTTTTTTTTTTTAAATCGACATAAACACTAGTAAATAAATACAGAGTAATAAATATTTCTAGTAGTCTTATGTGATCGTGTTTAGTGTGTACATAATTGTAAATTGAGTCAATTGACTGTTAATTTACGTCAAGTTTTTTAATTTATACCTAAAGAACGGGAAAAAATTCCACATTGGTGTCAGGTGTGAGTTGTAAATTGGACGTCAGTCAACTGACACGTTGATAAAAAATAAATAATGAACTGAAATAAATCAGACTAAAGTGTGTGAAAATGCTAAAGCTGGCGGATTTAAAAGTTGCTGACCTGAAAAAGGAGCTGGAGAATTCGTTAAATTGGAGGTGAAGTTGCTAGAGAATTTCGCCTGTCTGGAAGCTAAATTTCTGGAAAATACTGCAGCTAGAAGAAAACTGTGCTAAGAGAGTTGAAACTATTTTTAAAAAAATAAAAGAACTAAAAGGAGAAATTCTGGAAAAATCTTCTTTACTGGAAAAGGGGATTCTTCCATTGGTGGCATTCGTACATGATATAGGAACTTCAAAACAGATTCGCAAAATTAGATTTCAACACTTTCAATGAGCTGCACGGTAGATCTTAGTAGCGGATTAGAAGATCGAAGTTCGTGCCCATGTGGAATTTGACGGGTCTGGAAAAGCAAACGGTTGGTCACCCAGGGAGAAGGCCACTGCCCTTACGTTGGTTCATGTCGTCGCCATCCTGCAAAGAATATTCCTCGAAGAGCAAGAAGTCTGCGACCACCTGGTGAGGCATTTGGCGATGCCTTATGGCCAGTCACGCCTGAAATATGTAGTTGAAAAATCGGTGCCAAAAGGGAAATCCCTACAAGAATTTGAAACCGAAATGTCTCGGAAAGAATCATGGGACGTTTCGAAGATCAATAATTCCTGGATGGATTCCGCGTTAATAAAATGAGGTAGAACCTACTACTAGCATATCCACCTAAGCTAGTAGATGCAGGAACACAGGCCTCTTGAACTCGAAATTTTCTGATTAGGTCAAGCGGATCATTAGGGAGGACGTAGTCATCTATAAGTTGGAGTGCAAAATGTGCAACTGTCCTTAATGAACTTTTTAGATTTCTTTGCAATATTATGTGTAGAAGAAGATGATTAATTAATGTTCTACAATAACACACTTGAATCCTTGACAAGTTCAGAATATGGAATAGGAATTCTAAACCAACAGTTTGCCAAGTATAACAATAACCTTTAAGCACAAGTGCAGCCTTACATTTCTTTAAAAATAAGTAGTAGTATTGTTTATTCTACATAATTGCTGTCTTCTGTGGAGCTTCAGAATAAGATGCCATAGCAAAGGTGTGGTTCGGGCAAAGTATTCATTATTTGCAAAATCTAGATAATTTACTATGATTTTTAGAGAATGATAACCAGATGAAACTTTAATACAAATATTTTAAATATGCTCACAGAACATTAAAGATTTATCAATAATCAGAACCACGTAAGTAAATAATTTCTTACATATGCTTTAATAAAGTGCCAATCGATATATGTCTAAAATATTCAGGTTCTTGCTTTAAATAAATCGCTAGGTCGGTTAATTTAGTGAGTTTTTAAAAATAAATCTAAAGGCTTATATTTTCAACGAGCCAACTATTTTAAATACTATATTAAAATATGAAAAAACTTACTTGATACATCCTTGGTAGTTCTTCAGGAAACTCCATTAGATTACAAAGAGCTACAGAGGTTCGATCATCTGTACATTCAGTTTGCAAAGGGTCTTTTTTAAGTTTTGTACAAAATGGATGTATAGAGGCTCCTCTGCAAAAAAGTAAACTATTTTTTATATCAGTTAAATTCCAAATAATTGAGGTTTTATAAATAATTGCGAACTCCAAATAAAATTTGTTTATTAGATTATATATTTTTTTTAATGTTAAAGCTAAGAAGAGAGTTCAGAGTATTATAGCTGGATGGAATATATAAAATATATAAGTTATCGACGTCGTCTAGTCATCTTCAGAGCATTATAGTTAGTTATTAAAAAGTAAAATAATAAAAAAAAAAATAGGAAAATTATTTTTTAAGTAATTAAATAATAAAAGTGGTTAATAAATATTATATTTAATTGTGTTTTAGTCATACTTTGCAGATTTCATGGAGATCCAATCCTTACAGCTCTTCATAACAAAATCACAACCCAGATTCTTTCCCCAAGACATAGCGCCCGCCATGGAGTAATTTGCTGTATACCATCCAGTATCTTCCATTAGGGCTAGGGTGATTCTGGATATTATTGGATTTTGTGTGTAAGTTCCTGTCATTGCTTCATTCTGTAATTAATTATCCAATAGTTAGAAACAGCCAAAATATTTCTCTTCAAAATATTGTCACTATCTCATACTCGATGTGAGTAATTATTGGTTTCAACATTAAAAAATTAGGTGTTATAAAAAAATATAATATTTTTGGTACCTTTGGCAACTGAACCAATTGAAAATAGTTGAAACTACAAGTTTTGGTCAAAATTCTCGAACTTACATTAAGATCGAGAATAGGTTACGCGTGCTTTGCTCCTGTGCCCTAACGTGTTTTTGATCTGATAAAGGCATCATCAGATCTAAATAAAATACTTCATAAATTAAAATAACATATATATTAAAAAGAAGTACTTGATCAACAGCTTCTAAAAATTATAGTTTGAAAAGGCGCAACTTTAAGACGTGTACACTACGGTTAGATTACGAATATTAAAATATTCTATACCCAAAACAAACAAGAAATAAAATTAAAAAAAGGAAAAAGCCAAAATTGACCAGACCTAGGCCCGAACCTGCAACCCGGTAAACTATTGCTGTATTGGCAAGTGCTTTAACAAACTCCACCAAATGGGCCATGTTGTGGAAATTATAACATAGGTATACACCCTCTCCCCGAATTTAATAAAATAGCGTTTTTGTCGTTGGTTATCGTGAAAGAACTGTTTGAATAAATATTTTAAAAAAATAGGCCTTGTGATACAAAGAAGAAACACATCTACAATTTATAGTCTTTTTTGGGGACTTTTTAATATTGCATGAGAATTTGTATTTGTTGGAAAATTTATATATATTTTATAAATATTATTTAACGGAAACCATTATTAAAAGCAATGTATTTTATTAAAGAAATTAGTTTCTGACAAAGGTATATTAAACACCCGTAAAGTACAGAATTAATGACTGAAAATGTATATCTATATACTATAGTATTAGTATATATAGTATTAGTATAGTATATATACTATAGTATTATCACTGGGTAAAGACTTTCTGTAGATTTCAAATTCAGCTTGTCGTCTCTACATGTGTTACTAATTAACAAAATATAAACGTAATATAAATATAATACTTATTTTTTTATTTTTAATTACCTCAAATACTCTTTTTTCCCAGTGTGTAAGCGCAGTTCCTTCATCTCCTTGGTCCTCCAGCTCCGCACCCTCTAACTGCGAGCAGTTAAAATAATCTCTTGCTTCTTTAGTAACTGTTGGAGTCACCATTAGAAACACTTGCCTTTGAATATACCCATCCCTTACAAACCAAGGCCTTGTAAAAGAACTGATAACTTTCTCACTCCATTGGTAAGTTTGTAGGCTATTTAAAAATTTATTGTTTTAGAAAATGTATACTTGGTTTATTGGGTTTACTTACGATTCATTTAAAGGGGGTTTACCAGTTTCAGGACTACGTTCTGTCAACGGATTTCCTTCTCTATCTCTATAAAACGCATAAAGGCTTACAGAAAATCCTAAGGCATGCAAAATTTCATGTTTCACTGTAGATAAAAGAATTTCTAGCTCTTGTCTACTGGTGCTAATACTGTTTGGACAAAGGTTGGCGTGTCCCGCGATAGGCCTGTAAATCAGAACGAACACATTGTAGGAAAAAAATTGTTAAAGGCGATAGATATGATTTTAAAGATTTGTAGCAACATTTTAGCTATATTATTAAAACAAAAAGAGATATTTTCTGTCATATACTTTATACGTATTGACCTGATCTGCCATTTTCACATATCTCGATAGTAGCCAATTATAAGGTAATTGTTATGACAAAAGGATTAAAATTTAAGTATTACGTATATAAGAGAAAATAAATCTAATTTAGCCACGAGCATATTACATTTAAGTCATATTAAACATACCTATCTAATCCAGACTCTTGTTGACAATGGCTGGCATAGGCAACGGTCAAAGATTTGTTGCAGCGGTCAGTTTGCATAGCAGAAACGTAAAATACAAAGTCAAAGTCCGGGATACCTTTGCCCGCTTTGGATCCAGGTAGGCTCCTACAGTTTTGTCCCGTAGAGTTGCATACCCTACAGACGTCAAGATGCTCTGAAGGCACCTCTACTTCGCCGCACATTGTCCGTTCGTTACATACGTTTATACAGTGGGTTTGACCATTCTTTACGAATACTTGAGAATCACTGCATTTCCTAAATTGAAACAATATTAATAGTATTTTTTTAAAGTTAAGAAAAATTAAAATATGTACTTAAGTATGTGGGGTAATACAATTCAGATTTACAGTTTCCATATTACCAAGGTTTACTACGATTATGTGTGAAATATATTTTTAAAGGTAATAAGGTCTGATAGCCGCACGCTCAAAAAAATCAGCTATTCTACCGCGCAACTAAGGTTTTATGCTCTAAAATGGTATTAGGGTTTTTCTTGTTGACCCTGTTCTTAAAATACCCCCGAAGATGAAGATCGCGGTGATTGACGTGCTGTTATACGCGAAATAATGTATACTGGAAACCTGAACGCAGTAAATATATAGTTTTTTCTTTAGGACCATTTTCATTCCAACAATATGGTTTGAAACAAATATTCTGGATTCTCTAATTCCCAAATGCGGTAAATTAGCATGTTCACGAAGCTTTCTATCGGAAAGCGCTAAAATTTATGACTTATAGGCTTTTATTCCAAGATGTTAGAGTCTGTACGGGTGTCAATGCAAATCTTTTGTTCAAAGCCGTTACCTAGTACAGGCAAAATGCTGCATAGAATACGAATCCATATTTTCGAATTATCGGCAACAGTTTCATGAACAATAGCAATATTATATTCCAAACGACCTCTACGAGCAAGCCAAAGAGTTTTGATATTACGGATATAGTTTCGGAAACTCTATTCTCTCAAACAGTTTATTTTGTACGCCAAAAATTTTTTTTTTCGAATATTTTTCGTTTTTTTTTATTTATGTTTTCAGGTTAGAAATTTTACATTGACCGCTGACAAAGTTAGTGATGTTTCAAAAAAATATTTATCTGTTATGTGGATACTTAATATGTATCAGGCTTTGCAACGTGACTTACTATTACAACTTAGTAGTATTTATATATAAATCCCTTATGGAAAGATAAAACAAAATGTATGTGTAAAAAGTTAAAAAATAACTGTATATGACTCACCAATAAAATTTAATATGGATCTGACCCTTCCCTTGTCAGAAATTTTAAAAAAGTTATAAAAGACGGCGTGCGTCTAAAGAATTCTTTTAAGACCTAATAGTACCAGTAATGATGCGATAGAACCGTACTTCAAACTATACGAAGTTTTATTTCTACTGTATTAGAGTTTTTTTTAATGAACAGCTGAACTTTAAAGTTAGTATGTATACGATATGGATATTCTACGAATTTTTACAATCCTTGTTACGATACGAAATATGTAAAGTTTCAAATATTTGTCTAACAATACATATAGCTATAGTAAGCAATTAGATATCAATTACGAAGATATTGGCTTACTAAGATTAAATTGCCTGACAAGGGTGATATAAAACATAACTTAACATAACCAATAAAGGTATTTCAATGTGGATAGTTTATTCGAACATTTATCACGTTCATCTTGATTTAGCTACAACTAATTGAAGAAAAATAGTTTAAATACATTTATAATAGCACAATAAAAAAAATATTACGTATCATGACAAAATATTTATTTTAATTTACTTGTATTCCATTGATAATTGAAATATTTATTTTCACTCATTATACCAGAAATAACAGTGGCAATTGAAAAAATGAGGGATTCTTACCTATCGAATAGAAATAAAAATAAAAACATCATGGACGCTGAAAGTTATTTCCCCTGATGTGCCTTGATATATTGACTAGGGACAATTATTGCCACTTCTATATATTTAAAATTAGGGAAAAAAGATGAATATTATAGAGCTTTAATATTTTTACTATGCAAAAGAAATGGCTGATTCATATTTAACTGCGTAAAAAAATTGGTCTTTTTTACAATACAAAAAGTGCAATGTAACATTGTTTCCTTCCGCGGAAAAAAGTTAAATTTCTTACTGAAATCTAAATTTTAAATTACTGTCATGGGGAAAACGGAAAAGGCTAAAATAACAGTCTCTAGCACCATACCCATAACAATATAGTTACTAGCCAAGCGATAATAAAAAATTATATTTATTCAAATATATACGCGGTATTCTAATAAAAAAGCTAATATCGCTGGTAATCATTTGTTTACAATAACAAAATATGGAAAAAATAATTCCTATCTCCGTATTTTAACCTGTTTTGACCAAAAATCGGGGGGTTTAATTTATTTTTTTTCGAAAATATTGTTTCCTTAGTGATTAATGTTTAAAACACAAAATATAGGTACGTGTTACCATCGTTTCTCCACCAAACCGTATAGTTATGATAGAGTTAGTAGCGATTTAACAAAAAAAAAATGGAAGAAAATGATGATGGTGATCCTTTGTGCAAAATATGTAAAAAGGATGTGGAGGTAAATGAACATGGTCTACTGTGTGAGGGAAGAAGCCAATCTTGGTACCATACTGCCTGTGTAGATATCACAAGTCAACAATACAAGAAAATATCTGGAGATGTATTAAACATTCTTGTTTGGATTTGCCCTGCATGTAAAAAAAAGAATTAATAAAAATGGAGACCTTTAACACTAAGGTAAGGTAACCCTAACATTCAAACGACCTTTAACACCGAGGTAACCCTTTATTTGACAAATTTGCAACTAGGGAAGAGAAGGTGTATAACATTTCTGAGAATATGGTAAAATGTAAGTCTACTTATTTACGAATTGCTAAGGAGGAATATATGATTAAACCAACTAATTTACCTAATTTGATTATTAAGACAAAGAATAAAAGATTCTATGGAAATTGGTGTCAGGATAAACACGAAAAAAGAGCTTATGAACGGAAAAATGATCCTATTATTTCCATCGAAATCCGACATGGAACAAATGAAGGAGAGTGCAATGAAAGAGTTAGGAAAAAATTATGAAATAATACAAACTACACTGAAAAATCCTCAGATAAAAATTACAGGTTTTCTACAAGCGTGCAGTGACGAGGAGATCTGGAATGAAAAAAATTCAATCATTTATTGGTGACGAATACTTCAAAGTTAAAGTAAACAAAAACCCATAAAACTATATGCCCATTGTTCACCCAGGCTATTTACGCACTATATATGTACTTTTATGGAGAACAAAAAGATTTATATGGGTTGGCAGAGGCTTCCGGTGTATGAAAATATTAGCATCCTGGAGTGTTTTAAGAGCCAGAGAAGTTGCAACTATGCTGGGGAGCATAATACAAATAACTGTCTTTGAAAACATCAGAACTCTAAATGCGATAGGTGTGATATGGCAAATAAAAAGACAAGCCATTACATAAATCATAAAGCAAGTGATGAGCAGTGCCCTACTTATCAGTCTAATGAGCGCAAAAGCAAAAATCAACCATGGTTGATCCAACTAGTCAACTTCTTAAAATTGTTCCTCAGTCTTCAAATGCTTCTTTAAATGCTAGTCCAGACATTCTGGTACATAGGTTAACACATAAGGGGTTTATCTACAAATTTTAATAACCTATTAGTATTTTTAGAAACATACAACCTTTATGAGTTCTGCGATATATTAATGACTTAAATGTATATGTTTTAGCAACATATAGGTCTTCATCAGGAAATTTCCAACAATTCCTAAATTCAATTGAATCAATTATAAATAAAATTGGTATACATAAAAAAAAAATTTGTAGGAGATTTTAATGTCCACTTCAATACTGATCAGCAGAATTTCCTTGACCTTTCTGACATCATGGGGAGCTATGGTTTTAAACAAACTATAACAGACCATACAAGGGCTGGAGCTTGTATGGACAACATTTTTATAGATTTCAGTACTGATTCCTTTAAATCCAGTGTGTTCGATATTGGGATATCAGATCATCTTGGACAGGAGCTTGAAGTAATCGTTGAGAGTATTATTGATGGGACTCTGCACCACCATAAGGTATGTAGGCCTCTGACCCAAAGAGGTATGTTGTCTTTCTTTGAACTGGTTTTCTCATATAACTGGAAATTTGTGACAGAGGACAGTATAGCTGTCAATGACAGTTTCAAAATATTTCTATCTTTTCTAGAAAAAGCATATACTCAATCTTTTCTCCTAAAAACACATCGGGTGAGGACCTAAAAGCCATGCGGGATCATCTACAGCTGCTGAGTGAAGTGTCTCGACAGTACAAAAACAGATATTTTGAAGGGGAGTTTAAGGACTTTCAAAAAGTTTATAGAGCTGCTATACAGGAGGCTGCTATACAGAGAGGCAAAAAGCCAATGATAAATTCATCTCATCAGCTTCTAATCCAAGTAAGGCCGTATGGCAAGTTGTTAATAGTAGTGTAGGTACGTCAAAAACGAAAAAATCTCATGAAAGTTCTTTAACGGCTGACGATTTCAATAATTTCTTTTCACGTATTGCCCATGATACTGTTAGAGACATTCCACTGTCGCAGGGTCACCCAATCCAAAGTCTCTCTGTTCTGGGTATGCCGGAGAATGTGTTCTCTTTCTCTTCTGTATCATTCATAGAAGTAAGAGAGATTATTGATGGCTTAAAAAATAAGACTAGTCAAGACATCTATGGGCTAAATGTCAAATTAATTAAGTCTGTTAAAAACATTATCATAGCTCCAGTAACAAAACTAATAAACAGATGCTTCAGGGAGAACACTTTTCCAGGTGTCCTCGGATCAGCCAGGGTAATACCTATTTTTAAAAAGGGTGATCCTGATCTTTAAAAAATGTATTGCTGCTCAACTTCTGAAATTTTTTGAGGGTAACAATCTTTTCACATCCAGCCAGTTTGGTTTCAGGAAGGGTAAAAGTACCACTATGGCCATTTTAGACTTAGTTGATTACTTGTTAAATGCTTTTAATAACTTGCAATATGGCAGTGTCTTGTTCTGCGATCTGAGCAAGGCATTCGACTGTGTCCCCCATAACATATTGCTGCAAAAACTTTGTAAATATGGACTCAGTCCCAACAGTGTTAAACTTCTCGCTTCCTATCTGGCCAATAGAGATCAGATGGTAAGTGTTGGTGGGGTGTCATCAGCAAAAAGTGGGATAACCATAGGTGTTCCCAAGGATCTGTTTTGGGGCCTATCCTCTTTTTGATCTATATAAATGATCTACCATTAACTGAACCATCTGGTAAATTCACCATTTTTGCTGATGACACAACAGTGGCATGTGCCGAAGATACTCTTGAGACCGTAGAGAGGAAATTAAGAGTATTGCAGGGTGGAATTCAGGAATGGTTTAACATGAACCGATTGCATCTCAACGGAGACAAGACCAACAAAGTTATTTTTACTCTGAGACCAGCTGACATATCAAAGGATTTTTATATTAAGTTTCTGGGAGTTTTATTGGATCCTCTACTTCACTGGCATTCCCACATTAATATTGTTGCCGGAAGGCTAAAAACATCTATATATGCCCTTCGTCGCCTAGCTCGATGTTTATCTGAATCTGGCTTAAGAACAGCCTATTTTGGCACCTTCCATCCCATAGCCACATATGCTATTCTAGCGTGGGGTCATGCCCCACAAACAAAAAGGTTGTTTTCACTACAAAGAAGGGCAATCAGAATTTTGGGTAGGCTGGGTTGCAGGGAGGATTGTAGATCTGTTTTCTCTATGAAGGAAATACTTACCCTACCTTCCGTATATATATTGGAAAATCTTTTATGGGTACACAGGAATAGGGATCAGTATAAAGTACATGGTGATATACACAACTATGGTACTAGAAACATAAAAAGGCTAGTTCCAATTTACCAACGCTTAACAAGGTGTCAGAGTGGTCCCGGATTTCTAGCTATTAAGTTATATAATAAACTTCCTACCGACTATGTGGATTTAGATTTGGAACGTTTTAAGAATAAAATAAAACAAATAATAGTCTCTAATGCCTTCTATTCAACAAAAGAATTTTTAAACTTCACATTCTATCTGTGATATTGAGTACCTACATATTGCACTAACAACTAGTATTGCACTACATACCTATATATTGCATTTTATTTAAGACATATTGTGATTGTGTATTATTCATAGTATGTATATCAATCATTATGTTTTCGTTTTAATGAGTTTTATGTGGTGTTTTAGGAAAAATTATTATCAATTTTTATAAACAGTCATCCTATTTTTTAACTTTGTAATTCTTGACTTATGTGAATACTATTTTGTATATTGGCATTAATAAATTGATTGATTGATTCAATGTTGACATAAATTAGAAACTCTACAACAATTTATTGTACTCTACAACAATAATTATACCAGGTTTTCATTGTTATTATAATGATGGTGACTACAATATTTTTGATGAGATCATTGTATATTGAAAATTAACCTTAAATCCAAATATTGTAAATTATCAACTTCTGAATTCAAAAGTAAATTTAGCAAAAATTACAATTTTTGTAAAAAATATAAAATATAATATCTTTGCTATACATATACTGATGACCGTCACCAAGCTGGAATAATTTTTTAACGAATTTAAATGATTTTTTTAATTAAACCGGTAATAACAATACTAACATTGATATTCTTATAGGCGACATTAATATTAACTTTCTTAGCAGGGGCAACTTTGAAGTAAATAGATATATTTCCCTAATGTTGTCGCATGGATTTTTGCCGCTGTGTCATAAGGGTTACGAGGGAGGTGAGTAAATCCTGCCTTGACCATATTTTTCTACCGGGCAAGAGCAGAATATTAATTAGAAAAGCAATTACTTATATTATAGAACGTAACCTAACTGGTAAATCTAGCTTAAATCCCAAGATATTTGCTACACACCAAAAAATTAATAAGCGGGTTTCATGTTGTGACCAATTAGAAACAGCTACTAATCATCTGTTAAGTAAATTAAATTGTATTTTAGAAAAATCTGAATGTCACAAAAACCCATTTACTACTAAAAAGCTTAAACCATGGACTACTAATGGTTTAAGAAAATCAATTAAAAATCGTGACAGGTAATGTAAGTAATGCTTCTCCAGAAAAACTAGCAAAATATAAAGAAACCAACTTAACAAATTACCAGTATACGACCAAATTTACCCAAAACTCTAATGATATTAAAAACTTTAATATCATGACAAGAATATATATAATTTAAAGACCAACAAATAGTAACGACGTCTTAGAATATATCAAAAATTTAAAAAATAATTTCTCTCCTAGTTTTAATAAATTAATAACTGAGATAATAAAACATTTTCATATCTGTGTAGCAAAACCATTAGTTTATATAATTAATTTAATTTTTAAAACTAGTAGAGTACCTGCTAAAGTATGCTAATGACACGGCACAGCGGTAGTGTTTCATGCGAGCATTTCATGGGACTTGGAAATAACAAAATTCTATACCGCTTTTTTTTTAATGAAAAATTTACTAGATACATTTAAATTAACACTCAGTTAAATTAACAGTCTCTTTATATTGGCTTTTTCATAACTATTGCCAACAGACCTACATTTATTTAATGATGTGGAGCTTGATGGTATCGGTAAAACGATAAAACAGGTACCGCACACCAAGTACTTGGTTGCATTTAAAGTGGGATCAGCATGTTCTTTACTGAAACAAAACAATAAGATTTTTAATCCACTCTTTTTACATATTACGTCATATCCTCAACAAGAAAAATATAATTATGATTTATAAAGCCTTTGTGGGGGCTCTTTTGAGATACGGTATAGTTGTGTGGAGTGGAATGTATTCTTTTCGCTTGAATCAGTTAAAAGTGGTTCAGAATCATATCGTAAAAATAATACTTAATAAACCATTATTTTTTTCTAAACAACTTTACTCCTTGTAAATAAGCAGTCTAAACTGTTTGTATATTTTTGCAGCGTTTTGTTTTGTTCATTCAAAGGAAACATTAAAATAAAATTATCACGCAAATAATAACTCGAACTAATGCAGGGCAAAATTTTATGATTCCATTATCAAATTGTGGTTTAAATTTACGCTTTATGACGTATGTTGCTCCTAAATTCTATAATTTAATTCCCCTTAATATCAGGAATATAATGGGTAATGAAAAATTTAATTCTTTGTTTGAAGTTTACTTTTGGGAAAATCGTAAAATGTTTACGAAATTGTTTTGAATTGCTGTATTTTTCAGCTGTTTTGATAATAATAGTTTAAATATTGTATATTTACTAATTTAGTATAATTGTATATATCTGAATAGGGTATGTAGGTTGGTGTTAGTTATTAAAACTTATAATTGTCTTTGTTAAAATTTATACAATATAAATTTATAACTGTTATTCTTGTTATTGTTATAGAGAGTGCATATAGGTTTTCTTTAAAAACTTAGGCGCTGTAAAATACTTGTTTACCTTTTATGAAACGTTAACTATTCTGTTAAATTTAAATTTTGTTGAATAAATGAGGCAGAGATCAAAGGAAACCGCTCTCTCAGATAAAAATAAATAAAATAGCAACCTCCAGACATTACTAAATTTTACAATTATCTACATTTTAATGATGGGTTTATTGCTGGGCTAATAATATCGTTGACACCCAGTGTATTTGACTATATTTTAACAACTAATAGCAAACATAAAACAATAAACTTATTTTAAAACAGTTCTATTTGCCAAACGACATAGCTAAATGAAAATAGTTGTGAATTGTTACGAAATCCTGAAAGAGTGAGGAAAAGCCAAAATCAGGGCGTAAAAATACATTTTCTATTACGATGTTCTAGTAGAAACAAATATTTTGAGTACACCATCGATATGTGTTACCTGAAAACGAAAACTGATTTACATATCAAAATTGGAAAATAGATTGTTTTACATTAAAATAAGATGAGTTGATATTTAAAAGGCTACGAAAACAATAATCTATGGCAATTCCGATATAGAAGTGGAAATGCTTAGATATTCTTTACTTCCTGATAATATTATTAGATTTTTTACGTTCAGCTCCACTAATTCAGCAGTTACTACCTTGATTTTTCAAGTTCTTGTACCTGTTTGTATTGGCCTTGCGAATAACAATGAGCCTATAATAATAACTCGAATATATTTTTTTTGTGGAATCAATAAGTTCTTTGAGTACGTAGTATATTAAGGATAACATATAAACAAACATAAAAATAAAAAGACAGTAAACAATTTCTGAAAATTTATTTAATGCCGCAGTTCCGATAAAAATTGAATTATATATTAACATCTAAAATTACTTTTCAATAAGCTATCATCAGCTATACTAATTTCTTTTCAGCATCTGCAATAAGGAACAAGGAGGTTAGGTATTAAAAATCCTGTATTGAGCTTTTTTTATCATATCAAGAACATGCAGCATCATTCCAACTCGCATGATGATGACGTAAATTGAAATTAGTCTCAGTTTTGTTCATGTCTTATATTTGTTTTAAGATTGACCAACTGAAGAAGCAATGGACGTTCAATATTCTCATGGGATATTATGTAAGAAAAATTAGCTAGATCTTCAAAACCGCAACATATGCAATCCCAAAAGTCATGTCTGTAGAGGAATATTCCACTCGCCAAAGTTTGAGCCTATTAGCCTCAATCAACTACCCCCGCTGTAGTTTAAATTATTATGGTAATATCCAAACGAATAATTTTATTTTGCGTGTGGATCTATTTGTTTTGTCTGTTCAGTCACTATTGATATAATAATATTGAAGAACAGTCATGACCTTGAAATCTAAAAATATTTCAAAAATATTAACAAATTCTTTTTATATAAAGCATATAATACCGCGAATTATTTATGCACATTTTACCTCGCTAGTAAGTTGAAACTTTCACGGAAGATCTGCACAGTATGTTTGATTAAGGGTGGCAAGGTAGAATATTTGAGCAGTGGTTGACCTCAACAAAGACTATCAATACTTTTAACAATAAACTTTTTCCCTTCTCCTCCTGCCCTAATTTGACATTTTATAGCAAATTTTGTTAATAGGTGACTTCAATCATTCCCGACTTAAAAGCTACTTTGAGAGACAAAGATCTGATCTTTTAGCTTTAGGCGATGAGGAATGCATTGTATCTAAAAGTGATTTTAGCCTGATTAATGAAGATGCCTTCCATCTGACAACCTTTGAATATTTCGGCTTTACTTTAGCAAAGGAAGCAAGAAAAGAACAAAATAATAATGTTAAGTATAACCTTAAGAGGCAATTATACAAGGTGTCCCGAAAGTAATGGGACATAGAACAACAGTAGATTCCTTACGTCAAAATAATGTGATACAGGTCAACTTGCCTTATCCTAACTTTAATAGTAACTGAAATACAGGGTGTCAAAGTATTATTTGATTTATCGTTTTTTTCTCATAGGTCCTGAACCAATTGACATACTGATATGAAATTTAAAACATACGAATCTTTTAAAAAGAAAAATAAAATTTTGTATACAGTTTTCGTGTTTTCGGTAGAGGGCTCTCATAGCGTTAGTTTTTACTTTTAGAACCCCTAACTTTTTTTCAGCCCCGTATATCAGTTTAAAAAGTATCAAAATAAATTTTTTTTTTTTAAATTTTAACATAAAAAATGTATATCGCTAGGAGCAACCATTTTCGACATAATCACCATTTTTCAAAAAAATATTTAAAATAATATTTATTTACTACTTTATTTAAATCGCATATTTGGCAGTTGGCGTTGGAGACAAGTGTTTGTATTATTTATGTCAAACTTTTTGAATGTCATATAAAACTTTTAAAACGAGTAAAAGTCTTTCTTTTAAGTTTAATCATAGTAAGTAATGCCTAGGCATAATTTGTTTACCAATTTGGAGATGCGTGATATCCTTTGTGTTTACGCACAAGTAAATTTTAATGGACGGCATGCAAGACGCAGGTATCAGGAAATATTTCCAGATAGACAACAACCAAACCATAAATTATTCCAAAGAATTTATAGCCGACTAGGAGAAACTGGATAATTTCGGCCAAAAATGCCTGTTTTGGGCCGCCCAAAAAATATTTCCCAGGAACAGGTAAAAGAAGTTTTAGTCGTCAGTTTAAAAATATGCAAAACACACATCCAACGCCTATTAACAGAGTTTTATTTACTAGATGCTGCGTATTGTATCTTTCTCTATTGTATCCGTTATTCAAAAAAAAGCAGTTAAATACCTGTGTTCTGCTAAGTTAAGCGATTCTTGCAAACCCCTCTTCATTTCTGAAAAAATCCTAACTCTTTTTTCACTCTTTATCTTAGAAACAGCTGCTCTTATTCACAAAATTCCCAAACTACCCTCTGACATTGGCCATTTGACTCGTCGTGTAAATGATGTTCCCCTACCTATTCCTACGCCTTCCCTTTCCAAAAACTCATTAATTTACATAAGTAAAAAATTTACAATCATGTTCCTCTATGTGTTAGACATATATCGGATGTTAAGAAATTTAAAAGAGAATTAAAGTCGCTTTTATTGGCTAAGGCATATTATAACCTGGATGACTTTTTTAATGATAGGTTTTAACCTTGGACATGTTGGAAAGTTTTTTTTCTCTAGTTTTGTCAACAAGTTTACCTTTATTTAGTAATTGATTGTTTTATTTAGTTATCTTTAATTCAAATATGTTCAAAAAGTTTTGTCTTCTTGTGTTTAAATTCGTTCATTGTTGTGTCAATTTTTTAAATTGTATTTTTGTTTTGTTTTTTTAGCTTGTAGGATGCTTGTACACAAGATTATTCTTACGTAATATAGCACATTTTCTTTCTTTCTTTCTTTCTTTCTATTTAACTTTAGAAAGGCTCATATGTGGGATACTGAAAACTCACATTCAGTTATCAGTCGTTATTTCCAGCATGAATTTAAAGTTAACATTTGGTGTGGTATTATTGGAAACCATATAATAGGCCCCCATGAACTACCACCTAATTTGAACGGACACTTGGAGGTCCTTTAGAAGATATACCATTAAATGTTACGCAGAACATGTATTTAATGCAAGATGGGGCACCAGCGCATTTTTCTCGACAGGTACGCAATTACCTTGATGAACAATATCCCGAACGTTGGATTGGCCGTGGAGGACCTTTGCTTTGGCCTGCGCGTAGTACAGACTTAAACCCCATGGACTTCTGTATTTGGTGATATTTGAAATCAGTTGTTTATGATAGTTCTATAAATAATCTAAATGAACTAAATGTAAAAATTGTAAATATGTTGAAAAATAATAAGGATCTTCTTTTTAAAATACGGCGGTCATTTAAGCGTATTTCAAAATGCATTGAAGTTAATGGAGGGCATTTTGATCAGTTGCTATAGTAGCGTTATTTGTATGTTTCTTTGTTTATTATTGTTTTTGGTATATTTGTTTAAAAATAAATAAATATCATTTACTTTGGTTATGATATAAGAATTAATAAAAAAGTTGTAATATATTTTTTTATTTAGTAACTATTCTAATTTTACATAAATATCAATAATCTTAGGGGATTTAAAAAAATAAAAACTAATGCAACGAGCACCCTCTACTGAAAACACGAAAATTGTATATGATTTTTTTTTAAAGACTCGTTTGTCAGTATCTTATTTGGTTCAGGACCTATAAGAAAAAAAAACGATAAATCAAATATTACTTTGACACCCTGTATTTCAGTTACTATTAAAGTTGGTATAAGGCAAGTTGACCTCAATCACATTATTTTGACGTAAGGAGTCTACTGTTGTTCTATGTCCCATTACCTCGTTATCTGTACCTACCTTCTTGCCAGCCGAAAAGGGTATTTAGAAGTTTTTGCAATAGTTTGACAATACCATTATTCTATATAATGTATGCCTTCTTGAGAATACCAGTTAAGCTCTCTTATATATCAGTATATTCAATTAAATCAGAACACCTGTACCCTAGAAAAACTGAGAGTAAAATATACCGCGGCTAATTAGTCAGGCCCATATTAGCGAAAAACAATTAATTCCAAGTATGCGGAAAAATCTCGACTGACCAGATAGTTTCTACTTTTAACTCTATTTTCGATTTTCTAACGAGAAATTTCACTAGTTTTATAATTATCGTTGTTCAATTATGTATATTTACGTTAGTTAACAATGGCTAAAGAGATATTACATATAACCTGATGTTTGGTTTCAAATGCAAAATATTTTAATCCCCTACTCGCAGTATTCTCCAACTTAAATGCGCAAAATTATATTTTTAATAATACTCCGATCGTTTAGATTTTATACTTAAATATTTATTGCACAAACGGCTTAAAAGATTTCAAATATAGTGTGTAATAATAAAGCGTGATAAATAAACAAGTCATAATAACGTCTCATTAATCCTTTTTTACATCACTTTTTAAAACCATATAAAAATATTTTATCATAAATATGCAGTAACAAGTTTTAAAATTTTTACTCGCCTGTTTCACAAAAATAATAAAAGTTTTTAAAAAAATAAAAAAAATACGAAGATCAGTTTAGAGTACCCCGTTACTTAAAAATTCGCATATATCAGCAATATAGTGCAAAATCAAACGGAAGTGCGAGAATGAACTAATCTACTGATTATCCGTAATCTATTCAGTTAAAATAACAGTCAATTTATGAAAGATTTCAAACATCAATATCATTTTGATTAAAAATGTTATTATTTTTTAAATGACAATGTGACAATTATATGGTTTGATATATAACAAATATTCGTATTGATTTTTGAATATAAAAGAACAATTTATGTAAATTAGTGATTGCGAAAATCTTAATAGATTTCAAAATTTAGAAGAAATAAATGTAATTTTAATACGAAACGATAACATGTCAACAAAATACAATGTTCAATAAACAGTAAATGACCACTACTAGGTGGCCGCCATTTTGCATGATTGGGTCCTTTCGATGTTGGTCACTCTGATAAATTTCAGTTGTGCCAATTGTAGGGAAACAAAATAATTAAAGTTTTTGAGAGGTTATGTTTACATTATTACATTTACAAAAACAAAATAGAAAGTTACATTTAGTTAGTTTTTCTTGTACTTGTTTAAGAATTTTGTTGAAATTTATGAAAGCAAGTAATCCGCACCTAAAATGAGACAAAGTTTCAATTAACTTGGGATAGATGCATGCACTTTAAAAGATGTGTTTTATTATTCTCATAAACTTGAATCTTATAAGTCCTAATACCATGAAAATGATGATCTTCCTTTAAATTTTTGCTTGTGTTTACTTAATAAATTTAGTTAAAAACAAAGGTTATTGAAACCCTATCAATTGGTTTTTATTATACCCATTTCAACAATTTTAACATTTTATGTTTTAATTTACAAAATGCACAGGGATTCTAAAATCACGACTCAATCTCGATACGGTCACGCCACCGAATGCGAAGGGTGATTCTAAATTTCAATCGTCGGCTAAACTCGTTTTATTCGATTTGATTTAGTTTTGCTGGGATGTATTTCTTATTTTCTCTAATATTCCCTATATTTGTTATATTCCACTTGTCATCGATGGAAACGTCAATTGTCTTGTCTAATGATAAACAAAAACAACCTAAAATAAAAATAAATAATCTATTAATCATTTTCATTTGTTTTGTTATTTTTTTTTGTATCTATTTTATGTTTCGTTTTATTTATTATTATGTACATTTTAGATTTGAGGATTAGGACTTGGTTTGTATTTTATTATGCTTATTAAGAATAAATTGTAGCATAAATCGTCTGCAAAAAATAAATGTTGACAAATTCATATATAACAAACAAATTTACATTTAGACTTTTACTTTCTTTCTATGTACAGCATTTCCACATTAGTAGGCACAACCATCTATAAAAATCAATATATAGATAATTTTATGAGGGTTTGTAATTAGCAATGGTTTATATAGTAAAAATAGACAACTCTATATATTATTCAATGATAAACAATACAGACAATTCCCAATAATTCGGTATTGAGAAACAAACAATGATCCAAATACGTTTAAGTAAAGATGCTGCTGATACATTATCCACGTAATTGATAAGGAGGAAGATATATCACCTGATGCAGACGATACCCAAGCGTGTCGTTTATAAATCGCCAAAAACTAGGCAATCCGCTATACTCACAATTGAAAATGTTATTTCGTATCGGTGATCACTGTCATATCCAATGATCGTGTCGGGTCGTGATTTTAGAATCCCAATGTCAATGAAAAAAATTAATTTAATTCGTGACAGATCACACGTCAAATATCAGCGTCGTCAACTTCATTACCTTTATCTAATATATTTTTTATTCGCAACACTGAAAATGTTCAGAGTGACCAACATTAAAAGGAGACAACCACTATAAAATGGCGGCCATATGCATTAGCAGTCAAGGTTTATTTATTAAGTTCGTAGTTAAATAAATATAAGAAATTTATATTTTACCTTGTTAGTCGTATAACGTTGTCAGCCCTGCGAACAAATAATGCTTTTTCCCAGAAGTTTACTGCTTCAGGTAATATAGTATTCTGCAAAAATAAAAATTTACTTTAGCTAAGTGTCAATTAAAATATAAATATTAAACAATATTATTTATAATATTGTATACCGTTAAAAGCTCACAGAAGAAATGAAAATTTTTTAAGGCATGTCCTACAAGAGCTTCTTCACGATATTCTTCTCGCCGTTCGAGGACGAATGATATTTCAACATGACGGCTGTGTGCAGATTATTATCAGCTGTCAGTTCTTGGATGAACGTTTCGTTGGATTGGCTGGTCAGGTCCAATACTTTGGCCAGCACGAAGCTCACTGACTTCACCCCCCTTGATTATAGCATATAGGATGAAATGAAAGAACTGGTTTATGCAATCTCAGTAAATACCCGGAAGGATCTTATCCAAAGAACAACCAACGCTGCCCAGGATATACAAAAGAAAATAACAACGAGAACAACATAGTCGGAAATGAGGAGAGAAGAAGAGAAGGGAATAGAGGCTCTCATTTTGAACAAGATTTGTGAAATGTTAAATTACTTTTTTACTATTTATAATAAATTTGAAAAATTGTGTTTTTCACAGCTTACAAATGCTAGCTTAGGTAATAAGGAAGTTTTAAGAACATTTTGACAAGTGTAGCCCAAATATTTTTCGAAAAATAATTACTAGGAACTGTAATCTTTTATTTTAAAATTAAAAAACTTTCACTTTGCATTTACAATTTTCTTATGGTTATAACTATTTCCAAATTTTTATCGTTGCAAACGTAACACCAAAACGTTGGGCATGTATTTTGCTTAAAAGTAAAAAAATATGTACGGCAGATTTTCTAGAAACTGACTTTGAAACCATTAAAGTCTACCTTTTGGAGAAAAACAGAAAAATTTAAATATCTTAAAAACTATCAATTTGTGCATAATGCATAGTAGGGTTCCATTTACTTCTAACGCCCTTCTCGATCATATCTCCAAAGAAATCTATCGAATTACCAGTAAACCTGCATATTTACGGCTAAAACCAGGAGCATTATTTAAAGTTTTTGACGGCTACCTACGAATCCAAAATTCTGTAAAGATTTTTATAATTCTTCGTAAGTGGATAATTTAAGACAGGTTGGGATTGTTGGGAATAAGGTAACGTGCCTACAAAATAGTTATTAAAATTATCACGATCTCCTACCTTACTAGGATCATTAATTGGTTTCTACTTAATATGAATTTTAAACTGATAATCTAAAAAATTTTTAATTTTTTCGATAATTTTTGTTTTTAATATTGTTACTAAATTTCTTAGCTGCTTTTAAACCTCCCAACTAATATTTATCTTATTTTTATTGTATTTAAAAAGCGCCTTAGCTTTAAGATTCATTATGAAGTTTATGTTAGTGAAGGTGTAAGAAACTCTATCTGTAAAACACTGAACCGTATAATCAACATTCTTATTAAAATAGAATGTATTCCAATCAATATTGCAAATATCATTAACAAAGTGCACATAGAAAGTTAGCTGTCTTTATAATATATTTTGGCAAAATAGACTATTTATAAAGTTGAATGCTGATATTTTAATTTCTAACAAAATAAGGGTTTAAAATTATCCAAGGAGAAAATCTTAAAATTCGTAACATATTCCATTAAAAAAATAACTGAGTAAGTAAAAAAGTAACTACTATTTTTGTAGGCGTTAACCATTTAATGTAACTTAAACTTCTGTAAAAAGTATTCCAAATGCATAAATTTGAGAAAGGCAATCAACGTTAGAATTTTAACTAAATATCATACAATCAAATTAGGGAAGCAATTCAAGTATAGAACTCTCCAATTCGACTAATAAAACCTAAGCATTTAATTTTAACATGAATTTTAAGACTTATCCATATTTGTTCCAGTTTTCTTAAACTACTTCTCGAATTCAATGTCTTTTAACATAACTCCGTTCATTCTAACAAGTCTATAACCGTTAATATCCAGAGCATCAGTTTCAATTTCCTCACTAAGCCCAGTCTAAAACAATATCAAATTTTCCACCGTCAACATCCAATGATCCCACATTGAAATGATAAAACTTAATATGTATTCTTATAGATTATTATTAATCAGTAGACAATTCATAATACTAAATATATGTAAATGTAGATTTAATTAAAATCCTTAGTCAGGCAGATATGACGATAATAAAATGTTGACCCTAGATGTCGCCACAATGAATTTCAGTAACAATGAACCAGGCAGTAATTGTTGATCACATCACTTACAGTATTAATTTTTTTGTTCGTTTGAGTAATATGTAGATAATAACATTGTTAACATAACTTGAACCATCCAGAAAAAATACACGTAAAGGAAAAAATAATAGAATTGTATTAAATGTAATAAAATACTCGTATAAAGCCACAATAAAAGAAAGTAACTCTTAAATAAAAGATTAAGAAAAGATAACTGAAATAGAAGAAAGTGCTCAGCAACTTGCGTTTTTAAAAGTCGACAAGTTTGTCCTACAAGGGTGCGTCATAACAGAAAAAATAAAAATGTCTTTGTAGGATTTCCAAAAATCTACAAGATAACAATATAATAATATTTTTACATATACAGGGTGTCTCAAATTCGACCCTCAACATGGGGATCTCGGAATCTATAAGAGATACGAAGATGGTTAAATTAGGACAAAGTTGAAACTTTTTGAGCTTAGCAATATACTGTTTAAAAAAATTAAAAATTCCGAGCGGTTCCGAAGATATTCGAAAAAATACAAAATTTCGAAAAATCGATTTAATTTTTTTATGAATTTAGTTCTTATTTGATTAAAAATATTTTGCGCTTTTGTATTGTCACTTTTTTTGTCCTATATGATGGTGTTTTTAGATTTTTAATACGACGTTTCGTCTTTTATCAAAAGTGGGACACAAAAAAGTTATTCACGAAGGATTTGTCACGAAGAGAGCTTTACTTTAATATAGCATTTTTTAAATTTGCATTCCACGTTGCTAATAATCTAATAATGAAATCCATTGGAAAAAAATTGTGGCAATAGGGCGGCACCGACACTGGTTCGGTTTAGGTACAAAACTGCAATGGTTTTTAGATTTAGCCTTGAGGGAAAAATTCAAAAATTGGCTGTTGTTAGTTGAGGTTGTGTTTTACGTTACATAAAAATTTATAGCGAAATCTATTGTGGAAAAAATTTAGTGTGCGGAAACAGGGCAAAATTTACAAGCCATTGGTGTAATTAGTGCAGGTTTGTGTAATCCATTGGGGCACCAAGCTGGCTCTTTTTGCCTTGAGTGCAGCCAGTTTCGCACGAGCTATGGGACGTCGTGCGGCTCTAGCTTAAGCGTAAGTAGAAAACATATGGCGATTATTATTTGGGGAAGTTGATAAATAATTACATATGAGCAAAAGTGGCTTCAGAAAAATTAAGAGTTTTAAAAAGAATAAACATTCTAAAACCTTTGAATTTACTTTATTATAATAGATACTATATTTATTTGAAAATATTACTAAAAGCTATTAAAAAGAAGTTAAGAGATGTCTTTCTTAAACCTAATTCGAGAGCAGTAGGACCTCCTCTTCAAATCCTCTGGTTAGGACTATAATCATCCAACCATTGCCCTACGAGAACTACATAATGAAGAGGTCCTCATCCTTTTGTAAATATAGTAAGCGATCTTGTAACGATAAATTTCCGTATATGTTCCTTTGATTGTCTAATCCTGCACTATTATTGGTTCGATAGACCTATGTAGCATTTCAGCATAAATATCGTCATGTAAATTTCCTGGTATAAATATTGTGCCGATAATATCATCTCCCAATATACCAGCCCAAACATTAATATTCTGGGGGTACTGGATATGCCCTTCTTTAAATACTTGTGGGTTCTCGTCATTCCAGTAACGACTGTTTTGCTTGTAAACTCATCAGTAAAGCAAATATTTTTAGCTAGTCGAGGTTCTTCCCTAATTCTATGTATAATTATTCTATAAAACTGGACTCTTCTATAAGGGTCGTCGTTAACAAGTTCTTGCAGTATTTGCAGTTTATAGCAATAAAACTTATGAAATTTAAGTACCCTTCTTATTGATTCACGAGATAATCCAGTTGCTACAGCTGCTTGACAAGTTGATAAAGTTAAATTCATTGCAAACTGACCGAAAATTTCAATATGCGCTGTTTCGTCGGTTGATTTTTCTTTTTATTCGTGACCGAACCAGTTTCTTCAAATTTAGCTAGAAGTTGGTGAGTTGATAATCCGGGCTTACATTTTGACCTGAATGCCTTTTGTTAAACGTTTAGCTGCCCTTAAAAACATTTATCCTGGAAACGATACATGAAAATAATGTATACTCGTTCAGCTGTACACTATTGTTAAAGATAAGAAATGCTGCTTTTCGTTTAAACTGAACCGAAAGTCACCTGTTCTTAAAATAATAATAATATAATAGTACAAGTTACTTATAAAGCAAATTCTGTGATAATAACATGCGAATAGTTATAAACAACGACTTTTTTCTGAAAAAAAGCATAGCAAAAATTCAAAAATGTGTTTTCATTTATTCTTCTTTTTTTTTTAATATATGGCCATTTCAAGTTTTCAAATTGTCACCCAATGTATATACATAAATAAGTACAGAATTTCTCCGACTCAGCACTATTTGTTAAATATTTCTTCGTTTAATACCCGCCTGTCGGCTTCAATTGTGAAGAATCGGTATTTGCCGTAACGTAAATGGAACGTACTGGTTCTGTACTTTAGTGGACTGTATAATTTAAAATGAAACGCCAAGGTATCTCAAAGTCGATATAATTATTACGAAAAATATTAACTTCAGCTCTATTAGCAAGGGATCTTAAAAATCTTCTTTGTACAGCCTCAAGGTGTTTAATATGAGAATCATAATAAGGGGACCAAATTACAGACGCATACGCAATCAAGGAACGTACCAAAGAGTAATAAAGTAATTTGAAACAGTAAGCTGAAAGATGTACACTATTTCTAGTGATAAAACCAAGACTACGCATACTCCTGTTAATAATATCCAAAATGTGCGGCAAAAAAGTTAGCTTTGTAACGAAAAGAATTTTTCGATAGAAAAAGACGAATTTTTCAAAGAAGGCCCATTTTTGACAACACCAATGGGGTGAACCAGTCTTCCTAGCTTGTGCGACAACTTTATTAATACTAATTATAACTTTATTAAAACTGGAAACGGAAAGACCGGTACAGCCCCATGAGATCAACAATTACACAAACTACACTCAACTGAACTAGAGTTTAATAAAAACCCACGACGACGTTTACAACGACTACTCACGTCGGCCATCTTTCACTGAGCAAAATAACTATAAAATAAATAAAAGTTATAGCGATATTCATAATTTTTCCAGATTTAGACAAATTGGCTTTGGAATATAAAAATAAAATTAAGAAACTTACTTAATTTACAATAAATAACCAAAAACATCGTCATCTTATTTAATAAATTAATGAGCACGCGTTTTGTAGCTTTTAACATTTATCTTCCATCTATTGAGCCAATTATTTGCCTACTATGTGTTTGAAGGTCATCAACGGTTCTGTGTTTTTTATATACTTCATTCTTTACGTAACCTAAAACATGTCGAAAGGGGTTAGGTCCTATGACCTAGCTGGCCAACGAAACGGGTCACTTGTCGGCATCCATTTATCATTATATATTTATCAACAGTCTGTTAAGTAGTATTCTTACATCATTTAGTTGATGGTAAGGTGCTTCATCCTGTTGGAAATAAATTTGTTACCATCTCTCTAAATCAACAATAGAGAGATAATCTTTTTCCAGCGCTCCAGATGTTATGAGGTCAAGATATCTGCTTCAAGTCAAAGTGCCATCACACAGGTTTTTTGGCTTCCTATCCGCACCAAACGTTTATACTAAATTGATTTTGAGGGTTTCTGGTATCAGTAAGACAAAGATTTTCTTGGGACCAATAGTGTTCATTTTTACGGTAAACATATTTTTGTTTAAAATATTTGTTTCCAAACTGGCTCCAAATTATACAGCTTAAAATATTATCATTTGCTCCATATGCATTACGTACGTAACTAGTTGCAAAAAGGAAGTCTTCTTTCGTTATCGCCATTCAACAATGTTTGTACTGATATACTGTCGATACTTAAGCAACAATTTTGTGTTTGTTTAAGACCTTCCATATTGTTACTAAGCTCACACCATAAGCTCTTGCTAAATCTCTAGTTTAGTTTTCCATTCGACTTCAAAATATACCAAAATAGAAATTTCAACATCCTCGTTTACTACAAATTGCTTCTTTCTTCTAGTTTTTTAAACACGTTTTCCTTCTCAAAAAGTGTCTTCGGTTTGACAAGTTACGAGTCTGGAATCTCTAGTGGTACTCTACTACATGCGTAATAGGCATTTTACTAATTTAGATTTTACAAAAATCATAAACTTTGCTAACGTCAGTATTCAGTTATTTTATTAAATCTCTATGGCTACTGTCATTTTATTCTTTAAAAAATGATTATTGTTTTCCTCTCAAAAAGTGAAAATTTATCATGCCTCAATTTGGCAAAATGATTAATATAGTTATAACTTTGTTATTTTTAGGTTAGTATAAGTATAAATGAACTTTTTTATTAAGAAAAATATTTTCTTTAAAAATAGTTTCTGGAAAAATATATATAGAAAATATAAATATACAAGAGATTCCACTTAACAAAAGTACACTTTTCATATTTTCTCGAAATCGCGATATTAATGTTTTTTATTTTTGCCATTTTAAAAATTCAATTTTAATTTCTTTTATATTCTCAGAAATTTAGTTTATTTTATTTCAAAAATTTTTATAATCGATAAAATTTCCCGCGCCTTTGACCATTTTTTAAATTTTGTTTTCATTTACCTCTATCTTTAATAAATATAATTAAGCCCGTCAGTCATTTATGTACTAAGTTTTCCTTAACTTCCTCTTGAATGATTTTTGCTCATGTGGTTGCTGAATGATATTAAATTTTTTAGTATTTCATGGTCTTTTGGTCAGGATATTTAAAAGTTGATTTCCATTTAACTAACCAGACTTTTTAATATATTAAAATGATTTTATTAATAAATTGATTAATGCAGAGCTGCATTTTTCTTCAAGGCCCTAAAAAATAATGACTTTGTAAAGGTAGAAGATATACAATGAGTGTAATAAATAATTGCATTATTATTTTTTATATAATTTATAATGGGCCAGTTAATCAAATCAAATTAAAAGATATTTTGCATCTTTCATTATTGGATTCTAGCGTTTCATTAGAAATTATGTAAGTTAACAAAAATTAAAATTTTGGGATGCAATTTCATTACATACCTCCTCTTGCTATTCTTTAGGACCTATAAACCCACCTGACGAATGTGCCGATCTATCAGATATTATATTATTTTTTTTTTAAATATTTTCTGTAAAATATACAAATTTCTAAAATTATCTATACGTGAAAAATTGTAAGTTAAATACCAAATAAAAAATATACAAAGATAAAAAAAATAGTGTCAATAATTCTCTGTTGAAAATAAATTTGTAATATTTTTTCATGTCATAAATAATTTAAAAAGTTATAAAAAAAATATTAAAAAGTCAACATTATGATTAAGAACAAAACAAAGGTAAGAACACAAAGTCACGGTCTCATCAAATCCATATAATTTGTTCAAAGCTACACGTGTTTCGCTCCTATCGGAGCATCATCAAGCCTAAAAAATACATTAAGATATTTTTCACAAAAAGAACACTTATAAATTATGATAAAACTCATTACCTAGACCTACACAGATCACATTACAACTAACAACAAAGGAAAGCTAGGTTAAGTTAACAATTCCCACGATAGATAAAAATGTATGCTTAAAAAATAAAAAAGTAAAAATGTAAAATGTCACCAGTGGGGAACGATCCAGCAACCTTTAGATTCATAGGCGCGCGTCTAACCCATAGGCCACCAAGTAACTTAATCAAACATGGGGAACAATCCGAACTATATTAATAGGTGTGAATATAAGTAAACAATCTTAACAATAAAAACCAAAAATATATAAAATCGAAAAGGACAAGACTTTTTAAATTCTTTGACAGAGGTTGTTATAAATGAGGTGAGGTTCAAACGTGAAAATATCGTTCACCAAAATTGTATGTTCCTTTAATCTGGTGGAAATTTTTCTCCCTGATTGCCCTATGTAAATGGCATACAGTCATTACATCATAATGAATATACCCCTGATTTTGAAAAGAAATCTGCTTTATCTATTGTTCTAACTAGCTGCCTTTTTAAACTGTTTGTAGTTTTAAAAGCAATTGTGAGATTTGTAGACTTGAAAAACTTTGCAAGCTGAAAAGAAATATTACCAAAAAATGAAATTGATTCAAAAAGGTCACTATTTTGATTATTAAGATGGATTAAGTTGTAAGTGAGTTTGCGGTAAATCTCAAATTCAAGTTTGTTAGTATTTTTTGAAACAAACACATCAAGAAAAGGCAACCTTCCATCTTTTTCTTCTTCAATGGTAAACGAGATATTTGCGTGAAGAGAGTTTATAGAAATGAGGAAATCCACCAATTTTAGATCATTTCCATTCCATACCACAAAAATATCATCCACGTATCTCCTATAATGATTAAGAAGTAATATTGCAACGTTTGTTTGTTACAACAACTTAAATGGATATTAAATTTATTTTATTTAGGAAATTCTAAGTTATACTTGACTAAAACATGAACAACAAACCTAGTTTAAAAAGTTAGTTATAATAATATCAAGAAATTAATCAAAGTTTTATTTGTTCCTTGGCAAAAACTTTGGGTCACTGGGAGAGTCACATTGGGTAAGAGCAGCAGAGTGTGCAGAGACAGAAAAAAAGACTTATTTTTCATTCTTATACTGGAAGAAGTATTTAATCAGTCTAGGAGTTTTTTTAACAAAGTTCTTAAAGGAGCACTAATGTAATTATTTAAGTTATTTCCTAATAAAAAAATCAGTATTCAACCTTAGGTACATAAAGTTCTTTTTGGATAATCACAAAATGATTTCCCTTATGTACCTTTGATATTGATAGAAATAAATAGCGGTGTTCCCTTTTATTTTTCGCTTCACATAGAGAATTCTCATAGTACTCTCCTCATTTCAGATTTTAAATGTGCAGATGCCAAATTAATGGTTGTGTTATAACTGCTAGACTTTATATGACATATGTACATCAACTAAATTATCATGAAAAATTAATAAACCGCTTTCAGCTAAGATTTAGCATTATTACTTATTTTACATTTAACACAAGGTCATATCATTCATATCATAATCATATAATATGTACAATTACTAATTATTACCCTTTTCTATAATATTTTACAAAATAAATAACAGAATTATTTTATTAAATTCGGTAACTGGTTATTATGGTATTATAAAAATGGAATGTTATAGTTATCAACAAGACTTAAAAATTACCTGGAAAACTATAAAAAATGCATGTATGCAAATATTTTTTATGATTACAGCATTGTTTAAAATAAAGTCTATTGTACTAGACCTAGCACCTGCATAATAAAAATTTGAATTAGTTCATTACAAAGCATAAACACACAATTTGTTAGACCATTATTAAACGCATTATAAACCTTATCTAAAGTTTATATATTATTATCTTATCGCTATTCGTTATGTACGCCCCGTAGCTTCTAATCTTTTGCAATCCAGTGTTTATTTCATACTCACTTAAAAAGCAGGTTACTGATAAAACAAAAAATACTTCAAATATGTCATTTTTCTCTAACCTTTTTGGTAAAAGTAAAGAAAAAAAGGAAAAAGTTAAAGTGATAAGTGGCCCAGGGCAACGAGTCGAACAGGAACAAGATGAAAATCTTCCAGTTCTAAATAGGCGATTATCATTATCAAAGAGCGGCAGGATGAAGGAGAAAAAGCGTATGAACATATCGGTAGTAAAGGAAAATTTTACTGCAAATGAAGAAACCAATATAAAGTTACGTAAAGACTCTCTCCCTAGTACTGAAGTTTTCGACGTAGAAGGAATAGTAAAAGCAGAAAAAGAAAACAACCCGAATAAACAATAATTTACGTTTTGTGGAAAATCAGACTTCGCGTGAGACGTGGTCGCCCTATTATGACATGTTTTATTGTGATAAAAATATAAGTGCTGTCAATTGTACTAAATGTTTATTGGTGATATGTAGATCGTTTTTTACTTTTTTATGATATATGTGGTTGTTTAATATTCTCTTATTTTGTTAGACGGTTGCTAATATACAAATATTAATTGGTTGGAAGGATTTTTTTTTTTAATAAAAATATATTATGGTAAATACGAGAAAAAGGTATTTTAATTCGTCATAAAGCAAATGATAACTCTAAGGCAAAGCATTTGTTTTACATAACATTTTTTTGTCTGCTTATCAAACCCACTTTCACGCTCACTTCCTTAGATTAATCAGAGAAGTTATAGAAATTGTGTAAAGGTAAATAAGATGCTATCTATGGGATTTTGGATACCTAATGTCATATTGTATAGAATTATACTAATTTTAGTGAAGACCTCGCTTCAGCCTTTCTCTGCTGAAAGAGTTTCAATTAAAGAGGTAATAATATATAACAACTTTTTCAAATCTATTTTGATATTTAAGGAAATTGCTAATATATATTACATCGGCAATCAAAGAACGCGCGGGCCGGACAACGGGACCTCCTCTTCCAATCCATCATTGGGGAAATCGCTGATCTAAATACTGGTGCCCTGTCATGTTGAGACCACATTAAAAAAAGTAGTCCATTTTCTCAAAGAGACCTTTTAATAATAAAAATTCAGAGATTGGAGGGACACAAAGCCAATGGTCTCAGATTATGTTTACTTTTTAAAAAACTATTACACGTGTTTCGCCCTAAGGCATCATAAAAGCTATTCGTTTAACACCACAAACATTTAAGTTAAAATAAAAAATAATTATATATAAAAAAATATTGCTGACGTTTACATTTCGCAATAATCAAGGTAAAGTCTTTTTTAGAAAATGGAGGTAAATATCTGTATTCAAATGGGCAGACAACACAAGTAAACAATCATGTTCTCTCGGAAAATACTAGCCCAGATGTTTATAGAAAATGGTTATTTCAGTCTCTAGTCTCAATTTTATAGAGAATATATAAAAGTTTTACAACGAACACTCTATAGACTAATGACGTCTGCTTTCAACATTGGAAATGATAAAAGAAGTTCCATAATAGGACAATCCTCAAGATATTTTTCTAGAAGACTTTGCCAATAAAAAACTTGATCTTCATACGATAGTATATTCTCGAAGATTCTCGAATTCTATTTTCGAAGAGTATGTGAAAACGTACAGATTAAGATATGATAAAATAAAAATTTCTTTTATATAATTACTAAAGAAGTAAAATTCGAAATGATATATTGACATCAATGACTATCTTTTATCCAAGCTGTTCAAATTAAATTACTTCTCTGAAATCCAATTACAGCCTGCAGCTACTAACTGAATATTTCGATCTGATTAGTAAGGTCAAGCATAGACAAATTTCATTAAATGCAAGCTACATGTTGTTGCTGTGGCTTTAATTCAATGAACGACAAATTTAATGATAAAAACGTTATATATATATTTAATGTACATATACGTTTTTTAAGGAAAAAATGACTCTTTACTCCCATAACAATTATTTTAACAAAATTGTGATTAATTTATTTATTATATACCACTAATTTTAAGCAAGAATATTTCAGGACCAAATATGCTCTAAAATGATGAATGGTTTTGATAGAAAACAATTTTGGGAGTCGCTTTGCAACCTAATTAGATTCCATTTTTTTAATTTAATTATCAATAACGTCATTTATTTAAAAGATGTACTCATACTGACTCAATACAAAATGCTGTTCAATAGTTTATTTTTGTGTATTTGCATTACCTACACTGCAACAAAGCCTTTTTGTTGTACCAAATAAATTATATGCAAAAGATTATCTCCTGTAAATAATAATTATATCTGAGACTATACGTTTGTATTATGTATCTTTTCTTTTGAGTAGACTTATCTTTATTATTAGGTATCACAATCAATCTGAAAAACCTAATAAAAAATTATCCCTATTTATCATATCGCTACTTATTTTAGAAAATTGTATTGTAAGAAATATTTGATAAGGCGTTTTCTTCGCTTTAACTATGCCAATATTTCAGTAGATATATAATTTTGCAAAATCTGTATTTTTCCATATGCTGCATTACCTGGATGCTTTTCCGAATATCTTATTTTGTAGTGGTTTTATAAGCTTTTTAATATCTCAAAAGATTTGATTTATGACATATAAGATAAGCGATAACGTTAAGACAGTATGTAGATTGTAGATTATATTATGTCATATTAAACACGTGTAAGTGAAATATAAGTATATTCCACTGGATAAGCAACAAAATACAGGTTAAAATAAAAATAAAATCAGCCAACTGTCCAAAGAATTACCGGATTTATCGATATTTGATTTTATTGAGAAACTTTTATTCTTTTCACTCCACAGGTAACGGTGTCAGAACTCTATGGTGGGGGAAGTCCAAACAGAGAAGAAGCTCAGTAAGATTTCAGACAAATTCAGAATCTGTAGAAATCTCATATTTTTAGCAACTACGTCTTTGTCTTTTTCGTTATATAAATACATACTTTCGTCTCAAAAATATATTAATAAAATATATTTTTAAGTTTGACTCAAATGGTATACTTACGTTAATAAGCTGAAACTTCTCAGACTCCAACCTGTAAAAAATTAACAACATTAGTGAATATTTTTAGTTTAGAATAAGTTTTAAGTCTTTAATATTTTAAATCACAATTTACTTTTTAAAAAATAAGAATATTGTAGTATATTTTACTCCACATTTAACTTTTCGACAGAAAACTTCAGACTAATGAGAGCTTTTAGTTGCAATCAGAAATCGACATGACCTGTTTCAATCTCCCCCTGAGGATAATAACTAAGTTAAAGTAGTTTGATAAATTGCTAAAATTATTTTTATTTAAATCAAATTCCGTGGAAAGTACGTTCCACCATTTACTATGCGTTTCAATTTGAAAAGAGCAAAGTTTCCATTACGTAATGACTCACACATTGACCTATAGGGAGTATGCTGACATGATATTCGTGTATGGTTTCCGTAATGGTAGAGCATTACGTGCTGTTGATGAATACCGACGTCATTTTCCAAATTGAAGAATTCCTAATCGAAAAATTTTTCAGACAGTTTTTGCAAATGCTCAGCAAACAGGAATGTTTCCAAGCGTAAGAATTAATTCTGAACGAGAGGCGGGACTAAATGTAGAAAATGAAGCAAATATTCTGGATATAGTCGAAGAGAACCCGGTTATATGTGGACGTTTGGAAGACACTTAGGAAAACCGGTTTTAAGCCTTTCCATATTCAACCGGTTCAACATCTTCAAGAGGGTGATTATGGCTTAAGGGTTCAATTTTGCGAATGGATCCAACAAAATCGAGGCCTACATAAATACATTTTATTTAGCGATGAAGCTCATTTTACCCGCAATGGAATTAATACCCGACATCACGACAATGAACATCGGTGGTCACATGAAAATACTCATGCCACGTTTGAACAAAACTTTCAACATCGATTCAGTGTTAACGTGTGGTGTGGATTGCTGAACGACCAGTTGTTTGGTCCTTTTGTATTAGATGAGCGTCTTACTGGAGAAGCATATTTACGCTTTTTGGAAGACCATTTAATACACATGTTGGATGATGTTCCGCTAATTGTTCAACACCGAATGTATTTTCAACACGATGGAGCCCTGCCTCATTTTAGGCGCCGAGTGTGTAATTTCTTAGACAATCGTTTTTCTGATCGTTAAATTGGCAGAGGAGGACCTCAAGTTTGGCCACCGACGTCACCAGACTTAAATCCACTGGATTATTGCCTCTGGGGGGTGGATGAAAGCTCTAGTGTACGAAACACCAAAAACCGTAGAATGACTCCAAATTTTAAATGCTTCAAATATTATTAAAAACAATCCCCAAGCAATGAAAGGTGCAACACGAGCGCTTAAAAATTGGATATAATCTATTTTTATTAATCCTTACTTTAAGAAAAATCTTTTGTATTGTCCAATTTAAATAAATATTAAAAATAAATAAGTACCTCTCCAATAAAACAAAAACGGAGTGTTTTATACCTAGCAATCTCTAGCGAATCAATACTCAAAAGTTATCGAACCAATGACGCAGGTACCGAAAGAAGCATTTGAAAATTTAAATCATAAAAAGCGTCAAACTACAATTGTACCGTGTTAAGCCAAAAATTCTGAGCTCTTTGGATACTCTGTCTTTCCTGTTGAGGCAAGCAGATGCATATTGATAAGAATGACAATTTATTGAATAACAAGTAAATAAGGAAAATAAAAATGGCTCTAAGATTGACCTTCTGGAAAGATCTTTCTGAACAAGTAAATACCTGCTAAGTAAAAGTTTGATCAATATACGATTTTCGATCGAAGAGATCGTATATTGGATAAGATAAAGAAAAATTTCATGGTCGATAGTACGCGCTGGATTAATAACCTAATAAAAGGTTATTAATCCAGCAACAAACAATTTTCAAATATTTTGTCAAAAGTTTTTTTAGAAAACTAGATGCTTATTCCATGCCATATAAGTGATTTTTAACTGAGTAGAGAAAATCATTTGGGTTGCTATATTTATTGTATTACATTAAGATTTAAAAGTTCGAAGGTAATAGTCAGTGACATCTCATAAAACCAAATTTTTTTGCCTTTTTCTGCACCTCTAACAATGATAATATATTTAAAATAAGTTTCAAGAAGTTATATCAGTATGTAAAACTATAGACCCCAACACGGTATTTTACAAAACCTTAAAATCCGCTTGTAGTCTTTACTAGCATTTTCATAATTAACAATAATTTGAAATCGATTTTTTAAAGAAATTAAGTGCCACCCCTCTAAAACCTACCTCCTTATGAATGACTAATAGCTTTAGTATAATTAACGGTATCGAAACATTTGCTAAGTCTAATAAAACGCTCAATGTGGCTTTATTATCATTTAAGCCCTTATATATACCATTGGTTAAGTAAGCTATGGCATCCTCTGTAGACATTTTTTCTCGAAACCCAAATTCATTGTTGACAGTACTTTATGAGTTTCCATAAATAAAACAACTCGTTTTTTTTAATAACTCTTTCTTCAAATTGAAAATTGTTAAACTTTTTAGCAATTTTATGTTTCACAATTTTCAGTTTGAGAATATTTTTGGGTCGCCTTTTTTATAAGAATGTTTAATTATAATAATTTTAAAATGAAAACGAAATATCCTCTGTTTAAAAACGTCATTAATTTAATATGAAAACGGATTTTTTGTATTTAGTTACAAGCTTTAAAGTCTCAGCAATAATGTTATCGTAACTGAGTATTTGGTTTTAATTTTCTTATTAACTGTAGAACTTTCTGAGAATCTGTGTTATATATAAATATATACTACCTATCCTCTTCGTTTTCTTTAATTTCCAGCTAACACGTTACATAACCTAATGTCTTGCGATATACTATTTTTATTATTCTAGATATATTTGCTTGCTATCGTGATCAACATACAGGGGATGTATTAATGCTGTTACAACGGAATATTAAAATGTTACATAGTGGGAGACAATTTAAAAACTGGAAATGCCCAAATATTAGGAACGAAAAATTTAATAAAGAAACACTGAAAACAGTCTCTACAAAAAAAAAGGGAAAACAAAAACAAGCATGTTATCTCAACCTTATCTGAAACCCCTTGGACAGGGTAAGATAGGCCCCAAAATATTAAATAAAGAAAGGAAGGTCGAGTAATACAACATCTTGAAGCTCTTAAAAAATGCTTTTCAATGATACCACATAGATAGAAAGCCACATTTCAGTTTTTTTCTGTTTATCAAGGAAAACAATGAATAAAAACACTATTCTGAAATTTGTATTATGATTTAATTAAATTGAAATGATTTTCCTTATTTTAAAAACAATTAGAAAACCTACTTTAAAATTCTTCACGTATATTTAATAATGTTTCTTTGGGTATAGCACGACATTACTGAACTATTTTATGCTGGAGTTGCTGCAGTGACTCAGGTTACGTTTAAAAAAAACAGATTTTAGGTGACCCTACAAAAAGAGATCAAGAGGGTCCATGGATCTAGTTAGCTATTTAATAGGACCTTTTTTTCTAATCCACTGATTAGGATAATGATCATCCAACCAATACCTAATAGGAACGTAATAAGGACGTGTAGCATCCTAGTGAAATCGTAGTAAGATTTTTTTAAAGATAAATTACCGTATATGTCTCTGATCCCGAACCCCCTTGAAAAGACTGTGAGTCGCACAGTCGCTGAAAGATGCAAGCAACCTTGACTGAACGAGGTAACATAAATATCAACTTTTGAGATAATGAAGCTTTCTCAAAAATAAAGTATTTTTTTTGGTATACAACGTTGGATAAATCGGCAACATTTTCCAAAAAAATATGGCCCAGACAACCTATCAAAGTTCCCTGTGTTTGAATATCAAAGTCATACCTATACTCATTTTCACACAATTAAACTACAACCATTATAAAATCTGTAGTGTTGGATTTAATATCTATATCTATACCAGCAATAAATTTATAGATACAACGCTTAGTAGAACAAAACTTAGTAAACATTGATTTAAATTATTAATAAAGTCATAAAAGTTAGTAGAGGAGGACCTATAAAGCGACACACTGGTCAAAGAATTCCAGTTTTACTTGTACTACTTTAATATTTAAAATTTATAACAAATTCCATTTCTCCGTACAAATCACTACAGGGTGGACAACTAAGAATGCGAGGAAATGTATCTCGGAATGTACTCATCGCAGAGGCTTGCGGTAAAAAATATTACTAAAACGGTCAAGAGAAAAACCTCGAAAATATTTCTAAAATGACTGCTAGGGGGGCGTAACTGCGATTTTAAATCTAAAAAAGTAAAGTTTTTGTGAATTTCGATATATTAACCTAACAAAAAAATACTTGATCTTTAAAGTAGAAGACAATCTGAACAGTTTTTGCCGTATCTCTGAAAATAAAGGAGTGGGGGTATTCAAAGGTTTTTGTAAAAAAACACAAAGTTTTGTTAGTTTCACATCTCAGCGCCAGAAGGCTTTTTTGAACATTCAGACAGAAATGATAAATTTTCTCAAAAAAATGAAATGCATTGGATTGATTTTTTTTATGAAAAAGTAGCTTAATGATGCCTAAATCAGCTCGCGAAAACCGCATCTCGATACCTTATTCCTAACCTACAATTTAGATTAGATTTTTCCCTTGGCCGTTTTAGTAATAATATTTTTTTACCGCAAGCCTCTGTGATGAGTACGTTCCGAGATACAATACCTCGCATTCTTAGTTGGCCATCCTGTACATTAAGAAAGTATAGTGTGAGAGTAAGGACTAATACTTTCAGACATCTTTTTTTCTATATTCGCAAAATATTTGTTACAAAAACTTACATAAAATAAAAACAACTACTGCTCCTATAGTGGTGTCACTTATGTTGACACCACTATAGGACGAACTCGTCATCTTGCCCCAAAGAATTTTTTCTTTAGTAAGTATTTTTTTTTACAGATGGTGCGTAACTATAAGAGAAAAAGAGAACGCCGTTCGTGGTCAGAAGATAGTTTAATTGCTGCGAATTATGCCGTCGAAAATTAAAATAAAGCAGTTAATAGAGCAAGCGTTGTTTACGAAGTGCCTGAACCAACATTGCGGCGGTGTGTTAAGAAGAATAGGGAAAACGAAATGTTACCAGAAAGCGGCGGCAGATTTAAACGTACTTTTACAGAAGCACAAGAAATTGAACTAACTAACTATATCAATGATTTTAACATTAGAGCATTTGGTATTACCTCTTTGCAATGCCGAAAACTTGCCTACGAGTTTGCGGAAAAAAACAATATTTCACACCATCAGTTCAACAAAAATCTAAAGCTGACTGGTAAAGACTGGTTAATTTATTTCATGAATAGGCGCAAAATCAGCTTAAGGATCCCTGAGTCTACGTCCATCGGACGTTTAATAGGATTTAATCGCGTTGAAGTGATGAGATTTTCTGATTTGATTCGGGAACTTAAAATAAAACACAATTGCGATGACTTGCACAACGTCTGTTCGAATATATAATGCAGACGAATCAGGTTTGTCCACCGTTCCAACTAAGCAGCCAAAAATTTTATCTCCAACTGGATGCAAGAGAGTGGCAAAAGTGGCTGGTGGTGACCGTGCGTGAAAATGCGTTCTGAACTGTTACATCGATGTCCTCCTAATTCCGGAGGTATAGCTCAACAGAGGGGATGGATGAATACAGATGCTTTTGTTCAATACCTTCATCATTTTATTAAATACACTTCTCCTTTTAACAAAGTGCCCGTTTGATTAATTGGTGATAATCATTCATCCCATACATCTTTAGAAGCAATCAATTTATGCAAAGAGTTTGGAGTGATTATGGTCGGTTTGCCTTCTCACACAACTCACCGATTGGATGTGGGCTTTTTGGGCCTCTTAAAAGATTCTATAGCCAGGCCTGCGACAGTTTTGTGGTGGATAATCCCGGTAAAACTATTACAGACAAAGACGTATGACAGCTGTTTGGAAGTCTATTTAAAAGCAGCAAATTTAGGAACTGCAGTTAAAAGCTTCGCTAAATGTGGAATCGAACCCTTTGATCCAGACGTTTTTAGTGACGCCGACTTCGCACCAGCTTCAGTTAGTGAGCGCAGACATGTCACTGCAGAAAGAGTGTCTAGTGATGATGAACCACTCATCAACATAAAAAACAAACTAAAGAATAAAGCTAAAATATCTTCAAAATCAGCTAGTTTATCCGGTTTGCAAAAAATTCCTAGCGTTGGACTTCAAAATGATGATGATAAGGAGAATAAAAGGGAGCACGTGGTGCATGAAGATTTGGCTGTCTCAGGTCCATGGGGTCTTCAAAATTTGAAACCCAATCAGCAAATTAATTTTGTTGAGATTAGGCCTTTCCCTAAAATAAATCGACCGGTCCTGAAAACGAAGAGAAAGAAGCAAAAGTCGTCGATATTGACTTCTACTTCCAATAAAGAAGACCTTGAAGAGAAAGAACGAGAAAAAAATGATAAAGTTCAGGCTAAGAAAAGAAAGTGTGAAGAAAAAGCAAAAAGAAATGTTTTCAAAAAGACTGAGCCTCCAGTTGAAGATTGGATAAAGTGCGATGTATGCGAAAATTGGTGGCATGAGGCCTGCATGAGAGAGAAGTGTCTATTATTATGGTGACCTTTGCATGTAATCGTCATCTTGCCCCAATATGTTCGTCATTTTACCCCACCATTGGGGCAAGTTGACGAAATTGCAACAAGTTTGAACATTTTAATTTTTTTAGTAATGATTTGTTTTTTAATTTATGAAAAATCAAGTTAATGGTCTATGATTCTATTATACTTTTGAAAACCTTAAAATTATATGTAGTTTATTTTTTATTTTATTTTTTATCTTAAGCTCGTCAACTTGCCCCACCTTACCCTATATACCTATCTCTCTATCGCTCACGGAGCTATTACCAAAATTACGTGTTGGAAATGCAAGTGTGATACACTGTCGAAAAGGCAATTAAAAGGGTGACCCCTTTGGACAAGCTGAGATACAACCCTAAAACCCACTTTTATTTCTTTTTTTAGTTCTGTACTCACATCCACAAAGTATTTGTTGCAAATGTTTGCCATCACCAGAGGATCGTTGAAAGGATGATCTTTTTCATCCTTAATAACCAATGTATTGCTTTTTTGCCCTTGCCTCCACCAATTATATAATTTATGATTTTATATACTTTTTAATTATCATTCCTGGTACTATTTATTCATTTTTTGTAAAATATATACTTTGTTATATTTATTAGTTTATTTTAAGACCATAATTGGCTAGTCATCTATGACACAAGTAGGTAATATGTAAGAATTTATTTGTTTTGTTGTTGTGCTGGTGTTGATAAAAAAATGGATGTAAGCATGGATGTAAAATGGATATTATCTAGTTGTTTAATATAAGACAAAAAAACATAATTTAACATGAGAGAGATATTTATCTACTGTACCGCTATTTACGTCCTTCAAGCATAATAATTCAATTTTGCTTATTGAAATAAAAGGACTAATTTATCAACATTTTCTTGGTGAATCCTAACTAGTTATTACTTAAAGACCATAAAATTAACAAATTGATTTAAGATTTCTTTAAATAAATAAAAGAAAGAAAAACGGAAAGTGGCTCTAATAGAAAATTGAGAAACCATTTTTGTAAGACCTGGGTTTAGTTCTTGTAGATATTAAAATGAATAATTTTTTGAGGTTTATAATTAGATTTTTTTTTGAGATTTACTAATAATGATTTTGAGTTTCCCATTTTCGGTTATTATAAATCAGAATTTTAATTTGTAACTGTAAATATTTATGAATTTGCCATGGATATAGGTTTAGTATATTTATTATTATTTCATCTAATTATATTTTATAAATTGTATTATAAATTAATTATGAATTCATTAAATGATTTTATTGTTTTGACATAATTTTAAAAAATGATTTGATGATATTATTAGAGAAAATACATTATTTGATTTAGTAATTTTTATGGATTTGAAATATCTCTTTCATATCGCTTATTTCTGATTTATCCTTTTTCAAAAAATGTTCATAATTGTGTTCACATTTCGTTTTCTTTATTAAGATTTTCGCGAAGTATCCAGTAACATTACATTAGAACACGTTGCCAAACTTACGGTTTTATTTGAATTATTCGATATTTTTTGATTGGTAGAAGTAAAACTACTTATATTGCTTGTAGATGCAATTACGGAATAACAATAAGTTAAATTTTTATTCAATAGATCAATAGCTTCAATATCTGAAATTAAAGCTTCACTGATCTGACTCTCATCCAATTGTGAAAAGTTTTGGATCTCATTGTTATTACAGAAAATAAATTCTCTAGAGATCTTGATTAAGGTGCCTAGTTAAAACCTATTAACAATGAAAGGAGTTTGTCAAATATTCAAGTAAAACAATGACTGAAATAAAGATTTAAATCCTTAAATGCAGTGAATATTTTTTAAATATTTTCTTAATACTACAGTTGAGTTAAAATAATTAAGACCAAATTTACAAAAATTAAGAACTTAAATCTGAATTACTTTATGCAATCCATGCACGATCAATAAATCTTTAAATACCTTAATTGACTGGAATAAGTATAATTCATTATTTATAAAACTAAGTCTGAGGTACTGATCTAATACTCAATTACTTAGTTTTAAATTTTCTTTTATAAACCTATATTTTATATATTTTTTTAAAAATAAAATTAGATCAGAAATAAGATACCTAAAAAATAATACCTAGTTGATATTATTATGATTTTCAAAAATCCTTTTTTTTTAACTAATTAAACGACAGCACTGCTCTGTAAAGGCTAAAGTATCTAAAAGAAAAATTGAAACAAAATAGCTTGTATTAATTGGTTAAATACAATTCAATATTTATAACAACATATTTGGTGAAAATTCTATACCTAATAAATGAACCTCTCTATTTATTGAGAAAAAAATTAATTATATATAAACCTTTTCAAGATACCCCTTTTTGGTACATTTCTTCTTAGTATTAAATATTAACATTCAAAAAATATCCATATTTCAACGGGTTTGAATTCACTCAAACGGTATTTGATTTAGAACCTGAGATTTAAAGTATCTTACAATATTGTTTTTGTTTTTTTTTATTATGAAGTCCTTTATAAACAACAGTTAACTGTGTATATTATGCAAGAGAAGCATTTTTTAACTACGCTACTAAAGAAAATAAATTAATGTTTATCACCCAAAATGTCCACAAAAAATTAAATAATCTTTTGAAGTAGACCTGTCAAAAACATAGATATCAGCTTAAGGCGCCCGAGTTTTTAGGGCGGTGATGGAAAGCAGGCGGACAGTGACTGTCGGCATACGCGTTTGGCAAAATTCTCGGGTTTACTTTGACCGACGCGACGGTGTCGCCATCTCATTTTCGGGTACATTTTCGCCCATGGGGTTGCGCATCTTCTCAAATATTCAATCAACGAATTTGAGGAAAACGAATTCGACTGAAAATATCCCCCTCCTGGACTCCTACAAAATATGCGCACTAATCAAAAGATGGACAGTGTTCGTGACGCAGTTGCCCAGTATCCAGAAAAAATCAGTGTGAAAACATGCTGCGGTTCTCCAGTGACATAAATTTAGTGTTTTTTACATCTTTAAGAAAAACATGAATCTACGTCCTTTTAAAATTTAGATCGTGCAAGCATTAAATGAAACATATTATCCTATACTATAGATGTTTGCGAACCAAATGTTAGATTTAATAACTTGGACAGAATTTTTCGGATGAGGCACATTTCATTTGTATGGATACGTTAATAAGCAAAATTGTTAAGTTATTGGTTGAAAGAAAATCCCTGAGAAAAACATCAATCTTCATGACATAGTCCTAAGGTTACTGTTTAGGCAGCAATTCCGGAGGCATAATAGTCCCGTACATTTTTGAAGATAAAAACGAACAAATAGTAATGGTCAATTCTGATCCATGATTTTTTTTGGTCCATCCCTCTAAACCTTTCATGGCTTTTAAGAGCAGCGGTGGTTTCAACAAGTTGGGGCTACTTGCTATATATCAAATACCGAAATTGAATATGTAAGAGCATTGTTCCCAAATATCAAAAAGAGGCGATATTAACTGACCCCCAAAAAGTTCTGACTTTGCTCCAAACGAATTTTTTTTTGTGGGGGCTATCTTAAGAGTCGAGTTTATAACAAGGCCCCAACAAATTTGATTCAGCCTGAAAATCGTATTCAGCAGGAAATTGAAGCCATTACTCCTGAATTATACACAAGAGGAAAATGCAAGAGGCGAAATGGGCGCCATCGCGATTATGCTATTTTCCACACATGAAGTTTAACTAAATGTATTTTATTTATTTTAAATAAAGTTTGTTTATAAAGTTAATAGCAAAATTTTAAAGAAAATTGCAAATTCTGATCAATCTGAGCCACCTTGTACAATATCAAAGGTTTCAGGGCATAATGCAAATTCTGTGTTACATACTTAGTAATCAATGAACATGAGACTAATTTTTTCTTTTAGATTATGCTCTATTGAAAAATTTACGATTTGTCGTACTATAATCGTGTGCGCTGAGGACTATCCATAATTATAAGTATAATGCCCTCTAGGGAGAGGAATCCACTTAATAAACAAAAAAGTGTGTTTTATTATCTAGTTGTTTAGCGTCTGGTCTCGTGACTATTTGTGTATGGTTATCACGAACTTCGTGTTGAGCGCATCTACTGTTCTTTAAATCGTGTTCTGTTACATTTTATTGGATACTATTGTGAAATTTACGAATGGAGGCATTTGCCAATGAAGAGTACACCGACATTGTCTTAACTTATGGACGAGCTGATAGTAATCCAGGTCGGAGATTACCAGATTTCAGGGTGTTTCAAAACACCTTTTGTCGACTTAGTGAAGTTGGCAACAACCCGGCACGTGATGTCATGATGTAGAAATTGACAAACAAATACTGAAAGCTTTTACCGTGAATCCTATGCAAGCGTCAGAAAAGTAGCTGGAAACCTTGGTCCTTCTAAATGGAAGATGTGGGAGACTAAGCCCAAAGATGCACACTTTCATAGTACGGGGGTGCAGGGCTTACAACATCGAAGACCCATTGTTTTTCAAGTAATATTACCAGCTTCCACTACCTCCACGAATGGGCTCCTTAAGATGCAAATGCGCACTGGGCAAAACAAAATTTACTTCAGAGCATATTTTCTGTCAACGTGTAGAGGCAATCGACAGAACTCTTATTAGGTCACATTATCTACCAGAGCATGTAGATAAAGCAGTATTTACAGTTCACTGATTACAGCAAAAAGATATCCCCAATCATCTAGTGGAAGCTGGACTCTTGGACGGAGAGAGATTAATAATCTTCCAACATGATAGCTATGCAGTGTATTGGTCCTTGACTGCTTTTCGGAGTGTTGGATTGGCAAAGGCGGAACCTTTTCTTAGTCCCCCCGACCGCCCGACTTAACTCTTCTGAATTTTTTGTCTAGGTACGGGCAAATGACTTTACACATATAACAGAAGTAAGAACGAGGGAAGAGTTGGTTGATAGAATCAATCAGGCATTTGATAGAATGAAAGAAGAGATAACGAGAAGGATGATTACCACCGAAGTGAGAAATATGGCACGGGTCTTTATAAGAAATCGGATCATATTTTGAGCATGAAAAATAAATGGTTTAAACAAAAATGTATTTAATTTAATTAAACATTAAAATTTGAAACTATCCCACCATAAGATGCCCCACAATAGGGAAGATAATTCGGACAACTATTAAGATATCAATAATTGTCCCTGTGCTGTATTTCCGATTAAGTGTGAAATTTAAGTATTTATTGGAAAATGCAAAAAAAACAGTATGTATACGTCAAATACACACTGTATTTGATACGCTCTATAAGCTTAACAAAAAGTGTACACAAAAATAAAAAACAAAGCAGTTAAAAAAGTTTGTAGAATGCTCCACTCTGGGACCTCAATTAAATAATTTTAAATTGGATGATGGACGATTAATATTTAATTAGGATTATACATACATACATTTTTGTTACTTTTTACTGATTAGTTTGATGGAAAGATTATTAAGAACAGACAAAAAAAGTTATGAACTACCTTCGTAACAATTTAGGCCGAAGAGTTTTTTAGAACAGAAAGGATAATTTAATTAAACTTTTTATGTTTTATAAAATGAACATAATTAGTTATTTGAAGACAAGTTTAAATCACTGAAAGAAATATTAGTTCATTCATTTTGATAAGACACCTCTAGTTAGTAGTAATCAATCTACTAAATCTCATAACCAACTTACCAATTTAACCCAATATCTGTTTCTTGATTGAAGGAGATGGCCAAAGCTTTTTATTCTATAATATTCTAATTATCAAAATTACTATTTAATTAATAAAGATGCAAATCGTATAACTTACCGATAAACGCTTTGGTCATAATAGAGTAGAATCCTCAATGGTTGGTCCGCAGTTCTTCTTTTAATTATATGGTGTGGCTCTACGTAGCTGTGCAAAACCTACAATTTAAAATAAACTTTAAAATTATTAATTAGGCATGTTGACATTAAATGTATACGTTGTAGCAATGTTTAGTTATTTTACTACGTAGGATGTTTTAGATCCAAGTGGATCAAACTTCAAGGGGAAATACAATTTAATAGAAAAATGTGTTAAATATATATGTGGGTGGTCCATCGAAAACAAATCAGCGGATTACACTTCTTATACGGAGTAAATTACGGCTTTGAATGTGAAAATGTTCAAAAATATTTGCACCCTAATATTTCTAGCTTAATAGGAAAACATTTACACACAAATTCCATCACTAAAACCTCTTGACGGGGTAAAAATTCACCCTTAGATTTGTGTTCAAATCCATATTCTATGTAAGTTGCCATGCACAAATATTTTTTTGTTGAATAAAATATTTGTAGTTCTTTTCTTACATTTTAGTTAGGTCATGTTAAGCATTAAGAACATTAAAAATTATTCATTACAGTAAATAAACCAGAATCTTTAAGAAACTTTTAAACGAGTTTAGTTTCAAAAAGTTTTTTTTATTAGTATCGTGTGCTTTACGGATTTTCAGACAAATTTAATTTTAATTCGCTTCGAAGAAAGTTCATAAACCTCCAGTGTGGGTTTTATAGCACGCTCTTTTATATTGTCCTTATATTGTCACCGTCACATTATCTTAAAAAATAAGTATTGTCCACTAGATGGATATTTACTGCAAAATTGTATTTGATTTAATAAAAAAGTTAGTTAAATTATATTTTTAACCCACATGTCTCCTTATGGACCCGTCGTGTGTCACCGAAGGTTACCTGAGGCCAATAGCCCTGCAGAAGCAAATGAGGCGCTTCGGTCTGAAAATTTTATGTCGCTGGGCAAATTATAGGTGCTGCTAGATATTAAATTAAGATATTCAATCCATGGTCTGCAGCTTATTCCTTCTCCTAACACCAAGAGTTATCCGCAATATCCAGCGTATGGAGATGGGTGACGTCTTAAGTGCCAGTGTCCACTTAGAAGACCCGCCACTACCCGAATTTCGCGTATTTTTAAGCGCAGTAGTTGTTTGGTGAGACAAGCACAGGAGCTATGTGCCATGCCAAATGCTTCCGGATCCATATCCGGAAAATTTCTTTATCAAGCAGACTCTTCATAGATGCGACAATATTTTGCTATGCAGATTGTAGGTTCAAGGCCCTACCGATCGTATTGCAAATCACAGTCTAGCTAGAGAGCCTGTTTCTCCGTTAATTCAATATACGAGCATTGCCTGAGTGTCCAGGCACCCAGACGACATGAACTCTGCAGCCCTTCTTCACTAGTTCTATAGGAAGATACCTATAGGTTCTATACACTCCAAACCTTATATACTCCAGTACAAGCTTGGAGCTTACCCTTTCAGCCGTGATAGCCTAAATGCCGGCTCGCAAATTGCTGTCCGAGCAAATGACTGTGTTGCGGTTTCAATAACGGCGCACTCTAAAATGTTTTGTCCGCATTTTAACACAGCAAATATTTTCCAAAAAATAATGGAAACAGTGGCGTCTTCCTCTAGCAAATAGGCCCTGCCAATATATAGAGCCTCGTCACAGGAATCTGCTGTCATTAATTCTGGTGTCGCTCGTGTACTAGATGGCCCTTAATGCAGGCTTATTAAAGTCCTGCCACTTTCCGCTTGCTCCCATATGGTACCATATAGTCGCTTCCCATTAGAGAAGAGATTTGACGATAAATGATTAGATCTAATAAAGCATTATAGAGCTTTGGGCTTTTGGGAGTCAAAAGCCCTCTTGTAAGTCCAAAGGACACAGGTGGCCTTCTTGATCCTGATATCTGCGTATTCGCTCCAGAAGAGTTTGATGTTATTCCTAGAAAAGTGTTTCAGCTGCATGTTATCCAGAGATTCCTGCATTGTAACAGTGTCCAAATTTAGAATTAGCGTAACGGCTTTTAGGTTTAGGAATAAAGACAACTTCGATAAAGAGAACTTTTCGGTATTGCTTAGGGATGTAGCCCTGGGCAAGGCATGTCTTGAATAATTTGACATTTTTGTCAATACATATGTTTCTGAATATAATTACTAAATTAACTACATAAAGCTTCGAAAATATTAAACAAAACTGGCAATTATTTTTAAATTACAACTATTCGGAATACCTTAGTTCTAGTGCAAGAAATCGACACTTTTTCTAATTGACTTCCAAATCCTTTCAAAATTAGTTTTGTTTATTAATGAGTTATTTAGTATTGAGTTGTACCCCGCAAATTATCGTTCATCTTTCACGGCACTAGTGCAAACTAAAACCTTTAGATAACCATATGTCAGAAAGTTTAGCTCTAAATACCGCCAAGGTTCGCCTCTATACAAAGTGTCTCTCTCTAATACACTATATTAGGCATAGGCCTGCCGTTGTTGTACGCTATTAACAATAAATGTTTAAGTTTTTAATTATTATTTTAACAATTTTAATACTTATTTAACAAGTAATCTAGTCTTATTATAAATACTATTTTAAGTTTCGGCTGGGTTCATGATATTATTCAGCAGATATTGTTGTAGTTCGTTTAATATCTATTTTACGTAATTTGTAATGTCTCTTTCTTATTAACAGCATTGATATGAGATTGCAAGTCTTAAGCATTCAAATGTATAAACTACGAGACAGTTTTACCACTAACCAAACCTTTATTTTTACTCTCGACACGTGTTTCGCTAACGAAGTTAGCATCTTCGGGAGAACTAAGTAAAAAATAAATAGTTTTAGTTAGTGGTAAAACTGTCTCGTAATTTGAGCGTCACGCCAAAGGCTCCAACCATAGGACCATGACCAAATGTATTTTAAATTGTAGGTATTAGGATAAGTATATTGTAATTTGATTTAAATAATATAGTTGATTAAAATGATATGATAATAGATTTTTTTTTAAATAAAAACCGATTTAATATCCTTTTATTAATGTTAATTATTGTTAGAAAATAAAAAAAACAATAATTGGTAATAATCAAATGGCGTACATCGCAACAAAACTAAATCATTACCTAAGGTAAAAATATCTGAAGGTTGCTATGACCTTAGACTTTACCCTTTTAAATAATTTTCCCACGATATTGCTTTTAAGATGTTTTGTAACAAAGTTTGTTTTAATTAAATTACTGTGAATATTTGAAATTTCTTTTTGCGAAATTTAATATACAACTTCATTAACACTAAAATTATTTGATTAAAGTATTCTTGTTCGTGTAGGAACAGGTTAGTGTGTTTTGGGTTAACTTGCTAGTTATCTGATATATCTTATAAGTAACGTTGTATCTGTCTTGTTTTCTATTGTTACTAGATTTGTATTTTTCTTAACGACCTACTTCTGTTTAAGATAAATAAGGAATTGAGTAGAGCTATAGTTTTGTGGATCCCGTTGCGTATGTTTTCATTTAATAAATAAATCGCTGTGTTCGTCGTTTAATATTCTCTACATTTTTCTGCACGTTTCGAATCTGTACCCCTCCGTTAACTCTTTTGACAACTTCACTTTATCATTTAATCTTCTGTGGTAGTGTTAGCTTTTCAGTTCTGGCATTGCTTTAATAGCCGCAGTGTAGATCATTAGGTGTAGCTGGTAGAATATAGTAGCTGTATGAATGTGACTAGCTCTCATGTAAGCGATTTTAAGCAGCACTGTTAATTTACGGAACAAGTTCTAGAGAATTAGATAGTGCCGGTGATGCTGAAGGATTTGTGCCATCAAATTTCGTTAAGCTCTTTCTAAATTCGCGGATTTTATGAAGAAGTTCTTAATTGTTAACAATAAGAACTTCAGTTTGATTTTCCACCATTTTTTGTTGCTGCAGTTTCATTCTCCTTGAGCAACTACTCTAAATTGAACAAATCTTAACTTGAACCAACGGTTTTGGTAGTTTCTACTATCATTATCGAGGGGATCATTAAATATTAAATTAAAAAAAATATTCAGTCATTTTCAGTCAACTTAATCTTCAAGAAAATGAAGTAATAATTAATAAAGATTTGAAAACCTTTACAGATTATCTCCATATAAAGAATTTAGCAAAAGGTAATTTCTGGTTGAAACATAAGAAAAAAAATGCATGACAGAAAATGTAGAATTAAATAAGAGAACAAATGCTTATAATTTAAAGAGAAAATTACAATATTGGATGTTTTGTTATTATAACTTATTTTCTTGGTTTATATTGTTTCAGTAAAGATTTTCTTGAATTATTAGATCTTACACTTTAGCTTACTTAATTTATAGTATTCTTATTATGCAACCATGTAGAAACCATTAAGTGTAAAAAGAGCCTCAAGCCAAGTGTTGAATCTTAAATATATAGGTATAGCATATCCTTGTACGGCCGCGACCTCTGCCTGAATTATTATAGCATATTTTTCAAAACATATTTTAATTTTTGTAGGGGGTTTCTCCCAAAAATGCTTGCCTTTGCTTTCCTATTATTATTATTATTATATTTGCTTAAATGTATCTCCATCGATAAAAACGAAGTAAAATTTTCATCATTCAAAATATTCCGTGGATACCTCTATTAAAAGTTTTCTTCTATAATATTCTCCAGTATTATATTATCTAATTAAATCATAATTAATGGCAACTTCACAACAAAAACGATGCACTAATTTATACCAGTACATAATTAATTTGTCGTAAACTATTATAATTGAAGCTATATCTTTTAGAGTAAGATAGAATAGTTGACAATTAAACTTTAGAAGCTAAAAATTTCAACTTTTAACACAGGAAATCTAATAAATCATTTATTAATATTGCTTGGAAACTTTCAAAGTTACGTCTTTTAGTTTAATTTTACTTTTCAGACTAAGGTGAATTTTTGATCCATGTATTACTCATTTACTTTGCTAAATACGAAAAAGTTCTAATCACAGACTCAACATAACTTTTGCCCCGTTTATATGATATTACTGTCCAAAACAAACTGTTTTCGATGTAAATCTGATTTTTTTCTTAATTTGGCTTTTATTATTAATTTAGATTTTCTAATTAATTAAAAGCCATTAATTTTTGATGCTGGACATTACATCAATTTGGTGCTAGGCTAACACTTATTGGAAGCTCACTTATTAATACTTACATATAACGTTTTTTTTCTAAGAAAATATTTTTAATTAATTTCTAAAAAAAAATTTGATTTTTCAATGATTCAATCATATTTAGTTAACCGACCAACCATTGACAGAAAAGCGGCGGGCCAGCTCATTTTCACTACCCGCGTATCGGTAAATGACAGACCGAGAATTCTCGGCCATTAATTGCTGATGAAAAATGTGAAGTAAAAAACTAGAAACATTCATGATTCCACAATGAAATATTTTTATTATTATATTATTTTTATTTACTTGCAATATTTTACTCAAATGTGTTTTCTTCTCCTTTTATTCCTGTCATTGAGTAATAATACCAAAAGTGCGAACACTCTATTTTTGATTCGACGCGAAACACTAAATTTATAATTTTCAACGCTCCAAATTCATCCCTTACGCGAAGGTGGATATCAACCCCAAAATCTCAAATGGGAATAGGGGTTGTGTAGCACCTTATTTTAAAGTTCTTTCTTCATTGATTCTATCCCCCTAGTTTAAAATATCGACTATTTTTTTCATTTCGTATGTTGTATAAAACACGACTTTTGAAGACATTTCTATTCAAAAATTTAAACAGCTTGCATACGTTAATTTTTACTACCAAGGAAATAAATTACGTTTTTATTCCCCAAATGCATCACTTACGCGGGGGATACTAAAAAAAAAGCTAAACTAGGGAATATTAAACGGGGATGTGGGTCGAGTTGCACCTTATTTCAAAAATCTTTTTATTTTGATTATATTCCCCAAGTTTAAAATCGCTGTTTTTACATCTCATAGTGTAACAGCTTGTCGAAATTAAAATAAAGAAGAAACTAACAGGCCAATTTTTTTTTTTAATGGATATTGACATAGCTTAGCTACCAAAGGTAGAAATGTCTCGCCTACCTATGTCAGACAATTAGTGAATCAGTTTTTGGATAATGGGACGATGCAAAACCAGAAGCACAATCCAATTTAAGTGGTCAGCGATGAACGCACACAAATTGCTGTATTATGGCACATAATATCGATAAAATCTGAAATACCAGGAAATTATCTGAAGTTTTCGGCGTCTCTCGGACAAGTGTAAAAAGGATTTTAAAATTTCATAAATTTTTTCGTTACAAAATAAAATTATTCTACGAACTAAATAAGGATGATTATGACCGACGACTTCAATACGTCAAAGATATGAGTAAAAGATGTATTGGAAATCCACTTTTTCTGTACAATATTTGTTTTTCGGATAAATGCTCATTTTTTTTACATGGATTGGTTAATAGACACAAGATACTGGGGCGATTCAAATCCCCATTTGTATAGAAAAGTCTACACTCAATATCCAGAAAAAAATAATGTCTGGGCTGGTAACTTGGGAAAAAAATCGCTCGGGAGGGAATCGCCGAAGATGAGAGTTTAACCGAACAAAATGATTTTTTCAACAACATGATTTTTTGCCTGCCCATTATGCAGCACCTGTTCCACGTTTTTAAATGAGGGATTCAGGGACCGCTAAATTAGACGTAGGGGACCTATTGAATGGCCTGCCAAATTCCCGGATTTTCCTTCGGAGTAATTTAAAATCAGTTATCTATAAAACGGAGCCCGTTTCTCTTCAAGATTTCCAAGAGCGGATTTCCACAGAGTATGAAAGGATAGGTTAGAATGTATTGTAGAATGTAAAAGAAGAAATGGAACATCAATTTTATCATTGTATGATGTTATTGGATGTTACTGGAGGTCACTTTGAACATCTTATTTAATAAGTTTATTGTTATTAAACAGAACAGGAGTTTAGTTTTTATTTTGTAGTAATGATAGGTTTTTTTTAACTGATTATTTTGTACTAATAATAGATCAATTTTTGAAATTTGAAAATATGTCAATTTTTATTGTGTTTATTATCCATAAGAAAATTATAAATGTATTGGTCCCCATAAAATCCGCAAAAAAACTGGGTGGAAAGTTTTCATTGGCCCATCCCGTATAGTCATAAATGAACAGTTTCTGGACGTTAATTTTTATTTTAATTTTCATTTCAATAGCAAATTATCTACTCTTCTCATTATTAGTATTACTATAAATTTTAGGACGAGTTTATTTCATCGATTCACAAATATCGCAACTATTTTTTTTTAACTTAGAATACGATTCCAATATTTCCCGCCGCTCGATAATTATTCATCCCTTGCACACGAACCGCTCTAAAGCAGTAGCGAAACAGTTTTAGAGATTACTTGATTGTTTGCTTTGGTTTATCTACTTGGGATTTAATTATTAGTTTTAGAGTACATTATATTCGCATTGTTATTCGTTTTTAATTTTTTCAAGTTTTTTAAAATGTATTTTTTATAAATATTATGTCTTCTTACAATGACAAAATTTTCCGAACTCGTCAATCAACAAGAAAATAAATATGCCTCTCAAAAAGCCGAAATAATTTTTCAATTTATGTATTATTTTTAATAATTTCGTTTTCTCATTATTCAGTAGACAGTAGACTATTGATTTTCCATATATTTTTTTACTCGTTTTCTATGACAGCGTTAAATTGTCTTGGCATCGTTCTTAGTGTAGTTTTAACAAAAATCGTTTTATAATCTCGACGACTTATCCTCAAGCATAATTTTAGTTGTGTTTTTTAATGACGCTATAAATATCCGATGACGGTAATGTTAGGATTTTGTGGGGCAGTTTCTATGACTTGGGGAAGCTATAAGGTAACCAGCTTTTAACCTTTTCTGCTTTGTGTTTCGGGTCATTATTTCTCTCATGTAATTAATATATTTGATTCATTCCATCAACTAAATATAAATTTCCAGTATTCATATAGTTGCTGGCAAATTTTTTATTGTTAAACATTTATTGGGCACTCTTTATTGTCCTAAAAATATTGAGTTTAATTTTGCCCGAAAAACCTTGAAATTTATGATCGGTAGCAAATAAACCATTTTTTTTTTATTTACTTGACTATGAAGATTACAGAACTTTAGGGCAATTTGAACAGTTTGAACATTGACAGTCTTGTGACGGTATGTTTTTAATATCTTAAAAAGATGTGGATGCAGAAAAGACACTGTAGAAACATATTTTACTTTACGTAGAATCCAGCGTCCCATTTCTTCATAAAGCTTTTGCCAATAAGTCTGACGAAACCATAAATGATTTTAAATGAGCCCATATATACGAATATTATATTTACTAATAGATTTATTATTTAAAGTTTAATATTGAAATTTGAATATAAATTTTTAAAGTAGCTCTTTTGACATATTTGATACCCAATGCAAATAATTATTTTATTTTTCACTAAAAATAAAGTTCCAGTACAGCAAGTGGATACAATATAGATGCCCTGAATATTATCCTCTAGGGCCTTCCCATATAATAATATGTAATAAAGAAGAAAATAAACTCGAAATCAAAGTCTCACAAATGTAGGGTCTATTTAGTAATCATTATTTTTAGCTATCGTTTAGTTATCGTTATTAACTTTTAGTTACCACGAAGTACTTACCATATCACTATTACTGTATGTTATAGAGAAATGTGAATTATTATTGTCTAACCTGATAATGCCGTAAGGCGAAACACGTAACCTATCCAATAGAAGCTATGTTTGTGAGACTTTGACTTCAAGTTTATTTTCCTCCTTGTTATATACTATTACAGTCTCTTTAAGAATTATGGATGAATTGATGATAATATGTCTAAATAAAGTAGCAGAATAATGTTTTAAATGCTTTAAGCGGTTTTCTGTAACGCGACAGCTTTTGACTCTATTACGCATGGAAGGCTTACAATATATGGTGTTAAAGATAAATTGCTTCAAGGCATTCCAAATTACCATCGATGGACACTTACAAAAAATAAAGGGTTGATTTGATAGAAACATGCTTGCATTTACTGATTTAATGACTAACATTCTCACTTTTAGATGTAAACGCATCGCTGCTACTTTTGGCATAAATAAATTAAACGATATACAAAGTTTACAATTTCTGGGTATTTGAATAGACATAAAACTTAATTTTGAAGATCAAAAGTATTGTCAAAAAAAATCCGAGATCGAAAATCCGAAATCGAAATCGAATTCGAAAATCCGAATCCGATCCGAATCGAAATCGGTTGTTGAGAGCTAGAGGTGTCTGAGAGCTATGTCTAGAGCATTGAATCGGGGTACAGTTAGAACGTCAATTGATAGTAATCTATTACATGCTCCTCTCTTCTGGCCTAGCTTTAGGTTTATCTATTCAAATCCATAACAACCACAAACCTTTAACAACATATTCCTGCAATTCCGAAATTTGAATAATTTTAGGAAACGTTAATTTAAATGTTTGAAAAATTTTGACAAATCATATTTTACGGTGGAGAAGCATTTTATAGATTTAACTCTATGACTGTATTGCGTATTATACATTTAATTAAGCTATATCCATGCTATACATGCATCAAAATGATTTAAGGGACAAGGAAAAAACGCCGTTTTATTTTTAGACGAAAAAATTTGTCTCTAAGATAAATTGTTTTTATCAATATTTATGAACATTTCTTTGAACATCCCTTATCACATTCATCACATTAAGTAATTCAAATTGATATTACATAAATAGTTTAAACGCCAAATAGTTTGAACGCCAACTAACGAGTTATTGCCAGTGTAGTAAAAACTTGTTTTAGTTGTGCATGTAACGTCAATATGCAAAGGCAGCATTTGAAGAGACCGATGATGTAAAAGAAAAACATTCTGGTCCAATAAGAGCAACAGAACTTATAAAGGATAGCTTTATTTGCAATATTACTGCCAATCACCTAGAAAGTAATCTTTAAAATGTTCATGACATTAGTGTCACTTCTCAAACAATGAGATATATTAGAATATGATGAGCATGCATTCTTGTTACCGATTAATGAAGGTTTGAGTTACGTCCTGATTCAAGAAAGCTGAGGGTATGACAGTCAAGATTCCCACGAATACTTAGATCAAATTCTGAAATTCATTGTTCAGCCACGCGCTACGGAATTTGGTTAAAATTTTGTATTTTTACTATATAGAAACTTTTTGGATTATCTTAATATTCAACCAATTCACTGACTTAAATCGTATCGAGCACGTTTGAGATATTTTTGAAAGGCATGTTTTAAATCAAGGAATAACTTTTTTTTTCTATTAACATTTCTTTAAACTTTGGGATTTCGAATGTTCAATATTTTACTTCTTTTTGGGTTTTTGATTATATAATCTTTATCTGGGTCACCTAATTTTGAAATTGTCATTTAATTGCCTTTTAATACCTTTATCCCCTAGACGAGATTTTAGCGTTTGTATTTTCTGTTTTTAGGATTCCCTCCTGATTGGGCTAATCTTAGTTGGAGCTTATTACTACTAATATTGAGTTGTTTTAAATTTGATAGCTTATCTATTAGAATTTAACGTCATTAGCAGTTGATATATGATTTTTATGTGATTATTGCCAGCACATTTAATTAGCTTTTAATATATATACAGGGTGTCCCGTAATTAATTGGACATAGGTTAATGTAGGATACCTGACAAGAAAATAAACTGTTTGAGCTCAATATCGCTTAGCAAAATGTTATTGGTTTTCGTTCTACAGGGTGTTAAAACTAATTTTTTACCAAACATTTATTGAAATATTTTGGAATCCACTGGACAGATTAACCTAAAATTTGACGTATTATTTGGGATGAGGAACACGAATATGATATCTATTTTGCCATTGCCACTAGATGGCACCACATACAACAACATTGAGTGATTAAAAAGGTCATAACTTTTTTGACCCCCCTGTGCGTACATTTGCGAGTGAAAATAATAAAACAGCATTTAATTCTAGTCAAAAAAGGTATACTTCTTTGATCTCCAAAAAGTAGACCGTTTTCGAAATAAACGCATTTTTTTATTAAGTTGCGTATGAACACCTAATCTAAAATTTAATTAACAACGATAAAATTAGAAAAGGCTGTTGATTATAATAATTGTTCAAAATGTTCACCATCTACTAGGACACATTGTCTAATTCTTTTATTTAAATTTTGCCTGACTCCAAACAATGATTCTTCTTGGGCCCTGGTGGTATTGACTCCTTCCAGAATCTTTTGCCACAATTCCTGACGGTTATTTATTTTATTTTTATACACAAGTGATTTCAAGTAGCCCCAGAAATAAAAATCTAAGGGATTAAGATCGGGACTACGCGCAGGCCCCGGATATTCACTACCTCTACCAATCCATTTATGAGGATAAATTTCGTCCAAGTAATTTCTGACTTGCAGTGACTAATGTGCCAGTACACCATCGTGCATATACCAACTGACACGTCTTAAATTTAGGGGCACATCTTCTAGAAGAATGGGTAGATCATTCCTCAAGAAATTTAGATAACGTTCTCCATTAAGCTTAGCTGGCAATTCAAACGGTCCCACAATACAATCCCCAAAGATACCACACCAAATGTTTATTGAAAACTCATGTTGAAAATGGTGTTCTTGGAAAGCATGAGGATTTTCCAATGAATAGATATGATTGTTACGCCAATTAAAAACACCTCTCCTTGTGAACGTGGCTTCATCCGTAAATAAAATTTTATTACAAAAAAATGGATCATTCAATTGGCACTCTCTTAAAAATTGACTGAATTGGAGTCTTGCAGGAAAGTCTTGAGGATGAAGATTTTGAACTGGAGTGAAATGATAACAGTTTTTCTTGGCGTATAATTTTGGACACCGAAGATTTCCTTACACCAGTGGCTGCCTCAATACGTCTTGTGCTGGTTTCAGGATTTTCGATAACACGAACCAAAATTTCATCTTCCATATCTGCTCCAATTATCCTTGGTCTTCCCGCATTTACGTTTTTTGAACGAAATGAGCCCGTTTCGCCTAATCTATTGTACAACTCTTTAAATGTTTGATGATTTGTCTGCCTTCTATCCGGATACAGATCTAAATAACGCTGCGCTGCTCTTCGACTACGAAAATTTTCTTAAGCATATACACATACCATATCCCGCATTTGAGCATTAGAAAAATCATTGTGACGCGGCATTTTTATATAAGCGAAAATAACACAACAAGAACACGAGCTTTAGCCAAATTAAAGACTTACTTATTAATACTTCACCTTGACAGGTCGTAGTTATGATGTGTTCATCCTAGGCAAAGCCTGTTTTGTAAAACTCCGATAATAATTTGTTCACACGCAACCTAATACAAAAATGCGTTTATTTCGAAAACGGTCTACTTTTTGGAGATCAAAGAAGTATACCTTTTTTGACTAGAATTAAATGCTGTTTTATTATTTTCACTCGCAAATCTGCGTACAGGTAGGTCAAAAAAGTTATGACTATTTTAATCACTCAATGTTGTTGTATGTGGCGCTATCTAGTGTTAATGGGAAAATAGATATCATATTCGTGTTTCTCATCCCAAATAATAAGAGTACGCCAAATTTTAGGTTAATCTGTCCAGTGGATTCCAAAATATTTCAATAAATGTTTGGTAAAAAATTAGTTTTAACACCCTGTAGAACGAAAACTAATAATTATATATATAAAAACTAATAATTATATATATATATATATTGTAATAAAATTTTATTTTCAGTTTTGTGGGTAATCGGTTCATTATATTGCATCTTGAATAGTGAACTAATGACTGTAAATATGTTTTAGTAATAAAACGGGTTATTCCGCTTTTAAATAAATAAACAAGATTAATTGAAAATATGAGATATGTATATTAAAATTAAATTCTAAACTAGATTCACTCTGTTTGGAGCTTTCAAATATTTCTCCTAGTAATAAATATATAGAGGCTGACTCTTTTTTGTGTGTTAGTGTTATACATATGTTACTAAAATTATAAATCAATGGTTTATTCTTCTGCAGAGAAAGCTAAGGCAAAAAGATAATTCTTTGCAGATGTAACAAATGTGCGAACATAAAACATGTACTAGAACGAAATTTAAAGAAACTAATAGTGTTAAATAAAAATCGTGAAGATATTACCACTAAGGGATGCAAGTGACAGTTCTAGGTCAAGAAATAAGTGCTAGAAGGCGACAAGTAATAAGCGAAAGTAGTATTTACAGGATCGAGACCTACGAGGCCCAATTCCATCCACAAACTTCAGCTTACTTACGAATTACCTGAAGACAGCTGATAGAAGAATGCAATTTTGTAAAACGCTTATTGAAATGTGCGAAGTTCTGCAAAATTATTAGTAGTTGAAAAATAATAAGGCTTTATATATTTAATTCTTCTATTGTAAATTAAAAAACTTTTTTTTCAGTTTCTTGTAATTATTTTCTCCTATGTTCATATCCTTTCTTCACTAACAACCTACCCAAACTCTTACTTTTTTTTTGGGGCTTTTGTGTCACCATCAATGCCAAGATCTGCCATGTTTTAAGCAAGATATTCTTCACCTAATATTATAAACTCAGGTTTGGAGGCATTCTTTATGCGATATTTTATTGATTTCTGATACATTTTGATTAATTGCTTTATTTTATTATTCCTTAAGAAAACTGTTGTTGAGCTCCGTGTCATCAGCATATACATACACAATTACAATATTGAAAATCAGTATAAAAATGTGTACAAAGTAACAGAATACCACAAAACACATTTTTTAATCGGAATGAAAATAGAAAGGCCCAGTTGGTAAATAGATAAGAATCAGCGTGATAATAAAATAATCAATTAGATTAAATGTTGTTTTAATCTATATTATAGTAATACAGGGATGGTCCAATGACTTAAGTAAGTCGTTAACTACTGGTCTAATATTGTTTGTACAAGAATATCCTGATCAAAATTTAGAGTGACTCATGGGAAATATAATAACCTTTAAATATCACTTTTAATTTTTTGATAGAAAGTATAGAACCTTAAAAAGCGTGGATAGTATGGTATGTTTTCAAGATAAAGAAACATAATATAATAATTAACGAGTTTATTTGTAATATAAAAATCAGGTTTTTAGACTCTATATACAATTTTAAGAGTTCAACTGAAGGGATCTCGAGGGCCTTTCGATAGTACCTCTTCTCCCAATGCATCTATCAGCAAAGTGCTTAGAAAAGTGAAAGTTATAATGGAATTTATATGTAAATATGTCCCTCTGAAAACAAAAGTATACGGGTCCGAAGATTTTTTCTTGATTCTTAAGACAGAGCCGTAAACCTAGCTAGACTATTTTAAATAGAACACCCTATATCGTCTTTTCTCTTTTTAGCTGCAGATGAAATTAAATTTTACAGTTACTTCTTCTATTTTTGGTAAATATTTAAAGGTACTTTGCCGATAAAGTTATTTTATGGAATGGTTTTGTGAATTATGCTGCAAAGTTTTGTGACCTGATGTCAGTTTTTTTCAGTATTTAATAGGCTTTTTGCATGAGTCTTTACTCACAGTTTTCTAGTAGATTATACACTGATAAAAATTAGGAAATTTATTATAAAAATATATTCGTTATTAGTTTTTCCTTGGTACCTTTGAAGATATAAATCGAACTATCGAATAGCGTTAATATATAATAATTTGTTTTCATAAGAAAATAATCTTATATAACTCGTTTCAACTTTGACGGCGCTTGACCCTATTACCCCACAGTAGTTTAACCACAAATAAAAAGAAACATCTGAAATTGCGGAATATCATTGCGAATAAACAAAATAGCATTTAAATAAATTCTAACAGACATCGAAAAGTTAAGGATTAATTGGTTAATAAAATAAGATGTTTAGCGAATACCTAAAAGCTTTAGGCATTGTATACGTAACTGAATACATAACATCTTTCGTATGAATAATAATAACAAAGTTATTTTTATCGAATCACTACAACTTTCTCTAACTCTCTGCTTTTAAAGACCGTGTGAGTAATTGCCTTATTGTAACCTTACATTGTTTAGTAGTCTTTACGGATATCTGATATATTAGGTTTTTTAATCTGAGTGAAAACAAGATTTTCTGGCAATAAGAAAAAAAATAATAAAAGCAGTCTACTACACATTTATGAACAAAATAAATTAAAATTACTTTACTCCTTATTTTGATCCCAGTTATTACCATTGATAATTACGGTACCCTACGCTAGAAGCACGGATTTGTCATAAATACAAATATTTTGTTAGACAGCTAACGAAAGAGATTTTCCTGTTTTTGCAGAAAATCGATTTCGAAACAGAAGGTCTTTTTTAATAGGTAGAAATATGTATTAAAAACGACGTATGTGGTTTTTAGAGGACCGAATTATCCTTACCCTTATATAAAATATGTTTCTTTAATATCCGAGATGTCTTTTTGTGTTAGAATTCATAATATATTTGACCTACATTATAATATTTTGAAAGGAAATTTTATGGATAGGTATTTTATTTATATGTTGTAGCTAAACAAAAATATTTCTTTAAATCCTCGATTCTCGACTAAAATGTATAAAATCCATGCTTATTTAAGATATATTTCTATACCATAAAAGGATTCGTTAAAGAAAGACGACGATGTCATTATTATGATCCGTCAAAGACAAAATTCTCTTAGAAACTCCATATTCCCTGCAATTGCGTACATCGGAAAAAAACCAGTATACATAAGGATAACAACGAATAGAATAAGTAAACATTAACAAATAGGAAGGTTTAAAAATAAGAAAATCAAAGTATCAACTAATTATTTTACCTAAAAAATTTTTATGACATGACTCTTTATTCATATATTCATTCAACTTTATTTTGTTTAATTTTTTGAAATCAGCCGATTTGCTTTCGAATAATGTTCTCAACTAGGAATATGAACAGAATATGGACATAATGTGCTTTGAGTTGTTATCGTGACGTTAAAAAAGTATTGTGACAGTTGTTGCTTGTTATTTAATAAGATTTAGAATCGCTAATAAAGAAGTTTTACCTCATAAACTGAAAATATGCCATGAGCTAACAAAAATCGATTTTCAGAAGAGACTTTAGACTTGTGAACAAACAAAATATAGAATAAATTATAACAAAGTACATATACATGATATTTGGTTTAATGATAAATGTACATTTTATTAAAATAAAATTTTAAATAGGCATAAATAATCGATGTGAAAATGTTTTATACACTGACTTCCCAATACTCATTATCATCGTGGATAAGACTCTTACTTCTTGTACCTGACGAAAAGAAGATGAAAAAAATGCAATTTTTGCCATATTTAACCAATTTCTAATAAGATTAAATTTTACCTTGGAGATTTCACACAAGGAAAATCGAGAGGAACTGGTTTCGGAAACAGAGTTAATCTGGTAAATAATTAACCTAACGAGAGATTTATTAAAGGAGATTATTTTTAAGTTAGCCACACAATAAAACAACACTAACTTCAATCATAAATACGAACCTTTTTCTCCTATCTAGAAAAAGAAATGAGCAGCATTCTCAAGGCCATAAATATCATATCAGCTTGGTGACCAATTATTCCAACAAGGTTTGTTTTTCCTAAATATAAAGATCCTATTCCTCTTTTAAACAAATCTAGTATAGTCCTATGGGTGGAACGTTTGGTGTGATGCTCAAATTACGAGGCAGTTTTACCACTAACCAAAACTCTCTATTTTTAATCTCGACACGTGTTTCGCTAACGATGTTAGCATCTTCGGGAGAAGATTAAAACTATAATTAAAGATTAAATCTAGTATAGTCTACAAAAATAGATTGTCTTTCTCGTCACCTATAACTCATAAAATTGATTAAACATTAAACCTCATAATTGCTTTAAAAATGGCTTCACCAACATAAATATAATTAAAATAAATTAAACCATAATCGTTCTAGTCTATGTGAACCTACTATACCCACTGATCATAAATTTAATTTTAATAATATTTATTATTGGAATCTTGTTATATCAACCAATTTAAAAATGACAATAAACAGACTGACTAACAAAATATTCCAGAGAAATAACAATTTATTTATTTAACCTTAATAACTGATTTCATTTAGTACTTATTGTGTACATATACAGGGCGAAGTTTAATTTTGCATTTTATAAGGTTCTGTCAATCATGTCCTCACCTCTAGCTAACCTCACTTTGATATGTTAAATGGGAACCCTCATCGGGAAGCACACTATTATAAGCAGCATAGAAATGTCTATTCAACCGTATCAATAAAAATCATTTCAGAAAATCCGTTTACGCACATGCCAATAGTAAACAAAAATATGTGGTAATAACGGATATATTCTCGACCTCAAACTTTTAGAGGGCATACAATCTGCTGCTCTGAGGGTTTGAATCTAATTTATTTGTAAGTTTTTGTAACATTTAGGTATATGTTTTTTATCAAAAATGTGCACTTTCACAGCTTGGAGACCCATTTTGCGTACTGCAACCGAACAGAAAATACTTTATAATAATATCGATTGCTCCAAATTTTTACTAATTGAGACTTCCAGACTTAATTATGTATCACATTACGTTTTATCTTATTACTCCAAGAACCAATTATATTATTATACCACCAATTTATATCATTATAGTAGAAAATATAGTATCATATTCTAGACCAGTGTTTCTATTTCTGTTAAAGCCTAAGTAATAATTTTAAAAAGTTAATGGCACTCGGAAAAAAATTATTTAATTTATTTTCACAATGCACTTTCTGCTAGCAAAATAAAAAAAGCGGTATAATAAAACCCAGAAATGTAAGGAATCCTATGAAAATATATTTAATTTCCGCTTGTAAGGATTTTTTTCGCTTATAAATGGGAGATATAAGGACCTTTAATAATAATAATAATCTTCTATTAGGATTATTCTGGACTTTTTAAAAGTCGGTGACGGTTCTTGCAAATGGTTATTTATTAATGAAAAGTGTTAAAGTTTAAACCCCAGTGTATTGTATGTTCAACTCGGCTATCTGCTGACGCTACCGATTTAATTATAAAGCTTTTGAATTTATGATGTGAAGTTTTATTATTTTGTATGTGATATTTTAAAAGGGGCTTAAAAAATTGGAAATTCAAAAGGTTACTAAAATTATCTATTTGAAAATTGTGACGCAAATTGGGGAGGATTTATGGAAAACGTGGTGGAACATATTTTATTTTTAAGTTGATTTATTTTATGTGGCTGAATTGTTTCAAAATTCTATTATTTATTTTAACAAAGATTTATTTATACTTATTTAGTTTATGTTCACAATTTAAGAACATCATCGATCCTTAGAAGGTTTCCACAGGTCATCAGACAATCACATCAGACAATCAAACAATCAGTTTCGAGTGGTAATTTTTAACTGCTAAGACCATAAATATAACCATAGATATAGAAAAGGGGTAGAATGGGCCAAGACCTGCGCCGATTGTCTAATGACCATAGCCGCCATTTGTATGGTCTAGTGCTGGGACATCGCAATGAAACATCGATGGTGACATCGAAAGTTAACATCGATGCTTTAAAAACAGTTTTCCTTCATCGATGTCAGGAAAACATCGAAGACCGACTTAATCAAAATTAAATAAACAAACACTTCACTAAGTAATTGAAACTTAGTCTGGGTCTGGATAGTGCACAGAAATAAAACATCGAAGGCAAAAACATCGATCAAGAAAATCGATGTTTCAAATACCTCGCCCAGCACTAGTATGAATCTTTCGCGAGAATATAGGTGCATTGAATCTGTTTTTCCTGTCACATATAAATTTAAAAAAAATATATAAAAAAAACTAACATACACCCAATACAAAACAATATAACTTAAACTGCTCTAATTCAAAACAAACAAAATTAATTGTCAAAAGCAGCTGTAACAGAAGGGGAAGACCATACAAAAGTCGGCCACCTACGTATCCGCCTAAAATTGGATGCGCAGTGGTCCATGCACATTCTACCTTTATCATATTTCAATGCATATAACCAACCCATCAATTCTCATGAAATTGTCAGGTTCTTAGGTCTTTTCACATTCCTTTTTGATTAAATATTCACATATTGAGCACTTTTACACCCACTAAGTAAAACAAGCTGTTAAAATCACACGGTGAACGTTTAGCTGTCACAGTTAATCTCTAAAGCTGCTACTGGCAGATTGGATCACTGTCGCCAAAATGTAGCATGTGAGTCGAAGTCGCGAAGTGAGAAGTTGCTCATGAGTTACCCCTATTTCCTTTACTTTTTAAATTCTTATATGGGTCTCTCTTCAGACTCTGGACGATCAATTACTGGTCCAAGAGTTGCAGTAAAAAAGTCAAATTAAGGCACTGTCACCGAAATGTAGTGTGTGAGTTGAGTCGCGAGTGTGAAGTTCACTGAATTTTCTGTTATCCTCTAATACCCAAGACGGGTTTCTCTCTCTCTCTCCCTCTCTCTCTCTCTTTCTTTACACCTTTAGTGACCAAGTTTAGGTCCATAATCTCTAATAATCCAAAAACGGGTCTCTATCTTTACACTCTGAACGCAGTTAAAACCTACCTTTATGAGTATTAATATCTCTAGTTCCGAGTTCGGTCGTCTTGTGTTGCCATAGGTTAAACCCATTGTGATATAGACACCATTGTTACTAGTTAGTAAGAAATGAGTGAAGTGCCCTGCTAACAAAGCTGAGTGTAAATAAGGTTAAATAAAAAGTATACAGAATGACAGCAAAGGCAACCCAAAGTTTACACAGCTGCCTAACTGAACAACTGTTCTATTTTCCTATCTTTGGAACGAATAAATAAGCATATTTTGGATTGTACAAGTTTCTTTCATTTATTAAGTTAATTGGTTCAGCGCCATATAAACTGTGGTCCTTCGATTAAGATCAAAAGTTACATAAGTACAGTCCACTAGTACTCTCCAGTGGCACAATTAAACCATTGTGTTCCCCTCTATTTGGGGAAGAAACCAGGCACCAGTTCTCCTCCGAATAATATCAAAAAGTTAAAACAATTATAAGTAGAGCATCACTTAATAATTTAATGCCTTTTATTAGTATTAAAGTATTTGAAATATGTAATATTAATCCTACAAAAGTTTAACAACGTATTATTACATACACGAATTAAAAATACAAACATGCTTTAAATGCCAGGCGAAAGTAATTTTCAGCCCCGCCAGCTTTCCACTTATATATTTTCTTTATTAGATCCAATTTATGGTACCAGTAGTTTTAAATACTTTAAATTTACCGGACCACCAACTACTACTACTACTCTATTGGCATAACCTATAATAAATTCGAGAATTACCATTGAATGCAGTTCTATTAAAGAATGGGATGGTTAATTTAAAAAGTCAGTTGCAATATTTTGTTCACTAGATAGAGAAAAATCACTCATTTAAATTCACGTGTAAAAAAAATTGAAAAAATACGTTATAACGATAATCATGAAACACGTCTGTTTCTGAATTTGAAATCAGTCTGACTGTGTTGATTAAATGTCGGCATTTTTTCGCCACCTATTCGAAGAGAGGAATGCTGATAAATAAGTTTTTCATTAAAATTTTGCCTTATTCGATAAAAAGAAAATACAACATTACTTTTTTTGACGAAACAACCTTTATTGTTTTGTTCTATACTTCTTACACTCTTAAGTAATGTTATATTCATTCTACTACTTCTTTTAATTTTAATACTGAAATCACTCAATATGCGACTTTTTCTTAACATCTGTAACCATTTAAAACTATTAATATTGCTTTCACAATTTTTATTAGTTTACATTTGTTATATATATATATATGAATATATATAATATTCTTAGATAGGAAACTCCAATAAGAGTCAATAGAACACTGAATGTCGATTGACTATTGCGCCCTCTGAATGTCGAAGAGTAGTACTAACCGGAAGTGAAAATAGGTTTGTAACGTCATACGGGCATAAATTTAAAATTTGATTATGGCGCCAAATTTCAATTTCGCTCTACTATAACGTGCGCTTAAAATTCGTGGGAAGTGTGTGGTTCTTTCGAAAATTATAGTAGGCAGATTGAAAAAGTGTTAAATTGGGACATTTCGCATTCACAAGTCCTCGATTTGTCACTGGCATTTGTGTACTATTTTCTGAAAGACGCATACGTTTCCGTCTGGGTTTTAAAAATGAAACAAAAAATATTCTCGAAATATATTACTATATTATATAAATATATATATCATACAATATATCATACAATAAAAATTAACAATTGTACAGGGTGGCCAGGTACTGTTTTACCAGAAAGCGAGGTACTGTTTCTCGGAATGTATTCATCGCAGAGGTTTGCGGTAAAAAATATTATTACCAAAACGACCAAGAGAAAAACCTGGAAATATTTTAAAGTCTCTAAAATAACCACTAGAGGGCGTAACTGCGATCTTGAATCTAAGAAAGTAAAGTTTTTGTCAATTTCGATATATTAACCTAAGAAAAAAATACTTGATCTTTAATCTTAAGAGGACAGTCTGAAACTTTTCAGATTGTCCTCTACGATCTGTTCGACAGTTTTTGCTGTATCTCTGAAAATAAAGTGGTGGGAGGGTATTCAAAGGTTTCCGTGAAAAAACATCCTGTATCTTAGAAATGGCGTAGTCGACTTTAGCACAATTGTGTTCTTTAAAAAGAACCATTTCTTTCTTCTCGAAGTTTTGTTAGTTTTACATGTCGCCGCCATATATAGGGCTTTTTTGAACATTCTGACAGAAATGTTAAATTTTCTCAAAAAAATTATATGCATTGGTATGATTTTTCTTTTCGTGAAAAAGTAGCTAAACGAGGGCCAAAGAGGATCTCGAAAACCGTATCTCGATATCTTATTATAACCTAACGCTTTTTTCGAGCGCTGAAGTGGATTGACTTGGTTTATTTTAAATGTCTTCAGAATGCCGCAGTAGCAAAAAGAGTTTACGTGGCTCGATATCCAAATAGGCGTCCTTGCGATGTGAGAGTTTTTCCCCGATTAGTGGCTAACTGACGAGCCAATGGTAGTTTTCGGCCTACATTTCAACGGCAATGAATTGGCAGAACCCAAGAAAATATTAACTACGTACTGGGATACATTCAAGAAAATCATTATGTTAGCACAGGAGCATTATCCCTTGAGTTTGGCATATCGCGAAAAACGGTTCAAAATATTTTGAAAAACCATAGGTACGTTTAAATGACCGTCACAATATACTGACTTATTTGAATTTATCTAATATTTATTTTAATTTTTACTAGTAATTTTAATTAATTTTAGAATGCACCCATATTATGTCGTTTTGCCTCAGGTCTTAAAAGAGGAAGATCGGAGGTGGAACTATTGTCATTGGATGTTGGGTATGATTCGGAAAAATAGAGAATTTTTATTCATACTTTTTTGGACCGGCTTCATCGGTCCAAACCTTTAATAGCGACGGTAGAGTCAATCTACACAATTCTGTATGCATTACTGGTCTGCAGAAAATCCGCATTGGTTGCGTGAAGTTCAGCACCAAGGTCGTTGGAGCTTAAATGTGTGGTGTGATATAGTGGGAGGCAGAATTATTGGGCCACACTTTTTTGAAAAATCCCTAAATGGCAACATCTATCTTAAGTTTTTGATTAATCAATTGCCGTTCTTGCTGGAAGATGTGCCATTGGAATTGCGGCAAAACATGTTTTTGCAGTTAGATTGTTTCCTCGCAGATTTTGCTATTGCTGTGCGGGAGCACATTAGAGCAGTTTTTCAATAGCGGTGAATTGGAAGAGGAAGTCTCTTTCCATGGTCTCCATGACCACCAGATTTAACTTGTCTTGATTTTTATTTATGGAGTCGAATAAAGGACACCGTGTTTCAGAGTCAACTTACGACCAGAGATGATATGAAAAACCGGATTCGCATTCCAATTAGGAATATATCAAGAGCCGAAATTGAAGCTCCAATGATGTCATAGGACGCCATGAGACACTTTAAAAATGTATAGCTAAGAATATATTAAGAATGTATAAGAATGGTTGACGGGTTTCCGACAGACGTGTGACAGCTCGTGTGTAGACACGCATATAGTAGCTATAGTTTGTTATTAAGTATGCTTCGACAGGATCATACTTAGAACTATAAAATAATCTAGGATGAATTCAAGTCAAAATTATTGCTTTTCTTTTTTAATTTTTTTATATTAAATTTTGAGAACATATGATGCTTTAATCTCTGAGTCCAGAATCTTTTAGAATATTGTTATAGTATCTTGATTTTTTATTTAAACCTACAAACACTAATTAATTACTTCTTTTTTATTTAAAGAATGTCAAGGTATTAAAAAACTTAACCCCATGGTGGTAGGACACGCTAGTGCATACCTAGTAGAGTCTCTGATATGGCATCCGCAAGAATTTATGTAAGAAATTAGACGTATAGTGAAAACTTAGTCGGTAGAGGGAAAACCTAGATAGTTAAAGTGATTTGTGCAGGAACCTTTGTAACCTACCTATCACAATAATTTATAATATTGTTTTTCATTAAAGACTGAAAATACACAAAGAAAGCCGAGCTTAGAAAGAAGAAACAGAGCTAGACAAGTTACGGATGACGAAAATACGTCTATTAAGATAGTTATAGTAGGAGAAAATTTCTTAATTATCGTGTCAAACCCTTATTTAGAGTAACAAAAAAGTTTATACGTCAATAACTATTGTTGAGCATTAGCACATCTCAAAAAATAAGTTTTAGGTTTTTGATTCTTTAAACATAATCGACTAGAAATAGCCGAGTCTCCTATACTCTCCTATAGAACAGGTCCAAACAAGGGCAGAAGCTCAGAGACTATACTTACATCCCAAAGGAAACAAATTGGCTTCTGCCGCTTAAATAAGTTATCAAGAGTGCAGTAGTTTACCTACACGGGAATAATCGAAAGCTCTAGAAAAATCGTAAAAAGTGGCATAGGAATGCATAAGCGATTAGATATTTTTTGTGTTTTGTTTTTAAAACTCCTTAATATATTATCAAAGTATTATCAAATTACTTTGTCTTAACATCGTATTGATTTGGTTTAAAGTATTAAATACAGAAACAATAAACTACTACTCTAAGAATACATTAAGGACAATGCAATACTGAATGTAATTATTGTAAACAGGTTATTTTTTCTAAATTTGAACAAATCTCGTAATTAATATTTATTGGTTAGTCTTCCGAGAAGATCAAAGAAACGCAAATCACAAATGATGCCTAAAGCTATAACGAGTCGAAGGTCAGAAGTAATTTATACGTAGTGTAGAACATTCTATCTTTAACAACCTGCTACGGCCTGGGTGATATAATCTCTTCATAAAAAAAATTGCGGGATGCTATTCATGACTCACTGGAAATATGTTATTAGTACAATTTAATCTTAAGCACGGCTTGATGTTGTATTTAAAGCCGGCATAAAGATAAACAACACAGTACTTGAAAAAGCAAGTGTATTTTTATCTACTTACGTCTTTTTATAGCAATAAACTGCATTAAATTAATGTTACTCATTTAAAAACTAAACACTTATTATCTTTCCGTCTATATAACCACCAAGGCACGTTCATAGTTCAAGTACCTTTGACTAACGATTCTAGTAGGTGGAGCACTCTTTCTTTTCTTCTATTTTAAATTTAAGCAAGTGAAGTAAAGGTCAAAGGTATTTTCTGCACTGTATTTATCCATTTAAGTACATATTATATACAACACTTTGTAATATTGCAACGTACATACATAACACTGTATTTAATCTTTAAAAAATGCTGCCTAAATATGATAAACAAGCCCTTAAAATAGGTCACATAGTAACATAAATTTGTAAGTCATTGTAGGGTTACGACCTAAATAAAACGCGGCATTAAGAGATTTTAGTCACGAATACCGATGTTTTGTGATTACCTGTACTACTAAGAACACATTAAGTATAATATTATTAATATAAACATTCAACTTTTATATAATCCTAATATTATATTACATACATGTATACCACCTTTAAACACGTTCTGAGAAAATATTAGTTCATTCTGGTTAGAGCTCGTTTGTTTCTAATTATTTAATGGCCTAATAATTAGGATATTTAGATCGGCAGACCAACATAGTGAAATTGCATGCGACTTAATATTTGGAGTTTAGTTTTTAATATAAGCATCTGGTCCGCGGATTGTTTAAACTGTACCGAGAAATTGGTTAATTAATTAGCGTTTCAGATTACATATATCAGAATTTATATTTGCCTTTTTTAACTGCTAAATAGATCACATTTGATTACCATCATTAATACGATACTAAGAACTGAAATAAAATTGTCTAATATTTATGGTTAAAACGTAAATATTTGTCGCGAAAAGGAGTTTTGTTAAAAGCTAAAAACTTTAAACAAAATTCAACGCGAAAAAATATACCTTAGTAGTAGAAATGCGGAATGGCACATTACCTTTAGAATTTCTGGACGTTGGGTGTCGCAGAGATCCCTGATTTAAGCTGGAGAACTTTAATTTTTTTAAATCACTCACTAAATCACTCGCATGACAGCAAAATCGTCTGCGCATCCAGGTGCCAACCAAGTAAGTATTGCCAATGTATAAATATAAAAATTCAAATTTAGACGCGCAAAATAATTGTTGCAGCGACAATATTACTGTGCACTTAAATGTTTCAGAGTAATTTATACTTGCTTCCATTAAATATTAACGTTTCTTCAACAGTTTAATTAGTCATGCCCCTTTCCCGGTCCGTAAACTAATTTTTAAGAAACACAGGATGTATTTTCTTACAAGGTTAGACTGTAGCAGAGAGATACTAAACTTTCTTGGAGCAACTATACCTTGGATTCGTCTTTGACAGGAATCTTAACAATTACCTCTGCTCCAAAATACAAATGAACAAAGCCTGGTTTAACGACTTGTGGAACTCTTGCGGCAAAATGATCTGCGAATCTACTACATTTACCGCTTCATTACCCCTTAAAGCAGATCCAATATCCTGAACTACAAACCAGAACAAAATCCTCGCAATCATCTTAGGCTCTCTATGACTCATCAAAAACACAGTTATGCAAAAAAGCCTCTGAGATCCAAAGGGCTGAAGCAGCTGATAACTTCTCCCCCTCCCATTCTCCTAACCCGTTCCCAATGAATACCAGGACTCAGGCCCAGGACAAATCCCCAGCAAAATCTGTCATTTACTTGAAATCATTTTAACAAAACCATTATTTCTAATACATGATAAAAAATCAATTTTTTCTTCTTAATGGTTCTTAGTTTATCTAGCGAACATCCATCTTTTCGAATCAATCCATTTTAATTCTATAATCTTTTTGAGTGCCCAGCATTATTGATTAAAGGTTCTACATATTAGATTTAGATTGCTATATTACTCGGGAGGCATAACAACATAATTTTATTCTTATCTGCTTTCTTAACCATTGTCAACTTAAATTGGCTCTATCAAAGGCCAACAATAATAGTGCACCAATTTTAAATTTGGCCAACTGAACCAATTAAGCTTACTGACAAATTGTCTTCCTCACTTAAAAATAATCATTGGGAGAATAGGAGATCAACAAGTACTTAACCAAACATCATTTCTGTTACTTGGTTTCCGATATCTTGCTTTATGATCCAAAAATGTAAAAGCTTTCTTCTGTTTCGAGCAAGAACTGACTACTGCTAATGAATAGTAAGATACTCCTTTTAGTTAATTTTATTCTCTCAGATCTACCAAATCTCCCAGAGAAGTAACGTCACTGCTCTGAGCTCATATACATCTACATAATTATTTTCCCATCTACTTTACGACAAAACAACTCAGACGCTCGCAAATAAGACCCATTGGTCAGAAATACATAAATCACATATTAAACTTTGCCTGGTTCTTATCCCTGATGTTGATTTTTCGATTTTATTGATTCAGTTATTAAATTTTGTTTATTTTATTTCAAAACAAATGAAAGTTTGGTCAGCAATAAATTACGAACCAATCTGGTGTCTTTGTTTCTTGATCTTTTTCAGAACACTGTGTATCTTGAACACTGCTTATTTTTAGTTATTACCTACTTATTATTGTTCATTACTGACGTTAGACAGAACATCAAAACCTGTGAGTGTTTTTAATAAAAAAAATTACGTGCAATTTATAATAAAACGTTACACAATGAATGCAAAATAAAAAAGCTCATAATGATTACAACCTTATAAGTTACGCAAACTGTCTGTTATCAAACCATATAAAGCGAAAAGTTGCGGATATGACATTGGCCTTTAATTATTGGCTTATAAAAACGCAATTATAATGCAAAACAGTCAATTTTAATAATAATTTATTTAAATACATATGTATATTTTACAGAATTACATAAGGGACTTATATATAAATTTCTGCAAAGGCATAAAGAGAATAACCAGTTTAAGCTGATTTTCTTTTTATTTCATGCCTACCGAACCTGCCTTTACGGATTATATGTTAAAATTATCTCATTAAAATAAGTATATTTTTTTAATGATGCATGGACAATTAGAAATTTTAAATTTTTGAAAAAAAAACAGTAAATTTTAAAAGAAAAAAAAACTTTTTCTTATATATAGTGAAACCGAGTCGAGAAGGTCTTTGGTAGATAAATAATTCTCCCTCACTAAGTCAGAATAAAAAATCTTAAAAGAATTGGACTGCGTAGTCACCATTTTATTAGTATTACCTTTTTACCCGAATCAGTATTGCCTTTGTGAAAAAAGTATTTTTAAAAACATATTCTCTGCGTGTTATATGAACAATATGCTTAACCCTTCGCGGTCATAAAGTTACAACAAACCATAAAATTGTTGTTGTTCAAAGAATGCTGAATTTAATTTTCAGATGCTTGAAGCCGATTTTGCGGTAAGTGTTTATGCTTATTATATCTAAAGAAGGTATTCATTTGGATACAAAACTTATGGACACATTATTATGATTTAAAAAAATGCGTGGTGCCAAAAGAGTCCAGGATGCTGGTCAGCGCTTTGTAAAAAAAAAATTCATTATAATTTTAATAATAATAATAATAAGACTTTTATTAATCACCAGAAAAATAAAAAATTACAATTCTGTTATAAACCAAATGCATATCACATATTGAATAGTTCGTTCTTTACAAAGAGCACATTTAATGTGTATTGAAACAATTAAAAAATATCTATAGAACTTAAATTTTATACAAATACAAATAAAATTCCAGAAGGTGACTAATAGGCCATGTTTTCAGACTTCCAGGGAACAACCCCTGCGAGATTCTCTGAATTCTGTTGAGGCCTTATATATATTTAATAATTATAAATTATAAATGACACTTATAAATAATAAACAAAAGCATTTTCCCAGTTAAAGAAAAAAAGAAGAAAGTTAATACAACACGAATAAAAAGCATACTGATGGGATAAGGAGAGAATAGGAAAAGGAAAAGGAACATAAATGAAATATCATAGGTCTCGTCCAATAATAGGAATGAATTCACTTGGGAAGACACCTTTTTGGACACACTTCCTTTAAATGTTTTAGTTTAGATAGGTCAGAAGATGAATTTATAAACGATTTAAAACAAATTGATGACGACTACGTGCAAATAATGTAAAATGAAAAATCATGTAGAATGAACTATACAAGTTTTGCCAACAGACTTAATCCATTTACTTAAAATTTGGATCCTGGTATTCTCGATGATGTTGAATCAATCACCTATGTGTTTCTTTGATTGTTTACGAAAGATTTTCAAACAATTTACTTTCCTGAATAATTATTTACCTATTTTGTTTCATACGTTCAATTATTAAAAAGATGAATTGTCATAGTAACATATTAGGAACTTCACAGCACAGTCGTCACAGCATTATATGTTTTAATTCTTTAAAAGGTAAATAAAAAACATAGTTTATAATACTACCAGGAAGGTGATAATAACCACTAGGAAGATTATGATCTGAAACCACACCTTTTAGGAAAAAACTTATAATGTTTTCACTTTCTTTCGTTTGTCATACTTTTCATACCCCAAACAATAGTTCTATATAAGATTTACATAATATTTATTACTGTCTAATTACTCTTTTAAAAAAATACTTATGGAAAACTTGTGGCAAGCAAAAATCAGTACCTGGAATAGAAATTTTGTAGAAATCATAGATTTTGACAGCACCCTGACATTTACCTACTTGACAAACGAGCCGGTGAAATATCATCTCAATATGCCTAATCAAAATTACAGGTATACTCATATGTATAATTAAAATGTTAAGTCTTCTATTTATTTTAAACACATTTTAAATATAATGCTAATTGAACTAAACTGTATATTAAACCTCTGTTCTTGCTCTAGTATTCCTTTAGTATTATCGTAGCAAATTTGTATATTTATATCTATATACGATACTATAACATGTAAGTACTATAAGCTGTATAACCTAAAGAATAAGAAGAATAGAAATTTACAACTTAACCACATCCAAGTGGCCGATGAAGTGCGTAGACGAAAGAGTGAAAGAGTCAGTGTGGAATAGATACAAGATATACTAAAAATAGAAAATTTTATTTAAAATGCTTATTTAAAAAAAATCTCACATTTCCTTTTAAATAAACATGTTTTTTTTACTTACCCTATTTGTACTGGACTTCTTTTTATGTTAAATTCAAATGTAATATATTTATCTAATTAATAATATTTACAAATCCATATAATATTTTAAAGTAAAATTTACAAATTAAGATAACTTTTGTGCTCTTCGACAGTAAAGTTTTGTGGTCCGTAATCCTCTTTATGTAATTCCTCTATTCCAGATGATTCACTATTTGGATCAAAGCCTGTATCACTTTCTGATTCGCTATCAGTTTCATCTACATTAATAAGATCTTAATTCACAACCATACTGATGTTTTTTTTTGAAATATAATAGTTTTGTTTGCCACACATTCCTTTAATGTAGCGCAAACAAACCCATTTGGATCTAAATCTGGATGATATGGTGGTAATAGTAATACGTCATGAAATTTTATACTTTGGTTTGGGAAGCTGAATATTTTTTTTTATTTTGGCTTTAAAATAGATTAATTCCGCTTTTCTTGACAAAGTTATAGATTCTAACTACCTGGCTTTAAACTGGGAATCAGATTCTCCGTGACCCACTTTTTAGAATTTTCAAAATTCATATCATGATGATAGCCGCCACTTGTAGAAGTATTTGATTTCCAACTTACATATGCGTTAGGAACAAATCCGTTTTCACTACCTACATGCACTATAATAAGGCATAGTTCTTTGCCTATCGGTTCTTTAATACCTTCCAAACTCTCACCGTCACTCTACCCACCCATAGTGTAGGTATGAGATGAATGAATATAAGTTCCGTCCATGTATATTATGTCGCACTTTTATTCTCTATACTTATGCATTTTTCTAAGAAATTAAATATTAAGCGATCTGATGGGCTGATGTTGCATTACCACTTTTCGATTGTTTCGAAACTTTCTCCAAAGGAAACCAATTTTGTGAACTTCTTTACGGAGGGTCTCTTCGGTATCTTCAACAATTTTTTTGTGAATTCATATTATGATTACTAATAGTTTTCAGCAAAATGTCAAAATGTGCATCATCAAGAGTTTTAATGCTTCTCTTCGGTTTCTATAAAAATTAATACATTGCTAATTATTTCACGACTTTGAACAATTAAAAATGTATTCTACTTCTAAAAGATTTTAAAATTAATAAGTTGAAAATGCCCGAAAAAAACACTTGACACCATCACTTAATTGATCTCGCTTATAATACTGGACTAAAACACTGCGATGTAAACTAACAAAACTCTACGATCGGAGTTCTTAAAATAAAAAACAAAACCACTGATCAAAGGGTTTTGCCACTACGCATCCAAAATTCATCGGCCACTTGGACATAATTGAGCTGTACATGTGTCTGCATGAAAACGTTTGCCTTTTTAGAGAATTGTTTTTTACAAGAAAATAACTTTTATAAAAAAAAAACAAAAAAAGACAAAATTAGTGGGTAATGCATGTTATCAAACAGAAATTAATGAAGTAGGTGCAATATACTGATTATTTTGTCAAGAAAATTTAAATAAAAATAAATACCAGTTAAAACAGTTATATATCTTTTCTCGTACAAAAAATAGAACTGAACAAAAACTATGTTTATGCTCTATCATGGAACATGCTGCTCGTGAGGAGTGGGAAAACATTCCGCAGGAAAGTTTTCAAAACTTGATGAAAGATATCAAAATTGAAGTTAGTGAAAATCGATGTTTTTTCCTTCTATTGAATTTAGTTACTTAAATCTCGTTTCATAAAATATTATGTTTTTTGTTAATAAATAATGCATAGTTAACGATGCTTATTATTAATTTTTTATCTTTATTAAAAAACATCTCTAAAAATTAAGTAGTGCGATAAATTTGTCCAGAAGTTTATTTTAGAGTCAATAAATATATACAGTGCATTCACGATGAAAGGAACAAATTCATTTTAAATGCAGTTATTTTTTTATTCTCTTATTTTTTTGACATATTAGATTAGTAAGCAGACCTTTATTATTTTTAAGCAGTTTCCAATTTTAGAACCTACCTGATACCTACCTATGGCTTGTCATGCATTTGTGAGTAAGTGTCATATTAGTTGTCATTCCACGCATAATTTTTTTGATAAATGCATTTATCTGAGAAAGAACGAATTGAAATACTCAAGAAGATTGGTTATGGAGAAAGGAGTGCATACACAACAAGAAATCTGTAATCCATTGAATGCACCTCATGCTGATCGTCCTGCAACTACTATATCCACCGTCAGCCAAAATGAATCAAAATTTAGGGAATACGGTCATGTAAGAAAGATATCCAAAGGAAAACCTCCAAAAGTATCTGAAAATGCTACGCTGAATGTTGTATTAGAAACGGAGAATAATCCCCATCTTGCAATTACAATTTCCAGGAATGGAAATTTATCAGTAGGGTCAGTGGCAAAAATACTTCGTGTAAGTAAATATCATCTTTTTCAAGTACAGCTGATACATGAATTGTTAGAAGACGATTTTGACCGCCAAGTGCAGTTTTGTGAGCAAATTTTTGAGGCTAACAATGACAATGAAAATTTTATTCGAATATTATTTTTCCTGATGAGGCCACCCTTAATTAAATGGACACGTTAACATGCAAAATTGCACATATTGGGCAACCGAAAATCTTCATTGCACCCAAGAATACCACACACACACAGCGTCTTCAAAAAATTAATGTGTGTGCAGGTATTGTAAAAAATCGAATCCTTGGACCCTTTTTTCTTCAAAGAAACATTAAACGGAGAGCGCTACACGGACTTTCTACTGTTCATTCCCTGATCTACAAGAGGTTGATATAGTAAAGTAACACGATATGGTTTCAACAAGACGGGGCATCTCATCACTTTACGATCGCCGTTCGACAATTTGTTGTTGCGACGTTTCTTAACATATGGATTGGACCGCTTAAGCGGCCACCAAGGTCACCGGATATAACCCCATTAGATTTTTTCTTATGGGGCTATTTGTCCAAAATTAATGTGAATAGACCAAATTGATGATTTAAAGCAACGAATTGGACAATTGGACAAATTTCAAAATCTGACTAGGCATATGATATGTTATAGAAAAAGTATTCAGAATTGTAAAATGTCATGATATATGTTATATATGGGTATTCTATTTAAAAAAAATCAATGTTGACGCTATAATTTTTACTTGGGATTGATACCCCATATATTATGATATTATACTCTGCATAGAAAATTTTTATTGCAAAATACGTGCTAATCGACATGTCCGACAAAAAAAACACCTATATTTTAAATGAATTTGTTCTTTTTACCTTGAATGCAATTGTATGCATCACTGAAGTGGTTCAATTCTGAATTCTTCGGAAAAGCCTCAGAGCGCGCGTTTTGCGCTTATATGTTTATTGCACTCTAATTCTTTGCTGGTGTAGCAAGCAGAAAACACAGGCCACTGGAGATAATAGTTATACACAGAAAGCATCACTCTCTCAAGAAGTTTACGAAGCAATCATTCCAGTATGCAATGTACTGATGATTTTCTCTCTCGTTGTCTCGGCAGATTCGCGCAAATTAGAGTTTCATGGCAAGAGTGTGGTCTAAGGCACCTAAAACAACCTCCAGTGGAAAATACGTATTTAATACTGCAGCATAGTATACAATGATGAATTATCAAGCTTAATGCTCCTAATGAAAAATATAAAAACTGCCACGAACTACTACAACTTTTCGGTAGCGCCTCATAAAACGTTTGGAGCCTGATTCCTTCGGGTGATCACTCACAATACTGCAAAAAAGGCTTGATTGTCCTTGAAATTGTCCAGAAAGGAGCAAGAACAAAAAGATGGAATTATATGAAAGGTCACATGGACCACGCAGACAATGCAGACTAATTATAAATTAATTTTTTCAAAGGTTTAATTAGTTATACAAATTTAAGTGCATTTTTCTTAAAATCGCTCGGACATCCTGCTGAAAAACGACTGTATCATGTAGTGTATAATATCATATGATTTGTTGTCCACTTTTTGACCAAAAAATTTTGTACTCATTTTGTATCTCTAACTCCACATGAATATACGTTTATCTTAAATTATTTACTTAAATAAATATTTATAGCAAAGTACGCAATTATAGTTTCTTAAAGTCCCAATTCACCACTTTCCAAAAATTAGATCCTCTGCAGGATATTCACGTCGGCTCGCTGCCCATAAAAATATATTTCTTTAATATTCCATTATATTTGTTAGTTTGCATAAGCCGCCAACATAGTATCAGATTTACACCTAACTCCATATACAAGGTAAATATTTTGCAGGTATATATCTTGAGGTGCGTGCAGACTAAACGAAAAAGATTTAATATTGGATACAGCACGTTCGTTACTCGTAGCTAGACCTTTAATATTAGAGCCATATTTCTCATTAATTCCCTTTATTGGCATTAGACAATCAATATTGTGTAACTCTTTCTGCCCTAAAACTTTGTTTTAACTTCATACACTTTTCCTGAGCACCACAACCCGAACATAGTTTTAGGATATGTACTTTTATATAATAGATACTTTTTTGCAATTGAGTTTTGAATTTGAGTCAGATATAAGACTCTAGTAAGCTGATGACACTCTTTGAACATTAAAAGTTCTTTTATTTTTAATGTATTTAATACTTTTAATAATTTACCGAGAGTAGTCAAAACGTCGGTAAACTATTATACATACTGACATTTTTAGTCATAATAAAGAGTTGGCTATCCACTATGATTAATCTTTTCAGGGTAGTTTGGATTGATTGGTTTTCATTTTGGTCAACGGTTTGGATCCTAGAACATAATGTCACATGCAAAATTCCTCCGATATCTGATTAAAATCTTAAAACAAAACAACTAATTATTATTAATAATTAGTTGTTTTGTTTAAGATTTGCTGCATTTCTTGACTATTTTTTAATTCAATTTTTGAGCTATTTTTCCAAGCTATTTAATTTATTTTCGCTAGTACATAGCTACTAAAAATGCTTGTAAAATGCCTAAAAAAGCAGAGTAAAAGAGCAAAACTTTTAGAGTTTTTTAAAACGGCCCATTCATACATATATTCAATTTGTAGTTAAAAAATTAGTTGGCCAGGACAGAAAACCCATTGCACTTTATATTATTATTATGAGGATGGGCTACAAAATATTTGGATACGGAATTTATCACTTCGTTAAATACAAATATCAACTTCATAATTCGGGAAAATCAATCAAATTTAAAAAAAACTTTCTTATTTTTTTTTCTTTTTTTTTTAATCGATATATTTAGCGTCACAAGAACTGGTTTCTCACGAACACAATGAAAGGGATGACTCATATTATTGCGTATTTTTCATGGTCTAAACTCTAAAATATATTTGTAGTGAGGTAAGTATCGGCACTATTTTAGGATCCTGTACTCTTAAATACATACATTTAAGGTTAAAAAATAATGGCTTAATAAAATGGTTAAAAAAGGATCAGAAAGATGGCTGTTATTTGGTTTTGCATTGTCAGAAGATGGCTGGAAACATTTAAATTCTGCCTAAAAATTGAAAAACAATCTCTCTTGCCTTGTCCCTTACCATGGCAGATAGGTTTACATTTTGTTAAATCATGGCTATAATAATCATAGCTAATAAAGAGCAAATCACTTACAAATTATTAGATAGAACTAAATATCTGCGAAATTTGTTCGACCGTTATTTGAAATGGACTTTCCTCATTGGTTATCTACCAACGAAATTAAGAAAATTTATTTACAAATTTTATATAATCAAGAAAATCCATGGTGTTAATTAGTATTTCTGATTTATAAATCATTGCTTCAATCCTTGATAGATAGGATAAACGATAATTATGCTTGTATAACAAACCTAGTGCGACATTCAGAAGTATATAATTTAAGTGATTTTACATAAACCCAGACTTTGCTCATTATTTGTTGCTCAATGAACATTTTATAATATATTAATAGAATATTAAAAATCTTTATACAGCATATTAACTATTTGTATCTTTACTCATAAAAATGAAGCAATTAAAAAAAATCTGAATCGAATTTGTTCAAATACTTTAAACTTAAACATTGTTACTCGAAAAATTCACCCATTATCCCAAAGATGCTGGTCATGCACTTTTATAAAACGTAAAAACACAAAATCTACAGCATCACAAATACATTTAATGTGAAAAAAATGAATGATTTAAAAATGACAAAGGTTACATGTTTCGCTCGACTAGAGCATCATCAGAGTCATCAGACATCATTAAACATTGTTAATTATATAGCCCTTACAATTTGTAGCATCAACAATCACCAATAAATTACAAAAAAAGTATATTGAATGTATAATGTCTTTATTTCTCTTTTCATTTGAAAGATACTTTTGGTGGAAGTTGTCGAGTGGTTTCATCTTTGTTTAGATTGTTTAAACCTTTAAATATTTAAGAAGTAAAAAGATATTATATGATTTCACTATCTAGGTGTCAATAGGCTAAGGCTTATAAATAGCCAAAGTTTCTATGAACATATGTCCTAAACGTCTTAAATTTTCACTACAGGCAGGTGAAGTTGAAAGAAACAAACTTACTTTTTTGGATAAATTTGATAGCCCTGTAGTTATTTTTCTAAAAATTGGTACACAGTTTCTAAGAATCCATAGCCTTTTTCCTATACACAATTTAAATTTTTATATTCGCCATAGGCGTTCATGCGGGCCTTGAACTGATTTTTTTAAACAGAAGGGTATGTTACTGGTTTTCCATATAATAAAAAATTTTTTTGAATTCTTTATTTCTTTTAGAGCATATCTCGTCTCTAGGTTTTTTCGCCCGATGCATGGTTTTCGCATAAAAAAAATAAAATCCATTATTTTGGTCAGCTATGATGGCTAAATCTGATTATCTTAATCAAGTATTAATTTTATAACTCTATTTTCAGAATTTTCTTTTGAAGTTTTTCCGGTAAAACATTCAACTATAAGCATACATGAAAACATGTATCAAATTTATCGAAAAAAGTAACTTTTTTTCTTTCAACTTTACCTCCTTAGAATAGTGTAAAATAAATTTTATAAATTTAGGACATATGTTCATAGAAATTTTTTTCGTCCGAGGAACATGTCCTTAAATTTTGTCGTAATATTAAACCGGTATATTTACTATTTTGTTAATCCTTATGTTAAAACTGTTTAAACAATTACAATCCAAGGATACCTTATCTCGTTCAAAGAATAAGATCAAAATGTACAATGTTTTTTATTTTTCTTGTCTCTTGAGAAAATATAATAAACTTATGATATCAACATTTAACTAACGAAAATAAATTTCAATTATTAAATATTACTAACCATTAATGTAACTGTTGAATCCTATTTAGTTTATTCAAGATTCATAGCACATCGTATTACTCCATTATAGTATCAAGCTAAATTTCATTTACATTATGTTTACGTTTTTATAAAGAAAGCAGAGGAAACGAAAAAACTAATTTTCATTGCATCTTTAAAAAGATTGATTCCATCAGGGAGATACATAACCATTCAAATATACTAGAGTCTGGCGTGAAACTAAAAATTATAAAATCTTTAGGGAAGCTTTTGCAATAACTCCCCGACAAATTAGTTTCTTTTAATTTTAATTAGTTTCGTTTTAATTTAGGCCATAGAGACTTTGAAATTAAGGTTGAATGTTTAGTTCACTCGCACATGAACACAACCAAACTGCTTTTGCTGGTAGAATGTTTGTTAATCGAAAAATTGCACAGTTAATCTATCTAATTAGGGTTTTGATATTCCCAATTTATTATTACCATGTAATAAACTAATAAATCAATATACATGATTCCATAAGATTGGAATATTGCGTAGGCTATAGACGTCACAGATCTACTATTGTCTGTATACTATACTATTAAACAATATAATGTATATGTATATATTTTATTTGTCTCACGGAAATAAGTGTACAATAGCGGAATTAGTTTATTATATAACCAGTTGAATAATTGTTAATCTTATTGATCGAGTATATCCGCTGTGCAAGAAATTCCTTTCCTAAAGGCACATCGTAAAAATATAGCTTTTAGCTGGATAATAAGGACAAAAACAATTAATCAATCAACTATTAAAACATGTCAGTATATTTTTTTAAATTACCAAATCTTACCAAACTTAACTTAATTTTCGTAAAGTAATTTTTACCAAAAATTGTACATATTTTTATTTTAATATTCAAAATTCAAATATCCATATCTTTCCTGTGAAATTTCTATGACTTTAATCAAAAAGATTCCTTCAGACCGCCAGTTTATTGCTAGCAAATTTAGATCTGTATATATATTGCACATGGTAGTCTTTAATGAACAAAATATGGCAAATGTGTCGTATAAGATTATCGAACGACCCTGAGTCAAATCGAACGATTTGGTTCTAAAAGTACAGGGTGGCCTACTAAGAATGCGAGGTACTGTATCTCGAAACGCGCTCATTGCAGAGGCTTGCGATAAAAAATATTATTACTAAAAGGTTTAAATTAATTTTTCTCGAATTTTCTTTTATATTAATTTGTGGCCCTGAAAAGGACCGATTTAAAAGAAAGAGGCTTTTAATACCTCCGTAATGTTTCAAAATGGTTGACCATTATGCTCTATACATTCTAGAAGCCTCTCAGCCTCTCATAAACAGAAGTGGAGCTTCGGCTCTGGGTTAATTTCCTAATTGCATTGCGAATCCGGTTTTTCATATCTTCTCTGGTCGTAGGTTGACTCTGAAATACGATGTCCTTTATTCGACCCCATAAATAAAAATCAAGAGAAGTTAAATCTGTTGATCGTGGAGGCCATGGAAATCCACCGCTGTTGAAAAACTGCATTAATGTGGTCTAGCACAGCAATAGCAAAATGTGCGGGGAACCATCTAACAAGAAAATGTTTTTCCGCAATTTCAATGGCACATATTCCAGCAATAACGGCAATTTATTGGTCAAAAAGTTAAGACAGACGTTGGCATTTAGGGATTGTTTAAAAAAGGCGATGAAAGACCCAATAATTCTGCCTCCCAGTATACCACACCACACATTGAAGCTCCAACGACCTTGGTGCTGAACTTCATGCAACCAATGCGGATTTTCTGCAGACCAGTAATGCATATTGTGCAGATTGACTCTACCGTCGCTATTAAAGGTGGCTTCATCGGTCCAAAGAATTTTGAATAAAAAATCTTTATTTTACCGAATCATACACAACATCCAATGACAACAGTCCAACCTCTGATCGAAGTTTTGCTCTTTTAAGGCCTGATGCAAAACGACATGAGATAGGTGCATTCTAAAATTAATTAGAATTACTAGTAGAATTTAAGATAAATATTAGATAAATTCAAATAAGTCGGTATATTATGACGATTATTTAAACATACTTTCAAAATATTTTGAACCGTTGTTCGTAATATGCCAAACTCAAGGGACAATGCTCTTAAATGTATTCTAGTACTTAGTTAATATTTTTTTGGGACAATTATTAACAATTTGAGATATATTTATGTTTTGATTATATATATGTTTCTTTTTGTTTCCATGGCCTGCTAACAATTGCCAAAAAAATTAAGTATAGGATTTTCGTATAAAATTTTCTTTGGCCTACATTTTAGGTTAGGAATAAGATATCAAGATGCGGTCTATTTGGGTCATTTCGCTACTTTCTCAAAAAAAAATAATCATACCAATGCATTTAATTTTTTTGAGAAAATTTACCATTTCTGTCGTTCAAAAAGGCCCTCTGGTGGCGACATGTGAAACTAACAAAACTTCGAATACTAAAGCAGTTAAAGCCCAAGAATGGACTTTTTTAAAGAACACAATCATGTTAAAGTCGACGAAGCCATTTTTAAGATACATGGGGTTTTTCATGGAAACCTTTGAATACCTCCCCAGTACTGTATTTTCAGAGATACAGCGAAGACTGTCGAACAAAAAAGTTTCGGACTGTCTTTTACTTTAAAGATCAAGTATTTTTTTGTTATGTTAATATATCGAAATTCACAAAAATTTCACTCTTTTAGAGTCAAGATTGCAGTTACGCCCTAGCGGTCATTATGGAAACTTAAAAATATTTTACAGGTTTTTCTCTTGACCATTTTAGTAATAATATTTTTTACCGCAAGCCTCTGCGATGAGTACGTTCCGAGGTACAGTATCTCGCCACACATAGTTGGCCACCCGGTACATCCAGGTAGAAAGGGATAAATTCATAATATTTTTAAAAAAATTCAAAATAAACTAACTCCACCTACAACTTTTTTCAAGTTTCTGAAAATGAGTAGGAAATATTGTAATGTTAATACCAAAAAAAGAAATAAAAAGTTCATATGCGTAATTTTACTAAATCTATTTTTAGTATATTATGCAAAGAAATATTAGTAAAAACTAAACTAAACATTTAACAGTGATCTCTTGTGAGGCCCATATCAGTGCTGCCATCATTATCTATGGTTATAGAAACAATTATGTGTAAGCAAATTAGGGATCATATTAATGATTATTGTTTCCTGCTAAGCAGACAATCGAGATTTTACCTGGATATGAATGTGCTACAGCACTGTTTAATTGTTTAATGTAATAGATGATATTCTTAGAGAGATTGACTTGGCATGCCATCGAGCATAATTTTATTGGATTACTCGAAAGCAAAATCATAATCTGATATGCTCTACTTTATTACACTATATTGGTTTTTCTGCAGCACCTATTCAACTTACTGGTAAATATTTAAAAAACCGAACTGTAAAGATATGTAAAATTAAATACTGGAGTTTCGGCAAAAGATGAACACTGTCTCGTACCGCAGGGCTCTCTTCTTGGGCCTTATATACAATATGCAGTAAACGTTAATGCTGCTAGTGTTTGCAGATACTCAATAGAAACAGTAATAAACATTTCTAGAAAAGATGATCTTTCGATTAATTGAAAAAACGAATTTGGACACCGGTTTCTCTTTTGATTTGGGTAAAAGTTAGTTTGGACAATTAATTTAATTTAGTTTTATTTATGCCTTAAGGGCGATGATACTCATATCAGCTTTGCTACCTTGTGGTACTTGCGATATATACACTGCGTATCAAAATTAAAGTGCTCGATTGGATTCATATCCGGACTGGGCGGCCAATCCATGGTAGCGAGTTTTTCAAGGTATTCCGCTACTACCTTTGCCACGTGTGGTCGCGTATTATCGTGCATAAACAGGAAATTATCTCCAACATAGGGGGTGAATGGAACCACATGATCTTCTAAACAGTGTGTAATGTACCGCTGTGCAATAGCAAAGCCGTCCTCTATCTACAAGTACTAATTCTGGTCGGCCCTCCATAATAATCCCACTCTACACCGTTACTGACTGACCCGCCACCATAATTACCCGGTTTCCACTAAATTGCACCGCGCATATCATTCTCCTGGCCTTCGATACACTCTACTACGTCCGAAAAAAGACTCTGAATAAAAAAGTCTCTGGAATCATCGCTAACCAGAACCTGTGTTTAATCTTCATTTTCCCAACCAATGTATTCACGAACGAATTGTAGCCTTCGTCTCCTAAGCTTTCTGTTAAGTAATGGACCAGTAGCTTCTTTAGCAGGCCTTATATTGGCTTCGCTAGCATTCTTTTGATTGTGCTTTAACTTATTCTAAATTGTAACGCTCCAGGAACTCATTTTGTAAAGAAGTTGCCTCGAAGATGCGAATTCCTAGAAATCGGTCTTCAGCAAAGGTGTGCAGCTTGTGCAAATCGACTCAAAACTCTGGAGATGGTTGACATTGAATCTTTCAGAAAGCTAAATTTAGGTCTACTCTTCTTTGTGAAGAGTAACAAGTCTAACACAGTCAGCTTCTGACAAATCGCGGTGGATTCATTTTGCAAGGACTCAATATGTAAAGTTAAAATCACGTCGAATATCGAAAATCTACTGAAAATTATGGTATTCCGAATAGAGATCAACAGAAACACTTTTTATCTTTGTTCGTTTGTTTGCCTCTAAGATTGCCTCTATGAGTTTGTTTATAAATTATCGAAAATCAACCGTCGATAGTCCAGTTTTAACAATATATGTATTTCTATGGTTTCAAAATTAAAAATATATTAAAATATATATGAAAATATTTTAAAAATTAGGAGTTAAGTTTGGAGCGCATTGTAGTTAAAATTATAGAAATTTGATATATGATGTTCTATTCCGTTACAATTAAACAAATTACAAAATAAAATATTATTGCCAATTTTGAAATATAGGTCAAATATGTGATCAAAACTGCAATCCCTACGGCAAATTCATGTCTTCAAAATCAGTATCTGGAAGAATGAATATTTCTTGTAATAAATGTATGAAGCATTTACATATAAAGCATTATAAAATAATAAAAAAACTACATGGTCTTCACAAAGTTTTCCAAGATCATCAAACTTTGTATTTGACACTGGGCAAATTCTCTGCATTTATCTTAAAACTTTTTACATTAACACACATGGAGTTTTTCATAAGAAGCTTTGTAATATTTTTCTGAGAGTGGCGACGCGTATTTTGTCTATTAAATTACCCTTAAAATACTTTTTGCCAATAGAAGTTGCACTTGTTACAGTCGTTAGAAGTTATTACTTTAAGCTTATAAGGTCTTGAATCCTCCCTTGTGATTCCAAAGAGGGTGCCATTGTAAAGAAACCCAAACATTTTTAATACTCCTTTCAATGACGGCATTTATACTGAATTAATTGGCATGTACGAAGGTCCGCTTATTAAGGTATATCATGGCTAAAATTGTTTGGTTTATTTTGTCAAGATAACAATGACAATATAGCAATACATTTTAAAAAGACTTCTGTTATTAATAATTATAATAAATCGATGTAGGTATTGCAACTGCATCAGCTTCTTGTTTTCCGTTAACTAAAAGTAAACCCGTTCCAGTAAAAAGAAAATACTGCTAAAGTTCCCCTTTCATAAAAAGTTAAATTGTAAACAGAGGGTTTCCGCAAATAATGCGAAATAGAATACTAAATTAGTTTAAAACTCTTTTCGAGTCAAAACTTTTGTAAAGCATTTTTTTTGGATGTATGTTTATGACTTAAATGCCAAGCAAAATATAATTAACTGGTATTAAATACTATTTCATTATACACTTTATCCATGATAAACAGGATAAACGCGGGACCGTCGACAATCTATCGATAGACCGTCGACGATCCCGATAAACGCCGTTTTATTAAGAAATATTGGAAAGCAAAACTAGGCGCCAACTGATCTTTATCATCATTTTATTTTTCCTGCCCTAAAAAACAGTATTTAAATATATACTAACTTTGTAAATAAAAAGAATAAGAATAAACTCCACCTTCTTAGATTTTCTTTAAAAAGTAGAACAGTTTAAGTCTACTGATATACTTTTATCTGTTTCAGGTAAAATAGGAAAAAATAAAGGATTATATTATCAAGCGCTAATAAAAAGAATGACCACAAAAATGAATTCATATTCTCTGCATCAAAAAATGCGTCTTAGAATGGATGCATAGAATACATGTACCAAATTTCATCAAAATGTCTACAATACTGTTTAAGTTATTATTAAAAAACAGATTTTTTTTTTTACTTTAACACCCTGTATCTCAAAAGTTAAGACGTTTAGGACATATGTTCATAGAATCTTTTTTTCTTAAAATGGGTCCAGGAATCACCCCCTTAAATATTAGAACGTCTTTAAGGAACACCCCATATTCAGATTATACATGGTACCAATCGAAGTAACACTTGCCGTTACTAATAGGCTACATGGATGGTTCCAAAGCTTAAAAAGGTTTGAACTACTGTGTGCACTGCAGAACTTCAATTAAACTTAATACCATCATAAGGCACTATGCCAAATGTTCTAACAGAAATTTATGGATTAATTCTGGCAGCAAAACAACTAATCAGCAGCAACGATAAGCCAGCCAGCTACTCATTATTCATTGATGCGATAATTTTCAAATCTATGCCTAATGTGTATAACGCGATTGGCGCATCACATGCGATTCCTTGTGCGGCTATTCGGAAAGACGTTGATTTTGGGCGACACATCAAAGGAAACATGACAAACCGACGAATGGGCTTTAGACCTCTCGTTATTGGTTGGTTGCTGCGGAAGTTCACTTACGTGTAGGAAAGTAATTATAAAGATATACGTACCTATTTTTTATTGAAAAGATAAATACCACAGTTTAATTACTATTTGTTGTAGTTGTTTAATACAAGTTGTTTTTATTTAAATATTGTAGAATGGAGTGGAGCGACAAGAGTATTTTTGAATTGATTTAAAAAATATTTAATTGCATCATTATCAGTAGAAGGCGATGCGTCGGTGATGCGTTAATTTGGACGACGGCGATGGACCGCGTCACGAATAACGCTTTACTGTTAAACAGTGTATACATTCACACTGTTGCAGATAGGTAGTTCTTGTAGGTATAGGTATAGACCCCGCCTCTTCAGAACTAGTTCAAAAATGCCAGCGCACCCTTATGAAAGCTACCTCCAAAAACAGGGTAGTAAGGATAATCGGGCCACCGCCCTTCAACGACTGGAGCCAGAGTCGTTCTGACTATGGCGAGCATAAGAGAGCTAATGACAAAATACTTTAATACCGGGGATAATAGACATGGTTGCAATTGATCTAGGCGCTTTTCAGTAATCGTAAACAAATTGTCTGACTAGAATGAACTACGCCTTGTGTGCTTACTGATTACCAATGCAACCACGAAGAAGGGAAAATGGAGCACATAATCCTCATCAATTGGAAAGGTTTCAAATAGTATGAGACTGATATAAAAAACTCTCCTATCAGGGAGCTTTTTAATGCATGAAAATATGCTCTTTATGATGAAAATTTATTTTATATATGTATTAGCTTCTCGATAAGCTGATCTATTAAAAAAAACCTTTTAAAATTTAACCAATAGTATTTTCACTAATTTCAATTATTTCACACCAAATTCTAAATTTTCTAGTTTTTCCTCTTACACTGAATTTCAAATACCCTCAGATAAAAAAATCTGGTAAGTAAGACTAATAAAGCTAGCCAGTCTATGTCTTCTATCAATCCATTACTCAAGAAACAATTAAACACTAGTATATTAACTAAAATATTTGGAATCATATACAATCTATATTTTGCCAAACTCTGAATAATCAATATCTAATAATAATTAACATATTATTTTAAAATTTATTTATTAAATATTTTAGCTCCTCACGGTATTTATTGGCCTGCGCCTTATAATATTTAAGAGTATCAAATATTTAAATTTCTTATTTTATTATTCTTCAACTATCTTAATTATAGAAAACTAATAAAACATTCTAATAAGCATCTCAATTACAAAATTCTATCATAAATATGTCTTCATCACCCGAGAAATCTACTAGGTCAATGACGTGACCTGTAGAAAAAAATCACAAGTTAGTATTCATTAAAAGCTTGTTTGTATGTGCTGAATAAAAGATGATCTTCCAAATATGTAATGAAACGCATTGCCGCTTTAATTTCGCACGATTTCTAGATTGTTTAACGACTGAATGAATCCACAGTTATTTATATGTACCCAAACATAATTATTGCATTTTAACAACAATCTTATGATCCAGTTATTACATGAAAAATAAAATTACATATTATGGATGCGCTAATCTTTTTTAAACTAAATAAACCATAAAATAGTAAGTAAATTGGTAAAGTAGTTTTTTAAAACTAAGGCGAATACATTTTTCCATTTGACACAGACGATTTTCGATCTTTTTATGATTCACGCTACTTCTTCTTGCCAAACTTGAAATAGATATAATATTTTTGACTTTTAATGAACTCACACCCATATCTCAGTAGTTCAAATAGAGAAATCAAAAGGAAAGAACGCCAAGTCTTAGAACACCTCACAAACCTCAGTCCTAAAAGAGTCCAATACTCGTTACATCTCGGTTTTTCCTCAAGTTCGCTTAAAAATTCTAATAGAGTAAAACAATTATTATGCATTGAATTCCAGGCTTAATTAAAGTTTTAAAACAAAACTGAGCTATTAGCTCTATGATGGATTGCATCGATGTATTACAGTTGAATCATTTGTATTTATTAAGACTTTCTTGAATACTACATTCACAACAAAGCTTGTTAGCAGTTACTCAGTTGCGTACCTGTTTAGTTGCTGGCTGCTAACCTAAAACGTGAAATAAATTGCTATGTCTCTAAAATGCATCGTACTTATTTAATATTAACCTCAGTATTCATTGTCATACGAGAAAACAAAACATTTCCTGCGATGGCTTGAGTCCTATCTATCAAATCGTACTCAGAAGGTTACAGTGTCTGGGCGTTTGCCTGCTTCTAGATCCCCAAAATGCGGCGTTCCCCAGGGTTCAGTGTTGGGACCACTGTTATTTTTACTGTATGTGGATGACTTGAGTTCATTGAAACTGCAGGGCAAGGTGGTTCAGTTTGCTGATGATACCACCATACTATGGAGCCATAAAAATTCTGATTATATTAAAACTTGTATCCTTGAAGACCTTCAGATTTTATCAGGGTGGTGTGCTTCCAACAGGCTCGTGTTTAATGTAAGAAAGACGTCTATTATGGGGTTTAAGTGCGATGTTCAGGGTCTGATGTTTGACGAAAATTCCCTCTTGCAGAATAAAGGTGCTGCAAGTTCCTAGGAATTACCATTGATGGTGGCCTTCGGTTTGAAGATCATATTTTACATTTAGCTGGGAAATTATCTTCTGGATGTTTTGCAGTAAGAATAGCAAAACAAGAGCTGGGAGGGGTGGTTGCACGTTCAGTGTACTTTTCACTTATCGAATCTCATATTCAGTATGGCTTGCCTTTTTGGGGTTTAACCAATAAGGGGCTATTTAACATTGTCGTTGTTATTCAAAAAAAAGCAGTTAGATACCTGTGTTCTGCTAAGTTAAGAGATTCTTGCAAATCCCTCTTCATTTCTGAAAAAAATCCTAACTCTTTTTTCACTCTTTATCTTAGAAACAGCTGCTCTTATTCACAAAATTCCCAAACTACCCTCTGACACTGGCCATTTGACTCGTCATGTAAATGATGTTCCCCTACCTATTCCTACGTCTTCCCTTACCAAAAACTCATTAATTTACATAAGTAAAAAAATTTACAATCATGTTCCTCTATGTGTTGTGACATATATCGGATGTTAAGAAATTTAAAAGAGAATTAAAGACGCTTTTATTGGTTAAGGCATATTATAACCTGGATGACTTTTTTAATGATTATTTATTTACTTTTTAACCTTGGACATGTTAGAAAGTTTTTTTTTCCTTTTTTCTTCTCTAGTTTTGTCAACAAGTTTTCCTTTATTTAGTAATTGATTGTTTTATTTAGTTATCTTTAATTCAAGTATGTTCAAAAAGTTTTGTCTTCTTGTGTTTAATTTTGTTCATTGTTTTGTCAATTTTTGAAATTGTATTTTAGCTTGTAGGATGCTTGTACAGAAGATTATTCTTACGTACTATATCACATTTTATTTCTTTCTTTCTTCTAGCCTGTATTTAGTAATTTATCAATACATCGGTAAATTGGTTTTTTGCACACAATCGATAATTCGGTGGACTCTAAATTCGAACTATACTTTTAATTTTTAAATATGCAGTATTGGTGAAGCAAATTAGATTTTTTTTTCTATTTACTATGCACTCTAAAAAGAGTGCTTAAGAGCTTAAGCTGCCTTATATTTTAAAAACTATCTGCGGTTATAAATAATATAACAATAACTTTAACACATATTTAAATATTGCATGTTTAGTAAATTATAAAAGTATAATTAAAATATCCAATAAAATAAAATATTTATGTTGGGAAAAAATCTTAGTAAAAGGCAGGTTCCTTTTTAGGAATATTTATTTTTTTTGTGTTTTTTTTTTACAAAAAAAATTGAAGATTCATTTAAAAAATTAAACAAAAAGCTACAGATTAATTCAACCTAGACTTATGAAGTTTGTACCATAGTTGTCTAAGATACCTGTTAAGACTGGCATTGATATTTTGTCATTTTTGTATTACAGAGTATTTGTTGAAAATGTTCGAATTTACCGATAATAAATACGATAATAATATCTTAGCATTTTTAAACAAAACATCCAGTATATTTTTATGTTATTTAATTTATCTGCGAAATACCTTAATTTTTTGTTAAATATGTCCTAAAACTAAACCATTTATTTTTTAAGATATGTTGAGTTCTGTGGAAAATAAGCATAATGCATACGGATTTTGCTTGTGAGTAACTTATTGATATTATATATGCTCTAAAGAAATACTCTTTTAGCATCTTAAATGTATGGTCAACTGTATCCTGAAAGAAGGCGTCCTCAATCAACAATTTTAAAATCTAAAGAACAGATTTAAAAGAACAGGAAATGTAATTATGAAAAACATGAACGGGTGAAGCCAGTTACAAATGAAGATAATAAGCTAGCAGTAATTTAAAATGTTATTGAGGATCCTAAAAAAAACCTGCACAGCTGACAAATTTTTTATAGAGCATCATCAATTTCCTGTTTGCTTTGACACAAAAAAATTCAGCCTTACCATATCCAATTATTACAAGAATTTCAACCATATTATATGACCGCTATTTAGGATTATGAAAATAGGACTGCTTTTTGTCAGTGTGCGCAAAATAGGAGGCCTCAACCTAAATTTTTTGATCTGGTTTTTTTAGGCAAAGCTATATTTCATAATGTTCCCAGTGTTAATAAGCACAATTTTAATAATCATGACTTTAGTAATCCATTCTTTACTAGAGAAATTCATCACCAAAACAAATGACCACTTAATGTTTGGGCAGATCTGTTATTAGACCTCATTTCTTAATGGGCATCTTACAGTTGAAATAGATCTTAAGTTCTTGAAAAATTATTTAAATATCCTTTTACAAGTGTTGTTTGTTGTCAACGAATTTTGAATAAATGAAGTTTTTGATAATGGATTTTTCAAACAGTCAGGCTAGTTATATTGAGAAAATTAGGCGAGTCATTTTAAAAAAGAATTATGCTTACACAGATAACAGAAAATCAGGTCATATAGAATCCAATTAATAATTTAAACCTTATTTAAGAATAGTACAATTTTATAGTTTTTAATTTTTGTATTTAAGGTCAGATTTCAGGCTATTATATTACTTTTTGAAGTGTGTAATAGAGCAATAACAATACTTAATTGTAGCAATCATATTTATTCTTAATCTTTCGTATTACTTAGTCTAAATCTTTAATAAAAGAATTTAAAAATGTCATGCATTTTAATCAGTATGCCTAATAAATTTTTCTGCAAATGACTGAAAATCCTGTTACTTCTAAAAAAAATGTTTAAAAATTAATTGTGTTTTACAATATTGTTTTTTTGTAATAAAAATAAAAATGACTCAGGAGCATATTGCACTACCCCACACATTGTTTTTAAAATTATCAGAAATTACGACCTCTATCACCTGTATCAGTTTGGGCCGTGCCTTATGAGACACCCTGTATAAAAATAAAAATGAATTTTATATTAAAAGTTAAGAATAGATGAAAGAAATAATCAAAAGCTTCTAACTATGTTATATTTACTAATTTTAACATTTAATAATATTATACGTTTATATAGATAGTTTATACAGAACCACAACCAAAACAAAAACTAACCTCATCATGTTTGGGATAAGGATGATTGCAGTTTCCGTGACCAGCAGTCAAGTGAATGAAAAAATAAATAATACAAACGGAAAAAATAGAGCTGGTAGCTCTAAATTTAAGTTTTCCCATCATAGTGCCACACAAAAAGCGAATTTAAAGACCTGCTAAAGATGTAAACATTAGCGGAATTGAGGTTATGTCTTTAAACACGGATTACAGCGTATTTGGCTACATAATACCGACAACCGAGAGACGAGACAAACGCGCGCTACAAACTAATCGACCGTCTGGCACCGACTAGCGGCCGACCGTTTATTCGCGCGCGGTTCAGATTAGAAAATAATGGGAAATGATTTAGGAAGAAAAAACGACAAATGCGCAGATGTCTTTACGATCTTTAAAAGTCAAACCACAGGTAAAAACTACGAATTTTGGTTTGTGTTTTATTACTAATGGGCATCTATAGGGTATGCAAAGATATTCAATGCATATGGACCCAAGCAAAATGTGAGAAAAGGGTGTCTCAATAGTCCTATATGGTTGGAACCTTTGGTCTGAGACTCAAATTACAAAATAGTTTTACCACTAACTAACTTTTCTTCTCCCGAAGATGCTAACATCGTTAGCGAAACGCGTGTCGAGAATAAAATAAAGAGTTTTAGTTAGTGGTAAGGATGTGCGATACGATACGATTTTCTCGAGTGCCGGTATTTTTTCTTCCGATACTCGATATTTTGTACCGGTACTTTAACGTACGATACGGTCCGATCCGTTTGAGTTTTATGCAGTACCTATCGTATCCCGCATCGAAGAATGCTATGCAATAAATTTAATTTAATCAAAAAGATACCACATAAATTAATATGAATGAAGCAGTGAAGCACGGATTTACTCCTGTTTCCTTCTGTCTTTCTGTTTACGTTTATCCGTAGTGTTGGCAGATGCAACCCATTTTCTGAACGCCTATTTTCAAAGGCTGATGCGATAATGGATGAATGCCGTAACAGACTTCTTGGAGATAGACTTTCAAGGCTATTATTTTTAAATTCGTTAGAATTAAGTTACTGGAATTTGTAATTATTTTTCAATTTCTAGAATAATTATATTTGTCTTATGTTTTAATGTTTTCTGTTGTTCGGTTTTAATTTAAGTGACGACAAATGTCAAATTTTCACTTGTAGTTATTTCGAAATAAATGCTGTTAATAAATAATACTAAAAATATCAGTATTGACCATACCAGTCCGCGCTAATTTAACATTTTTAAAAAAAATATATATTTAGTTAAATCGTACCGGTACTTGGAATATCGGTACTGAACTTGTCGATATTGTAACCAACCGGTACTTTTAAAACGATACGATACGATCCGAAATACCGGTACTTTCCTCAGTATCGCACATCCCTAGTTAGTGGTATAGCTGTGTGCTTTAAAGCTACGCAGGGTCGTAGATTAGGGGTAGGGGGGGGGGGTTTAAGGGATTCAAACCGACCGCTCCTTAAAAACCTACAAAATAAAAAAAAATTACTAAAATAAAAAAAAAATCCAGAACGAAAACAGCTCCGCCTGAGGCACTGCATGGAAAAGTGACCCTCAAATGAACGTAGCATGCGCATACTGTCATTTGATGATCGGTCACTTGCAGTGTAGCGGAGTAAATAACGGGTTAAAATGTTTCAATTTTTTGTTCCGGCTTAGAACCAGATGAAACTTTTACCAAATCATTAGTTTGGTTATTGCACATACGAAATGGGTAATTACGACTTTTTTTAATGGTACCGAGTTCTTTAAAAATAGAATTTAAAAAAAATGGTTTAATTCAATAAAGTTACCATTATACATTAAACTGCCAATATCTCCAAAACTAATTCATATAGCCAAATTTTCTTTTTTTTTGCTTAAAGGGCGTATACAGTGCTTTTCTTTGAAGTCCCCCCCCCCCATTTATTTTTTGAACGGGTCAAAAAAAATTTTTGAAACTTGGCATAAGTAAATTGGTCTATAGATACTATTTTTCACTGTAAACTAGGTAGTTGTAAATTCCAAGATGGCGGCTGGGCGACATCTTGAGAAAAAATTTTAAATAGAAAGGGGGGTCGTGTGGTACCTCATTTTAAAGGTCTCAATGAGTACTTTATAACCCTGAAATATTAGACCCATATCTTAACTCGTTTCAAAATGGCGGCCTAATAAAAAAGTATTTTTTTTTATTTTAACGTTTTACATTTTTATGATTTTTGAATAGGTAAAAATCAGTGTACGAAAATAAATGCGTCACTATTTTATTTTGACATAAAAACGACAGTTCTAAATGTCAAAATAACACATAAGCGCCATCTTGAATAAATGCATTAAATAGAAATCTTGTGTTACCTCATTTAAAAGGTTTTATTGAGTACTTTTAATATTTATTACATGGACAATTTTTAAATCCAAAATTCAAAAATTATAAATTATTTGTATATTATTATTAAAAACGTTAATAAAATCGCAGCAGTGTATTTTTTTGGCTGTTACTTTTAGACAGGTCAAAACGGAGTCCACCGAGTCCATGTAATAAATATTAAAAGTACTCAATAAAACCTTTTAAATGAGGTAACACAAGATTTCTATTTAATGCATTTATTCAAGATGGCGCTTATGTGTTATTTTGATATTTAGAACTGTCGTTTTTATGTCAAAATAAAATAGTGACGCATTTATTTTCGTACACTGATTTTTACCTATTCAAAAATCATAAAAATGTAAAACGTTAAAATAAAAAAAAATACTTTTTTATTAGGCCGCCATTTTGAAACGAGTTAAGATATGGGTCTAATATTTCAGGGTTATAAAGTACTCATTGAGACCTTTAAAATGAGGTACCGCACGACCCCCCTTTCTGTTTAAAATTTTTTCTCAAGATGTCGCCCAGCCGCCATCTTGGAATTTACAACTACCTAGTTTACAGTGAAAAATAGTATCTATAGACCAATTTACTTATGCCAAGTTTCAAAAATTTTTTTTGACCCGTTCAAAAAATAAATGGGGGGGGGGGGGCGGGACTTCAAAGAAAAGCACTGTATAAGCGCTAACAACTGCAGTAAAATAATTGCAGAAAACTTCTATTCTTGTTAATAAAAAACATGAAAATTATAAAATTTATATTGTTGGTATTGAATTTTTCAGCAAGCGATAAACTTTTTTATTATGATGAATTTTGCCATACATGCTACGAATGAAATATAGAAAAAAATCATAAGAAAGTTTTTAAAAAAAGCCACAGGTTTCTATCCGAAATATTTTTTGAAATATGAATTTTTAAAGTAACGCGTAGGTGGAAATTGCCGCGCTCTATACCGTTGCCGACCGAACGTACTTCCAACTGCCGCCATTTATTAACCATCTACGAATAATTTATAAATCGAAGTTGGTGAATAATAATAACTTTGAAGATTTTTAAGTAAACTTAAAAAAATAATTTATTTGAATATTTTAATTAAACGAACTTTAATTTTTAATAGTCATCATCATTTTGTGATTCCAATGAATCTGGTGTGTCTATAATGTCTTTGTTGCCACAAAATTTACAGTTACATTCGTTATAACACTTCAAGCCCTGGGATACACATATATACTTTTAAGTGTTGCAGTTTCCATCGGAACATCGAAGAACTAAAATTTTCCGTAGTTCCTTTGGGACGGGATCCTGTGTCGCAAAAATTGGTCCATATATTAGACTCTATATCATTTGTCCATCCATATTTTCTTGGGTCTTCAAAATTCATATATGGTATGTGACTGTTCTACCAAATTTTTAGTTGATATATGCACCTAAAATAAGAAAAGCCATAAGCGTCCAAATTTTCTTTTTTTGTTATTATCTAAACTGTAATCTGTAAAATATGATTTTTTTTATGTTTTCATACCTATAGAAATAAAGACAAAATGTAAGTATAAACCTACCTTTTTAAATGCTGTTTGAATGCATCGTCAGTTGGTGGCAGTTCCACGGCAGATTTATTTGCATTTGTAGTTAAATGCAATCGTAGTGCATTTAGGGTAGAAATATCATTATCCTTGTTTCTATATAGAAGTAAAATAAATTGTGTACTCCGTTTAACTGCTTCTGTATCCGATACAAATGGCAGATCATATAGTTCTTTTAGCCTATCGATATTTTTTCTTAGTACATTAAAGGCTGTTTTTTTACCAATTTTGAAAAACGAACTAGTTGTGTCGCATCCCGTGAGGCAATGAACTGCCAAAATGTTTCTTAAAACTGCTTTTCCCAATTTTTGAACTACATCCTGTATGCTTCCTGAATCCTGAAATGATTTTTTGAATGCCCTAATTCCATAAGTAATTTACAGCCCTTTATTTGTTTTGTAATAATGAAATGGTGTAAAAGTAAAAGTAATACGTCGGTATCCAGAGATTTGACAAGAATAGAATTACTATGCTCTCGCTCTGCCAGGACGTGAAGAATAATTCGAGTATCTGCTTCTTCCTGATTAGTTTTGTATTCTTCCCAAATTTGTGGCTCTTTATCGGTGGTTATAATATAGACATTTTCGGAATTTTCAGATCCTCCTGCTACTATTAAAGTTTCATTCTTATTTAGAGATTTTGCTGCAAATTCCAAAAGATAACTTACAGTAAAAACTAATAAGGCCTTCTTATTGTTGGATGATTCGAGAAAATCATTAAAAATTGGAACTTTTCGAGACCCAAAAATTTTGTATTCTGTTGTATTAGATGAATCACCACGTCTGAATCTCTCAGCAGATTTAAATGAATTACATGTGTAAGTGTCAAAAACAACTGTTATTCTCTTGTGTTTCCGTCCGCAACTTAGCATTCGATTTAAGAATATTTGTGCTAAACCGTTAAAAGTCAAAGAGGAAGTTGGTTTCAATTCTTGGATTATAACCATACCATCAATAATATATGATTCTACACTATTTGGAGAAACTATTGTATCTGCAATTGGCTCTAGTCTCTTGCATAATTCAGACTTGGCAGTTTTTCGCATCGAACCATCTTCATAAAACATTGACGAAGGACAACGCAATAAAAACCTGTTTTAACGCACAAAAATCAAGAGCGTTATGACACAGCTTTAGGGCTTATGATATGATTAGTCACGCGTCTCTCGCGAACGTCGGCGACTGTTCTGGCCGTCGCTAATCTGGCACAACTTCACTGCACACTTCGTAACAGTTTTTTCTACCTTTTATTCGCAGATTGTATGGAAAAATGTTTTCAAATAAAAAATGTTCTCGCTTGCTCAAAAATTCATTGCAGAAAATATAATTTTAATGATTTTTAAATGTTATATTAATAAAAAGAAACGTTTTTTTGAATTTATTTTATCGCAGTTTTTAGCGCTTATGTATTCTCATTAAAACAAAAAAAAAGATCTTTTGAATATGTTAAAAAGTTCCAGATATATTAAAAGGTTAAGGTTAAAAAGCACTTTTTTTAATTCCTGCCTTTTGCAATATTCTCCATTTTATAAAACTCGGTACCACTAAAAAAAGTACCAAAAGTAACCAAGCCCCTAAGGAGGAGGTGACACGCATGCATCATAGGACTTCATATGTCTTCTCTTCCACGCTTCTGTGTTGACTAAGGCCGGGCCCTAGGGAGATTCGCCCTAAGCGGTAGCCATGTAACAACTGAAATCTTAAGACACATTCCCTAGGCCGTTAAATAGTACAGGGACCGACCCTTACCTTGGCTGGTGTAAGAGGCTGCCCCATCATCCTTCGAAAAATCCCGGGTTACATAGTAGTGCTAAAAACATCACCGGAAAGAACCGGCAAGTCAACCGAAGGATGGCCGGTGGAGGTAGCCTTTGTCCTCAGGAGCCAGGAAAGAGCAGAAATAGCAGAGGCCGTAGAGGAATTCTACGGTCCTACAATTCTACTGGACTATGAGCTTCCGGATCAGCCGGTCCGAGATAAAGAAGCTACAACAGGCTGGGTGACAACTCTTCTACGAGCTGATTTTCCTAACAGTATTCAGGGTGTCAGGTAGAAGGTACGGCCAGTTGCGACGCCGTCAAGTTCTGGTGGGTCTAGCCAGCCAAAACAATAATAGGAGCTAAGGTTTCCGCTCCACCAAGAACTTCATATGGAGCAGATACGGGTGAGTTAAGTTAATTTACAACACAGCCACGCCGCTACCTGGTTAGTGTCATGGTTGGCAAGAAAAGAGAACTTATCCTAATCCAGGAACCTTACTGCTATAGGGAATAAATCAGAGGGCTAGAGGCATCCGGCGTAAACATCTGCACCGGTGCCCAAACCAACAGAGAAACAGCTAGGAGCTGTATAATGGCGCTGCAGCTGCAGGTTACACCGTTCATCTAGTTTGGCTCTATGTCACAGCGATAGTCCTCGAATACTGTATCGGTAAGAGTAACTCCGTATGACGTTGCACAACTACCTCCTACGGAGGGATTAGTTACTTTAGTTAGGGAAATTAAGAGGTTAGGTCTTCCGGCAATTATCGCGTGCGATGCGAACGCGCATAATACAGTATGGGGTAGTACCAACGAAAATGCGCGAGGTGTGACGCTTCTCGAATATCTTATGTCGGAAAGCCTCGATGTGGTAAACAAGAGCTCCCCCTATTCTACTTTTGCAGCCGAAGGGAGATTATTGACATTATAATGGTGACACGCAAATTTACAGACAAGGTAGGTAACTAAAGAGTATAGAATGACATAACCACGTCAGATCACAGAATGATTCAATTCGAATTAGAATCGAACGAGGTGATCACATCACTTAGAAGAAATCCAAGAGCCACGGACTGCGCTACTAAGGCCTGTCAGAAGTGTCTTAGATCTCGGGCGTGCCGATACTAATCAGAAAAGATTTAGTGACAAGGGTAAATGATTGAGGTCAACTACTCAATCAAGCCTTTCAGGTAGTATATCCTCTTAGAAAAGAAGGTGCCCGCAAGGTACCATGGTGGAACAAGGCCTTCAATAAACTCAAAAGGGAGTCTCGGAGGGTCCACCACCGAGCACTTCGGGGAGGATCTCAAGAGGCTTGAGATAAAGAAGTGAAAAAGAGCTTTAGGGCAGAAGTGAGAAGAAAAAAAAGAGCTAGCTAGCAAATGTTCTGTAGTAAACTGTAAATAATGTCTGATTCCGCCAGGCTAGTCAAACTTCTCAGCCCTAAAATCCCCTTTTCCCCACCGACATTCTTTAGAAAGGAAAACAAGAGTTCAATTGTGTGATGCACTAGTTTTATCACATTTCAACTTTGCTGAGAGCATTTATGGAGCACACTTAAATACAGCTGAGGTTAAAAGAGTGCAAAAAGTACAAGATTCTAGTATAAGATTTATATGTGGAATTAGACGATGGCAGCGTGTTTCACATAAGCTCAGGGAGCTTAATTGGCTTTCTATGTATAACAGGAGAATATTAGAGCTTGTTTTTTTTATAACACTGTTAAATGTAAATGTCCTATTTATCTTAATAAAAAAGTAGTTTTTTGTACTGATTTACAATCCCCAAGCACAATAAAGTGTCTTTTGAGAAAGAATTTTCATATAACATAGCTTCCATCATCAATAAATTTGAAAGTAATGAATTTAATTTATTAGTTGGTAGTATTAAAACTAGAATCAGGCAACAACATCTTCGGCAACATAGGTTGCCGTTTCATAGGTGAGTTTGACAGAATTTGGCGTTGGTGTGCCGACTTCTAGCAGTTTTGCATTTATTTTTTTAGTTCTTGGTGTATGTGTTGTAACTCAGACTTTAACAGCCCCTTCTTGAGAGGGATAGAAAGCCTTTTGTTTCAACATCTAATATGTATATGTATGTTAATATTTTGAAACAATAAAATTATTTATTATTATTATTCTTATGGATGGATATGGACACAAAATTCGCAGTAGACTGTTTGAAAGGCCTCATAGGAAACATTGGATGCCACATTTCGAGAGAAATACAAGACACATATGTTATTATCTAAAACACAGGTATGATGATCCTTTCTTTAAAGCGAAACATAAAACCCGACTATTGACTTTTAACTTATTATAATATAGGCCTATTTCACCTAGATATAATAATAGTTCACCGCTTTAAGTTAAAACAAATAAGACAAATCATTCTAAAACGTTTTGACAACACTGTTTTCAAATAGTACATTAGTAACCTGGAGAGGAAAAGGATACACATCTCAATATTTCTGTAGTTTAGCATCAAATAAGAAACCAATATTATTATGTACAAGGAGAAGCATTACTGAATATAATATTATTTATTTAACCCGAATCGAATTTAAATAATATTCAACAGTTATTTATTATCTTCTTTATTTCATCCTTAACTACATTTATTCATGCTCAGATCTGTGAAAAGATTGTCAATGATCCTCTAAATTAATATTTGAATTTCTTCTCCGCCCCGTGCGTTCGCCTTGTCAAGATGTTCCGCATCAGGTGAAGCTAAAAGAGACATAAAGCACCGAGATAAATTTGCACACGTATTTCTGCCATATACGTAATGAAATTTAAAAAACGTGACTGATCCAAAAAGGTATAAAGCAATGCATATCATAATATGGTTAAAATTAAGGATATCCGACTGGGACTATAGCACGATAAGACTACCTCATAAGAAAAAAGTCTTATGAAATTAATTTTTTCTTTTCAATTCCAAAGTTAATCAAAGATAAAGTAAAGTAGTAGGTATGGATTTGGTAGGTTTCATTTTATTTTTTTTTTAATTTTATTTTTTAAAATGAATTGGTTTATAGTAATATAAATACGAGATAATGTGACTGCTGCATTTCTCTCAGGCTTTATCCGACATTAAACATATTTTTACTTTCCTGCTCCTCATCATCTCTGATTTTCAGTTTATATTGATATAATTAAATTTAGTAACCACTGGTAGAATGTAAAATTTTCTGAGAAATAAGCAAACAGAAGTAGAGAAAAATACTAAAATAATAGCCAGAATTAAAACCAAAATTCAAAAGCCAAAACTCACTAATATAAGATTTTGGAAACCTATCCTATCTCACAATTCACAATATCTAGATCTGTGCTCCCAAGATTGTATATAAAACGTATCAACAATAATGAAGAAAATATTTTACTTATGACGACACTCTCTTTGTGGCAAGTGATTTATATAATTTTCAACTTTACCGATTTTAATTCAGAGCTAAATCATAAATTTTTGACAAAATTATTCTTAGCATCTGGCTAATAAGAATAATGAAGAATAAGAATAATGATTTCCATTTAATATTTTAGTCATATTTTAATTTTTAGGAAACTGTTCTAAGAAATATTTCCTTCGCCCTCTATTATATTTAATTTCAGAACTTTCTGACAAAATTATTCTTAGCATCTGGCTACCAAATCCGTAACGAAAAAACCACTTTAAACCGGTATTCATAACTCAAACCTCCGCCGGTTACTATATTCAATTGCAGAAGTTGTATATCTAATATCTTTGTGAAACTTTTGGTATCTTACAAAAAAAAAGAGCTGTTAAGATTGTAAATTTGTTTAGTTGACATATTGTAACAAGAATATTTTTTAATTGTTATAGTATTTTTCACTCAATTTTTTATTGGTTTGCATTGTCATTGGATCTGTCTGAAATTAATATCACTTCACGCTCGCTGGACTTAAATCATGAACAATCAGTTAACTCAGTTTACAAGCGTCTATTAGGCTTTTACCAGGTTTTATTGGTTACTGTTTGACACTCCTAATTGTAATTTAACTATTTCTGTTATTGTATTTTTTTAACATTTGAAATATACAGTGTGTTAAATATTAAAAAGGAATATACAGATGTCGAATTTATAACTTCTAATAATAAAATTTTGCCTATTTAATTTTCTTTAATCTAAAAGTTGGTCTGTTTGTGGATAGAACGAATTAAAGCCAAATATATTTTTCTTTCAAATTATAATAGATGAATTTATTGCCAATACAAAATTCTTAATTTACTAAGAAGAAAGAAAAAATAAAAACACAGAAGTCCTAAAATTACCAAAAAAGAAAGCCAAAATCCAATTCTGAATTGTATTCAACATTTTTAAACTTCCTCATCTTTGTCGTCATCTCATCTTTGCAAGTAGGCAATATTCCTGGTGCTGATTAGCTAACGCAATTAGCCATACTAAGCCACATGTTTTTATTGCTCTCCTTGTCACCCTTGTTATCGTTTTGTTAGTATTCTAAACGTCTGTAATAAGATAACTTTTTAAAAACGTAAACCATTGTAAACTGTAAATAATGTAAATTGAAAAAAAACTAAAACTATTTACGACATTATGATTGTCAAGTCTATAAATATTTGTTATGAGAGAGTTTTAAACTGATTGCAAATTATAAGAAAATCCTAGTATACACACCGCATTCTTCCCGTGCGAAAGTCCTAGCGTGAAGTAAACTTAATTTAGTACCCTCTTAGAAACTTTTATAAAATAAACGTCATTTAAGTATCAACAGCTATTCAATCTACAGGATTTTTTAAGAATTAAGACTCAACAATTTTTCGATTTTCTTTTGGTATTTTTAGAAAGCTTATCTTAAATTTATAGTATTAAACCAACACAATCCTTGGATGAACAATTTTTTAACAAAAATATTAAATTTTATATTGCATAAGTTCGATGATATTTGTACGCTCCAATTTACTTATGAACACGAATATTACTTTTTTAATGTTATACCAGCCTGAACTCTCAGCCTCGCTCGCGTGGAAGTAGACTGAATTATTGACTTTGCGTAAGTAGTACCCAATGACACCACAAAGCAAAGGGCGCGAGAACGTTCATATAACATAATAAACTACATAATAAAAATCATTTTAAAAACCCTGAACTGAAGCCTGCTAAAAACAAACTACTAAACTAAACATGTATCCAGAAAATGTTTTATGTGAAGTTTGAATGGTTTCCAGGCACTTTTTTACATGATCAATGCAAGCGAACATTTTCTATAGTGAACAGATCTCACGTGTTTATCCCAGGTATTTCAGGCGATTGTAAACAAAAACTGATGAATAAAGTAAATGAGAGATTATTTTGGTTCACAGTATTCGTTCAGTTATCAAGTATTTGACTATTTTGTTGAGTGACTATGGAATGCCTAACAATAAATGTAAAAGTTGAAATGGTCCTTATCTATGGTGAATCTGAACGGAATATTAATAGAGCCATTGAACTGTATATCATGCGACATCCTCAACGGCGACTTCCATCGCGAGCATCATTTTATCGTGTAGTGAACCATTTTATAGAAGATAGAAGTGTGAGAACGATAAATCGATCACGAAAGAGAAGCATTACCAGTCAAAATAATGAAATTACCGTCTTAGCTGCAGTTGCCCATAATCCTGGAGTCAGCTCACGATCAATTTCTTCTGCTTCTGGAATCTCCAAAACAAGTGTTCTGAGAATTTTGAAACGCCACAAGTTTCATCCGTATCACTTGTCGTTACATCAAGAGCTTCACGGGAATGATTTCCAAAATCGAGTGTTGTTTTGTGAATGGGCCCAAAATCAGTTGCATGAAAATAACAATTTCTTTCTGCGCGTCTTATTCACCGATGAAGCTTCATTTACAAACTATGGTGTAGTTATTCGTCATAACATATATTATTGGGCAGTTGAAAATCCCAGATGGTTTCGAGCGATAGAACATCAGCGGCCATAGTCTGTGAATGTGTGTGGCATCATCAGTGATAAAGCCATAGAACCTTATTTTACTGATGGTGTCCTTACAGCCAAAAATACCGTAATTTTTTGCTGGAGATTTTACCAGTATTTTTGGAAGATGTGTTTTTTAAAGTGAGACTAAATATGTGGTACCAGCATGACGTTGTCCAGCACATTATTCACGCGTTGCACGCCACGTGTTGGATCGTGACTTCAATGGACGTTGGATAGGTCGCGGTAGAGCAGTCCACTGGCCGCCACGGTCACCTGATTTGACGCCCTTAGATTTTTTTCTATGGGGTTATTTGAAGGAGATCCTATATCGCGATCCACCAACGACTCCCGAAAATATGAAGCTGCGAATCACGGAGGCTTGCGGGCAGATAACTCCACAGATGCTGCACTCTGTTCATCGATCGTTTAGAAAGCGAGTCGAAAAATGTATAGAAGTGGAAGGTCAACACTTTGAATATTTATTGAAATAATTTTCTGACTTTTTTTTTCCAATTTCTTTTATTTGAACTTTGTACGTTTTATTTTCAAGTTTTCGATTCTGTTGATAATAAAATTCTATCATAAGATACTTTCACTCCTTTTGATAGATCATCAGATACTACCTACAAGGGCAAATGTCATTGTCAAGGAAAAAATTTGTAAAAGAATCAAGAATTAATATCTTGAAAAGGAGAGGTCGCATATAAAAAAGTGTCAGATGAAAGTTACTTATTTTTTAACGTTAAATCAGATACTATTAAAAAAATAGAGGTTTCTATGCAAGAAAGTGAAGTTGACCTTCATTTGATCTTAAAGGCGTCCACTCAAGGTCAAACCAATGACGTCATTTTATGGTCCCCTGGAAACCATTCAAACTTCACATAAAACATTTTCTGGATACAAGTATTTTTTTGACTTATTCTTTAATAACTTTTATTGAATTTTCAGCATATACAGGTACTGCGTACTTACATAGGTACCAAGAAATTTAATTTTCTTTTGTGGTTATTTTTTCTGTTAAAAAAAACCCGAGGAACATTGGGTTATTGGTTGGGCTTCCATCGCTCAAGCACCATTAGGTTAAATAATTACGTCATAAAGGTTTATGACGTAAATAATCATTTATTACGTTCCCTTGTGAATTAACTCTAATCAGAACTGACTCAAAAAAATCTCTGGGGTATGTACAGTGACAGCTTTAAAATGACTTAAGAAAATGTCAAAATAAGTTTGAGTATTTGATATTGACACTTGATTACCATGAACCTGTTTTTTTCAAAACAATAATAATAGAATTTAGAATCAAATCGAAAATCGAACAGACCACGTAAGTTTATCAGTAATCAAAAGAAGATAGCAATGGAAAAACTTGAAAATAAACCCGCTACTAATCGGTCATCACCCGCAATGGACTGGCATCGAAAAATACAAGAAAGGGATGAATATTTTGAAAAATTAAGGCAGTGGCTGGATGAAGCACGATCTTGGTATAGTTTCTCGGCTGCTGGTTTTTCAAATCCTCTTTCAGGTGAAGCAAACGGATATTCACAGCAATATGGGCAGTATTTGTCCAATTCATATGCTACTTTCTACCAGGCTGCTCCATTGTATCAACATGGAGGCACTACAGTTCCTAACCAACAGGCTCAAACTGGAAATGCTCCTGCAAACAATACTAATTTTAATGGTGTACCAATGTATCAAACTTATCCATGTAAGTACTTGTTGCCAACTTATTAATTATTGAAACTTTGGGAAGGCAGTGACCAGTGCCTCTTTTCTCTCATCAGCTGAATCAGCAAATTTCATTAACATAAAATTTGCTGATTCAGTCACTGATCTTAATTGATCTAATGCTGTAAAAATTATGCTTTTGAATATCTATGTATGTCTAATATCTAAAGTATGTGCTGATGTTTACAGTTTTATTTTGTGGAAGAAAAAAGTGGCAAAATTTTTCAGAAAAATCGAATTGAAAGTAGCTCTCTGCATTTTCACTATACATCTTTTGTTTTGAGAATTATATTACCAAGTTGCTAAATGTTTCAGAAAATAGTTGAATCTTGTTGGTTGTGTTCAATTAATGTGGTAAACCTAGTTCTGCAGCTGTGGATATACATAAGCAAATGGATCGGCTGCAAAAGCAGAAATGTCTGACAGAAAAGGTGAAACTCCTTGTAGTGGCAGTTTGCATATTAAACATAAGTCTAAGTCTTGCGTTACTATATACTTGAAAATAATTACAGAATTCCTCTATGCACAATCCAGATATTGATCCATATTTTGAATACTAAATAGATTTTGTTTACTAAATGGTGAGTGTGACTTTTAAGTATATCCAAAATAAATTATACTTAATATAATATAATGTATATTAATATTTTTATCAATGATATACATGAATGCTTCACTAGCTGCCTATTTTTGTTGTTTGCCGCTGATCTGAAATTGAGTTGTATAATCGAGTTCCCTGATGATTGTGACAAATTACAATATGATCTAAATAATTTGGTAGTTTGGTTGGAAGGAAATAGTATGGAACTTAATCCAGCTAAATATAAAATAATGACCTTTTATTGTTCTAGAAATACTATTAATTTCGACTATAAGATTGGTCGCTATACCCTTGAAAGAGCTGATTTTTACGGATTTAGGGGAGTGGCTTTGGGGTGCTTTGAGGTGCTTGCCAGTCATACCTGTCTGGCTGCACCCAGAGGGTGGCTGCATCTGGATTTTCGTCAGGGATAGCACATCTTAAATGTGGTGTACATTAAGGGTCAGTGTTGGGTCCTATTTTATTTTTATTATATGTTAATGACTTAAGCTCTCTATCACTGCATGGACTAGTGGTTCAGTTTGCCGATGATACTACAATTCTGTGGCCAGACAAAGATCAAAAAGTAGTCAGATCTCTCATAGTAGAGGACCTTCACAAAATTAAAGAGTGGTGCATCTGCAATCAGCTTGTATTCAGTGTTGATAAGACTTTTGTTCTGGGCTTTAAGTGTAATGTAGAGGGTTTTTTGTTTGATGAGCAGAGCCCACTACATGGTAGGGATTGTTGTCGATTTTTCGGCCTCTTCATTGATGAGAGTTTAAGGTTTGACAACCACATTTTGGGCCTAAACTTTCTTGTGGTTGTTTTGCAGTCAGGGTTGCCAGGCATGAGTTGGGGGGGTTGTTTGCTCGTTCAGTTTATTTTGCCTTAATAGACTCTCATATCCATTATGGGTTGCCATTTTGGGGTTTGTGCTCCAAGGGACTCCTTAACATAATTTTTACTATTCAGAAAAAAGCATTAAGGTATCTGTGTGGTGTTGGTCTGAGAGTCTCTTGTAAACCTCTTTTTGTAGCTGAAAGAATTTTAACAGTTTTCTCACTTTTTATATTGAAAACTGCAACACTCATACATAAGTCCGTAAGTCCAGCATCCTGCACCAGTCATAATACTCATCAAGTGGGCAACTTATCTCTTCCAATCCCCACCTTCTCACTTACAAGAAACTCTCTTATATTTATTAGTCGTAAAATATTTAATCATGTTCCTTTTTCGATTAGGACTGTTACAGACCTTAAAAAGTTTAGGAGAGAACTGAAGAAATTAATATTACCAAAAGCTTACTACAGCATTGAAGAGTATTTTAACGACTCATTTTAATATTTAAAATTAATTATATATCTGTTGATCAGATTTATTTATTTTTTTTATTATTCTTGTTGTTGTTGTTATGTTGGTTCTCGCCTTTTCTTTTCTTCTTTTTTGGTTGGTTATATAAAATATGCTTCTGTGTACAATCAAAATCGATTCTGTATTTGTCCTGTATCCTGTATAACCAAATAAATACTTGTATTATAAATTCTAGGATTAGGAAGCTTTTAGCATAAGTTTGTAAACTTAGCAATTAAAGTATATTTTGACTTTGACTTCTTTTTAAGGATTTGGGTGTCACTTTCAATACAAGTTTACAATTCTCTCATCACTTAGATAGTGCTACCAATAAAGCTACCAATAATGCTTGGTTTTGTTAAGAGATGTACTCAAGACTGCACAAGTATTACTCCTTTGAAAACACTACTATGCCCTGGTCCGTCCTAATCTGGAGTATGCCTCCTGTGTTTGGTCTCCTTTCTATGGGGTACATATTGATGCTCTTTAACTAGTTGGAACACAAATTTTTAAAACAAATTGCATATTTATTTGATATGCTACATATGACTCCCATCACTATCTGCCATAAGATGACGGATCTTATTACTTTTTACAATATCCTACATGGGAAATCTGGAGCTTCGGAGCTACTTCAAAAAATCAACATTCATGGTCTACTAAGAACAACTAGAGCCACTGATTATTACTTATTATTAATGTTATTACTTAATGATTTTCTGTATATTACCCATATTATGTATTACTGTTGTGAATTTAAAAGTTTAACAGAATTGTAATTGGGCTTTGCCTGTTTATAAATAAATAAATATATTTGTGGCCAAAATTTCAGTAGTAAAAACATACCTTATTGATGAAATTAAACAATCATATTTAATTTTATTCTAATTTCAGTGCCAAACATTATTAACAGCTTTATTTTTAAATTTTGTGAAGATGTAATCACTCTAGTGATGCATTAGAGGTTTATCAGTGTAATATGAGATGTTGTTAATATGAATTGCATTATCCAAAAGATAAGAAATTTTATTTTATTTGAAAACTAAGATTATTAACAAAAACCGATTCACTTGCTTTTCAAAGCAATATTGAGGATGATAATATTTTTTCAGACATCTATTTACTCATACTACTGCATTTATATGAGTAATCCTTTAAATTAATGTCAGATTCTTATTATATTAATTTAAAATTTTTAGTAGCTTATACTATACATCCATGTTTTTTTTTTAATGTAGGTATTTGGTTTTTAGAGAGAATGGTTCTCCAGTTATCTTATACAGGGTGTCCCATAAATAATTTAACATCAGATTCTTTTTAAAAAAAGAATGGGGTTCACTTAAATTTTCCTAGTCGAAAAGTCAAAGACAACCAAGATTTTTGTAGTTTTTCAACTTGCAATTTTGGCCATTATTCAATTTAGATTAGCGTTTATATTTAAATTAGCATTTATTCTTTGTTTTCAACAAAATTTTGCCAATAAGCTTTTTTTTTATATGGAAAATCTTAAAATGAAACCTTTATTAAATTTATGTCATAGAGGATGCCACTAGCAGCGTTTTAATTTTTCTGAACTGAGCATAGGAACCCATGTCCGGAAATGTGTCACTACGCCACTACGGCCCTAAGACGCGTTTAAATTTAGAAAACATATTAACTACCTAAATAGGATCTGATGCATTTATTTTTACCTTTTGTATATGAGAACATCACAACAATTGTTCCAAATGTCTTCCTCCAACCTCAATACACCGATTTAAAGGCCGCACATGATTTCGGGGGACTACACTAAAAATTTGATCCTCGTTTTGAGTGACTTCAAATGCTGCTGTTATTCGTCCAATTAAGTCTAGCTCTGATTCTACTGGAGCTTCGTAGACTAAAGACTTTACATGTCCCCACAGGAAAAAATCGAGCGATGTTAAATCGGGTGACCTAGGAGGCCAAGAAACTGCTTCACCTCTGGCAATCCAACGGTGCCAAAGCGCTGAGCCAAATACTCGCGTACTTGTACAGCAAAGTGAGCTGGCGCTCCATCATGCTGAAACCACATTTGCTGTCTAACGTTTAGTGGAACATTTTCAAGGAGTTCTGGGAGAACTTCCTCCAAGAAACGCAGATAAATAGGTCCTGTTAACCGTTCCGGTAGAAGGTATGGCCCAATTAAATAATCATCAACATGATTATTATATGATAATTCTGATGTTTTCTTGGAAAAATTGCATAAGGATTTTCTTCGCCCAAACATGGCTATTCCTACTATTAAAAATACCATCTCTTGTGAAAGAGGCTTCATCGGTCCACAAAACATATCGTAAAAAATTTGGTTGTGCAATGATGTGATCCAGAAGCCATCGACAAAATTGAACTCTAGGATGATAATTGGCTGCTTACTTACCTTGAACTTTCTGGAAGTGGTAAGGATGGAGTTGTTGCTCGTGTAGTACCCGCCAGACAGAAGCGTTACTCGTATTCATATTCTTAGCGACGTCACGTGTGCTATTTGATGGTTCATCGGCAACTCAATGAAGCACCTCTTCTTCAAATTCGACCGTTCTTACGGTTCAAGCAACACCAGTATCATGCATCTTGGTCTTAAACATGCCTGTCTCAGCGAGCCGCCGATGAACCGCAATAAACTTTTTGTGTCCAGGATGCTGTCGTTCGGGATAACGTTCATGATACAACCGCGATGCTGCTCGTGCATTGCAGTTTGTTGCTCCGTATGCCAAATGCATATCCGCCAATTCTTGATTGGTAAAGTTTTCCATTAGCAATAAATGTTTAAAAATTGTAGGCTATAAAATTTTTAAACATGACATTGATAAGCGTTGATTTTAAACAATTGTTGTTATGGTATCATATACAAAAGGTAAAAATAAATGCAGCAGATCCTATTTAGGTAATTCATGTTTTTTATAAATTTTAACGCGTCTTAGGGCTGTAGTGGCGTAGTGACGCATTTCCGGACATGGGTTCCTATACTCAAATGGATTATTCTGTTGCACTGAACAACCCTCAGAAGTTTGATCCCATAGTTCTGAAACACCCTGTATGTATTGTGAAAACAGTTTTGCTTAAAAAAGGTATATTTCAAAAACCTCTATGAATAACTATTTACGAGATATTTACATTTAAAGTTTTCAATGTTGTATCACACTATAGTATATTTGTTATATCATACCAGAGTATGATATCAATAAAATATTCATTATAATCAGACATCTTAGCTCACTATTTGCTGATTCAATTTTTTTTGACAGTGTTGAACAGAATTTTAATGCTGCTTACAATGAGGTATTACATGAAGCAGGTTCCCATTTGACATATCAAAGTGAGGCTGTGAAGTTGACTTTATCAAATATAAAATTAAACGTCACCCTGTATATCTAATTTGTGTTGTTTTTTTATATAAAATGTTAACAATGTTTAAGGTTTGTTTACTATGTAGCTAGAGATTGTAAAAATTAAGGAGCAACTTATAATAATTAATATTTATTGAAAATATCTAAATTAGGATTTTTAAATGGGATTTTGGATTAGTCCAAGTTTTATGTGTATGTTTAGTAACTCTGTACCTACAAACAGTAAGTTAACTATCAAATTGGCCTATATATAATTTTACCTTCGATGATATTTCCAACACTTAAAATTTGAATTTCTTTTTTGAGATTTCATAAGTGTATTTTTTCATCCCATTGTAAATGTGATATCAATATACTTTTGTATTTTTTTTGCAGTTATGATACCCCCAAATCTACTAAGACTTCCAACTACTTTTGAATTGAAAATTCCACCAATTTGGAAAAGAATTGTAGCTGAGCTAATTGATTTTTGTATTCTGCTGACATTGAAGTTAGCATTAACATTCTTATTTTTAGAAAGCTTTAATCTTGGGTAAGTATAAGATTAAAAAAATAACTTTAATTTTTGCAAATGTTTGCATTCCAGAAAAAATGCTTTATCTTGTCTATTTTTGAAATTTCAATATTCTGTACTTATGTAAACTTACATTTAGACATTTCATATAATGTTTGTTATATGAAATGTCTGAATGTAAAGTTTAATTAAGAATTAAGATATTTTATGAAATAACTTATAGACTTACGTCATACGTCGTTGAATTTTTTTAAAATATGATTTTTCTAGACCGTCTTTATTATAAAGACATTGAGTTTATTATGCATTAATATAATTTAGATTATTCATTATTTTTTCATAGAAATGCTTTAGACCTTTATGGTTTAGATGTCCTCCAAAAAGGTATTCTAGAAGGGGAAGATGTAAACTTATCACTAGCATTTGAATTAGTTATGCTGGAATTTACTCACAGATTTTTAGTCTGTGTCTTTGAGGTGCGTATATAGAATACATAGGTCAGTTTATGTTATATTTATCTATTTGTTTTTATAGACCTATTTCCTTAAGGGAAAAATTTGTGCTACACCGGGAAAACGCTGTATGGGCCTTATGGTCGTATCAGTAGATACATTAGTTCCGATTCCCAATAGAACAGATGTGGTTACAGGCACTGGTGTGAAACCTCCAGGATGGCAAAAGGCTTTGATTCGTGCTATATTAAAAAATTTGATTGTGGGGTTATTATTTCCCCTCTGTGCAACTTTTTATCTATTTCCATGTAATCGAACAACCTATGATATGGTTTCTAACACTGTAGTTGTTGAGATACATCCAGAGTTTTTGGTGTATCAGGCTTTGTTAGGTCGATAAATGGACTCTTTTGTTGATTTTGACTTTAACAACATTTGAACTTTTATGTTTTTATTACAGTTTTCATTGTCACAGTAAAGTGGTCTTCCTTAAACAGTTAAAAAGCCAAATTTGTTTTATAAACTTGCATAAGAAAGAAAGTTCGGGTGTTGATATAAATAATATATAAACATGTGATCTAGTTTTTTTTTATACTGGATCGGCCAACATGTGTTATGTGATATGCTTTACTAATTTCAATGAATATAAATAACAATGTATCTTAAAATATATCATAACATTTAAATATCTACTGTCGATGCATGTAGTACCCCAATAACTACTATATTTATAAATAATATTTGGGGTCCAATAAAAACAGTGATAAATATTTAGAAATTCTCTTTAAAAACTTTAGTGCATTGCACAATATATTTTTTATATGTTTAACTGTGATAAACCTATTCACACAATTAAAGAATCTTTCTGGTGACTAATGTTTCGTAATGACTTTATCCTGGTCTATGCTTAATTTCATATAGTTATATGAATTTGGAATTTATTTGTTATTTTTATCATTGCTTGGTGAAGTTAGTTGTTTGTTAATAAAGAGTATATGTTCTTAATTATGGTTTTATTTTATGACTCGTGGAAAAAGTTGAGGGGAAAATCATAAGCAATTCTATGTATTACTTTCTGTGTAAAGTTCCGCGTTCATTGTTCCGGAAAACTAAATATATTAACTATCTTCAACGCTGTTCATTCAGGAATCAGGAAAAATATTTTGAGAATTGCGATATGATGCGCGCTCTTTATAAATTAAAGATTGTGTTAAATTATCAATGATAATAAATAGTAGTTAAGGTTGAGGATCTGAAAACGGCAAGCAATTTGCTTGACGGCACCTTGATAGAAATTTTACTTTATGTTATATTTGTTTCACATACATTCATTATTTTATATTCTTTTCAATTATTGCATTAATAAAGGTACGTTACTTATTAAAGAAAAGAAAATGTAAAAATAATTCCGGCAATAACATGTTTATGGCATTATTCGTAATTTATTTTAGATTCAATAAAAGCACAATAATTTATTGGAGAGATGAGTGGCTCAAGCTCTGGATGATCAAAAAATTCGACTTCATTTTTTAATTCAACAGAAAGGAAAACAAACTCTTTAAGTGCTAGTAACCAATTCATTTCAGCGACTGTTTCTTTATAATTTTTAAGGGGTGGGAGAACAATACGTCATACTTACCTTTCAAAGTTGTCAACCAACAGAGTAACCTCGGTTCTTACAAATTCCGCACTGAAAATAGGCTTTTGCCATGACCGTCCTAGATAGTCCTGTAAAAAGCTATAGTTTGTGCAAGATAAATTGATCTATTTTATAATAATAACTTTTGAAAAGAATAAAAGTACCTAATAAATGGCTAAATCTTTACCTAGTTTTACATTTCCTTTTCAAAGAGATTTTTATTTTTTAAAATAAAATGACAATTACTTCTCATTTCCTTGAAGAGTAATCATTAAATAGAACAAGTACAAACTGCACAAACTATACCTTCTAAAAAAAATATTGGTATTGCTGTTTGTCCCCCCCCTACCTAACAAGTAACTTAGACGCAAAGTCCCCCGTGCTCATATTTATCCGTAAAAATCCCGGCGAATCAAGTGTCTCAAGTGACTCTAAAATTGAGGGGAACTAGTACGAACGTCGGAACGATACTCTTTTCTTGGCATACTTTAGTAGTTAAGTATACACTGTTATGTGCTTTCTTTTCTAATGCATTAATCTCCTATCTGTAATATTAATTTGCAATTGCTGTAGCCCTCGCCGCAAAGAGGCCAGACTTTTAAATTGAAATAAATAGTAAATAAATATTTCTAGTATGTAATGAATCATTTTTGTACATTGAGTATTGTAATTCACACTTAAAAAACGTGCAGTAAAATGCTACAATATGCTGGTAAGATCTACCCATCTTACTGCGAGTCCCTCACGGTGCTTTTTCTGGTAAGGTACCTAAATAACAGGTAAGGATTAAATAAAACTTCACTAGGACATCTAAGAGTGTTTTGTTTTTATTACGACTGTGGATACACCTAATAGCTTATCTCGTTACTGTGCTTTTCATGGTGTATACTCAATTATAATATGCATTACTATAATGATTCCAGATTTACAATATTTTATATAAACTTGAAACTTAAAAATTTATAACTCTGTCGAAAAGAAAAACAAATTGATTCTTAAAGGGTTTCATTAAAACAGATGACAGGTCTCAAGGGTCATTTGTCCCTTCAGAAAATAATATTGACCAAAAATACAAAAGCTTGTTTCAATAATGTTAGTTTTGTATGTTTGCAATATTACCTTAAAAATTAGGCTAGAGGATTTTCCAAAACACCCTGGTTAAAAAGGAGGTAATTTGGTGATCTATATCACCATTTAACATAAAATAAAGTGAAATCACGTGACTGAGAAATACATTAACACTTTACAAAATGAATGAACGTAGTAAACAACAATACTTTATGATGAAACTAAAGTAATAATATCTATACACTATATAAAGATTACACTATTATGCAAAATCTAATTTTGCAAAGATCACAGAAATCAACGATTTTTTATTTACAACATAAAAAAGAAAATGTCAAAATTTCTATTGAGGTTACCCTAGAAATCACGGACATATAATACAAAATATAAATAACCTCTAAGGATTAAAAATTAAATCTCAACTGTACATAAAGTCTATATAAGATTTTTTTTTGTTCAACTTTGCATTTTTTTCTTTAACACACCATAATTTTTGGATACCTAGATGCAGTGTTTTAATTTACTGTTAGCTATTAAAATGAAACAAAAATACTAACCTAGTTATACTGAAGGCCTATCAAAAAATGTGTTCTATTATTAAGTGCACAATGTGAAGAAATTCGTTCCTATCATTTTATCTGCGGTTCGCCAAACTTTGCTCGATAAATATCAACCTCTCAAGGAGTACAGAAAACTTAACGTAAAAGACTGATCCAAGAATTGGAAGCCAAATTACTTATTTACCTGGCTAAGAAGCTGCACTATCTATAATTGACGAATGATAACAGAGTGCAGAATAACATTAAAAGCAACAAGAAGGGTACAGTGCGATGACGAAAAATAACATTCAGTGTGAAACTAGTTTGTTTAAGATACTTTGGAGTTTCATATTTCAGCGTTGTAATGATATTGCCTGACTAAATTATTTGGAAAAGCTCGAAACCTCATAAAATCCTTTGTGAGAAAATTATAGCAAATATCATGTTAACAATCTTAGTTTGAACGTTACTAAAAAAATAGAACTGCACAGCGAAAATAGTTTGCAAAATAGTAGAAACGTAAGCATGGAGGGGAAGTTATTCATTTAAACAAATTTTTATTGATATTAAAAACACTTAATACACTAATACATTTTCTAGATTAGTTTGTCTATTATAAAGGCATTTGTAGTCAAAATCATAAAAAAAGTAAGTCGTTCAAAACAACTTAAATCTTCATTAAAGGTTAGAAAAATTAATGAGTTACTCGCTGGATTGAAATTTAAGAATTTTAGTTTCGATATTACCTAAGCCAATGATTTTTTCCTGTAATATTAGGAAAAGTAATGCTAATATAATCTTTTCTGTTGGCTTTGAGATATAGCACTTGTATAATAAATACTCATAAAAGAGTAGTTTAATTGTTTAAGTAATTAATTGACAAAACAAATTACAAAAAAAAATTTACACTGCATATAGGTATCGTTATTAGAACCAACAAACTTTTAAGAAAGACTTAAAATGCAAACACCGCATATCGTAAAAACTGTTAAGGAGTTTTTTTTTTTATCACATAATAGAGTCTGTAATACCTTAATTCTACGGTCACACCAAATATAACACCGAAACAGTTTAGGCGCACATTTTTTATATATTATTCAAAATATTGTTTATTTTTGAGGATAATAGAATTATATCTAATGAAACACTTATCAAACCCAAGTGAAGTATAAAAAATAATACCCGTATCCAATATACAATAGTTTGCTTAAACCCTTTTATTGCATATTGCCCTAAAACTTCTTTTTATCCAAATATATTATAAAGTATATATATTAATATTCTAGACTTTTATACACAATTTCATGTGTAATTTCAAAAAGCCATATTACATGGTATAATTCGTTAAACATTGAGTGTGTTATACTATTTTTTGAAAGAAATAATCGATAACATAACAGCTGTAGTAGTAAAACCAATATCAGAAATAAAAATAACATTCTTGTATACCTTTTCATATTATTATCACCAACCAAAGGTAGCCAACCTCTAATTGGTAATATTAATATAATGTTTTCAAAAACTTTAAAATAGGCAATTTTTCTATGTAGCAAAATATTTAGGGCATATGAATGGTTTAAAATCCCGAATTTTAGAGGAATCAAAATGATATAACCTAAATAAAATCCAATGTTACTTAACAAATAATAATGAAATATACATGTTAAACTGAAAATGTCTAGAGTTGGTGTTCGCGTAAGCCTAAATTTATGTTTTTACGCTAGTAACATGTAGATATAGATATATTTAATTTATCCGGCAGATCGAAATTAAAATGGTATTTCTGATGATCTAGGGGTAATCAATAATCTATACAGTATCAATATAAAGTGTATTCCAGCCAATATAGCCAGTGAAATAAATTAGGTAATAAATAGTCGACTGTTATTTTTAATTGTTTTTTTTTTCAAACACTTTTTGTAATGGGTATACCCATTAATAATGTTCCTCGGCTATATGTCAGTAATAAAGGTATAAACTTGAAAAAAAATTTTGAGTGGCCCAAAAAGAAATGCTGGAAATTATTTTGAAGTTCATTGCTCACTCATTCATAATTTAAATCAGCAGTAATATAAAATTCTATTTTCGCTAAAAAACTTCTAATAACGTGGGTATAAAGCTAAAAATATTTCATTAATATTCTGTAAAGATATTCCTACAAAAAGTTTCAACAGAAATTTCGGTCAGATGTCAAATAAAGTGGTGGGGGGAATTTTTAACTTCTGCGAAAAATTAAAAAATATAAAAAATGAATCGGTCTACCCAGAGCTGACTTTCAACTATTTTTCTCAATAAAGTTAAAAACTTCCCCAGTACTTTAGTTGGACAGAAATTTCTATCAAAACTTTTTTGTACGGATATCTGTACAGAATATTACTATAATATTTTTATTCCCGCGTTATTGGAAGTTTTTTAGCGAAAATAGAATTTGACTTTTCGTAGCTGCAACGCCCTCTAGCGGCTGAGTAATAAACTTTAAAATCATTTCCAGCATTTTTTTGGGCCACTTTTATAACAATTTTTGTTAGATACTTCCATTATTAGGGGCTGATGGATAGCCAAAGAACATTATTAATGAGAAAGTCTATTTGCGTGCTCTCTTATCTGTATTAAGTTTAAATCCGTGTAAAATTACAACTTTTTTATTCTTCTGTATTGTCATACTTCAAATTTAAATGCAATTATAAACTATTAGAGAATGCGATTTATAAGAGGAATCATATAAGTATAATCTTATGTTTAGTAAACATTCTAAGGTGTGCTGTGAAATTATTCTTGAACTGTTTAAATTTGCGTACTTTCCAGAGCGGTCTGTTGTTTGAAGATAGAGAAGTTCAAAAATTAGTTTATTGGTAGCCCTTACAGAAATACCATTTTTCAGAAAAATTCCAAACGCATAAAAACACTTTACAAAAATAGATCAAAAACACTTAAAGTCTAAAAAATGGCTTAATGAATCATCTTATGAATTTTCAAAATTTTACCTAATCGTTGTTTAACAGTCTTCATCCCTTTTCTGGGCTTAGGCGCAGCCGCCGAAGTGCTGCTTACCACTGTCGCAGGTGGCGGCGGCGGCGGAGGTGCGGGCTTAATTATTGGACTGGTAAGGGTACCAGTAGATGGCAGCAACATTGTACCAGCAAGTGCTGAAGGTTCAGCTTTTGGCTTGAGCTTTTTGCGACGATATTGTCGTTTCGCTGCTGCTAAAGAATTCTAAAAAAAAAGTAATCATATTCATTTCAAAGAATGCTTAAATTAGATTAAGCTATGATAAAAATGTTAAAATTTAGTGACGCAAAAGTAACCCAAAAAAGTTACTTGTAATAGGCCTTAATTAGTAATAATATGTACACTGAGTTTCGGCCGGAAAACTTTTTTAAATCTACACCAATGCCTTTAAAATATTTCTTGACATCGTTTTATACATTTTGAAAAATTTTTAGATATGCAATAAATAAATACTGGCATTATTGATGGTTATGAAAAAAAATGGCAAATAAACCTAATTTCGGTAAAGCGCATTTTTGCCATTTATATGTGTGTAGTTTCAGTTGAACGTGGTACTAAAAACAATAAACTTTTTTACATATACTTGCAGTCTATAATGGCCCAAAACATTCGTGAAAATAAAAATTTATCAGCTGAGGAATGTGCTGTTGCCATAGCACTTGTGGAAGAAGGCTTGTCGCAAGTTCAAGTAGCTCTTCGATTCGGAGTCTACGGTATCCAGAGCACTGGCACGATATCGGGAGACTAACACCAATCGAAGAAGACCTGGACAGGGACGTAATTGGTTGACAACCGATAATCAAGACCGCATTTTGCGATTGCAGGCGTTACGAACTCGATTTGTTACAAGCACTTCACTCCAGCAGGCATTTTTCCATAGGTATAATTTCCAGATTAGTCAAGATACAGTGCTAAGAAGGTTGGCAGACGGCGAAATTACTCCCTATTGTGCTGCAACTAGTCTCCTTTTAACCGCAGACCATCGAAGGCAACGTCTTCACTTTGCCCGAGATCATTTAAACTGGGGAGCGCGTGAATGGAGTAATGTCTTGTTTTGTGATGAGTCAAGATTTTGTCTTTTTAGTGATCACCGTCGAAGAAGAGTATATCGACGCGATATGCCCAGTGTAACATGGAACCGTTAGTTATGGTGGAGATTCTGTCATGGTATGGGGTGGCATTAGTTTGGAGGCCCACAGGGAATGCGTCATAATTGATAGAGGTCGTCTGACAGCTGATCGAAACATTAGAGATATTTTATTTATGCACAATAATGCACGCCCACACGTGGCGAGAGTGGTACAAAATTATCTCCAGGAAGTAGAAGTTGCAACTTTACCTTGGCCAGCAGAAGAAGTCCAGACCTTAATCCCATCGAGCATTTATGCGAGAATATGGGTCGAAGTGTTCGGACTTAACAGCCTCCACCCCGAGGCCTAAATGAACTATCATTAAGGCTGATTGAAATATGGGATCAGATAGATCAGGATACAATCAGAAACCTGATCTTAAGTATGCCAAGAAGATGTGAGGCAGTTATTGTGGCTAGGGGAGGCAATACACGTTATTAAACATTAAAATTGTATTTTTTTTGCAAATTTTAAAATAATATTAAAAAAAAATCTATAATTTTTATTTAAAAAAAATGATTTTACTAATTTGTTGCTCAAAAATATTAAGAAAGATTAAAAAAAAATCCATTGGCGTCATTTAACACAAATTATATGGCCAGTCTTTCAAAATTTTAAATTATGCGTTAATTTTTCGGTGCCGTGTATTTAATAATCACAAAATAATAAACCGAATAGAAAAAATTAATGTTCTTTAAAGGTTATATCTAACAAAATAAATTGTTTAAATTTAAAAGCCATTTAAATCTTCATACCTTAACAGTCCCATCACCAGTTCTTTTGGCAGCAGCGGCCTCGAGTACCTTTTCAACAGCTTGTTTCTTGGTACCTTCTCTGGCCGGACGGTTCATTTTAGGCAAAAGCGGACCAACTCTCGCCTTGGGGTTCCATGCTTCATCTGTTTTACTGCGGCCTCTTGGTTTAAATATATGCATTTCTTCGTCGTCCGAGTTATCCAAAGAAGGGTAAACTAAAATATGAAAGCATAAATTAAAGTTAGTAACAATGTTTTATTTTATATGAGACTTACTGTAATCTTCATCTTGATGAACATTAGTAACGTCTTCTTCAGAAAACTGTGGGTATCTACTTCGACTTTTACTTGCAGGTGACCAATTACTTATGGATAGCATTCCCGCTATTGCTTCAGAAGTAGATGGGGATGTACTACCATGTGAACTACCCCTAAAGAATTGTTACATAAAGTAAGAAAAGTATACTTAAAACCTTACGCATATCTTTTTGTCATTTAGCATCAAATTAACTCAGATAACTCTAAATAACTGAAAGAAGCTAACCTCATATACAAAAATCACTATACAAAATACTTACGGTACTGAAAGAGATGCTTGCAATAGAGATTCAATTCCATTTGTACTTATATTTAGCGAAGGCAGTTTCTGCTTATTCGGCACAGATTTTATGACTAAAAATAAAGCAATGTGATTTATTTCTCTGTACGTAGCTACAATTTTTTTTAAGTTTTAGTAACAATTGACCTGAAACCAGTTTCAGCTCTGAACCATCCCAGCTAAAGTATTCATAGATTCATAAAAAAATCAGTAATAAGTATACATATTTTCAAGCAACATCGCATTAAAAATGTAACATAAATGCACAGTGTTTTAATGTGACGAGTATTGTAATATGTTTTTATTTACTGAAATTTGCCCCATTTTAATGGTAATGCTTTATTCTCATAAAATAAAGTATTATATTTTTTTATATAATTGCTAATAAAAAAAGACTATTATAGATTTCTGTAAGTTATAAGTTTCTATGATTCAATTAAAAATATTATCCTAAAAAATAACTGGGTGTAATTTAATAACTTAGTTAATTTGGGTTTTATATAATAGTAAGGCGAAGTTTATGCTACAAAAGTATTAGTAGTACTACATGTTTCCCCGCATAAGAAATTATTAAAATGAACTAATAAAAAAGGTATTTTACCTAGGAGAAATTTTCATTCCTCTGAAAAAATGTGTTTACTTTTTACCAGAATTGGATCATTTTAGGTCAATATTAGAAACAACTTTTTACTTCTTAGTTTATTACCTTAGAATATTAATACACTAGAATAAACATTGCCTGTTTTGGATTGAGCGCAACATCTAGACAGGGGGCAGAGGGGATATTTTGTTGATAAACATGCTTGGTATTCAATGTTGCCAGTGATTACACAATTTTAACAGAAGAAACGAAAGTGATATAATAAATTATTATAATTAGCAGAAACTGAATTGCATTCTTTTTATTATAAAGCAAAAGAAAGAGTGAAACTTAATAACCAATACTATTTTATACTACATTTACACTAAACACTAATAATAATTAATATTTTTAATTTGGATTCTTTAAATCATCAAATTTCCACACACAGCAGTAACGCTGTAGATTTTGCCCAGAAATATTCTCGCGATAAAGGTATTTGGCAACTGCGCTCGTTGTTTACTTTTGGATGGTGCACATTTCCTACAGTATTAGTATTAAACGGATGTATTGAGTGGTTTCGGTGCGTTTTTTTTTAATTAATATTAAGACTAAAAACTCCCTTTTTGCTAAAAAATGATAAAGAAGTTTGAAGTGGGTCACATATATTGGAAAAAAGGAAATTTAAATCGTTCCTTTCACATGCGAGTTAGGTGTCAATTGTGTCATCCTTCTACGTTATAATATTATAAAAGACGGCATATTTGTGAAGTATCTATTATAGTTTTGGATGCCAAAATATTAATAAAAATGTGTAATGAAGTATATTAGTATAATCTAGCAAATTTATTGCTTATTCGAACCCGAAATGCCGCAAAATTGTGCAATGTGTGCAAAAATGAAGGTAGTGCCTGGCCGATATCCAGCACCTAAAATCGAGAGGGCAACATATTTATAGTCGGCATCCATTACAATATAATGCCCGTATCTCCTGGAATTCCAAAGGAGTTTTAATAATTTTTTGTCTAGATCTTAACAATGGATGACTAAATGGATTTATAGTGGGTATAAACTGCGACAAACTAAGGAAGCTAATTAAAAGGTTAACTTCTAAAGGTTTTGAATTAAATTTTTTTCTGTAATATATAATAAATATCTATAGTCGGATTACCACTACCACTAGGAACAGATGGAGTAAATGATGTGCGCGAAATATAGGCCCGCCCATCGATGCAACCTTGGCAGATTTAGACGAGGAGAATTATGCCTACTTATTTTTAATTATTTTACCGTACAGCTTTGCTTTGTAAGAAGCTTTTTTTAAAATATAATACGGTCGCCTGTAAAATGGGTCCAAACCGATTTTGAGGTTGTGCCGGGTAATGATATAATAATCTCTTTTAAGTATTTTGTTATGCAAAGTTATGTTAATATATTGGGGTTTACCGAAAAGGGATAGGTAATCCTTTTAAGTAATCGTGCCAGGTCAAACATTTAGGGTGTAATTGGCCAGGTTCATCAAAACCGAGCGCTATTTGAGCACTGGAAGTTTTGCCTATAATAGTAAGGACCAATAAAAATTGTCATACCTGAGCAACAATCGAGCGCTCAGGGAGCGCTTTTTTCTGATGAACCCGGCCATTATAAAAATATAATTTTATGATCATAATCTGGTTTTGAGAATTACTTAAGTAGCTTTTATCTTTTTTTTAAATATATGTTTTAAAATGAAAGAAGGAATAACAAGTTAGGAGCTGCGCTGGTAGGCCTGTGAGATTTAAATTTATAGATTGAATATAAGTATATACTTGTTCCTTATTTAAAAAAGGAACAAATACTACATTTATTTGAATACATTTTTTACACATTATGTTTGTAATTATGTAAAAAATTAAAATTATTTTTTACCTAGGTAACATTATTGAAAATAACATTTTTGTTTTTCTTTTTGATGAATGGAAAATCCAATATATTAATTTAATATGTTAATTTGATATTTGATTGATTATTAAATAATCCAATATGTTAATTTGTTAACAAACAAATTAACAAAAAAATAAACACAATCTCAACTTTTCAATATATAGCAGAAAATTCAACCAAAACGATCTAAAGCCCTCGACTAATAAAATTAAATAAAACCCCAAGTCATGAACCCTATCGAGGCTCTAGGCCACACCTCCGGCGCAGAACGATCACGTGACCACTCCATCTGTTCGGTAACCCAAGTATAAACGGATTTAGGATGGTTGCAAACCTCTACAAACGAATGTTTTTTGATTAAAAATTATTAAGTAAGATGTTATAAATGGCTATAACTGCCAAAGGATATGGATAAAACTTTTCCTTATAGCCGTTAGGAGTTACATAGCCCTTTATATTTTTTAACATCTAACAATTCAATAATTTTTTACCAAAAAACTTTTATTTGTAGAGGTTTGTAACCTCAAAATCTCAAATGCGTTTAGATATTTATTATAGAAAAAAGATTAATTAAAATCCTTATTCTAATTTATAATTAATTCGACTTTTTAAGTAATTTGTACAAAAAAGCTTTAGTTTGTAGAGGTTTATAAACACTATAAATCGATTTAGTTATTGACTGTTAATATCTGGACAAAAAAATATTAAAATTTCTTAAGAATTTCAGGAGACACGGGCATTATATTGATTAAATAACAGCGGGCGCGGACTATAAATGGTTTGCTGGCAAGCGACATATGCTCCGTTCTAGATGTTGGTTGTTGGATATAGATCGGGCGTTAGCTTAACAGATATGAAAAAATATCTAGAAAAACAACACAAAGTGGCAACATCGGATACGTGCATTGTAAACATAGAGGTATTCTACCGTGCCAAGTTTCTTTTTTTTATTAACTTTTTTGTCAGGAATCTTTTTTTTTATTCTGAAAAATTTGTTGATTGCTCTCAAAGTATATATTATAGTGTACTATACCGACTATATACAAAGTGAGTATATAGTCAGCAAATAAATGAAACTTTTAAAGAGTACACTTTTACCTGTTACAAAATACAATACTTTAAAAAAATATGCAGTGGATTAAGAAAATTATAAATTGAATGAAAAATTGGAAAGTCGATTTGACATCATTGTCTGAGAGATGGTGAACTCAAACAACCTCGTCTATGGTTTGCAGCTAGGCTCATTCTAGGCATTTAATGTTCTAAGTTTATTACTTTAAAACAAGATTGAAAATTTTTAACTGAATACATTTAAATTTTTTAAATTAATTTCTAAACAAACCCAAAAGTTCGTATTTGTTGGGTCGGTAAGCAGGTCAGGATATACAATGGAATTATTTAAAGTGGCGGCAACTTCAATAGCATTAACTATATGTATTTATTATTTTTTTAAAGTAGATATATATATTTTAGAAACAGTTTTTACAACTTAGTATACTGGGTGCGACTAGAATAAAATGAATTAATAACCAGATTGCATATATTACTGTTAGCAATGGTAAAGAAAATTATTTTTAATATTTATCAAAATTAAATACGCCTCTCTAAATAAAAAAAATTATAAATATATTAAGTTTGCCATTTATTGCTGCGACTAAAAATAATCAAGAAATTATAGGACTGACATAAGAGTTACCTAAGATAATACGTTTTTTTTGTGGATCCTTCTTAAGTATAGAAAAATAGGATTTATCTTCTACGCCTATATCTACATTATATCTATCTTCTATTTCTAGATCTAGACTAGATACATCTGTATCTACACTAGATCTGTTTTCTAGCTCACTTGCCGGCACTTCGTCATCTTTTGGGAAAGGATACACAGATAAGGAGTAGGTAAGGAAGTGGTGAATTACTTATAGTGATTGCAAGTTAATAGCCTCAACTATATATTTTTTATTTTGTCTAAGGCAACAGAGAGTTTGTTCAATTGCTTATTTTTACCGATAGACTATTATAAATTCGTTAGTAAGCTTTAAACTATGAGAGAATGTTTAAATAAATTTTTTAAAATTCCGAAGGTTGATAAAACCTATCAAAACTGAGTAGCATAAGAATGTTATTGTTATTATTTGAGCATTTCTAAGGAATATGCCGGATTAAACAATGTTGCTCACAATGCAGGTCACAAAAAAAAATACTTATTCATAATGATTATTAAATATGAATTCCTTAGATCAAAAAATAAAAAATATAGTAAGTTTATTGCTAATAACATTGGTACGACTAAAAAAAATAAGAAAATTAGAAATAGGAGGAAGAGAAAGAGAAGTTACCTAGGATAATTCGTTTTTTTTCTGGATTGGTCTTAGTTATAGAGTAATAGAATTCATCTTCTATGCCTATATCTAGATTAGATCTGTCTTTTACTTCTAGATCTAGACTAGATACATGTTCCACGTCTCTATATAGACTAGATCCATCGCGTACCTCGTTCGACTGCATCTCGTCGTCTTTTGGTAGATGATGTAGAGGAGAAGGAAGGAAATCATAATAAGGAATAAGAACAGATTTTAATTTTTGGACTGCAATTTTAAATATTTCAAATCAATTATATTTTACCTGGCAATCTTGTTTTAATAGTTTTTTTCTTCTTCTTAGGCTGCGGCAATGGATTTTCATCTATAGTAAAATTTAAACACCCATCATCTCTATCGCTATCATCATGAAAATCGTAGACATCTTTGTTTTCAAAATTTTGATCAAACGGATCTAATGGCATATTAACGTTTACGTTCATTATGAGGTTTTCTGGGGGAACTATTGCTGGTGGAATTATATCTTTTCCTCTGCAAACAAATGTAAAAAGAAATGAATTGTTTTTGTTTGACGTGTTTTTTTAAAAGTTATTAAGGGGGTGGTTCGTTTTGAAATGAAAGTACTGTATATATACATAAAGTTAAAAAGTACGTCCTTGTCAAGAACATTCGAATCTAAATCAAATTAATAAAAAGCTTCCTTATAGAAAAAATATATAGGGTGTGTTTTAAATAAAATGCATGTTATATCATTTTTCGTATAGTATTAAGACATTGTCAGATATTTTAAATCGCCGAAAAGAATGATCAGTCAAAAATTATATCGATGTATAAAATGGCTTGCTTACCCTAATTTAAACTTTAACACAGTTCCACCTTTACACTCAGGAGCCACAGACTCCTGAGAACGATCACTAAACGGCAAGCTCCACATTTGATTGTTATCCATACTTGGCAAGGGATTGTCATTGTACACTACTGGAGGTAATTTTGTCATATTGGATCTTTCATATGGAAAAGTGGCTGGTTTTGGGAGTGTAAGTTTTAACTTTGGACCGCTGTTTTGTGATTTGGAATACGAAGGTTTAGAATTAAATTCTGAAGCTGGTACTGGCATGTACTAAAAGAGAAATATAAAAAGATAGTAGGGTCCAAAATTTTAGATGCTTACATCAAAATTAAAACTTCTGGGAGATAAAGAATAATCTACAAAATCTTTATTTATTGGTTTTCTCCTTTTCCTTTTAGATTCTCTCTCTGGCTTTGGTGGATTTAAATGGTTGATAATTCTTTCTGCATGCCGAATCTCTTTACCTATGTCTTTAAGTAGTTTTGGTATATTTATATCATATGGTAGCTGCTCTCTTACACTCATGTTGTACTAGAAAATCGGTGAATATAATATTTATCAAAAACCTTTGAATTAGGCGACTTACATCTTTTTCATTGTTCCAATGTTTAATAGCTTGTTGAAGTGTTTTTAAGCCACTCAACAAATTCTCAGGCGCTCCTACCCCACCGCCGGCCTGCATGTTTATTTTGATGATTTCCTCTAATAATTTTGCAGCAGCAAATAAATTGATTGTTATAAAATTAGGATACAGATATTTTTTATCTGTTTTAGTTTTTCTTTCAATTTCGTAGCAATTTAGCTGCATGCTTATATTGTAATGGTGAAGAAAATTTCCGCCAAATACCAGCGAGTCAACTGGAGTATACACTGCATGTATCCACCCTGTAGGTATCAACATTGTTTGGCCCTGCCTAAGGGTATATTTGTAACAACAATCAATCTGAAAACAATAGTTTATATATGCTCTAAAGGGTTTTTTATTTATTTAGGTACAAATGGGTGTGTATTTATACTATTTTTATAGTAAAAGCTATTAAAAAAATATGTTATTTTTAACCACACCAAGTTCGTTATCTACCATGTCAGACATTAGAGATATAAATACATATATAAATATAAAACGCCGCACGAAGAAATCCACGTAAGCATCCAAAAATTTAATCTTTCTTTTTAAATTATTTTTTATAGACTGAGCTGATTTTTAATGTAGTCTTCCACTTTCAACTACTCCTGCACGTCTCACATGCGTATGCAGCCGGGCCTTCGTATATGCTCATTTGAGAAATCATACGACCTTTTCAAGCTGTCCTGTACAACTTTTCTTTGGACGCTTAGGTGGGTTTCTTTATGCGTATATGCATATATTCAAAATTTTCAATATATATATATGTATAATTGTGGTCCACTAAACTAAAGGTCACATAGAGCACTTGCACAAGTCTTTTTCGAGTTTTAAATAAAATAAATGCACCTATATTTCAGTAAAGGGCCAACTTTAAATAACTTCAGTTTTAGTATTTTAGTAAGGCATTTCAAATCCATTTCCAAACCTAACCAAAAGTTGCTGAATTTAACAAGACAACCTTGACAAAATTGTTGACAGATAAAACTAACGACCTAACAATTGTAAGTACTTCAGAAAGGGATGATTTCGGACAATTTTTCAAGACAACAAACGAATTCTTCCACGTTCTATCAACACCGTAGAGGGAACAGAAGTTTATCAACATCGTAGAGAGAATTTCTTGAAAGCCTATTTGATTACAAATAAAGTGAGTCCCAAAAGTTATGTCTAAATTTATTTCAAATAAAGCGAATTTTGCAAAAACGTTCGGATCCGTCGATTTTTATTTCAAGTTGCATTTTTTTGTACGAGAGGTTTGTATATACATGGTTGCTCAAAAATAAATTTCGACCATCAACTTCGTTTTCAAATTAAAGCACCTTTTTTTATTTCATTTTTGAATTTTGCGTGGAATTATATGCACTATGTATGTTTCATGCATCTTGCCCTATACCTAAAGTCAACAAATAACGAAAAAAACATGATTAATGTAACAAATAATAAAATAACAAAAATTCAATAAATGTTCAAAATGGTTGCCATTGACGACTTGGCAATATCCAAGGTAATCAATAAACTGTCGTTGCAGATTTTCAATCATTTCCCGAAAAATCGACGGGTTCGAGCGTTTTTGCAAAAGACCCATCGCTTGATTTTAATTGAATTTAGACTTTCGGGACGCGCTGTATATGGTGTTTATTTAAAAAAAGTTTAATAACGCAAAAAGAGAAGACAATTTAGAAGCTCACACAAACTTTCTTAACAAAATTAAATTTGAGTACAGGGAAAATTTAAAGAATTTGCAAGCATATACTATACAAAATTCTCCATTATGGTAAGTTAAAACAAGCCTAATTGCTTTAAACAGTAATAAAATTGTATAAATCACCTTTTGTGCAAAATTTCTAGTGCAAGCCTATACTTAAAGTGTATAAGATGTAAAGCCTGCTATTTTCTTTAAGTTTGTAAAATTATTCAAATGAGATAAAAAAGAAAAAACAGTTTATATTTACCAAAAACCTATAAAAATATTTTTATTTTGTGGGACACATTTGTAGGCCACCAGCTTTTATTAGCATTATAAATGCAATATAAAATCTCTACTTCATCTGAATCTCATAAAAATCATAATCACATAAAAATAAATCAAGCACAATTGTCTTACCTGATCTCCAAAAAAAGTTTCACTCTGATTAGTGGAAGTCATCCACTGAGAATATAACGTTAAATTGGCGGGCGTTGGTTTAACAAAATAAAATACCTTTTCCCCCCTTAGTACATGATACCACACACTAGTACCCCCAAAATCTATGTGAAAATCGGTGTACGAGTCTTTAACACTCATAAGGCAGTACTTTTGAACTTGGGGCCTGCCCTCAATGTTGTCTGGCCACATGGTGGTTGCCCAGTCTAGTTTTCGAGCAAGTACAGGGGGTTCTATTATGTGAGTCATCCTACAAAAATTATTTTTTTTGTTTCTTTTTTTAAATTATATTTTTATGTATAATTATAAATTATGTTATAATTTTTTGATTTGATATTGGAACTAGGAAGTTATACTATCATAGCATGGTAGAATAGAATATATAAAATTTCATTTGTGTTTTTATTATTCTATCTATAAATAGTTAGATTCACTAATGCGAAACCGACGGTTCGTAAATTACTTTAAGATTATTATTACCTGAGCCAATTATGTATAAGGCATATTATCATAAATGTAAGCAACTGGTAAAAATATTTTAAAATAAAAATCATGTCAATATTCCACCCACAAATTTCATAAATCATGAACAGAAAAACATCGCCAAGCCTGCATACAGGGTGCCTCTATAATTCGGTCGGAATTGACACCGCATTTTCCCGAAAATGTGAAAAATGTAATATCCTGCGTATTTTTACATAAATCAAAAGATAATAATTTTGAAGTTACTTGGACAAGTATAAAAACTAAAAACGTTTAGCACGCGGCGTTTTCTTTATAAGGCATTGGCGTGTATATAATTTTTGTTTCTCTGGTTTAGTATGTATAGTAAAAATGTTTTTTTGCAACCTACAAAAACATTTATCAATTCACGCAAAAATCGTGGTTAGATTTAATGACAAATATTTTTTTAATTATAACAAAAATTATCAATAAAAAATAAAATGTTGAGTAAAAATGCAAACAAATTCGAAAAAATAGTAGGTGGTTCGTTGTAACACGGGTATAAAATTATGTCGCCGCCTTGCTGCAATAGAACATTGTTATACTTGCCTCCGCTGATATTTGATTTTGATAAGCCCAAAAATTCCCACTGAACAATGAAATTTCATTGTTGAGCGGAATTTTTTGGTCTTATTGAAAACAAATATAAGTGAAGTTAACTACATATTCATAATTTTGCACCCAACATTTTTTACGTTAAAAAATGCTTACCTATTCAACATCACTATCCATCTCTTCAGAACTGGATTCGTTATTGGCATTAATTATAATTGGATTAATTCGCGGTAAGATGCAGTATTCGCCTTCTACACTTTTAACGTGGGATACACAGGTAGTCTATAAATTGGTTTTGTCGATTTCTTGAATGACCGTTCGTATATTGTCTAGCACGGATGCGCTTAATCGCGGTGTTTGATTAATTTTACGCAACTGTTTCTTAATTGCTCCCCAGACCATCTCAATAGGATTAAAAATACAATAATATGGAGGCAATTGTAAAATCGAGTGGCCATGCGATTCTAAAAAACTGTCTAGAAAATATTCATTTTTGAACTTTTGCTCCTTTATTATTGCTAATAATATTTTTTTGTAGCCTTTAAAGGGACTTGCATGTTTTTGCTCATCATAAATTTCACTATATCAGCCTTTTTACTACTAGTGTTGGGGACTCTGGCGTCCGGCTTTATGCTGGAATGATATGAAGCATTATCCATTACTATGACAGAATTGGACTTAAGGTTCGGAAAAAGCTGTTCTTCCGCCCATTTTTCGAAAAGATTGGCTGTCATGTCTTCGTGGTAATCTGCTGAAGATTGTTTTATATTTTTGACGTTAAAAAATGACGTTATAAATAATAGAACGCAATACAAGTTAATATTTTACTTATATTCGTTTATTTGAAGAAAAATTAAAAAAAACAATAATAAAACATATAAAATAATTGCATTTCCTTTTGTTAAGCGCGCGACTCTGCTTCCTATTCCCGGCCCGTCCACAATTCAATCCCAGCAGCATCGAGAAAATCTCGTATCTTTGTCTGTTTCACGTTATCCGCGCCGAACTTGCCTATCTTTATCTGACAAATATTGATTGTTGAACGGCCCGGAGGCTGTCGAAAGACTCGAATCGTAAATATATATGGGAATCGATCACTACATATCGTAATATATTTTGCAGTTTATTTTAATGCGTATATGTAGTATATTGATTGTATTTTGTACATACTCACTTTTGGAGCTAGACCAAGTAACTTCACCTAAAATATACCTACTTAATTTACAATAAATGAGCAAAAACTCCCCATTTTATTCAATACATTTCTAAGTACACTGAAGCACGTGTCTTGTAGCTATTAAGACTGATCTTTCATCTATTGTTCCATTATTTGCTTAATATGCGTTTGAAATTCACCAACAGTTCTGTATTTTGTTTATATACTTCATTCTTTATGTAACCCCAAAAATAAGAGTCGAGAGGTGTTAAGTATGATGACCTAGGTAGCCAGCGAATCGGGCCACATGTTGCAATCCATTTATCGTTTAACAGTCTATTAAGTAATATTCTTACATCATTTAGCTGATGAGGAGGTGCTTTATCCTGGTGGAAATACATTTGTTGACGTCTATCCAAGTTAAGATTAACCAAAGAATCTTTCCGCGCTCCAGATATTATAAGGACAAGTCAATATATCTCTTTCTGGTTAAAGTTACATCATAAAACACATGTCCTATTATTTGGCTTCCTATTAAGCCGCACCAACCGTTTATACTAAATTGAATTTGAGGGTTTCTGGGATCAGTAAGATAACGATTTTCTTGGAACCAATCGTGTACATTTTTACGGTTAATTATAACTTTCTTTGCAAAATGAGCTTCGTCGTTCAAACTTATAATTTAAAATATTATCATTTTCTGTACAGAATAAAAAAAGTATCTTCGGTTTGGCAAGTTATGAGTCTGGAATCTCTGGCGGTCTTCTAGTGCTCTGTCACTATTTTTTTCGGCATACAAGGTAATATTTGTTGAATTAATTTAGTAGTTTTACCGCAAGTCGTATTTTAATATTTTCATTCGTGCCTAAGCATTGTTCTTTTGTATACTGGAGTCGCTTTCAACTTTTAGACCTGATGATGTTTTTGAGCGAAACACGTATTATAGTTTTTTAAAATAAACATACCTACTCTGAGACCGTTGACTTTGTATCCCTTCAATCTCTGAATATCTATAAGGTAACATATTTAGATTCTACACAACCTTTGCTAATGCATTCATTTATTTTAATAGTAATTTATTTCATCAGTATTTATTTATTTTATTAAATCGCTATGGCTATTCTCATTTTATTATTGAAAAAAATGACTACTTATTTTGCTCTTAAAAAGTTCCAGCCAATTTAGCAAATTTTTTAATATAGCTATATAAACTTTTTTATTAAGAATTTTTTTTTCCATTTATGTAACAATATACAGAAAATTCCATTTAACAAAAGTACATTTTTCACATTTTCTCGAAAACGCGATGTTCATTTTGTTTCTGTTTTCATCATTTTAATCAGCAGAAAAAATCCTACTACAAGGTTTAAGGTTATAGATTGCTAATTTACCCGACCCTGTATCTTAAATATTGACAAAGTTACCAATATTGCTGACTTAATCGGAGCCATCCTATATATATATATACACAGGGAGGCGCATCGAAAACGAAACAAAAGCATTTATTGGCAGTTTTTTTTTTTGGAACAACACTTGATTTTGTTTTTAAGGGAGACAAGTTTGGTGAAAAAACATGTGCAGCCCTCTGGGTGGGGGGTGACACTACCCCTAAAATCTTAAATTGAGAGCGGGGTCGAGTGATAACTTATTTTAAAGACCTTTCAATTAATTTCCTTTATAATGATGTAAAATTAATGTACCTCCATTCAGTAATTTTGGAGATTATATTATATATGCGAGGTATACGAAGCATGTTCCAAATTCGAAAGGTCACGCAAGCAAGATTCAAACAAGTGGTGCCTATTAATCTTTATTAAAATAAATGAATTAAAAAATAAGCAAAAAGCGTTTTAAATGCCTTCTATTGTTTCCAAAATTATTTAGTCATATAAAAAATGAAAGCTAACTAAAAAGGTTGAAGGGAAAATTTAACGGGGTACTTCTTCAGGAATATTTTTATACATTTGTATAATTGTATACCATACCATTTTTATATACAAACTTACCCTGTATTAGAAAACTCCAAGCTGACAACATTAAATATCCTTGTTCGTCCACTATTTATAACATAATCTACAAAATCTCCTAAAGTCATCCGGACATTTGATTGTCGACAAACGTCGATAACATCTATTTCTTTGTCATCTCCTACTAATTTTAAAACGTCAATATAAGAAAAATTTTCCGGAGGCATTATCATATCTAAGCCATCTTTATTAGGAATAATTATGGGTTTGTTAAAGCCTTTGCTATTCAGAAACTCTTCTGTAAGTTCATGTCCACCAATATGGACGCATATATCATCTGCTGGAGTAAAATGTCGAGATCGTAATTCTAAAATGAAAGCAGGCGTTCCTGTCTGGACCGGTTTGCCAGCAGCATTTTCATCCCAATAATCATGCCGATGCGTATTCTGATAGGTTTTGTCTGAAACAAAAAAAAAATTAAAAATGTATACAAACAAAAATTTTAAAATAAACTTTAAATACTGAACCAATCTTCTAATTTATTTGTTTTTGAGCAAAGTGCAGCAAATTTTTAACAATAAATTAATTCAATCTAAATGCTGTGCTCGCTGTTATTAAATAAGTTAATTGGCCAAAATTTACCAATATTGTCTACTAAAAACAAAAAAATATTAATTCGTGTAAAATGAAGATGTGAGTCGTAAAACAGTTTTTAGGAGCATATTTAATTACAATCCCAAAGTTTTAACACAAAAGAAAAACAGTGCAAAATGAATTTGAATATCGTAAGTAGTTTTCAATATTTTGGTTCTTAATCTATTGTACTACCTTAATCATACGGTTTTTGAGATAAATTTTTTTATTTTTAATCTTTCATAAGTATGAAATTAAAAAGGTACGACCAATTATGCTAAAAATTGAACTAGTGGAACCAAAAACAGAAAATAAAAATGTTAACAAAATACATCACATAGTAGATTATGAAAAATTACTTAGTAAAATTAAAAAAAACTGACTGGTCAGATATATTACAATCAAATGACGTGGAAGGAAATTGTATGTCACAGGTTTATCACCCAGTTTAACAAGCACTTAAATTCATCTAAAATTAAGAGGCAAAATCCCAGAAAAGTTTTAAAAAATAGGAATATTAAAAAAAATTTGCAGATAATAAATGATGTTACTAACAAAAAAGAAAAAAAGCTCGCCTACTTCTAAAATTAATAACAAAAACTTTTGAAAAGGACAAAGATATGGCTAATTTCTGCAATGATTATTTTATAAATATAGGTATACACATGAAAAATAAAATTAAAACTCCTCAGAACGAATTTCAAATTTCCTAAACAATTCAGTCTTCAAATTCTTCCATGTATTTAAACCCAGTAAACCAAAACGAGATTATTAAACACATAGCTACCTTAAAAAATTATTCATCACCAGGTTTAGATAAAATGTCTACTAATATAATTAAACTAACAAATAAATTCATTTGAACTCCTTTAAGCCATAATATAAATTTAATTTTCACAAGTGGCCAAATACCAGCTTACTTTAAACAATTTTTGATAACTCCAATACATAAAAAAGGTTTAACTAATAAGATTGAGAACTAGAGCCCAATTAGCTTTATAAATAATTTTGCAAAAATGTAAAAAATATATATTAAGACCACTTAACAACATTTCTGAACTCACTTGGCATATTCTCGGAAGATCAGTATGGATTTACAGAGGGCCTGAATATAAATTAACTTCAGAAATAACAAAAAAATTAAATACTGGTAAAAAAGTATTGCAGTTTTCAGATTTGGGGGTGTTGTTTGACAGTTCCCTGACTTTAATACCCCATATAGATAGTTTATCTAGTAAATCCCTTTGTACTCTTGGTTTTACAACTAGAACTACTCAAGACTTTTCAGTAGCTGCCTTCAGAGTTTTATATCTTACACTTATTTGTAGTGTCATGTCTTATTCTTCCATAGTATGGTCCCCTTATTATGCTAACCATATTTACAGTCTTGATAAGGTCCAAAATAAATTTCTCAGGACTTGTGTCTAGCAATTAAATGTACAAGATGAGTCTTTATTGGAACTTAAGTCAAGGCTAAATATGACTTCTCTTAAGGACTATCGAACTAGGTGTGATATGATATTTCTTCACAAGTTGATTAATAATGCTATAATCCTGTTTCTTATATTTGTTAATGACCTACCAACTTGTCACCCTGATTGCACTTTCTATTTGTATGCTGATGATACTACATCCCTGTGTACTAATAGGAGTTGCGCAAACATTTCGCTCAAGGCTCAAGAATCTTGTTCTCAGTTTAGAGACTGGGCCGTTTCCAATAGATTGTGCTTAAATGAGTCCAAAACTCAAAATATAATTTTTTCCCTTCGGGATGTTGATTCCCAGCAACAATCTTTAGGTGTGTCTGTGGATTTTCTGGGTGTTAGATTGGATAGTGGTTTGACGTGGCAAGGTCACATAGATGAATTGTCAACCAAATTATCAAGGTGTACTTTCCTGATTCGCAATTTGTCTGGGTCTGTCTCCGCAGGTACTCTCAGGACAGCTTACTTTGGATATTTTCACTCTCTAATGCCGTATAACTTACTAAACTGGGGTCATTCAGCGCATATGCCCAGGATTTTTGCATTGCAACGTCGATGTCTGCGAGTGATTGCGCAGATTGGATACAGGGATTGTTGTAGGGTCCACTTCAGGCTTCTGAGAGTTCTCACCTTACCAAGCGCCTTCATACTTCTGTGCCTTGTATTCATTAGGGAAAACCTACCCAGGTTTGCGACTCATGCTAGCACTCACAGTCATGACACCAGAAATAGCGGCTCCTTGGTGGCACCATTTAGGAGACTCGAGCGTACCCGTAATGGCGTGTCTTATTATGGAATTAAGTTCTTTAATGTCCTGCCGGTCTTCGTTAAGGATTTGCCTCTTAATGCTTTTAAGACAAGGGTAAAACATTTTTTAGTCACCAATGCTTTTTATTCATTTGAGGAATTCCTGAGCTCAAATTTCAGTGCTATTGCATAGGCTGGGTCTCTTGACTTTTAGTGTTAAGTGTTTTTAAGCATTACTTTTTAGGCTTATATGTGTTTTATTTTTGTTCTTAGGTAAAACGAATTTTACAGTTTAATACTTTTTTAGAGTTATATTTTTGACTGACTTGTGTAAAAGCTTTATACTTTTTGGCATGAATAAATAAATAAATATTGATTGCCCTGAATTGTTATCGCGGATAAACTTTAGGTGCAATACCAGAGTCCTTAGAGAGACGTCCCTTTTTCTGGTTGAATCACCATACAAACTATGGTAAATTTTGCTCTAATTAATCGACTCCACATGCTGGGAAATAGATTTAATCAGGCTTTTGACTTGGTGGATTTAAAGTACTTGTATGTGTAAGGTATGAAATAAATTTGATTGCATTTACTTTTCTTATTTGATTATTTTAACGGTATGTTTTTAGTTGTTTTATATTTTTTTTACTCAACTGGGGAAAACTATATATTGTTATATTCATTTTTTTTTGGCCAATTTTAGATTGTGCTTAAATTTTTTTGGATGTTTTATCTTATTTGTATATCTTGGGCTCCTACATATTAATATACATTTAGATAGATATATTGTTGATGGCAGAATAATTATATACATTTAGGATATAATTTATTTTGTAATTTTGTTAGAATGGGGACATCCCGTAAATAAATAAATAAATAAACTCTGTAGCCTAAACCAGAAATTACTTTCACGCATCAAAGTCAAGTCACATACTGTCGTCACTGGGGTTCCACAGGGTAGCGTTCTTGGGCCCATTTTGTTTTTACTTTTTATTAATGACTTGCCGCTACATAACACTTTTTGCTAATGATACATCAGCAGTTGTCTCAGGTACTGACTATCAGTCTATCCACTCAAAAGCCAGCAAGTGTATAGCCGATATTGCGGGGAGCTGCCAGAAAAATGGTGTTTGTTTGAATAGTTTTGAATACCAATTTCATTGTTTTCACGCCAATTCAAGCTATTCAGGACCAGAGCTTTTTCCTTAGAGCGAAGTCATCAAGTAGCGTCATCCAACAACACTCCGCCAAGTTCTTGGGAATTGTAATTGATAGACATCTATCATGGGATCCTCAGGTGGAATCTGTGTGCAATAGATTGTCCCGCAGCAATTATGCCATCTTGCAAGTTTGAGACTATGTGCATGCATATACACTTAAAAGCTTTTATTATGCCTCAGTGCATTCCACTCTATGCCTATGCCTTATTAGCTTGGGGTAATTCCTCCAGAATTGGGAGAATGCTGAGAGTGCTATTGGGAGAGTGTGGAAATTACATCTCTCAAAATTTTTAATCATCTCCAATGTAGAATAAAGAGATCTAAGACTTTTTCAACTTTTAAGAAAGCTCTTAGGACCATGTTAGCTGACTATCCTTTTTACTTGTTGACAGAGTTCTTTAACCGTAGATTTATTGACTAAATTTAGTTAAATTTGTTTTTTTTTATATCTTTATAATTTTATACTATTTTTATAAGCATTTTAGTTTTTTATTGATAATTCCCATACATTGTTATGATGTCGATGGAAGTAAATGATTTGATTTGAAAATCCAGTTTATTGTGCATTAATATAGCATATATACACAAAAGCTGTCATTCATGTAAAATGATCTTCCAGAACACCCCACATTACATATACAACTTAGGCCTAATAACAAAACCCAGATGTAGAGTACTGAGAAGAGAAAAAAAGTTATCAATTCCACTGCACAGTAGGCAAAACAGTTTTCAAATTTTGTTGTGCGAAGAAAGGGAATATAAAAATTTGCCACATTTCTAACATGATTACCTGTAGGTGAGTTAATAGAGAAATCAGACACATTAAAATCACCCACTATTATTACATTATGGTTTAGCTTTGATATTAAAAGTGTAAACTGATCCAGAAATTGCTTGAAAATTACAGATGTGATATATGGTGGGATGTACAAAACAAGTATGTAAAATATCTGTAACCTAATAGTAAATTTACAGCCAACAACATCGATAGAGGGCGGAATACTGTTGCAAAAATCAGACAAACTAATTTTTTCAGACACAATGTTTTTAGAAACTCCACAGAGAACTCTGCCACCATGTGTGGCAATAATGGATTCAAATTTTCGGTCCGACCAGTAAACATCATAAGTCTTTGGAAATATTTCACCACTAGATATGGCCTCAACCATGTCTCGGTGATGCATATGGTGTGAAAATCCTGAGCAATGGCGTCAAGAAAAAAAGTCTCGGTTTTAGTGTTAAGACTACAAACATTTTGATAAAAACAAGTTAAGTGGGCATCACTAGCATGTGAAAATAAAGGCGAATCTAGTTTTTTGCTACTGAGGGAACCATTGATGTATCTCATATAAAGATTATTTTCTCCTTCCTCTTTGCGTCGCTTTAACTCCAATTTGGCTGCCTTAAGCTCATTGTGCTGCCGAGGCGTCATGTCCGTCTCGGTGAAGAATTTACCGACAGTCTTCAATTTGTTCTTCAAAACAAGCCTAACATCATCTGTACTATCAAGGATCACCCTAACAGCCTGACGCCCGTTAATATTCGGCTTCCCACTTTTATAGTTGCATCGGGTTAAGATTCTACGTTTGGGTGCAATTAAATGTCAAAATAGTTGTTTGTGGTAATTACAAAGATTTTAAGCATTTTCCCATAATTTTAGGATTGATTCTAAGGAAAGCTCAATGACAAGCGACAAGTCATACCTTTAAAATTTACCTCTAAAACTAAAACTCCCCAACTAGTTTATGAAACACAAAGCATCAAAAACTCAATCACATACACATTTCCATAAAGTTCATGAATAAAGCTACAAGATTGTAATGATTTATCCATTATAAGAGAAAACAAAACTAAAAAAATCCTAATTTTTGAACTTAGAGACGACTAGGGTAGATATAATACATAAATAAATATTGGTGAAAAATAACTTACAAATATTTATAAGAAATTGGATAACAAGTGAACTTACATATTGAGGGTCCTATAAGTGGAGTGCACCTAGGACAATGATACTTATCTATTTCAATAGCTTGCCACTCTCTGAAGTTACAACACCTAAAAAAAATATAATTAACAATTTCAAAAATCAAGTTAAGATAAACCAAACAGAGGATTTCTTTATTGTTTACAAACTTACCTGCTGTGAAACCAATCTTTGCAAGAATCACACTGTATCATAAAAATATCAGGGTCGTAGGGCTGACCACATAGGCAGTAGGACGGTTCAGTTTCACTCATGTTGAAATTAGTTAAATTAAAAGTTGAATCGTTTAAATCCATTCCAAAAAAACTATTTTGAGATTGTTGTGCCTGTAACATTTTTGACGTTTTTTTTTATTGGCAGCCATAAATGTGTACTGTCAATTGTCACTGAAGACTAGGGTTGAGCAAAATTTCAGTAGTGTGAATTTTTCATTGTAAATAAAAAGTCATTCATGACTTGAATTAAAAATAAATCGTAAAAAATTAAACGGCGAACGAGAAAGGGACGTTTACATTGATGCAAACGAATGTATTCGACGTTTTATAAGAAATATGATCTATAAAACAAATTCATAAATACTTGTAGACGTTGCTTTGTTTTTGCATATGAGCTTTAAATACATTTTGGATCTCCCTGTATATTATTGTTATATTTAAATTTCCAGATTGGATTTTTATTGGCAAAGAATATTTTAATTTATCAAATTTTAAGGAATGTCTAATATTGCAATATATGTGGTTGTGTCATGAATATAAATCCTTGAAAAAATTATCCGCTTTAACATACCGCGGTATAGACCATCCACAGTGGAGAACAGTACTACCATTTATTCACGGCCATGGCATTATACCCGCCATGATATTTGGGTGATAAGTAGACTACCGCCGCTTCACCCAATCGTGAATTTACGTACACAGGTTCTATTTCATAATAAAAGCACTTAGTTGCCGTATTTTTATATACGGATACCTGTAAAATATAATTTACACAGCTCAACCCTACTATCAACGTCAATTTTACACATATCATTTGTCTTTACGTATGCCAACATTTAGACGAGGTAAGACAGGGAACTATGACAAATCATCTAGGTCTGTCATGTAATCGATATTATGTCTTTACCCCATAGTTCTATCCGGTGATTTTAAGATCTTAAATGACTATCAAGGAAGTCAATATAGATAAAAGCCCGTATGTTTTTAGTGTAAAAAGGAGTATACCAATACCTGCCTAGCGCCTTCGGCCTTAGGTCATCATCAGGGCTTTCTTATAACTACACAAAAACGTTGAATAGGTTAAAATTAAAATTCCAGATTATTTCTGTGCAACAGTACATAGGGTTTCACAAATATAGAAGCTATATTCATAATAAAATTACAAATTATTTACTTGTCAAAAGGATGACTCTACTACTATAACGGAAACAAAGAAAAAACGCAGACCATCGTTAAACATTGAAAACTTGTGCACTAATCAAAACGAAGATCGCTCACTGAGCAATAAGATGCGAATGTACAGCTACTACTAGTGTTTACATTTATTAGCAAAAAAAGTGCTGAGTAGGTCGAAAGTATGTCCTGATTAGTGCGACCAATTTAATTAATTATTTTGATTACAACTATAGAATCTTGAAACAATATTCTTTCTTCTCAAACAAATAATTTTCCGTTCTTTTTTTATATCTATATTTTTGTTGTAACGAAGAGGGCAATAGTAAGAAATTTTATGCACAGTGTCAGTTCCAGTTTCAGTAAAAAGTTTTAATATATTGCGTTATTGGAATTCCAGCTTTTCCAAATAAGTTAATTTCCTATGATTATTGTTTTTAAATGTATAAAGAATTTGGCTGATACCTGAAATAAGCTGTATATGTGAATCAAAAGAAGATCTGTTAGATTGGCCAAGATATTTTTTTATTCCGATTTCAAGTTTACGTATTGTTTTTCTAATATAGGATACAGTTGGGCACCTATAGACGGTATACTCCACTAAGATCAATACGGGAAAATTTATGTTTGGCAATGACTAAATGCATGCCAAGTCTACCATAAGGTTAAGTGTTATTTATTAAATTATAGTATGAAGAATTATTTATTTAAGGATATGCAACTAGAACTTTAATTATAGACCTGTATTTTGAGATTATGATTTGACGAGAACCTTTGTATTAGAACTATTATTAACTGCTAATCGTTTTATATAGTGTTGATTTCTTCGCTATAATTAAAAAGGTTTAAAAGGGTGTTGACAGCTCTGTAAATGTAACAATTAAGAACTGACATTTTGTGAGAACAAGACGATTATTCGAATTCAATCAAATAAGTTGGTCAGTTTGAGTTAGTTTTTAATAAATTTGAAATTACAATATTTGGTTGGGAATTTTCAGTTTTCATTCTGGATTTACCCACGTATAGAACCCATTTTATAACTTTATTGTCAGCTAATAAAGGAGAAAGGGGGTTACGCATTGCTAAGCCCATATTTTGAGAATAAAATGTCTTATTAAAAATGAAGAAATCTTGAAAATTATCATAGATGTTAGCCTCTCAATCAATTACGAATTCAAATATAACAATCAAACAATTAGCGGTTAATAATGGTTATAATTATTTAAAAGTTGTTGACAATATAATCTAAAAATATAGGTCTAGATATAGTAGAAACACGTTCTACTTACATATTAGCCAATCTGACCAATGCTCTATATTCTTTGATATATATAAATGTATAAAGGTGAAAAGATTCTTTGTGTGTTTTTAGACTTGGCCAAGGCATTTGACACGGTTGATCATACTATCTTGTTGGACATTCTGTAAAAGAGTGGGATTCCCTTAGCTCTTTTTGAAAGCTACTTAACAGATAGAATGCAATGTGTGGATGTTGACACTATTGGAGTACCACAGGGGACAGTTTTGGGCCCATCTTCTGCAGTCTATATATCAGTAATGCTTTTAACCTTTACCCCTCTGGTGAAATTACATGTTTTGCAGATGATTTGGGCAATATCTTTAACTGGTTTAACAATTAACAACTTACAATTAATTCTGACAAATAGTCTTTATGCCCTGTGGCTGTTAGTAACTTAACAGTGGTTCTTCCAGAGAAAGCTCTAAAAATCAACTTAACTAAAAAAATCAAAAATCTTGATGTTATTCTAGATTCAAACCTAAAATGGAATAATCGCATAACATATATTCTCGACAATTTCTAATGGACAGACAAGTGTGAACGTGCAAGGAAATGCTGGGTGATGACCTGCGGTGGGGGCGATGCCTTCGATGCTTTTGCTGCGACTGAGGAGGGTTGATTGTCTATTGCTAACATGGGTACAGTCATAAGTCGACAGGGAATTTTTTTTGTTTTGTTGAAACATATGTCAAGAATAGCGCGTATTTAAATATTTTATCTTAGGTGAACCTTAAATGGGTTGAGTGAGAATAGCAGCTTGCTAGACTTCGCCCTTTAAGTTTACACAAACTTTTTCTGATGTTTCTTGTTGTTTCCATTATACTTAGGTATCTTATTTTTTTGTAACTTAAGAGTTAATAAAAGTCGTTTTTATTTATTTATTTATTTATATGTAACAAATAAGTTAAGATTATGCATAAATAAGTTTAAAGACCAAAAAAAATACTTTGAATACTATTATTTAAAAATATTATATTTGGCGTTAATACAACGGCACATGAGGTGGTAATGGTATGGTATATTAACATGGAGGAGGCTTTAAGACTTTAAGAACAAATTTAAGCCATTAGATATAACGCAGAAATGGTTAATAAGAATAATCTTAAACAAAAACAGGTATTACTCTTCCAATGCCTTCTTTCAGGAGGGTAGGATCCTGGATTTAAGGCAGCTATTCTTTCAATCAAGTTATAAGATAATTTAAGGTGAACATGAACACTACTTTGGTCTAGCGGTCGTCCTTGTATATTAGTCCTAATAAGGTTCGTTTGGCATTACCACCTTTATTTTATAAAAAAACAAGAACTAGTTATTAAGTCAATCCAGAAAATTTATAAACAATATTATAGACTTTAAAAATAAATAAAATAAAAAAAGCAATAAATTATTACATCTATGACTATTACATCTAAATGCACTATGCTACATATGCTTCTGTATACTACATATGCCCTACCTTGACGCTACTACATATATATTTTTAGACGTTTTTACACGGCTTTGGTATTGACAGATTTTTAATTCACTGGCTGGATCAGATCAATTTTTTCACGTATTTTTTAGTTTATAGATTATGTAGACTTTTCTCTCAAATGATCATGTAAATAGTATTAAATTTTAGTTTAATATTAGATAAGTTATTATTGCTGTTTTAGTTTTCAAATTAGATTTATATTTACCTTTATAATTAGGAAATTGTGGATTTTATTTATTTTATAATCTACCACTAACAAGGTAATCCTTTGTGGATTTTGTTTATTCATTTTAGTCATATATAATTACCATGTAAAAAAATTAACCTTTTTGAATAAACACTATTATTATATTATATCCTGAAATACACATAGATTCGAAAGCTCATCCTAAATTTCGAAAAGTTTTTTTACGGCAAAAATAGATTAAAAATGTATTATTTGCTTAGTTTTAATTAACCCTTAACTACTATCCTCCCTATAGTAAAACATTACAGCTATCCGCGGGTCAATATGACCGACTTTTTTATTTTGAAAATAAAAAACGGTTTGATCAAAATAAACTAATTTATTCATAAAAAATGATGAAATAAACATTAATAAACAGATTTTGTTAACCAAAATATCCTAAACACACTTTGGGCAGATTTTTTTTGAAAATTGCTAGCAAACTGGTATTTTGCAGGAATCGCAGAAGGTGTTCGTTTTGCGGTCCTTTTTTGGTGGGCAGAAAGCACATCTCTTTCTCTTGGATGCACCCTGAGCCTGCTGAAGAGCACAATGCGTTTCTAAAACAACTCCAAGTATATCTGCAGTTAGTTCTCTCAACCTACGTGGTATTTTGTTGTTGTAAACTTTCGATCTCATATAGGGTTCGCATAGTTGACGACCAAGATTTTTTAGAAAATTTAATCTACAAATTTCTTTTCTTTCGGTAGCAAATTGATAGATAACTCTGCTGTTGATTGCAGAAACGTTCAAAATCATGTGAGAAATAACCATTGGCCATCGGCGTGTCCTGCGAGATGTCGAATATGTTGCACATTTCTGGTCTAGTGCGTCAGCACCGGCTTTTGTATCGTTGTAAAATAACACTATATCCGGCTTTTTTGATGAGTCGTCTACAACATTATCGTTGTGCATTGTCGACAACAATATTACGGATTTGTTTTTTTTGGGAACGTGAGACACAATAGTGTGAGTAGAGGTAAACCCGAAAATGGAGGACTCTACTTCACGTTTTTTGCAAGGTAAGAATTCGGGTGGAACAAATCTTTTATTCTTCTTGACTGTGCCCACATATGTAAGCTTACGATTGAGAAGTTCACCAGTTAATTCCATTGATGTGTACCAATTATCTCCCGTTATGTTTCTATTGGTCCCAACCACAGGACCAACTAAACGAAGTACTGTTTCTGTCGGTATAGACAAGTTAGACCGATTACTGCGTTTTCCGGTGTAGATTTCAGAATTAATCATATAATGTGATTTGGAATCTGCTAAAATTTGAATCTTGATGCCGTATTTCGCCGGCTTAGCAGGCATGTACATTCTAAAACCGCAGCGCCCTCTAAAAGGAACTAACATTTCATCTACGGTTAAGAATTCAGAAGGCGTGTAACACATCATTGAGTTTTCAACAAATTCATTATAAATTTCAGATATTGCAGCCACTTTGTCGACTTTCATTCTCTCTCGCCTGGTAACCATATCGTCGAATCTTAGGCAACATAATAGGAACGAAAAACGTGCAAGAGACATCGTACAATGAAATATATCTCTACCTGTCCCGTCGGTAGCCCATAGAGATCGTAGATCTTCGTGTCCTGATTTAAAAGAACCCAGCAAATATAAAAGGCCTAAAAACGCCTCTATTTCAATTTTATCGGTCTCTTGAATAAAAACTGGTCGAAATAATGATCTGCTATTTTTTCGCTTCTTGAAAGTTGTATACTGACCTTGCATAGCTCTAATTTTTGCATTGGCATGTTCAACAATCTTTTCAAGAATAGAGTGTGTGATGAGAAGTCTCCAAGATTCCAACTCCGATGAGGGAGGGTCCTGGCGAGCTGGTCCTTTCAAACCAGGAAGTATTTTTATAATATTAGTACTTTTCGTTTTTCCCCTAGGCAAGGGCATCTGACACCACTTAGTTTTATCTTTTCCATACCACAATTTTGTTTTCTTTACTGTTTGTCCTTCGTCTTCATATTCACTTTCCGATGATAACTCTGACTGACCCAATGGTTCATCTGGCTGCCACTCATTTTCGCTATCGCTGTCATGTTCACTGAATTCTTCAGAATCACATTCGTCCTTATCGCTTTCGTCTCCGTTGTCAAAAATCAGGTTACATGGAATCTGTCTGTCGTCAATAACGTTTGTGCCGCTGGTTGATGGTTCATTTGAAGTAGTTCTATTTTCTTCAGGCTTATTTATAGACTCCAGATCTTCCCAACTTGAATAACTCGGCATCAGACAGTCCTCTTTGTGTCATAATCTAAAGACAAAACAAAGTTTATGTATATTATGACGTGTTTATCCACATAAATGTCAAAAAAATCAATAAAATATCGATCAAATCGTATAACGAAATACTTAATGTATTACTATCGCCGGGTCAATTTGACCCGGCGGATAGTAGTTAAGGGTTAAGAAAACAACTAAAAGGCTTGTTAAAAACTTTATTACTCTTAAAATTTTAAAAAAGTTAGGGATATTTTTTAATACGAATTGAAATAAATAAAGTGATAGTTTTTGATAATAAGGGCACTGAAAAACTTTTTTAATACCGTGTACTTCCACTTCTAGCGTTTATGCATGCTCCGAGACGCCTGTCCATACTATGTTGATGCCTTCCGATTCCAGATATTCATTTACAGCTCAGTGTTTTCTAAATATATTCTTTATTTATTTAAATGCGATATACAAAAGACTTATAAAATTCTGTAAGAATACGCCTCTCTTTTGAATAATCTTTTTGTACTACTTATATTGTAGAATTTTGTTTTCCAGAGTAAAAAAAATATTCGATGTGGCGTATTAGTGCAAGAAGAATGGTGTCCAAATTTTTTGATTTGTAATTATCCTGATTGCTATCTATTCCATTTATTATAAACATCAAAAATAGATAAGGCAAGACAAAAATAAATCGATTAAAAATTACCCAAGACTTTAAGTCGAAAGGGACAAGACACAACCAGGAAATGGAGATATCTGTTTATTTTATCCGCCTTTTACGGTTGACACTATACTTTTTCATACTAGATGGCACTAGCTATCGTAAATATTTGTAATTTTGATACTCTCGTTTAAGTACGATGCCATTTCTGTTTTTTTTTTAATATATAGAAACTTTTATAATATACTTTCTTCTGTATGAAAATGTATGCTCTTTTTTAAAAAAAATAGTTTTATTTATACAGGATTTTCAAAAATTGAAATCCTGCTCTATCCATGAACGGCTGGAAAATATTTTTCAGCCATTTATGTATAAAGAAATATTTATTTTTCCATTTATATACTTTTTCCCAAAAAATGGATTCCGTTGATGAATAAATAAATAAAACTACGAAACCTATAAACGGATCAATAAGATAAAAATCAAAATTTTCATTAAAATTTTATTGTAAAGCAAAGGGTTTTTTAATTTAATTTAGCAGTAAGTATACTTATACTGAATTTAAACAACTTTTTGGTAAAGGTCTATATTTTGCCGAAAAATTGTTTAAAAGAAAAATTCCCGTTTATTAATTACAATAAAGAAATATATTTTATGCAATCATTCCCCCCATAAGTACAACAGCGGTTTTTTGTGCTGTAGTATACAAGATGAACAGTTGATGAACTCACAAAACAATACAGACAATTTCTTTATGGTCATCCTAGTTTAAAGTTAATAGATGTATGTGTTTATATGCTACAAAAGGACTCTACCTAAAACCAGTAATAGTATTTATTTTTAGATGAATTATGAATTGTATACCATTATTGATACAAACTTATTCATCTATCAAATTTCACATCAAATAAACTAAAATATCAATATAATGTGAACGCTTGTTTAGGGATTGGAGATTATTGGTTAATTGGAATATTAGTTATTAGGTATACAAATAAGTACATTATTTTGATTCTGCTATTATTTTATACATTTTGTGTATTTAAAATTGTGCATATTTAACATTCGGGCAGGCAAGTTAGACCATGCATGACAGTCGATCCTAAGATGAAATGCTATTTTTATATATAGGTGTATCAATAAATTTGAGTACGAGTTATTTCGCAGGAGTAAATGTCCGTTCGCATCTACGTAATTATTTAGAAAATTAACATACACATGCCCAAAACGGATCTAGCAAAATGAAACTAGTAAATGAAAAGCTAAGTTGGGGTAAAATAGGGGGAGTGGTAGGATGCGCCATTTATTTCTTCCGCACAAGTTTGTACAAGATAAAGGCGGAAACTATCCGAGTCCTTTGGATATTGGTTTTACCTGCTTTTATTTTACTCTTCATTTCCTATCCGGATGAAGTTCTGAAGTTATTGGTTCCTTTTTGCGGAAAGGTTACATGAAGAATTTTAGGGTTATTATTATTATAAACATATTAGTTATGCTTTCGGGTAATAATAATTTATAATTTGTTATATAGCAGAAGTCAATCAAATATTCTGCTTACAAAGTTATATTCTGCTCCCCAAACAGGATCAACAATGTCGAGCTAACAAATAATAAGAGAATCTTAAATATTTATGTAGTCAAATATCTTAATCATTTCGCGTCAAAATTATTATTGAATTGACGAAACAGGGGGCTGCCAAGGCAGTTGTGCTTATAGGTCTCCTGGTGGACCCGTCATGCCCCACCGGGGGTTACCAGAGCCCAACGGCCTTAGAGAAACCGATAAGGCTCTCTGGTCTGAAGGACTTAAAGTCGCTCGGTACACTGAAAGTGTTATCCAAGTATTTGAACCTGGCGCGCGTGAGTGCTGGGTACTCCCCGACTACATGGTCAACGGTTTCATCCTCCTCACAGCACCATCGGCATTCCGGGTTGTCCGCAATACCGATAGTATGGAGATGGCTTCTTAAGTGCCAGTGACCGGTTAAAAGGCCTGTCACTAGCCGAATTTCGCGTCTTTTTAGGCGTAGTATTTTTGGTGAGACAGGCAGAGGGCCCACCTATGTGCGCTTTGGCCTGTCTCATACCAGGGGACTCAGTCCATCTTCGGTGGGTCCACTTGTCCAGCAGACCCTTCATTCGCGGATCCCAGTCTGGCAAGAGAGTCCGCTTCCTCATTACCTGCATGGCCTGCGTGGCCAGGTATCCAAAATTATTATTTTAATTAAGAGTATTGCATCAACGATAATCTGATAAAATGAAGTAAATATAATGAAGTAAGTACAATATAATAACAAACTAATAATACAATAAATACAACAGAATCGTGACACATGTCATCCAACCTGAAGCCAAGCCAATGGTCATCCAAGGAAATTCCTTTGATAATAAACAACCGATCGCTACATCCAAACTGTTCAAGAGCGAATGATGACACCATTTATATTTGCTAACAAGCAGAGTCGCAGAAGAAAATTACCTAGCTAAGGCATAAATAGATTTCCTGGAAGTACTCAGATCCAAGGAAATCAGATCCTCGTAGATGCCTCTGGGCAATAATTTTGTTTTATGCAGTATACAGGGTGTTACAGAATAAGATGCTGATCATTAATGGAGTTAATTCTTAGGTAATTTTAAGAAGAAAACTTCAAATAAACCATATTTCCTAAACTCCTTTTCAGCTACAGAGTGTTGAAAGTTGTTACCCCTAGAACCAAATTTAAGAGACCCTATATGAAATTTTCAAATCTATTTAAGTACCGCGCTAGAATTAGAATTGTTATACTATTATGGTAAAATAATATATACATGTTTATATTTTTACAAATGTTTTTAAAATTAATAATTCTTTTTTCTTACTAATAAATTCACCATGCATAAAAATGTGAAACTTTTTTTTGCAATAAACGCATGTCGCACGAAAAAAGTCAAAAAATCAAACTTGCCCTAAAATAAGGAATATAAAAATGGTTTTCAATTTTACGAAAACGCACTGGTGTACAAAATATTAAAAAAAATATTTAGTCTTTGTTTCTGTACGGACGCCACTGGTTAAATATTAAAAAATCTCCTACATCAAAAAATGGCTGATACTGGCTGCGTACTAAATTTCAGAAACATATCTAGAAATATACATAGTTATAATGAAGAAACGATTTTTTCTCAAGATTTTACCACCCTGTAACTCTAAAGTTAAGGAATTAAGGATATAGCTTTATTTGAACTTTTCTTCTTTAAATCACCTACTCACACCCTTAAAGATCAGCATCTTATTATAGTGGATCAAATTTAATAGGTATGCGCTTTTACGTATTATAAAATTACTTCTGGGTCATTTACAAAATTACTTTGAAAAACTAAGCTTCAGTCTTCAATCTTTAAACTATAGTAAAGCGCTGTAAAAATAAAATTAGTTAACAAAAGATCCAATGAATATTTGGGTTACTATAATTCGCGATGCGATAACTATTTTGAACCGGTTACAGAAAAAAACAAGCCAATCGGTAATTAAAACAAATAAAAACATGAATTTAATGAAGGGAAGTACCTAATGTAAGCTGTTGGTATGTATTAGTATAAAATTATAAGAGAAATATGAATTTGCTTTGAATAAACTGACCGACTGAAACAACCGAGTCATGTCCTGCACATTTTTTGTAATCAACAAGAACATGAAACGGCAAATCGTCGGTTTGCGGTCATAGCAAAAAAAGGGAATGCCAGAGCCATTAAGGGCCACGGGCTGTCTTTTCATCGTCTTTTATTATGGCTAGTTGTCCAGTCAGCAAACTGTTTGGAGTTTTTGATAAAGCCGAGACCGAGAAATGACCCTCTGTGCAATCTGATTCCCATTTTGTGGTGTTACATATCGGACAGCTCCTGCTGCTTCAGGGCATTTTAGTATCAGATTGTTAACAGGATAATATTCGCTGTTATTCTCCCAAAAATTGACTTTTAATAATTTTTTTATGTAACATTGTTTGGTTAGAAAGTAGAGTATATTAAAATAAGATTACGATAATATGTTAAATCATATTCAAAAGAACTGCTACGGGTTTTTTTGGAGCAAGTAATTAAACAAAAGGTGGCAAAAAATATTAAACTTTTTTCAACAAAAAATCAACGCCGTTTTATTTCTTTCAGGCTTGAACGGCTAATAATTTAAAACCATCCACTGTAAAAATAAGAATGATAATCTACTAAACGTAGCCGGGGCAAAATCCAAGCTAAATAAGGGCTCTACATCCCCTTAATTTAAATAAAATCGAAAGTATCGCGAAAAAGAGCGAGAGGCAATTTTATCAGACATATCCGTTCAATCAGGAGACTGCGATCAGGATTCAGGATTGGGATATGCAGGTCGGCCAAGGAGAAGAAAAAAACACCGGGCTAACCGCTTTTGTAATAAAGAGGAGCATCTTAAAAGGATATATCTTTACAGGGTTGAAGCTGTTTAATTAAAAACTTTTTTACTTTGATACTGGATTAATTATTGTCAAATTTAAGTAAAATGTATTATAAGAATTATTCAGTTTTTATAATAAATGGTTGCAGTATATAAATTAAAGTTAAAAAGCTGTTTTTATTTAAGTTAGTATTATGTATTCTTACACTTATTATACTACGACTTATTTTAATATTTCCTGAGTTACGTTTCCTAATGTCCCATCTATTAAAATCAAGCTACGAACGAATTAAAATATATTTACTATATATATTATTAAGATTATACAAAATTCAATACCTATAATATACTTATTTTACCAAATATAACTATTAACAAGTATTGACTTATTAAAACTCCTTAATAGTTAATTATGCCATAAGCTACAAATTCGATAGAATGTTGCAACGATTCCTGGAAAAGTAATAATGAACATGTATGTGAATTTCATCTCGGAGTGTACAGATCAGGAAAAGTCAAAGTATTTAGCTTTTAAAAGAATCTCTCACTGTAACTATATAAACACGCAACTGTAACTATCTCATACAAAGCCTGATACATCCGCCGTTCATTTCAAATATTTCCGGTTGTCGTCGGAATTCCCCTATGATAGAATAGCATAAGTTGTATTTAAACTAAACAGCCAGAGCTAGATATCTTTTAAATCAGATCAATATATTTGGGAAAGTTCTTCTTATATACAAGATGCTAGACCTAAATGTGCCATAACAAACAAACTTCTAGTATATATAGGAGCTCACAATGGCAAAACTTTAAGTTTAAACAGTAAAATAAACTTAAGGAAAATGCAGATAAGTACCTTTGTTTTAAAAAGGATGATTACTTATTATTAGTTCTGATTTACGTCAAATCTATTGCACATTTGACTCGTCTGTACTGCTATTTCTGAAACCATACCGTCCCAGATAAAACAGGATCTCATTCTCAAAGTTGTTTACTTCATCTTTTAAAACAGATTAAAATATTTTTGAATTCATAGGCTTTATCCTAAGCCTTTAGTCATATTGAGAATGTTAACTTTAGTTTTTAAGGTGCGATTGAAAAAGTGTTTTCTCCAATTGTAAGTTTTATAATATTTATTTGTTGTTAGTTTAGTATTAGTTTTAGATTAGTTGAGGTAAATGAGAGTCTCGTTAGGTAGTTACTTCAGTAAAGGTCCTTAACAAATCCTAAAAAAATCCTGTAAAAATAATTTCAATTAAAATTTAGGACTCACAGAGATATACTTTATAATAATTATTTATCTATAATGTTTAAATAATGATTTATTATTAGCTCTATTAAATAAGTCAGTGAATGATTTATTTAATAAATTTTTAAATTAATGCTAAAATAAAATATTTAAAGATTGAAACTAAAATATTTGAAAGTGGGAAGCACAGAAAGTATCTTAGACCATGTTTAAAAATACATACCCATGGAGCAATTGGACATAACATGAGCTTATTAATATTGATTCGAGATCGCCAGCTGACTTACTTATTACGCTTTGAGGGTGACGTAGTGTCATCGTCGCTTTGCCAAATACCAGAAGAAATCGATTATGACCATGACTACGTAAAATATAATTTTGGAAAATTACATGCGGTAAATTTAACTTTTTTTTTAATTATGGTAATTTATATTTATATTTATGGTAGTTTCTGCATTGCTTGGTAAAAAAAAATCATAAAATTCTTACAAAAATAATAAGTGAAGGCAATGATTCGGAAGAAATAATAAATCTTGCGGATGAAACAAACAATATTTAAAATATAAAAAAATCTTTTAACTAAAAATAAATTTATTACAAAAAATCGTTCAGCCTGAAATCACCAAGTGAATATTTCATTTAAAAATGCAATGCGCTCTTAGGATATGCTATTAGGATATCATCATTGTCAATTCTCAATTGTACAGTAATTTTTTTTTAAATTATAATCAAAAAAACATTTAGTAGTTTAATCTTAACTGTGGTGCCCAATTAGTATTAAGCATTACGGTTTATTGCTTTAGACCGAAACAGCTATTCTTCTACTCTTTTAACTAAGGTTTGAATTTTTCAATTATAAATATAAAAAAAAACATAAACATAAAGTATCTAGTCCAAATCAATGTTAATACTTTTAACATTAACTAAACAAAAATATTAAAGCCTTAAGAAGAATAATAAATCGTCTTTTAAATTTATTCTGATGTGGAATCATACGTTAAATTCACAATGAAAAAAAAATTAAAATCAACTTTAAATATGTATTAAATATTATAAAAGTAGTTTATCTTAATAAATAAATGAAAAGAAAAACCACATTTTTCTTTCACCTGCAAAATCACGTGAAGTTCGACTCTGGAGTTTAAAAAGCTAAAAAGGGCCAAATATCAAGCGTCTGGCAGGTTTGCTTCCAGCCGAACGAGTCCAAATGCCTCTAAACGGGAGTGAACGGCGAAAATCATTGCGGATAATGACATTAAACTCATTAAATCAGAATAAGAACTTGCGACGTTTTTACCGAGCCGAGCCTGGCTTTGTGTGAGCTCAGCGTAGCACCCCGTAGTTTCGGGAAAAATGTGCCAGATAGGAAATAAAATAACCGCCAGATAGGTGCTAATTTATTATTTAGAGACCGGGGGCTCGGATTTTAAATTAGATTCCAGCCCGGCTTGTTTTTTAATAAATTACGTCTATTTAGAATAGAAAAGTGGCACTACGATTTCTTCTTTTCTAAACGTTTTTTTTTTATCTGCCATGGTATTGGAGCAAATGCTTTTAAAACTGAAAATAAAAAAGGATGAATCAAACAGGCATTTCAGCTTACATCAGAAAAAATATGTTGTGCGTATTATACCTAGCAATAAAATAGCTTGTAATACAGTTGCTTTTTTCTATATAATAACGTACAAAATATATGAGGTTATTAAGTTACGAAGAATTAGAGTCCTAATTTACAGAATAGGATTGTTACAGATAAAATTTTAGATGTGTACTGGTAAAAAGAAATTACTCATTATAGAAAAATGCAACTTCCCAGATGATACACAATAACCGTGGAATATCTCTGAGGAAATATATTACAATATGCCAGGAATATACCTGGCAAATCCCACGAATATGCCAAATACCGTATATTATATAAAAGCAATATTCCTGGCATGTATTAAACAGATATCCGGAGATTACTGACTTTTCATATCTTTTAGAATTTTCAGAGACATATTTAAAATAAATCTTTTTTTTTCTATTGTTTAATAAAGTACCGTAAACTGGAGCTACTTGCACACGTTCTCAGCATATTTCCCAATGTACCCCCGTACCACCGTCAACGTTGTAATCTATAGACGGTGCCCGTACATTGTAACTTTACAACTTTGCAAAAATTACATTGTACGGACCTATTTAAGGGCTACCCATGGTTGGTATAAAAATTGGAAGAATGTAGCCATTGGTCCCAAAAAAAATTTGTTTGTGGGGTGTGCAAGTTACCCCATGGTTGGGGCAACTTGCACATCCATGAAAAAATGTATATAAATTGCATTCTAAAGCATATTCTGTGCATGTTACCCCTTAATCATATGAAAAAAACCTATAACAAGGGCCACCGTTACAACTAATTAAAAATCAATATTTTTAAAGAAAAAATAATATATTGTCAAAATATATGAAACTTAAAAACAAATTCTGTACCTATAAATGCTTAGAAATAATGCTTAGCTTTCTTTGAAAAAATCACAAGTGTAACAAAAACAAAACATTGGCTAATTATTATTGTCAACTAGGAAGTCCTTGTCGGCATCACTGTCATCGACTGGAGATTCATTGTCTTCCGAATCCTCACACCATTCGCATTCAAAATAAGGGTCTTCGCTGTCTTTATTACAGGGTCCACAAATCCAAGCTCGACACTTCGTGCATTGTATCCAATCAATTGCGCCTCTGTAGTCTTTCCAATTAATCTTGCAGATACTACACTGGAAGTTATTAGTCTTTCTTTCTCTCTTGCTTTTCCTGGTAGGGAGTTGCTGAGTGCATGGCAAAACGCTAGATGAAGAGGGTCCTGGTTCTTCGGCTGTAGTTCCAAATTCCTCAGGAACGGTTAGAGGATTTTCAGAAATATTAGGGTCTGTAACAGTGCGAGACGCATCACTTCCAGGTTCGACTTTTTTCCCCTTTTGCGTTTTTTCTCAACCCCTGTTCCACGGTGCTCTTTTAACAAATCAACCAAGCTGTTGTCTAAGACTCTTTCGATGTCTGCCTGATCTTCTAGTCCACCAGGAATGCATTTCAAAACTTTGTCGGGATTTACAGGATGCAAACCAGTTGCTCTAAATCCTGATTTGAGATTCTCTGCTACATTTTGACTTACCCCTTTCCACAATCTGTCCAGTAGATTCGGAAATTGTTCTTTCGGGATACAGCCTTGGAACCGCGACTCCTTTCTGCACTGATCGAGAATCTCTCTCCATTTTCTTTTCATAGGCGCAAATACGGCCACATCCAGGGGCTGCATTAAATGCGTGGCATTGGCTGGGAAGGGTGTTATGTAGATGTTATTTGTACCACATGCCTCTATCACCTGTGGTGAAAAGTGGCTTGCCAGGCTGTCACCAACAAGAATTACCTGGTCGTTATTTTCTCTGGTGGATTCGACGTAAGGCAGGCAAAGCTGGAAGAACCACATTTCGAATAAGTTCATGTCGAACCATCCGCTCGCACTGCTCGCATATTTTGTTCCTCCTGGTCCACCTTGCGTCCAGTTGTCATAAAGACTCAAAGCTTTATATACAACCATTGGTGGTAAAAGGTCTCCATTGGCATTTCCACAAACCATTAAACTGATCGTAGTCCGGGAATGCTCCTGAACTCTTTCCACTCTCTTCGTGTTCCTTGGCACTACCACCTTCCTGGACCCAGGATCATCTGTAACGTTGGTTTCATCATAGTTATACAAATTTGAGCTTTTCACTTCTCTAATTGCTAAGTCAATATTATTAAAGAAATTTAAAACTTCATTACGATCCACTGATGCTCTGGATCTCTTTATGTTTGAAGCCATTCTAACGCTTAAACGGTTCCTTTTTATAAATAATTGTAAGAAATCAGGTCCAGGGAAGTTATTTTTTATTATTTATAGTTTATATTCAAACATTTTTCCTTGTTTGTCCAAGAACTTTTTTATTACGTCACGAATATCAACTTTTGTGAGAGGAAATCCCCAATTTGCTACAACACCCAATGTCTTTCAAATGAGAGACTCTTCTTGATCACTTAAAACCTTTGGACAACTAACTGATTTCGAGTGTGCACCAAGAAGTCTTCGACCTAACGTAGTCCGTTCTACTTTGAAAGTTTCAGCTGCTAATTTCCTCGACATATCCGCATTTACTGCATCTACCGCTTGGCGCAAGGCGTTCTCTGAGTAATTCCAGTAATTTCTTGCTCCCGGAGTTTTTTTGTACGTACGAACCATTTTTATACGTTATTTACCTGTATCAACAGAAAGCCGGCGATAAAACAAAAAATATCATAACTTAAAAAAAAAGTAAACAAAAATACACGTGGTGTGCAAGTTACCCCGGGGTGGGCAAGTAGCTCCACATTACGGTATGTCTTTAATTTTTAACGTTTCGCTTGTGGAGGGTAGTACCTTTATTTAATATGTACTTAATTTTTGCAGTACATACGTATCCGATAGTTAAATTCATATTATAATACACTTTGTTCATAATTCATTTCCATGTTTTTATTTAATACATGGGAATGAGCCCCAAAACAAAAACAATACATTTTTGATCATTGAAATTCCAAATAGCATCGATACATCGTGTATATCCATCCCTTTTTACCTCATTTTTTATAAATGTGTAGTGTGAATAAAGTGTTTTTTAACTTTTTTAAAAGTTTTCTTTAGTTTCATTTTGAAGCAATAGAAATGCCCGATATACTCGGGAATTTGTGAATGAAATATGGACAAGGTGTATTGAAGGCGGTTTGGTTCTTCATAATCTAAACTAAAAACAAGTTGATAAGGAGCATGCATCTCATTTTTTAAGCAGTTTTTTATTTATAACAATGGAAAAGTCTTTTATCCGGTAAATAAAAACGTACCAAGATTAATTCTTACTATAAGAAAATGCGTAGTAATGACAGATTTTTTCTAGCGACATCTATTTTTAATTTTCTTATATTCGTTTTATTCCTATCTTCGTTATATCTATTTTAATAATTGTCTTATATAACGATTGTCTAAGGGATAACGATTAAAAAAAATGTATTAGGGTGGTTATTTACTATGTTAAGTTTCCAAGCAAAAGTCAAAGGATGCTAATAAATTTCTGAAAGCTTTAATGGATTGTATAAACAAAAAGAAAAACACCAAGTATCAGTCTTAAACATGTATAAGTAATAAAGATACTCATGTTTTGCACCTACTGGAGTATAGGTCTAGGGCGTTACACTTACAAAATTCATATTATTAACAGTTTATTATTATATAATTTTTACAATTAAATTGTATGATTTAACAAGTATTTTTTACCAGTGATTTGTAATTGGAATCATTACGGTAATGGTAATACATGTCTTAGATGTCTGCAAGCAAATCCTGAATTTAGGGTGGACATTGAAAATCAGTTGAAGATGTGGTGGCCATTTATCTAGCTAAAGGATTAGAGCTCTTTAACAGAAAAATGTATACATAGTAAGTCATACTATGACTTAATATGCAAGTATTTATCTAATGCCTATTTGCAAACCGTATATTCTGCGTTAATTAATGACCAATATTGATATTTTTTCCTTTTTAGTAATAGAGAAAGCGAGCTCTAAGAAAAATAAAACATATATAGAATAATAAAAAATGCGACTGAGCGTTCTTTATTTTTTGTTTTTTTACACTTAATATTTATTGCTCAATTAAGATCAATGTTTACTTCAAGTATTTGTTTTGTTATTCTCTTCAATCTAACGAGACTTTTACATCGTTTGGGATAAATGAATAAAACACAGTATTTGTTACACAGTGGTTTGTTTCTTTGACACTTTTCAAATTGACACCCGGTATAAATAATTAAATGTGCCTAGGATATATTTTAAAACATGAAAAAATATTGCAGACATATGAATTAAATATATCACTAATATATGCAACAGATATGTCTAACATATTAACTCCTGGACAAAATTAAGCACTTGATTTTTAGAGATTTTTTTTTAATAAAGATAAAAAAAATGAATAATGAGCATTGGTAACTATGCATTATTTATTAACAAAAAAATTATATTTTATTTAACAAAACGAGATTTAAGTAACTAAATTCAATACAAGGAAAAAACATCGATTTTCACTAACTTCAATTTTGATACAAAAATAAAACAATAGACCCATAATGAATGCTTTAAATGGTGTATTGCCGCTTGAAGTCTTCGCGGCATTCCTCGTACCAAATTTTGAAAACTTTCCTGCGGAATGTTTTATGTTCCTTGATACAGCATAAACATAGTTTTTGCCCAGTTCTGTATTTTGATGAGAAAAGATATATAGCTGCTTTAACTGATATTTATTTTTAATTAAATTTTCTTGACAAAATAATCAGTGGTGCAATAATTTTGTCCAGGAGTTTATTATAGAAAATAAAAAGATATTCTGGACATATACTTTATGATGACCAGCGATATAAGCTGAATATGACTAGCATATGCCAAGTGAGTTTTAAGATATTTTTAGCGTATATGAATATGCCAATTAGATGTTCTTGGAGTATGCATGCAATGTGATTGTGCTTTCAATCACTTTCGAGTTTGAGTCTGCTTTCAAACTGCTAACACAAAATTACTACAAAAACTTATAAAAGGGCAGAAACTTTTGTAACATTTGTTGACTGACTTGACATCGATATATTTAAAGTAAAATCATTTTCAAACGATAGTAAGTTTTACCTTGTTTCGTATAACGTCTGATGTAAAGACAATTGTAGGACTAGTCATTGTACTTTTACGTAGATTTGGGTGTCATTGAAAATGTTATTAAATCCACAATATGTAATTACATTAATACTTTTAATTAAATTATACAGGGTGTCCGAAACAAAATAATCCACCCTGAAAATCTTAAAAAAATGCTTAGCCAAAAACGCCCGAACACGTCAAATTTAATATTGAAGGAGACATTGACAGAAATTGCGTTTCTCTGACGTCATGGCCTCATATCCCAGAGCCCCCATTTCAATTTTTGAAAATGAGTATAGGGGTCGAATGATACATTGGATTAAAGGTAATTTTATTCACTACATAGCCCTTTTTTAATTTTATTTTATCAATTCGTTCTCAAGAAATATGAATAAATGTAATAAATAAATAAAATAAAAAAATAAAACGTCTGCGCACATTTCGGGTAATATTAACTGACATTCTTTGGCAATTCTTCTATGAAAATCTTCTTCTTTGTGGCAGATTTAATCCATCGTCCAGGAAATCCGTCATTATGTAGTGGTGCCCCATCTTGTTGAAACATTACTTAATTTTCTAGAAAATTATCATCTTGTTCAAGTAACTCAGTTGTTCTAGGATTGATGGTGTCCTACAGAATTTCCAAGTAATTTTCAGCAATAAGATTCGTATTAATAAAAGAAGGTCCACATGATCTGACAATATGATCTTCTAGGATACTAGATACCATACATTAAGTTTTTGAGGTCGCTGCGTATGTGTTTCTCGAAATAAATGAAGATTAATGTCGCTCCAGTACCGAAAGTCGTATCTATTGATTTTACCATGTATATAAAAGAACCATTCGTCCAAGAAACAGACATTGTACTGCAAATTTCCTTCTCTCGTTTAACGATTTAACGAAATGTATTCAAGTCCAAATGTAAGCCTGGACTATGTTTGCAAACTAGTAGCCAAATTTGAAGAAACTGGTTCTGTCATGACTAAAAATACAAATCAAGCGAGATTAGTCGACGAAACGCCGTAGATTGACAATCTGGTTCAGTTTGGGTTAATTTTATCAACTCGTCAAGCAGCTGTAAAAACTGTATTATCTCGTGAATCAATAAGAAAGATACTTAAATTTCATATAATTTAACTCTACAAACTGGAAGTACTGCAAAAGCTTGATGACGACAACCTGGACAGAAGAATCCACTTTTGTGAAATAATGACAGATAGAATTACGGCAGAACCTAGACTAGTCAAAAATATTTGCTTCATTGATGAATGTACTTTTTATTTAAATGCGCATGTTAATAAGCAAAATTGTCGTTACTTGAATGACGAGTACCCACACTTATTTAGAGAAGGACATACACAGTACTCCCAGAAAATTAATATTTATATGGCCCAATATTTATACCAGATAATTTAAATGGTAACAAATAAGCTGACATGGTACAGAAGTCTATCAAACCACTAATAGTGCGGGAATCAGAGGGACATACATGGAAATTTATCTTTAAAAAAACTCTTATTACAATTCCAACAGGATGGAGCTTCTACTCATTATGTAGGTCCAGTTAGGATATGGTTGGATTATCCTGACCAGTCGATTGGAAGAAGAGGTTCTATTTATTGTCAATCTAGATAGAGTCAGTAGAGCAACTCCAGCATAGAATAGTTCAGAAATGCCTTGTTTTATTCACAAAAAAAAATTGTAAATGTACGTGAAGAATTTTAAAGTAGGCTTTATTATTGTCTTCAAAATCCCGGAAACTATTTTCAACATTTAAGCAAATAATAATAAAAATGTCTAAAAATATTTTATTTTGTTTATTCCTTTTCTTGATAAACAAACAAGAATTTTTTGAAATGCAGCTTTTTTGAAGAGCTTCAAGATGATGTATAACTCGACCCCTCTTTCTTAGTTTTTGTTCTTTCTTCGTTGTATAGAAACTTTTTATAGCGTTTTTTTATTTTTTCTTTGACAGTTTTTCGTTCCTAATATATGGTCATTTCAAGTTTTTAAATTGTCACCCTGTATGCCTGTAGTTGTCAAAGTACTCATAGTTATTAATTATGCACGAAAAACTAATATTAATTTAATACATTTTGTACCACAAGTTTTTGTTTACCATCACAACACATCCTGTAACCAAACCGAACAGAAATAGTAATCGATAAAGAGTAGCATATTTTCAGAATATACTTATAAAAAAATCAATTGGGCACTAGTGAATGACTGCTGATTACTCTAATTCTGAAAACTCTCATTAAAGAAAAATGTTGAAATTGATGTTGGATTGCATTATTATACTTATCGATATGTTTTAACAACTCCAATTTTTACCAAGATAGATTATTTTTGTTCTTCAAAATTATTTTTATAGATGCATTGGGTTGTTTTTATAAACAATATTGGTAACTGTAAAAAAGTAACGTGTTCAGTATAAAGCATATAAATATTCCTTACCGTCCTCACTGTTCCGCTCACATCCAAGACAATAGATTATTGTTGACGACAACTACAACTGCCGTAATTCGAAATACATCAAATTCAACATGTTAAGAAGAAAATATTAGAAAAAAATCTACTTTCTGTGTTTATTTCAATCTACTTTAAATTTAAAATTGAACTGTATATTAGTAAATTGAAATTCCAAAATTCAGTAACATCACATCATGTTATATCATAAAGTCAATGCAAAGCATTAAGATTTAAAAAAAACTCAATAAGAAAATTAAACAAAGAGCCAGTACAAGATGTTAGCAAAAGCAAATCTTTTTAAGTCAAATGCTACCGTAATGGCCGTTTGATGTTTAGGCATTTCTGTAAAAGCTGTATTAGACATTAGGGGTGCCAACATGCCGCGCCGTCGGTCGGGGTTATATTCAATTGCTTCCCAACAGCCACCCTAATTAACACAATGTAATTAAATCAATTAAAGCCATAGTCCGCCTGGCTGGGATTTATTTTAAACTCCTAACCAAGATGCTGAAGCTAAACCTTTTCTCTCTGTCCTCTTTCTCGCCATCGCATTACCCTATACAATAAGCCAGCTTTCAGTTTTGGACTGCCGGAATTAATTTCTGTTTTGGGAAAATTAGTTGTTTTATTGACTTTGTTTAAGAATTTATTGCGGCTAGCTTTTAAAAAAAATGAGACATTTAGGATAGGCTGGTAAAATTGGCCGACGTTACTATAATTGCTTTTATTATATTTAATTTAACTTTTTAAGAATATTTGCGAAACTGATCTTGTTACATCGGGTAGCTTTCTTGTATTTTCTAATTTTGCTTCACGCTATTTTAAATATAGCTGAATACTTAATTACAACAACACCTTATTAATCTGCTACTTTAAGTCTAATAAATCCATATAGTATATATCATAGAATTTATAACAAAGCATTATATCTAAAGCAGATAAAGGCACACGTAGGCGTTGTAAAGATGTGCTGCATATCGCATCTAAAACTTCGAGAGTACAAGAGCAGCTTAATAGCGCTTTAATTGAATTCACTATGGTATCTTGGCGAACATCGATAAAACTCTAAGTGTCTAACGGTAGCTGCATTCGAACTAATATGATTCCTATTCGTAGGGGTATATTCCAGGGAGATTCCTTAAGTCCACTTTGGTTCTGCCTTGCCATGAACCCATTCTCTAGCCTACTCAATTCAACTAGGTACGCATTTGGCCTAAAAACGGAGAATAGAGAACTAACAAGAGTAAACCATCTACTTTATACGGAAATTAACTAGATCAGATGCTGAAAATAGTGGCAAAATTTTCTGATGATATAGAAATGAACTTTGGACTGGATAAGTGCCGAACTATGAATATTATTAAGGGTAAACTACAACCAGGTGACTTTCAAACAAAAAACGGTCAGATAAATAATGATATGGACGAAGAAGAATCCTACAAATATCTAGAAATAAAGCAAGCACAAAGAATAGACCATAGAACTATAAAGAATGAGCTGACTATTAAGTTCACTACAAGAATGCGACGATTTCTTAAAACAAGTCTTAAAGCAAGTCTCAAGACAAGTGCCGTAGAACCAACTACGCTACCTCGACATATGGGAGGAAGAGGAGTGATCGACCTGCAGAGAAGTAGTTAACTCAGCAAATTAGTAACTAGCGTTTCTTTTTCTTAAGAAAGCCTGAAACATCACACATTTATCGTGCCGTATGTGAAGCAGACGACTCAACACCACTTAAACTACAGGAGCTTGAGTTGCTCATACACCATCGCACCGAGCAAGAAAAAATGCAAGCTTGGACGGGAAAACCACTACATGGAAGGCATGTTCACGTGGTTCAACAAGAGTATGTCGATATAGCTGCTTCGAACTACTGGTTGACTTCGGAACAGCTTTTCCCCAAAACTTAAGGGTTTCTTGTGGCTATTCAAGATCAAGTAATTCCAACAAGAAATTATTTAAAGTTTGTCATAGGTGACTCGACGGTACAAAGTGACAGATGTAGGTATGGATGTGAGACAACGGAGTCCATTCAGCATGTCACCGGTGGATGTCAAACTTTTGCACCAACAGAATATAAAGAACGGATGATTTAGTTACTGCATCAAGAACTCGCACAACTAAACCTCCTATCAGCAGCCAAGGTACCATATTATAACTATAAATCGGAACCAGCTCTTGAAAATGAGCAACACATATTGTATTGGGATCGCACTGTACTTATAAACCAACGAGCCAGTAACAATAGGCCTGACCTAATAGTAATCGATAAAATTTGTAGGAAGATAACCCTTATTGATGTAGCTATTCGCAATAATAACAATCAAAGAGCGAAACATAATGAAAAGATTATTAAGTACAGGGATCTAGAACATCAGATTTGAAGACAATGGGAAATGAGAGAAGTGTGGACAGTTCCAATGATTGTGTCAACAACAGGAGTAATATCAATGAGCTCATCCTTAAGGAAAGCATCTATAAGCTAATGCAGAAGTCGACGCTAATAAAGGAAAAAATAGTCCGAGTCCGATAACATGGAAAGGACTCCATCAAAGCTTCATCCTTCTGATATCTAGGATAAGTGAATGTTTTCTCCCTCCCCAGGGGGAAGTGCGATTGCCGTTTAGTATGAAATGTAATAATAATAATATTAATAATACAAGGTGGTTCGCTACTCACTGTATATACTTATGTGGAGTATGCATGCCATGCATGCCTGGGGTATATGCATGCCTAGATATTTAAATTGATCAAATCGACTTTATTACCAACATACAGGGTGATTTTCAGATTTTGGTAAAAACTTGTCCACCGTGTAGGTCCCAATCGGGTTCACCGATTTAAAAAAAAAATTGTATACAAACCCCTTTAGGGTATTTACACTTTTTGACGTTTAGAGAGTAGCAAAGTTCTAGGGCCTAATTCAGCCTTTAATTGTAATATACCCTGTACAACAGAATTGAGTTTTTTAAATTTTTTCCTAAAAACTACATACATTTCTGCATAAAAATATACCACCATGTTGAGTGGCACACCAAATGTATAAAAAATTATGAAAAGGGAGCGAAATAAAACATTGTCTAAATATAAGCGAAAAAAACTAGAGGATTGGCAAGCTTATAAAGAAATCAGGAACTATTTTACAAATCCTGTTCGAAAAGAGAAAAAAGCCCATTTACAATTCGCAGCGCGAAATAATAGTAGGAATAATACCTGAAAAGTTCTCGATGATCTTAATATTTATGCTTAACAAAAACACAAAATAACAATACCAAATTATTTAAGGAATCCCGAAGATATAAACAATTTTTTTATAGAATCGGTTGATGCTTTAGCGATATATATCACTGACGTTTATATAAATAAATATAAGCAGGTACATACGACAAACAGTTTTCAGTTCACACCGTGTTTAGAAATTGATGTATTAAACGCAATATCTACTATTAAATCAAATGCCAGTGGGTCTGATAGTATAACGATCCAAATTATTAAACTTTCTTGCCCAGTTATAATCCTTTTTCTTACACTTTTTTTTAATGAATTCCTTCTGTGTGGCCAACTCCCTGATCTGTGGAACTCATCTGTGGTTCTTTCTTTGCCCAAAAATAATAAACTAGTAACGTTTTCTGACTTACGACCTATAACTTTGTTATGTATGTGTTCTAAGATCCTGGAAAAATTAATGTACGCCGAAGAGACTACTTATCTAAAGCACTACTCTCTCCTTAGTCCTACTCAATCAGGCTTTCGTGAAGCCTATAGTACAACATCTATTTTATTGCGCGTCCTAGACGACATATTTGAAGCAGCTGATAAGGGTAATACTACAGCACTGGTTGTGCTTGTTTACAGCAGGGCCTTTGACACGATAGCTTCTGTACGCTAAGTTGAGTTCTTTGGGATTTTCTCTTTCTTCCATTCATTTTTTTGAGAGCTACTATTAGGTAGAATTCAATCAGTGCGTTTTGAGAATGGGGAATCATTTTTGAGGCCTTTGACTAAAGGCGTGCCACAGAGATCAATTTTGGCAATCATATATGTCTTATATGGATTCTATTGTCAATGATTGTATGGTTCAACGTTATTCGGATGACATCCCAATATATACCAGTTTCACAAAAGCAAATGCGGATGAAGCTGTTCTTCGATTGAATGAGTGTTTAAAGTCAGTAGCTAAATATTCTAAAAATATTAAGTTGTGATTGAATCGGTTGAAGTCAGTCGTATTTAATATATTTTGGTCCTGATCATGGGTGGGCAACGAATAATTTGGCTATTCATGTATCCCAAACTCCAATACCGATCGTGAGTGAATGTAAGAATCTCGGCATTATTATTGATTCTAAGTTACGATTTCGCAGTCAATTGGTAAGAGTCCTTCAAAGGTCGTATATGTCATTGCGGAATTTGTACATAAGTAAAGGTATACTCGAACTGCCGTTGAGAAAGGTTTTGGGCGAAACCTTGATTATCTCTCATAATGCAAAATGTAATTTTGTGTATGACCCAGCCCTGGATGTAGCATAAAAAAAATAAAATGCTTGCAGAATTCATATTACATCAGATACAAGTTACCTGCACTGAAGTTGTTAAATATGCAGGATTGAGAGCGTTTAATTTTTAGGTTCTCCACGTATCACGCATCAAAATACCCTTTTAAATAAACCAAAGCATCGCACAGCTATGTTTCGACGTAGCTTTTCTTTGTTGCTTCAGAATTATATAACAATTTGTTGTATAATAAACTTCAAAATTGTAGTTTGCCAAATTTTAAGAAAAACATAAAAGGGTTTATGTTGGGTAAATATAGTTCTATACCAGGGCTTTGAACTTAGGATTGAATTTTGTGAATTTCGCATTATCGTAATTATTGTTACTAATTAGAACTGTTTATACCATGTAATTTATATTGTTATGTATTGCTGATTTCTATATGCTCGGTTCAGCAAACAGCCTTGGCTGTCCTTCACCGAGTTTAATAAAGAGCTGTTTATTATTATTGTTATATTGGTCATGAATGTGTGTACCTGCACGCCTTAAATTTAAATTTCCGGCTTTATACTGAATTCGAATATCCCGCGTTTTTCGTGACATGACTCACTCGGTATTGTAACTACCTGCAATGTCAATTATTCATATTTATTTCTCCGATAGTTTCAATGGCCGCGAAAGGTGTGCTGTCGTTACGTCGTAAACGTGATGCCATTTGATATACATGTGATTTACTCCTCTTCTTATTTTACTTTCTCTATGCTTCAAAGCGAATAAGTCTTTCGCTTTTGAATTTAATTTAAACTAAATGTTAGCTTCCTATAATCTTTTACCATGCCGGCGAAGCCGTGAGTTTAGACCAATTATAAATATAAATGATGTTGCAGTTTTGAAGTCTTCAGGCGAGGGTATTTATGACGATTTTGAAGTCAGTCATGTCAATGTCACAAATATTCTTAAGCAAAAATGTTCTTTTTCCGCCTTTGAAAAGTAAGTGTTGATTAAAATAGCGTAGAATAAAAGGCCGCGCGAGAAATATTTTCTTTGAAGAGCTGTTATAAATAAAAGCAAAAAGGGTGACATTTTCTCTTCTTTTGTATAGGTCTGGGTTTTGTAATTGCAGAATAATGGCGCGTCCTTAGGCGATGTTTCTTATCAAAAGGAAAAGGCGCATTAAAAATTAGTATAAAAATCGTCTTAATTTCATAATTTTCCGGTGGTAGAAAATATACGGACCGGTGCCCGTTAAAATTCCGCGTAATTTCGAGATGATGTTGTCTTACAAAGTCCTTAGGGAGAGGCTGCATTGTTAACGACGGGCTATTTGCATAAAGAAAACCACCGACAAACACGATTTACAAGATTTAAAAACCTCCCCTTCGTTAATGTATTTATTATTACAACGTTTAATACTGTATAAATTATGTTTGGCGCATTATTTCCTGCAGAAAGCGTAATTCCGGTTAAATCTACCTGAGAAACAGGAATTCCCTAAGGCAATCTTTATTTATCAGCTTTTCCTTCCCCTCTGCTCCTTTCCAGATATACCTCCGTTTTAAAGTTTCTCACCTTACTATTTTATTTTTATATTATATAATGTTGTATTGTATACAGGTTGTTATAATTAAAAAGATCAATCGATCAAAATATGTACTTTTCCTTCCAACAGGGTGATAATGTACTTAATAACAAGTAATCCGTAATTTCTTCCACTCGCTTTAATTCTTAAAAAAAAATTCAAATAGAATGTATGATTGGATGAGTGCAAGTTGCTTGAACAAATAACTTTTTTTCCATCAAAAAGCAAAAACTTTTGTTTATTTAGCAATGTTTTATGGTAGCTGACCAAACGAGCTGTAAAAAGGAACATAAAATAGCAAGGGAATAGATAGGAAACACAAATACTCTCGTTAACGGGATTGCCTTATTGATGACCCCAAATTCACAGTCGACCTCCTTTGAGGCTTTGCGAAATGCCCCAATATTCAGCAAAAATGGTTACAGATTTAGGGCTTCGGGTTTTTCAGCGTTTACTAATAACGTATTATATAGCTTAATTAATTGCTATATTATTTAAAATATATTACATTATGATTGTTTATACAACACAATAGGACCAACAATCATCAAGCGTATTATTTTTAATAAAGTATAATAAATTAAAACCGTTTCCTGCAAACATGGAAATAACATAATTAATGAAATTTTAGTAATTCATGGCGTATTACAAACCAATAATAATAAAACAGTTAGTAGAAGTGAAATTCATACATCACGTTAATATTTTACTATATTTGTAATAATTTGAATATCTTATGTAGTAATTATAAAGAAATATATATGTAGGTATAATTGATTGTATAATAAGTTTTAATTACACAAAAAGTAGATTTTCTATCCCAAATAATATTTTAGAAAACTTTAGTTATCCTATTTCTACAAACATATATGTTTAAAACTGAATCTAATATTTTGAAGGTAAATTTTTGTTTTCTATGACAGCATTGAAATAATTTATCTTCCATCTTACTTAAGTGTTTGATTCTTGGTCACTCTTCCTTAAACATAATTTCTCTTCTTACTCTTTGTTGCTGATCTCATATTTATAATTTGAATTTTTTAATAATAGCATAGTTTTTTAAAGACGTTGATTGTGCCTTTGGGACAGTGATAAAGGAATCAGATTTTAATTTTTTCTGCTTTGGGTTTTGGGTAATGTCTTGGTAGATAAGTCCTTAATTCCAATTATCTGAGCACTTCAATTAATATTTCTTTATACCATATTAAAGTATAAGCATTGATGTGTGAAGGTGTTTTTTAAGTACTACTATTTTAATTAACGTGAGTAGAGATATTTTAGGATTATTATCAATATTATTAGGATAGATTACTCTCAAATATGTTATAGCTTTGACCAGTATAGGAGAGATCAGTCGATCTCATGGAGCCGATGAGTGCCAAAAACCTGTTTATAATAAGAAAATTTTAAATACAAAGATGTTGATGGAATCAAAAACGAATTCCATGATCTCTCTGAAAGTATATAATATCCAATTCATTAGAGGGAACTATCCAATATCCACATATCCAATTTACAATGGAGGTAGAAAATGAGAATAGTATCCGATTTCTAGAGATGTTATTGACCCAAAACCATGACAATGTTCTGAAAACCAAGTGGTACAAACAGCCTTACTGCTCAAATATATTCATCAGTGTTTATTCGTATCACCGAACGAAAACTAAAATTAACCTTTTAAACGGCATGAAGCTGTAACTTTTACACCCTGATTTCAGAAACAAGGCATTAAAGCAACTAAGATGCGTTATGGCTCCCGTATGAGTAATATCTCTAATTTCATGACGTATTAGTTCTTTTAAATCTTCTAAACTTGCTGGTTTAGTGACATGCACTTTACTTTTTCAGTATCCCCATAAAAAGTAATCGAGGGGAGTTAAATCTGGCGATCTGGGTGGCCATTCAATGAACCCTTGTCTACCTATCTAACGATTTAGAAAAACTTCATTTAGATAATTGCGAACGGTCAAGCAATTATTGTTATCGATACATAATTGCTGCATTTGCTCACAAAATTCATTTCGGCGATCAAAATCATCTTCCGATAGCTCTTGAAGTAAGAATATTTTATAAGGGTGGAACTTTGCTTTTTTCAATACTTTATGCACAGTAGATCGCGATAAATTTACATTGGAAGCGGTGCATATGATTGTGGCTTTGGGATTATTTTGGATCGTTAACAGTACGTTAACAACGTGCCCGAATTTATGAAACTTTGCTTCAACTCAGCTTACCATGATTTGGCTAATAGGCGACCGATCAGGACGAGTTGTATTAAAAAAACTAAACCACCTATTTTTGAGTACACGACATATCTCCGAAACCAATCATGCACAAGATTTTGATGCTTTTACGTTCGGTAAATTTTATCATAAAAATACAATAACATGTAGTTACAAAGTGTAGTTACTAATAAAATGCAGGATGACACTGCTTTCGCCTCTCAAAAAGAATAAACACCACTTGCAAATGTAAAAATACTTCAAATAGTTGCACCAAAATACATTCACTTTTTGACACTGACAACAACAACAATTATTTTTGATTCTGCATCAAAAAATGGTGGTTTTCATTTAAAAAACATATTGATGGCGTCATATTTTTTTTTGAGTCACCTTATATATTTCATTTTCACGTAGAAAAACCCTAAATCCAATATTAAAATCGCCGGGGTCGGGTTTTTTTTCAGAAACAGTTTATTTAATTTATTGAAATTATCCGCCACTTTACGGATGCACTGTATATTCTTGTATTTGGTGAGTTTGTTCCAGAATTATTTCTTTCTACTCCCTCTGATTCCTAATAATTATTTCTGGTTTGTATTATGACTCCTATATTTTACATAACTAGCACGTTTAGTCGACATTATCTCTACAGATTTGCAAACTTTTATATTTCAATAAAGTTGGGTCAATACTCTAAACTCTTAATATACCTAAGAAATACTGTTTTCTTTTTTAATAAAGATATAAGAACAGAAAGTTATAGAATAGATAATAAGATAATTATAATTTTTCACCCAACAATTATTCACGCCAAAATATAAACTTTCAAAATACTTCTAGGGCCTTGGGGAGAGCAAAAACCAGCATTATCCCTTAGCGAGAGAAGCGGAGGTGAAATTTAGTCTGGAAATGTCCGTGTCGCGATACGGTGCAGATTATTGCAGATTTATTTCCAAAGGTAGCTGAGGTATGGCAAGGCGCCAGAATACCAATGCGAGACATATCCCATTTCTCTTTTAGCCCTTTTCCTTTTACCAGTGCCGGCGGTGTAGATAGACATATTTTTTAAGAGTTTTTAAAAAAGAAATAAATAAAATTTTAAATATATAATAAACCGTATCTTAAATATTTTTTCTATAAATAATATTTATGTTTACTTATATAACTATCTCCTACTATTTAAAATTTTGATGCCGGTTTAAAACTATTAAAAATATAATTTTTACAAATATAGAACTTCATAAAAAGTCAAGAAGCAGATTTTTCCGATATTTTATTTTTAACTGTAAGTAGGTCAAACTGCGTTATGCCTTTTCTTAATTATGTCCATATTAAAAGAGATACTAAAATAGAAAAAAAAGTACAACAGTTTTATCTGTTTTTAAATATAATGATGCATATCTAGTTCAAGTATTATCCAGATCCTAGTAATGATACTTCTTATATGCAGTGAGCAAAATTATCTAATAGTTTGCTTTTGATTAATTGCTCTTTACCATGCAATTAAGCCTTGCGTCCAAAAGTTCCTAACTCTATATAAATTTATACAAATTTTCAACAAAATATATATAAAAATACATAGCGCCTGAATGTGCTTAATATGTTGGTATTTTCTTTGGAGTGTTCACAAACTTACTATCCTTCTTTTTATCATATTCCAGACTTCTATCATTTCCATGACTTCGTTAAAGGATGACTAAAGCGAATATAGAGGAACCGGAGAAATGGCCTTCTTATTTTACAAAACCTAGAGAAGTGAAAGTACATTCTAGTATTTTGACTTTACTGATAGTCAATTCCAGCGTACAACTGACGAAATTTAATTATATTAAGACATCAGTATTGGGATTCCACTGGCGTTGGAGAAATACTGATGGTCTAGTACCTGGGCAATCATTCGTGGGTTCACATACAAAATTAATAGTCTTCTGAAAGCACGATCCTAATCTGTTTTTTTTTCTATTTTCTCTCAAATTTTGTCCCTTGTTTTTGGATTTCTCAAAAAAATATAAAAAAGTTCCAATAAATAATCCATAAACGTTTAAGAAAATTAAGTTAATTAAAAAAAACTTGCAACGCATTCTGGTAGACCCAATAAAGTTTATAATTGACATATTGAGGTAGATCAATGTTTTATCAGGATCAACATTTTGTGGTATCTCCGTTATATACTCACGAAGCTGCCTTTTTGTAAAATAGTATATTTAACCTTCATAATGCCGATCGTTGGAAGGAAAATAACTTCGTGATATGGTCGTCACCGACGTAAAATAATTGTTATCAATTTAATCAATTTTTAATGAGGAACTGGCAAGTCAACTGGCTCTCTGCTTAATATTTCATATCGCATCTGGTGTAATATCGCATTCCTTCCTAACCAATTCTAGGGCGTGCCATGATCCTGTCTGGCCGTTTTATGTATTTTTACTTTTTGAGTCATTTTCGTGAAAAAAAAATTTTTGACCTTGTGAACGTCTTTCACGTGAATTGACGTCAACTTCGAAATTTTAAATGGGAGCCCATATTTTTGACTGCGGTTTCCGAAAGCGGATAATATTTCCGCTTCCGAAAATGCCGCGCTTTTTTTCACTCACAAAAATGTATATTTTTAGAGATATTTGACTATTCGGATATTTAAGACACCCGATATGTTATATAACGCCTTGTAGAATACTCAGAATTAGAAATTTTATTTTCGATATTTTAAACTCAATATTATTTATAATTTAAAGTATACACCACTGGCCTGCTATAGCATTGACCTGACAGGATGCGAGACAGTTTATGTATTTGTCGGATTTATTCGAATCTTCTAATTTTCACATGTACCCTAGATAATCAAAGATAAGCCACTGTGCATTTAATTAATTTAAATCCGACTTCCATTTGTCTGCCAGGTTATTCGGCGCATCGGTTAAAAACATTTCAAGAATTTCGATTTTAATTCAACTTAAATGAAATTTCTATCTGTATAACTTATACATAGTTTTACATGATTTTTTTTTATTAAATAAAATAAATATTATTATTTTGTAGGTACCTCAGATGGTCTCGTTATGATTTTTTCCTTTCATGGCAAGTCTTTGACCAAAAAACACAATATTTATTTCCTCGAGGGAGGACAATATTGGCTGCAAACAAGGAGATCCCTGCGTTCCCAGCTCGACAGTAAATATATTTATATTTGTTGGACTAACGCCCAGGGATAAACTCAAGTGTATATTTTATCCCCCAGAGAAAAGAACGACTATCCCAAAATTATATTCTGCTAAAAGTGACATTTTCCTTTTATTTGATATGTGGCATACATAAAATCTCTATCGTTTGGAAATTTTATTCGTAAATTTATGCTTTACAATTTTTCAAATGTTTTTTTTTAATGATTTTCTTTACTTTTCTTAAAATTTCCTTATAGATTTTTCCACATTAAATATAATATTTTTGCGTCTTCAGCAGGCGCAGAGTAGCGTAGCTTGTGCTTTGTGCTTTGCGTAATTTGTTTTTTAATAAAATAGTTAAGTCTGCTCTACGTCTATAATCTCGTAATTATGGTAACGACTTGGCAGAATTGTAATAGAAAATAAAACTAGAAATGTATAAATTCATATTAACTAATGTATCTACCAAAACTCTACTTGCATTTCGTTAAGTTTATTTTAAGCTTTAGATGCTTGAAGACTTGGAAAATGTATTAGCCGCCGTATAAAAATAGTTCAGGATATGTAGATTTCAACAAATTCTGCAAGTCATCTTTGTAATATATATATATATATATATATATATATATGCTTTATTGTAAAAAAATTCTTATAATTTGTAGACAAAACCTAAGTAAAAATAAGAAAATACAGAACATACAAAAAATATAAGAAAAAATACACATAGAAACAATACACAACGTACAATACGTACAATACAATATTTAAAAAAAGAAAAAAGAATTAAGTTTTTTATTTTAGTATTTTGTTTTAATTAATAAGTGTGTGGGAACTTAAATTTAAGAATGAATAAAAAAGTCGGTTACTGCACACAAGGCTCTCTACAGTAGGTACGATTTTAATGCTTTACGAAATCAGAGAAAGGAAAGTATGGACTTTATTTCTAATGGCAGATGATTTTTTTTCGCAGACATTTTTTTCGCATTATACAGAGTCGATTTTTTGACTGGCTCTGAGCGAGGGGTTGGAAGATAAAGATTATGCTTTGCGTTCCTTAGTGAGTAACTGTGAAGTGGCCCTTCTGAAGTAGCTTAATGTGCTTACGGATTAAACAAATAGATTCAAATATGAGTAAGGAAGTGTTAAAATCTTAACTCTTTTAAAGAAATCCTGGCAGTGGGTTCTACTGTTTAGTCCAAGTAAGTAACGAAGAGCACTTTTTTGAAAATACGCTCAAATTGAGTAACGCAACACGTACCCTAGAATGGAAGGGCATAACGGAGATGCAACTCAAAAAGGGCATAATACACTGCTCTAGCAGTGGACAAATTAAGTTCCTTAGAAACTGATCTGAGCGCAAAACAGGCAGAGCTCAATTTTTGTTATAAAGCGTCGATACGCAAATCCCATTTTAAGAAGTTATCCACAATAAGTTCCAAGAGTCTTACTGAATCAACGACGTCAATAGTGGTGTTATTTAGTATAAAAGATTGCAACGTACTTTTATATGATAAAGCCTTAGTTTTAGAAATGTTAAGGCACAGGAGATTAAAATCGCACTAACATTTTATAGTCAATAAGTCAATAGAACCGATACTATGGAGTGTTGTGTTGTCCGGATTGGTCCAAGTGAAACTGGTCTCGTCCGCGAAGAGACAAATTTTTCCGCTAATATTCAAGTTAGCAATGTCGTTGATAAACAGCAGAAACAGAATAGAGCCTAAAAATACAATCAAACACAAAACATAATCAAATGCTTGTGAAAAATCACAAAAGATTGTCGCTGTTGAATGATGGTTGTTCAGACTGGAGTACACATTAAAAAGAGAAAACATAGCATCATTTGTGCATCTTGTTAAAAAATCCATACTGTCCAACTATCCAATTATCCAAACTGATGAGGAGTGAGAACTTTATATTTCGACAAAAACGATAGGAGCTGTAAGTAATTATACTATTACTGAATTAAACAAAAAACTTATGCGCTATATCAGATAAGTCATACTCATGTCGTACCAAGTTTGTTTGGTTGGTACTAGCAAATTAAAACTCTGGGGTCTCTGAGCATATGACAGAGTCGGATACGATTCCTATAGGCTCTCGAATCTTCAAAAGGACTACAAAACTGTTAACTTACTGAATAAGTATTTCAGTTTTAGTTACAGAAACAATACAGTTAAATAATGACACGCGTATCATGACTGAAATAGTTTTGTATCGGCCAAAAATATGCTTTGTCTTGGAGCTCATACTGTAAAATTGGCCTCTCCGCTGGAAGAGTCATCGTCTGTGTATACGGTTTATATTCACTATAATATTCAGGATGTTTCATAATTAGTGGGACAAACTTGGAGAGGTTGTAGAGGGCCTCAAAATAAGCAAGTTTGGGCAATAAACTCCTATCCGAAAATTGTTAGATTATGAGATTTTCTTTGTTTCTATGCATCTAGTAGTACTTTTTAATACATAATTCAAATTTTTATTTTACTAGTGGGGTCCATGCGGGCTAGAACCTAGTGAATTTAAAAAATAAATAGAACTACTGTTTTGTCTTAAAATTATTTTTTCTTTAAATCTTCATTTAATTTAAAGTAAAGTTCGTCTTCTCGCTTTGTTTTCTTCGATTAAAATCAAAAACAATAATTCAAAATAAAAAACAATAATTTTTTTGATAGTTTTTATTTAACACCCTTCAGAAAACAGAACACAACAACCTCACTCGTCCCAAAAGCTCTTTTCGAGAAGTTACCTACTAGTTTTCAGAAAAATATCTACAGATTAAAACTAACTGATTTTGTATTATTTATTTGAGGCAAAAGCTCATATTTTGGTAGACTAGAATGGTATAATTATAGTATCTATCATTCTCCTGACATTTTTATTTTATATTTAGAAATAATCTAACGAAGATTCAAGTTTTTGACAGCTATATGGGTATTATTTTAATAAAGGTCTATAATTAAACCTCCACGCTATTACAAACAATAACAAATTCTCAAAGTCTAAATTGTAGAGTGCGGTAGGTTTTCCTTACGAAATATTCAAATGAAATAGGGGGTGCCGATTAAAATTCAGCATTCCAAACTCCATTCGATAAAAAAATCACAAATTTTATTTCGGCCGAATGAGCTTAGAATAATGATTAACCAGGGGCTGTGGCACGAAATTTTTATTTTAGGAAATGGCATCGCTTTCCACCAGGATACAAACTGGGATGATGGGGAGAAAAAAGAAATCTCTGCGATAAAGTGAATGTACATAAATTAATTTTTGGTTTCTTTCGCCATTATAGAGAGGCTTGTTTTTAATTACCTGGTAAAAATGTTTCTTGTAAGAATTTAGATGTGTGTCTTATCAAGCTTATTAAATATTCAGTTTGTTAAGCACATGTGTAAACTTGGTTCTAGGTTAATGAATTTTTAATGTATTGTATGAAATCTGCTCAAAACAAACTGACTTCACGTGCTAAGTTATGCGGTAAGGAATAGTCCTTTTTCATAATTTCTTTTTTATTTACTTGTATCTCTAATCACCTTAAGTAAATTTACGTAAGCTTTGTGCCTCATGAGCGACCTCAAAAAAATGAAATTGTTGTTTGCCATCCAGAAGGCAGAACACCTTAAGAGCAGGTTTTTTAATATATTCTTTGATTAACATAGAAAGTTCGACGATCATATAGTTGACCTACCAGCAACATATGAGGAGGCTATTTTATCATTAAATATCAAAATTCTAATTTGTTAAGCCGTTCACCTCGCCTAACTGCGAGGGTAAGATGCTTCTTGTGTAAAACTTCTTTATCTACATTTGCTACGAAATATAGTAATTGTATACTACTATTTCAAAAATCATATGCTTTATCAGAAGCCATATGGTAATATATATATATATATATATATATATATATATATATATATATATATATATATATATATATATATATACAATCCCATATGGCTTTTGATAAAGAAATAGCATAATTCATTCGACAATCATGACCACAGAACACAAATATATAGAGAAGTGGTGGTTGCATACAAACTGATATAAAATTCTTCTGACAAATCACCTAGCGGCTTCTCTCTTGGCAACGAAAACTGTTGTAACTAACTTGACAGTTTGACGTGCCTAATTGGACCAATCAAAATGGTAGAAAGACGTGGCCAAATTAAGGCGGGAAATTAAATTTCATTTAATCTGACTATCTTATCATTTAATCGTAATATCTAATGCAAACGCCTAATCAAAAAGGTTACTCATAGAGAAAAGAGCCTTTTTGATCAGGTATTAGCATCAGATATTGATTTGAACAAAAATAAATCTGTTTAGCTTTATTTTACAGATCTAAATGAGTTAATTTACTGCAATAATCTATGACAGTGTACTAACAATAGTGTACGACACATCACTTACATAGAATATATTTGTTGCTCTCTTATAATACTAACAACATATCTTGGAATTATAATATATTTAATAAAAACTTAATTCAAGGACAGATGTTTACATAAAATAAATAGAAACTCTTAAAAAAACACAAGTTGTAAGAAAAACATTAATTCTGATCCATTCCGGGTGCTCAGGTCTCTTAGTCGCTATACCTGTGTCTTGTCTCAGTGAACACAGGAAGTGGTATGATACGAGCAGGAAATAAAATAAAAAAATAGGCAGTGCAAACGTTATAAATCAATTTACGAAATGATTCATGTGAAAAAAAGACAAAATAAATGTTTAAATAAATATGTATTGTAGTGTAAAGCCAGCAGTGTCAGCATTATTAAAATGTGTGGAGAGAACTGATCAGAAAAAATTCTATAGCTCAAAGTCTTGATAATATTTACATTGCATATCGCTCTCTATGTTTTTCTTGTAATATGAACTGAAGGAAATCTTTTATTACTATGTTTCCCAGAAACATTTAAAATATACATACTCTTACATCAAGGAAATTGTCAGGAAAATTTTAAATCAATTTTTAATTGTTGAATAGAAAATGAGAGGCCAGACATTTTGTAATATGTATTTATAATAATCCAATTAAAAATTAAATACTCGAAAAGTGAAACTTCTTCATTGAAATCAACTGAATTTGATTTTATTAAAGACTAAAGATTGACAATACAAAAACATAATAGTAATAAATAAAATCAGATTTTTTTACCAGAAACCTGGAATTGCTTGCTGCAAATCAATTAAAACATTACTCCCAATATTGTAAGAGAACTTAAAAAAAAAAGTCATGAATTTAAAATAACATCCTTAAAACAAATAGCAAACTCAACCCACGCTTGCATTCATTGAAATGAAAAAGAAACTCAAATGGTATGACAATGACAAATGATGTTCTATCAGTCAATGTCAACAACTATCTGTCAGCTCCCTGTCAATTTTGCCAAACAAGATGGCCGACATACGATTCCGATTTCCGCCATATATGCTTCATACATGTGATCATACATACGGTAATATACATTCCTTTACTGTTTCGAATAAGTAGACTAAAGAACCTGCGGCGCCATCTTAAAATCATGATTTAAAAAATAAATTAAGGTCCCTTTATTTGAATACGTACACCACTTAAGCAAGTATGTATGTCCCGCTTTATTATTTATCAAACGATATAAAAAACAAACAAAAAGGGGATTTATCTAAATTAAAATTATAATAAGGAAATTTAATTAATTAACAACTTCTTTTATATAAAACGATTAGATAATCAAAAATAAATGAATTAATTATGTAAAACCTTCTGAATCAGTGAATGCGAATTTCAATAATCTATTAGGACCACAGTTTTCTGCTCATCCCTTGTACATTTTCCCAGTTATCTGGCGATGCCTGGAACGTCGAGTTAGTATTTTAATGTTTTATTAATTTTTCATGGTGGAGCCGATTAAGTTCGGATTCTTGTAATTTTATGCAAAGAGTTGCCACTTATTTATACGCAGAATCACTAAATAGCTTAGAGGAGTCGCAAGATAAGAAGTTACGAGTTTATACTACTAACATCTTTAATAATGCGTAAAAGAGCAGAATTTACATCCAAAATAAAGGCGGGGGAGAAAGTTTTCATAGAACTTTAGCAGTTCAGAAATGACTGATATTAAAATCTGCACGACATTTATAAAGCAGTACACATTCATAGTTTGTATAATTTCGGCTAAGCGGAAATTAAATTAAAAGACCTGAAACTTGACTAAGGCTAAAAAACTAGATAATTAATAATAAGTCGCTCAGCGTTGTGCATTAACAGTATTGTAAGTTGTAGTTGTGACAGAAAAATGTACAGTAAATGTCTAAATGTTCAATATGTACAAGTAAAGGCATCATCTTTTTTCATTGCTATTTATTGTTTTGATAAAATTATATATAAAGTACACTTTGCACAATCCTTTCTCTTGTAGGGTATTATTTGAAGAGATTTTTGTTAAAATAGAGCTACTTCTAAAGAAATCTTTTTCATTTTTCTAATAAATTTATATTAATTCTTTTTTTGCCAGGGGAATAAATAGTGTGTGTATTACAATAGATGTATATTCAAGATGAAATTTAGAAACAAAAAAGCTTGAAATTTTAGTATTTTATGAATAAAAATATGTACAGGGAGCACCTACTATCAAGTAGACCTTCCGGTCCTAACCAGGTTTTCTGGTTCCTATTAAGGAGCCCGCGCAATAATATTTTGCGATAAATTTAATCTGAATATATTTAAAAGATAATAATATTGTTATCAAAATATAAATACGTTAATTATTCTCATAGTTTTTGTATTGATTTGCTCTTATTTTGAAGTTTACGTTGATTAGTTAATGTTATTTGGGCTTCTACTTACGTTTACTCTAATGGATTTATTATAGTGTCTAGATTTTACTTGTCTAAGGTCCCATTTGAGCTCCAATTAAGGTTACTTTATTATAAATCCTGGTATTTATTATTATACTTAGTATACTGTAGTCATTATTTGTAGTATATTATACTTGTTGCTTTGACTGGCAGTATTCTCTTAAAATTATAAGTACGTTACAATTGGCGTCAGAAGTAAAATATATCTAGAAGCCCAATTAAGTAGATGGTTTTAAGCAGAAGTTAGGCCAAAATAAGAAAACGACATCGTTAACAGAGCGAAGAACAAGAGGAATGAAACCATAAGCAGAAGGAAGAGCAAGAAAAACGAAATAAGAAACAGGAGGATTCATTTAGGACAAGTAAATCTTACCTAAAGAAAAAAAATGAAGATCGAGATCGAGAAAATTTTAATACCTTACAAAAGATCTTGACAGAAAATTTGAAAGGCGACTGAGTTTAAAAAAATTATCTTAAAAAGGAGCAGGACGAATAAGATAGCAAATAATAGAAGCGACTTTTACAGTTTGAAAAGATCTAGAGATCAAACAGAAATAACAAATGCCTAACATCGAAGCAACAGTTGAAGAAGATTTGGGGCAGTATAAAGAAAAGACAAGAACTAGAGATGAAAGTAAAGTGCTCCTTTATCCTGATTCTGGATTGCCAATATTGATCAAAGCGAATCCACCAAAATTCGACGACAAAGAAGCAAGGGGTACCTACTTGAATTAAATCCAAATTATTCAGTTCTGTAATTAATGATACTAGGAAGATTTTGGATCTTATTCTAAGCTAGGGTAGTCGATTAAGATCAATGAGATGTAATTGGTCTTCAAGGCATTTGAACCAAGACCGTTCTACCATTTTGCAAATCAGCTTTATTAGTGCTTAAAGAGCAGACTTTACATTTCAAAATATTGATGGGAAGAGACTTCCTTGCTTAGAAGTTTAGAACAGAGTCAGGCATTTGTTTGTCTGCGGAGGGTATGAATTGTACTTTACTAAATCAAATGTTTGCAACTTTAAACTAGTTTAAATACATTAGAAATTATCAAGTAAATCCAAGAGAACTAAATTTTATTTAACAGGCTTTAAATCTTCGAGCATGCTGTACATAAGCCCATTTTGTAAAATAATACCCGGTAAAACTGTCAGATCTTGATATCGTTAGTTAGCCGGGAGTTCTGCTTAAGCCGTTCGTTTTATCATAGCAACGTTGGAATATAAATATCCCGGAACATATAGCTAAGTTAATCTTCGGACCTGGCCCGACAAATATTATTATAACAAGGCTGATCCTTCAAAGTGATCGTATTAATTTTGTCCTAAAAAGACACGGAAGGTAGGTTGTTAACCTAATTACGTTACCACCTGCATTTTGAAAGGATCTTTGATTATTATTTTCCTTGCCGGACCATTCCGGCCTATATTTGTATGTATAATTTTTATTTTAGATATTTGATTTATTTATTTAATTATATAGACAGTGAATTTAATAAATACTCCACGCTTCTAATTAGATATTTAATACGTAACTATTTTTTCAAAGTTAAATATCAATTTTTAGTACCTAGATTAATCTCGTTATAGTAGATTAGATTAAATAAAGAAAATGAAACCATTAAAATACTAGCTAGAGTCGATGGCTCTATTTTAACCTAAAAATTGTTAACATGCTTTGCGATCCTATTTTAATAAATGATTTAGATAGAGTCTTAGATGATATATCTGCGGAGTTTACCAAGTATAACTCAGGCATATATGACATCGATTAAGGCTGGAATCTTTTGATGAACCTTACATTATCCTTCATTAAGCTTTTTAATAGAAGATATGTACGTATCGTTTATTGTTACAATATGAAATTATACTGAAGGAATCAACAAAAAAACTCACTTACAATGTTTAAAAGTAATTACAGCTTTCAGTCCTTTCAAGAAACAAATTGTATTTATGACAAAAAATCGAATCGCTGAATCGCTTTTCAAACAAATAACCTTATTCTTAAGTATATATACAAATTTCTTCGATTTATTTTTTCTTTATTAGTTTTATCAATTATTTATGTAGGTTATTACCCTAAAAAATTACTTTCGAATTCAGAAAATAATTGTAAACTTTCTGATAAATAAATTAATATTGTACGGTAATTGTAACGATGGTTAGTGGCGTATCCCAGGCAACCAATTGACGTCTGTGACAAAAATGTCAGCAAATGTTTTTACATGACGTCATAATGACTACAAAAAATACGTGAATAAGTCCACACAACAGCGTGAGTTATGTGATGTAAATAGGACCTTTATTACTGACCATATAAAGATGTTTTTACTGATGACATTTTAGTGACGCTTCTACTGACCTATTCTTTTAATGTTGTGTTTTTAAAGAGCCTAAATGATAATAAAATGGTTATTTCAATAGCAGTTAAATAAGTAACACTTTTATGACTAGAGGTTTTGCTATTAAAGACCAGTGCGGTAACATGTTAAAAAAGTAAGAAATCATAAAAAGCATATTCTATAACAAAATTAAATACAATACTTGTTCCAACTATGATTTATACAAAAGGTATTAAAATCAATACAAAGCATAAATATTAAACATAATAAAATGTATAAACCAATATCAAAGTAAAGTTATTACGATTGGGCCCTGCATTATAAAGAAACTAGAAAGACCAAACCGGCAACTATCAATTTCCAAACGGAAATGCTGTATGAGTATGGTGGTAATAGATTATAAAAATCACAATATAAAATAAATAAATAAATAAATAATACTTTTATTAAAACAAAAATCTACATGATGAATAAATGCTCACACAATACCTCATTTCTGTTTTAATGCAGTTTAAGCCTGGCGCAAGTCTAGCTTAAAGCTATTCAACTGAACCAGACATAAACACTATAATAATATTTTAGATATATCTATTAGCTAAACTAAAATAAGAAATATATAAATTTTACCTAAATTACTACACTATTAGTTCATTGATTCTTTTATTACACAGAAAATATATTAAAAACATTAATTATAAGATAAGAAAAAAAAATATATATATATGTAAATATTCCAATAATCTTAAGGTTAAAGAATTCTTAATATTGTTATTAAATTTGGTTACTTTATTAAATAAGTAAGTAAGTTTGGTACTTTTTTTAGGGCTTAAACTAAGTTAACATTCCGGTATTGAATTGTATTGCTTTACAACATTATATGAAAAAGATCGCCGGAATTTTGCAGTGGTATACAGCGGCATAGTTAACTTCTTTACAGTTCTAATATTAAGATTGTGAATGATATTTCGAAATTATTTAGCATCTTTAATAAGAAACAAGAAAAGTGCAAAATTCTACGATCATTCATCTTTAACCACACAAGGTCCTTATATAAGTGTGATCAAATTTGCGCAAACCACCGATAAATCCAAGCAAGCATTCTGCACCTTCTGTATGCGATTCTTGCTCTCCAAATCCAAAGAAAAAACATAAATGTAGTCACAGTATGTAAAATCAGATAACACAAGAGTTTCACATAAGCCTTTTTTAAGGGATTTACTTAATATGTGCCTATTAGTGTATAAAATTTTAAAAGAAAAAAATGATTTTTGTATAGGTTTTCTTAAATGTTCTTAAAATCTTAGTTGAATATCGATAACAACCCCCAAGTTTTTAGTACTCTCGATAATTTTCCGGATTATGCTTTAAATTGTAATTCTCATAAAAGTTTAACATTTTCATTAATGCATAATTCAATTTCTTTAAAATCAGCGAAAGCCTGAATGTTACAAAAGTTCAATGATTTTAGTAAATCTGAACTATAAATAAGGAACACTAAGGGGCCCAAAATTGACCCCTGGGGAACACCAGATAGCTGCTCTATCGAAAAAAATATTGTTATAGCACAGCAATTGGAAGCGGATAGGTATGATTTTATAAGCATACAAGATTAGTTGTAAAATCCATGATTTTGTATTGATGATTTTTATCTTGTGCTCTAAATATATCATCCAGTACATGTATTAAAGCTGCCGATGTGTTATAACTCTTTCTAAAACCACGTTGAGTGTTAGAAATAATGTTATTTTTCATGCAATACTCATACATTTGCTCAAACAGAATTCTTTAAAAAATTTTTGACAAAGTCGGAAGGATACTAATAATGCGAAGTTCATTAAAGCCACTGGGATTTGGTGTTTTCGCCAGCGGTTTTCCTACAGAAATTTTCCATTGATCGGGAAAGTAGCCAATCTCTATTTGCTCTAATTACTCTTTATATTGTTTAATATTCTATGAACTCTCGATGCGTTTGGTACTTATTTATTATACAAATTATTGTCGTAACAACTGATAAAAGTTAATTTTATTTGTGCAGTTCGATTGATTTTGTAAGTATGTGGCAAAATAGTTATTGATATCATTGGGATTTGCCAAATTTTGTGGTATTTCAAAATTTTTAGTTGTGCAAACATTTAAGTTTTTTAAGGCTGCCCAAGTTTTCTTTGAATTACCACCCATCGAGTCCAAGTACTTCTTTTCTTTTCTTAAATCAATAGTATCAGATTATTTATACCTACTTACCCCTAAATGTACTGCAATAAACATCACAAAAGACAAATTTACATCAAAACGCAGAAGCGCACCAACGATACCGCCGACATCATGAACGCCATCTACAAACGGAAGAGCACTATAATAAGATGAACGATATCGACGCACGACACGGTAAAGGCGCAGAGTTGTTCTTCATTATCATCAATTTCAAACCTTCATCACTTATGGAGTTTAATTACTAATTAGTTTTTTGCAGGAATGTGTCCATACATTTAACCTGTCCAGGGCTTAATAATATTTTTACTATTTTACTACACGCCTCACCATCCTAAATCAAAATTAAATACGCTGGATCTAGCTAGAAAATATTTAATTTGGCAACACCGAACGTCATGCCGGTAAAGGCTCGTTTTCATGTGATATAATAATGCCATGACAATTTGACATTTTTTGTGAGTGTTTTTATGTATTCAATGTCTTGTCAATTTTTCTATTAAAGTAAAAATGGCGTCGACTGATTTGATTGCGGTAGTTGCACGAGTGTTAAGTTTAATTATAAGTGAAAATAAAGAAAAAAAAGGAAAAGTGGAAAAAAAATATGGGTAAGGCGCTGGATCCAACGGAGAAGTAAATTGGGTGCATGTAATACTTTTATATGAGAACTTGTTCCAGAAGATCCTTCAAGCTTTTTAAATTTCATGCGCATAGACCAGGCTATGTTTAATATTCTTCTTGGGAAGGTTCAAACTAGCATTCAAAAGAAGAATACTGTTATGCGGGATGCATTACAAATCTGATAAAGAATTCGGCTCTAAATATTATAAGCGAGTTTGTGTAATCAGATTTTGGATTTCACTCTGCAATTTTAATGCTGGTAACGGTAACTTTTCCAGTTGAATATAAATGGAAGTCCCAAATGCTATAAATTCGTTGTTTGCGTGCGCATTTGAAATTTTGTCTAAGGAGGCTACAGCATTATTAATTGTTGATATTTGCTTTTTGCAGCATCAAGATGTGAGTGGCCGTTTTGTGACTGCTCTTGCTGGATGTGACTTTGAAGTATTGCTAGTTGATGGATTTAAGATTCTGGCGGTGTTTAAATTATTTCGAGAAGCATTGTCAATCGCTATACGAGCAGCTTCATCTACCTCCTCTTCTTCATCATCTGGTTGCTGTAAAACAAACAATTATTTAGAATTAAAAATTAGAAAAATGATTTTTTTTAGTTGAGCGTTACAGTACCTAGTATAATAGTTGATTATTGTTTCAGATACCAAGGGACGAAAACGAATGGAAGAATATAGCACAAGGATTTAATAGGAAGTGAAACTTCCCAGGGTGCGAGCATTAGACGGCAAGCACGTGGTAATTCAATGTCCACCCAATACGACATCTTTGTATTTTAATTACAAGGGAACATTTAGCATTGTCCTGTTAGCACTAGTCAATCACGATTATTATTTTACATTAATAGACATCGGAGGATATGGAAGTCAGATGGCGCAATTTTCGATCATTGTGCATTTACAACTGCACTTGAATTAAATGCACTAGAGATTCCACCAGAATGTGTGGGATCTCTTAGATCTCTTGGAATCTCATCATCTTAGGAGATGATGCCTTTCCATTAAAACCGTATCTCATGACTCCCCCCGACGCTGAACATGCCAAACGAACAGAAGATCTTTAACTACCGACATTGCCGTGCGAGGCGCATTGTAGATAATGGTTTTGGTATACTAGCCAGTCGATTTCGTATATACAGGAAACCAATATGTGAAGCTGAACGTACTGCAGTTAAAATAGCAAAAGCTACTTGTGCACTACACAACTGAATTCGAAAAACCATTGGACCCGCTAATGATAGCCTAACTTGTGATGCAGAAGACTTTGTGCAGGGTAAAATTATACCAGAAAGTTGGCATAAGGTACCTTCTCAGGAATTAACTAATCTAAGTGCTACAAAAAATCGAAATTACCGCAACGAAGCTCATGAAAAAGGAAATAATTATGCGACATATTTTGTTGGAGAAGGGGCTGTAGACTGGCAAGATCAAATGATTTTGTGAATGTTTCTCATTTTGTAATAAATGTATTAACTATAGAAAAAGTATTAATTCGCTAATAAATGTTCTTCTGCTTTGCTTTTTGCGATTCTGTCTTTAAATTCATCACACGCGGGACGCGTAAAATTGATACCATGTAGTCACGACAATGTGGAACTGTAGTTTTCAGAAGGTATGTTACTTGGAACTAACATAAAATGTCACAAAAATATCAACATGATTTTGATATCGCGACACTAATGCCACGGCGTCAAATTGTTGTCACGATAACGTGAGTTTCAAGTTTTCATGTTTGAAAATGTGACTTTTAGTGTCACGGCACTAAAGTCGCGACATTGTCGTCACATGAAAACGGGCCTTAAAAGGCAAGTCAATTCTTTACTTAGAAATGTAAATATGGTTTTGACTTATTTGTTAATGAGTGAGTCATTTGATAACAATAAAACTCATTTGATACCAGTGATTCACTACCTTCTTTATACGTCAAAATTGACATTCTAGAAAAATTAATATAATCGTCTTTTTTATTGTCATTCAAACTCATTTATCATCAGTCATTTTATCGTCACATAAATGGCATTTTGCTATATACGTCATATTTTGACGTCTTTATTCACGTCATACGTCCTTCTGTGGTTGCCTGGAATTTACCGTAAGTAAGAAATAAATAAAACTGTGATATAATTAAGAGCCTCTATTTTTTTCGCATTTATTATGACGGGTCCTGTATAAAATCTGCATTTAACAAATTATTTTACGTACTAAAAGAAACGAAGAGTTTTTTCTTTTTTTAGAAAGACTTAAAAAAAGGTTTTTAATATTTTTATGTCGGGACAAAGGTGGCTTAAAGCAAAATAAATATTCTTAAACAAAATGGTTTCAATTCTTAAAAATTCTGGTCGTGGATAATTATTCAAAAATTCCAAAGTAAACTCTTTCTGGCGTGAAATGAAACTTTTAAATTGTTTTGATATACCGCCGGGTGTATCTTTAGTCGATGGTATCATTTGCATTTTGTCATTCACGCTTTTTGCTGACTGATTTATAGTTTGATTGGATCTCTCCGCTTGCTTTTGCCGTTATTTAGCGTAGCGCCAGCCTGAGCATTTTTCGGCATTCTTCAAGCTCGTTTAGTAAATGGCCAATTTGTTGCCTCGCTGAGCAGTTACATACGATTATTATGCCGCGTCATCTTAAAATATTCGTTTTTTTTTTTGAATTTTTTTCGTAAATAAAAATAGATCATAATTTTATTTTATTTTTTTACAAAACGTAATTATTTAAGTTTTATTGATAAAAAAACATGTAAAAATAATAGATATTTCTGATTCTTTTATTAGTTAAAACAAGAACATGCATGAATTGTATCTTTAGTTTATCTATTTTACTTCAGAAACCAAACTGACAATCTGGCAATAATTTACTATTTCCCAAGGTTTCATTAAGGCTATATGATTGTCTTTAATTATTAATACTATCGTTTGCGTATGAAGCCTTGCTTTTATAGAGAATTAATTTGCATTATCACTTCATTTTACGTAACATCCGAGAAACTCGCTGGATTAGAAGAAGTAAGCGTACGAAAGGCATATTTATGTCTATTTAGTATCCATTTGTACCTTTTACGGGTCATTTCAATCACAGCAAGTCACCATTGCCTATAAACTGCATGCTCAGTAGTGTTGAGAAATGATCCATCAAACCATTCTTTATAATATAAGAACTAGCAATTATATCTTTAGCGGTAGTTTTTAAAATAAATAGTATTACATGTGATTTAAACAATTGAGGTATTGTGTAGATCATTGAATTACTTTATTCTCTATAATATCAGCACTCTATACCTCCTCAAAAACCTCGAATATATATCTTTGAAAGTTAATTCAAAAAAAGCCTAAAATTATTGATAAATTCTGTTTTGTTTAAGCTAGGACAGCAAAATGGAATTATTTTAAATTATTCTTAAGTGACACAAGACTTTAAAATGTAGGAATAAAAACATGAAAAAAGAAATATATACAAAAACAGGAAGGAAACCAAAAGCTAAAGATACATACCAAAACATAAACTGTAGATTCTACAAAACACTAAGCATAAAACTCTTCAAGCTTATAGGAGGCCTTCTCTGTTAAATACTTTTTAAGCCTATGTCTAAAGCATTTGAGTGTTGCAAGGTCTTTAATTAAATACCTTCATACCTGCGTAAAAAATATACTTATGCCGATTTTTGAACATGATGCTAGTCAGCTAACTTCCAGTATATACACACAGGCGACTATTTTAAACATACTTGAGGGCTCTTTTTTGCAATACAAAAAACCACTCGATAAAATAATTACTAGTGTTTCCCCAAAAACAAATATCGCAGTAAAGGTGAGACTCAACGAGGGCAATATACACAGTTCTACCCATGTCGGGACCAAGCTCTTCAGTTGCGATCCTAATGGCAAAGCAACTAGTTGATACTGGAAAGATCAAGTACATTATAAATAAATTTAAGATTGTTATCCAGGATGACAAGAAATCTACTGCTAGAGTGCAGCCACTTGATTATCGCCAATGGATAAATTCCCAAACTTACCCCGAAACGTCAGATTTTGGGCTTATTGAAGTATAATGACAAGCTATTTAAGTCAAACTAGTCCCGCATTCTCTGGGGGTCCATCATCAGGGCCAGATGCAAGGACGCACTATTTGATCTATGCCAAAGAATGGTGGTGTCATCGGCAAATGAGGTAATTTCCCCTTAATGTCTAGATTTGTAAGATCATTGACATACAAAAGAAATAGAATTGGACCCAAGACCGATCCCTGTAGTACCCCCCAGATTATCTCGTGATTTTCTGATATCTCAGGGCCAACAGAAATTCGCTGATGACCCTCCGGACAAAAACGGAACCAGGAATGTGCTACTCCCCTAAAACTATAGCGGCCGAGCTTCCGAAGCAGAATTCCATGGCTAAAATAATCAAATGCCTTCGAAAGTCACAAAAAACTGCCGCGGAAACACCGCCGCTGTTCATTTGGGCATATAGATCATTTAAGAAATTGTAAATAGCATCATTGTGTTGCTGGCCCCTTTTTGGTATTTGTTTAAGCTGCAATTAATTAAATTTGAAAATTATCGTGTTGGTGGTTATAATAACTTTTTTTGCTATTATTCCAATTGAGTTTAAAAAAATTTTATGCATGATGTTTATTAATCAGACAATTATTGATTTTTTTTTTTTAGAGAAAAGTCCCAACTCCGTTGTTCTAAGCATAATCTTTTAGATTTTTAGGATTTTTGCATTTTAAGATCAGAAAAAGAAATTCAATTTAGTGATATACATATACAATATAGCATGCTATTTTTACCCAAAATAAAATTTATTTATTAAACTCAAATACAAGTTAAGTCAATTACTTTCAAATATGTCAAGAAGCAATCCTTAAATAAACTATAAGAAATGTATGGAGATTCCAGTTTGCAGCACGTATATTTTAATGTGCTCACTACTTAATACTAACTTAACTACTTACACTACTTAACTACTATAAGGAATATCGGCTTTGGAGCTATCAACGTAATAAGTCAATGCACCAGAAACTTAGAGTCAGTTGAATTATTAAAAAAATTATAAACAGTTAATAGTTTTTTGCTGTACATCTTGAAAAAAGTAGAGAGCGAATAAATGACCAAAATATTCGTGTTCTGCGTGAAATCGAATAAATACATCTTAGAGCGTTCATGGCCCATTGAGCGACTGCTTTTACCGGTCACTCTTTACAAATGGATCGGTAACGTACAACTAAAACCACTTACCCACTTTGCTTTCCTCCACCTTTTGCTTTTTCCTATATTCTTCATTGTCCATTGATAAATATATTTGGGAAATGTACCTGGCATAAATATTGCCCTGTCAATATTTTTGCAGATATTAAATAAAAATCATCAATACTTAGACATTTTTTTCGCTTATATTTTCTGTAAAAAAAAAAGAATAAATGGACGATGCGAATATTTTCTAATATAAAATACGGTTATCCTTAAAAGTACTTAACCATTCTTGATAAACACTATGTGACGCTACATTGATGTGCCAGATTACCCAGTGCGGGATAGATACCGTGTAATGACAGAAATCTAAGCAACGATTAAGTTAATTGCAGTTCTACAAGCGCAATCAAGATCTTGTAACAGGTGTGCAGGAAGCATTTCAAGCCGTTCTCCCTAGGCCCCTTTCTCGACTTTAATTTCTCTTTACATTGGGCTTATTTCTGATTTGCTTTTAAATTTTCATTAGGGTGTTGGGGTATTTAGATAGCATGTTTTACTTATTAAATTTATAGCGGATATTTCACAAATAGAACATTTGTATAAAAAACTAATAACAAAAGATTTAATTTTAATAAGTTCCTTTTGACGACCCAATATGTGTTATAAAAATTTTCCCATACAGCGTGGTTAGAAACGTACAGACCACTTCTGATGTAAAACTCAAGGCAAGTATTTCAACCTTTACTTTTATGTTCTGGTATTGATTATTAATTGATATGGGCCTAAGTTATGACATTAAACAGAGCTTTTAGTTCCCTAGCTATTATTGCTTAGTTTTTTAGATTCACTTTTATAAAAAATATGCAGTTGTGAAGTACGAATAGTAAATTCGATCATAAATGTAAAAGTCAACTTATCTCTACTTCAAAACTGACCCTATTAATAAAATAAAATCTTTGAAGAAAAATTGGCTGTTAGTATATAGAAAATAATCTAAACTTTTACATTTGTTTTAATAAGATTTCACTTAATATTTACCAGGTAGTTACTTCATACTTACATTGGTTTGAATATAACCTGTAATGCAGTAGGTTCGTACGGCTAATAGTTTTTAGGTCAGATTACATCATTTTCAATCGCAGTGTCATATTGCTGGCATCTCAAACTTCCATGTTTTTAATAAAATTAAAAGTATAACGATGTTCAAAAAGCTACAATGTATAGGGAATTTAAAGCCCTTTTTAATGAAAGATCACTAAGGGTTAGATGGTTTTAATACGCTCCCTGCTTTTTACCCCCTCAGGAACGTTTTTTTTTTTGGATTTGGCGAAGTAATGCTTTCTATAACAAGTGTAAGAAATAGGCAAAATTCTATGTGACTAGAGAGTTTTTTTTGAAGTTTAAGGCATTAGTCGAGGGGAAAGGCCCTACGCGTACAATTTTAAATTCCACACATGCTAGAGTATCACTTCAGTTTTGTTTCAATTTACATTTAAATAAACAGTTTACCTTTTCGGCTCCAGGTAACTTAATTCATATTTTAGAGCTTGACTTTTGGCCTCACAGTATGAAATATAAATGTTATCTGTCACAACTCAAGAACTACTTTTTAAAAAAAATCTATTTATTAAATATTAAAATTTAAACTGGCATAGTTTCTGCCTATAATTAATCTCTTTTTTACAATAAAACTTAAACCTATTTATACTAAATCTAACTGCTGACTACGTGAGAACTCGTCTTTATCTCGTAGATTCCATAATATGGTGTGCTCTTTATTAAGTTCAGATTGGAAAATGCAAATTTCTGCTAAAATTAGTTTATTTCTTTTGCCTATTGAAAAGACATATAAAGAGTCGGTTTTAAGTTGAAATCAGGATTAAAGGAATCTTTTCATCTGAGTAGCATAATATTACACATTTAGTAATAGAAATAGTAAAAAAATAAATAAAATAAAATAAAAAAAATCTTTTAATAATGTAGCAAAATAATTAAAAAAAAAACAGTTATTCAACAATGCTTACCGTAATTTTGTTCTAAGTAATAAAATAATTGGTCAAGCTTTAAGGGGATAAGAGATAAAGTAGGGTCAGTTATCTCGTATAAACAGACATCCCGCATTTGCGTTTCTTTACCATATCCCATTTTGTAGGGCCCCTAGCACTGCTCTTACATACGCATACAGTAAATGTCAGACGAGAAAGAAAACTCGTACTCCGCAAGATTTATTTGCACATTAAAAATTGCCGCTAATCCATTTTGAATTTTGGACCGGCTCGCCTAAATACACAAAGGATACTTCTTCCTTTGAATTAATTTGTTTTTGCAACTTCCTTTCTGTTCTGTTTGCATTAAATATTTGCTTCGAACCGGCCATGTATACATTAAAAATTGATTTACAAAAAGGTGTAGTACATTATATTGGTTTCATTTACGATTTACTCATGTCGACCAAATATTATTTACATTTTTTTCGTTTTATTTGAGGTACATGTGTAACTATAATGCTAGCTTAAACAAAAAATGCAATATAATTTTTTGCTCATAGGGCTTAACTTTTAACATATACAAATTGCATGACCAATTTCACATTTGCGATTTTATTTGTCATTTTTTGTCGGGCAATATTTTGCATTAAATATTAGAGAGATTACAAGTATGTATAACAATTGTGTTATTTAGGCTCAAAATAATTATGGGTTTTAAGGGAAAATTTAAACTGAAACATATTTAATGTTTTAGTTTTAAACAAATATTTAGACAAAATTCACATTAAGGACGTTAAATATTAATTGCAAATTATAAAAGTCCTATTATACAGGGTATTGCGTTGACCATATTACAAACTTCTAGGGTAGATATATAACGTAAAAAAAAAGAAAAGTTCATATGAACATGGGTCCGGAAATGCTTCGTCAGGGAGCTAGAGCTCTTTGAAGATAACCTTTAAAAACCAGTTTTCGTTTTATAGCTTCGGAGCTACTTTAGTTACCGCAACCAATTTTGGGACATACATTTTTGTCAATGCATTTATTCTTTTGAAGCTGCTAAAGAAAAATAATTTTAGCCAGGGGCGTGGAAACCAGAAGGATATTTGGTAAATTTTACCCTATTTCTCTAAAACTTCAATTTCTGCCCATTTGTGTATCAGATCATGATGCTCCTATGCCGTTTGCATAAAAAAGGTGCTCTCAGCTAAAATCGCTAAATATCATCGTTTTTGTAAAAATTGACTAAAAGTAAATCAAGATACATTACCAGAATGAATAATTTTATTTATAATGCTGAAGTTAATTTTTTCATTCGATCATTCCGAAAAGCGATAGTGCATGTTAACAAGTTTCGAGAATTAATCAGGTCTGAACTTCTAACTTTCTGCTGGAGGTCCCACAATACTGTGCAATCAAGTAATTTAAAAAATTACATAAATTTATATCTACCATATCAAAAATTCTACACGGTATTAATTCCCTTTTTATCACGGTTAAGTAATGGAATATTATACTTTTGCTGAATATGCCGATATGCTATTAATTTATGAAGAAGTTCGATGCAATAGTAGAGCTGCTTCCCTTTTAGAAAGAGCGGTTTCCCCAAGGCGAGTTCCAACTCACACACTTTTTGAAATGGTGAATCAACGGCTCAGGGAGACTGGCTCTGTAAAAATAAAACTGCCAAATAATGGTGCGCAAAAGAATATCTAAACCCCGGATTTCGAGGAAGTCCCGCTTTTGTGCCGGTGGTTTCTTGACCGGTGTACAGAAGAACCTCAATTTTCAAAATACGTCTTTTTTACTGACGAAGCTATATTTACGAAAGAAGGCATTTTAATTCTAAAAATAATCATTTGTGGGATGAGGAAAATCCACCCATTATTCGTTTAACGGGATATCAATATAGTAACAATTATCTCTTCGCCAACAAAACTTCTGGAATTCGTTTTAAAGGAAGGACTGACAGATAGGTCTTCTCTTTTCCATCTACGATCTATCAGGCCCTTTTTAACAATCCGTGTTGTATAACCAACGAATTCTATTGAAACCAGCAAGCTTTAACTTCTGGAGATTCGTCAGAAATATTTTTCCGTTGTGGCTTTGAAATATCTCGAAGCTCGGGAACACATTTCTTTCTGAACCACATACTTTTATTGACAACGTTAAAAACTCTTACGTGACTCATGCTGATTATCGTTTAATTATTTCCAAGATAAAAAACAAAACTAATTAAACTGTAATATGGAACAATTTAGGAACATTTAGAATTTTCTACATTGTTGTAACGTTTTTATTTTTTTGGTTGCTTTTATAATGTAATAATTTAATATTGTATGAATAGTACTAATAGCGATCTATAGTGTCTAGTTAATGGCATTGTAAAAATTAAAACTCCTAGATGACGTTAGCGAATCAGGTTGTTTTTCTCTCTCTCCCTGACTAACGTAATTTTTTGATCTGTCAATCTTTGTCATTGATCACGTACGCCATGCTCAAGGATCAACTTTTACGTATTGGCATTTTCGATACCGGGCTATTGTTGCCATTGTTTTTCCAGTAATTTGAATACTTTGTCTTTTGGGATTAGATTGATTTCCATACTCGTTGCAACTTCAAGCTAAGCAAGGCAACGTTGTATTGTCAAAACATGAAAATACCTTTTTCTTTAGCTTATAATAGGCCCTCAGAACAACCAGTAGAAAATGATTGCAATAATTATTTAACTATTCCAGTAAACTTTGAAAATGGAATAGTAATTTTAGCTTCTTTTAATATAAAAGAACATGTTATTCCAGATAGCTTCATTACTGTAAGAAATGGCCTTTGTAAAATACGGAATCCAACCCCTGATGTAAGCATTTTCACGAAAGAGTAAAAGTTATTCCCCAAGAGCAATTTGATATACTGGACCCACCACTCACGTCTTCAGAAAAATTTAATCCTACTTTACAGTTTAGGCTAGACCATCTTACGCCACTAGAAAAATCAAAAATTGTCTCTCTTTGCCATGAATATAAAGGTATTATGTATCACGAAGACTGTGACTTAACTTTTACAGGTCAAACAAAACATACTATACGTACCGACAATGACAGACCTATTTACGTAAAATCTTATAGGCACCCCCCCGCGATGAACCTTGAAATCCAATCTCAAATTCAAAAACTAATCGACAATAAAATCATAAGACCCTCGATCTCACCCTATTCCGCTGTTTGGATCGTACCAAAGAAAAGAGACGCTTCAGGTAAACAAAAATATAAGCTAGTCATTGACTATCGTCGCCTAAATGACGTCACAGTCGAAGAGAAATATCCCCTTCCTCAAATAGTCGAAATTCTGGACAATCTAGGAAAATGCACATATTTTACCACCATAGACCTGGCCCAAGGATTTCACCAAATTAAAATGGATCCAGATTCTATAGAAAAAACAGCTTTTTCAGTCAACCATGGACACTATGAATATCTTCGAATGCCATTTGGGCTGAAAAATGCCCCAGCGACTTTCCAGGGGATGATGGATGAAGTTTTAAAAGATTTTCTTTATAAATTCTGCTTTGCATATATAGAGGACGTAGTCTTTATTTCTAAATCTCTCTCAGAACATCTAGACCATATTAGGAAAATTTTCAAAAGGCTTAGAGAAGTGAACCTGAAAATTCAGCCCGATAAGTCTGAATTTCTATGTAAAGAAGTTTCATTTTTAGGTCATGTAATAACTCCCGATGGAATTAAACCTAATCCATCCGAAATTGAAGCGATTCAACGCTATCCCATGCCAAAATCGCAAAAAGAAATTGAGGCATTTTTAGGCCTTATTGGCTACTATCGCCGATTCATCAAAAATTTTTCCAACATTACTTTTCCTATAACTAAATGTTTAAGAAAAGGCAGCGAAAAATGACAATACAAAAAGTCCAGAATTAATTTATGAAAATTGTTTTCAATTTGAAAAAGTTTCTTTAACACAGTGTCATCTGATAGAAAGTCAATGTGACGACATAATAAATCATGACAAATTTTCTCTATCTATTAACAACATTTCAATATCTTTGCCACAAATTAAGACGCTACCCGATACTAATTTGTCAATTAGTTTACAACTTCGCCATCTTAGTAATCCTAAGAAAATTCAGGAAGATTTAATCGAAACTGTAAACTTTAAAGATCTAGAATTTAAGCAACAAAAGTCTTTGTAACTTATGTAATTTTTGTTATTTTATTTTTATTATTTTGTATTTTAGTTTTAGGAATTTATTTGTATCAAAAACGTAGGTTAGATAGGACAATCCCTGTAAAATTGTTACAAAAACTGATCAACGAGGACGGTGAAACCTCTAAGGGTGGAGGAGTAATATCCACAAACCATACTAATACTGCTGATTAGTGCTGAGACACCATAATTCCCTATATAAATAGAAAAAGTATTATTAATAATTAATATTAGATCCGTGTCAAAGCTAGTTGCTGTTCGGCTAATTGTTCAATTTAACGTTAAGTTTTAATTAATTACTTATACAGTGTGTGTAACCCTTTTGTAGAAAATAAATGTTTTTTAAAAGGTTTTTTAAAGTGTGCCGGCCTGTGTATTTAATTAGCGTAATCTATTATTAATAAATATTTATCATGTACATAGTTTTTGACGATGTCACTGGTAAAGATTCCCTGTGTCGGTGGAATCAACCATGCGATCCATCGGCGATGTTGTTGCCTTTTTCTCTAATACACGTTATCTGTATTCATTTAACTTTAAATCTTGACTTCACTATAGATTATGTAATTATATTTCATTAAGCGAATGCTTCATATTTTATTAAAGAGGAACAGTAGAATTGTTTTGTGCCTGACAAATTTTTACGATATTATAAAGTGTTATTTTGCAATTTCTATATAAAAATTTGGCATCATTGCATCAGAGATGTTGCAAGCAAACAAACTGCCCTTAGTTTTACGACAATAGTAATTCTAGCCTTTAAATTTAAAAAAAAACCTCACCAGTTTCTTGAGGCCTATAGTTTCAGGCCTGCTAAATGATTCTGTCTTGATATAAAAAAAACTCTATCTATATTGTTGGCCTAGCACGATGATTTAAGATAAGTAAACACATCATGTCGCAACATAGATGATATAACACAAAAAGAGACAAGACTTTTAGGAAAAATTTAAACAATTATGTTACCAGTAACAGGAACTTTTGCAAAGTAGTTCAGTCACAAACGAGTCTAATCTTCACCCAACGTGTTAAAAACATATTCTTGATAATTTAAATTTGTGTCTGGTCTCCACGTTCCAATAGTCTTTTATTTTTGAGTACCGTCAGCAATGAATATCCATAATATATGCGGTTCTGATGCAGTTCATGCATGTCTTCTATGGTGCTGCAGTATCATATTGTCCTAACCGCTTATGCTTTGGTTTTTAGGCATTTTTTTTTAAATGGAACTCGTCGAACATTTTATATAATACTAACAAAAATTTACATAACGCTAATCTCATGACATCGATATTCCAGTCTAGGGCCTATTCGCAGGTGCTTAACTTTAGACTAGTAAGTATTTAGAGCTTTAGTCTCAAGGTTTTAGAGAAAAAAGGTTCTAATTCGATATGTACTTATTTAAAATACGATTTTAGTGATAAGCACTATGGTTTTCTTGCAGCTCGTCAAACATAACCTAACCTCCTTTCAAAAAAAAACATTCAACGCTGTCATATGCCGAGTTTTTAAAAGCTTTTGACTGAGTGAATCATGAAGTTTCATTATATAAATTTGTTTTTATGTAACTCTTTTAACGACTTCTAACATCATTTTTGGAAGGTAAGTTGTAGAAAATTTAATTATTTTTATTTTTTGTTTTGCGAATTTCTCTGTATAGTTTACGATTTAGCTAGAAAATCTAATTCAGAGTTCTCCAAGAAACTGCAAGAGTCTCCACCCGTTGAAATTTCTTGGGTCCATAATAGAATTAATATTTGTGAACACTAATAAAACACTATCAAGAGCAAGGCTTTCAAACCATAAACTTTATTTTTAGTGAAGTTATTTGTTCCGCAAGAATACTTAAGTGTTATCAAAGATAAAAGCGATATCTTTTGGCTAAGCACCTGTATTATTCCGAACACGAAGATTAATAGCGTCAGAGCTTGATATAAATATATAGGAATTCGGGAATCGCTTGATTTTGCTAGGGGAGGCGGCAGCAGGCTTTAGGAGATCCTCTTAACGTTTCTCGTCAGAAGTATACATAAGATTAATAGTAAGGCTTTGTTTATCCTATGTAAATGCTATTAGCGCATTTAGTACGCTTAACTCTCTGTGCTCGGTCATTTATTCGACGAGAAAACACCGCCTTCAGTAATTTATCATGTATCTCTAATAGACTGGTTACGCCTTATTTTAGAGATTATATTTACCATGAATTTTTCGTAAAAAGAAAAAAAAACAGAGCATTATAAATTTAAAAAAATAAATATTCAAACACTTTTCTTTTTAAAAATTTTAAACTAAACAAACTGGTGCAGAAAAAAATTAAATTTTCATGTCAATTAAAGAATGAAATGTTATTAAACAGTTTCTGAAAATAAAAAAAAAACAGAAGCCTGATAAAGGGGAGGCTGTGATCGGTGCGAATCGACGTGCCAATATAAGCTTGGGCTGAAAAAATCCTTAACAGGCGCTAATATCAAATGATCGAGGGGACAGATAGAATGCGAAGGGCCATGAGTCAGAAAAAGGGTGCCGCAGCAACATAGAACTAAACAAGCGATGAAATTACTCAACCATCATGATCGGTTGATTTAAATAGATGTTTTTTTTGTTTATCATTTATTGTTAATTATTTTTCAAGTAACAATTTCATTATTTCCAGAATAATTTTATTGAAAATTTTAATTAAGGCTTGTTTGTTGACCAGTACCATTTTCAAGAAAATGAAATTTCATGAAAATGGTATTGGTCAATTTGTATCTTATTTATTAGCCAGCTATGCCCAGTGTGATGTAACAATGGAAATCCAGAAAAAAACACAATTGACAAAAATAGGCGCTTCAAGTCAGTTTTTGCTTTGACAGACACTTAGCATGAAGGAGGCATACGTAAGAGGCGTTAAATTAAGACAAATTAAGATAAAATACGATAAAAGGCAACGGTCTAGATTCTCGGCAAACTGTCTCGGCATTCTGTGCGGGATGTGAAGTTCTGTCTTTCGGTCGGGAAATTAAAGAAAATAGTGAATAACAACTTATTTATTTTTACTTAATTGGACAAGTTTATATTATTTATACTATTCGACTAGTGTTGTTTTAGAAAAATAAACCAGATATATGTGATTATTTTTTTATTTTCGCGAATAGTAACAACTGCTATTTTGACCGAACAGGTACAAATACGATCAGATATTAAACATTCTGCGTATAAGTTACATTTATGTAAGCACTGGTTTCTTTAATAAAAAAAAAAACAAGTTTTAGCAATTTATTTATGGCGTTTGGTACTAAGGTCATTTTAAATTAAAAAAATGTATGTTAAACATTACACTAAAATCTATGTGAAAAATTTTATTGCTGTATGAGCAAAAATTCTAGCGAAAATTACCTTAATCCAACGATTTTATAAAGTGCCCGGGAATTGCCGCAAAGACGGCTAAGAGTTATTTGACTTTTAGAGATGTGGAAACATAACCTAATATCGTTCAGATTACTAAATATAATGAAAAGTAAGTATACAAATCTGTTACGGATCTCTAAATAACCATTCCGCGTTTGCACATCGTGTCATTTACTATAGCATACTTTCGAGATTCATTGTCCATCTAGTACCATAAACCTCTAACCATTACTGTTCAATTTTACCTTTAAGAGGGTCTTAGAACCAAGCCTTTCCAGAAATCCGACTATGCTCTGGAGTATTTTGTTGACTGTCTATTTGACACTAAATTATACCTTATTAATATCCAAGTTATTGAAACAGTGTAGCTTGAAGAGTTTTATGTTTAACTGGTTATATATTTAAAGCACGAAGGGGTCAGTATGGATGGCTCCCAAGTCACTGAAGCTACATCCAGAGTTTTTTAAGAAAACCACATTATTTCCTTGAGTAAATAACTTGTAACTTAAAAACTTAATAACGTAGATTGTGAATGATAGAATTAAAGTGCAAAAGGGCTCTAACTCAGCTTCAAGCAAGAAAATATCAAATTCGAGGATGGCATTGTTTTTCTGTAATAATACTTCGGCATGTAATTATTACATGCCGAACATATTATACGCTTTTTTGTAAATCTTTTTTTTTTACAGAAACAAAGAAAAGTCAAACAGAAACAAATGTCAAAAACGAAAAGAAAAGAAAAGAAAAGAAAAGGAGAAAAACTATTTTACTAGTTATTTGTAAAATAAACATTCAAATCCAATTCAGTAAAATAGATGTTAGGGCTATTGCCAATTTGAAACAACTGAACAGTCCGCGCTGAGTCGGGGCGTCTAGCGTGACAAGAGAGGAAGAAAAAAATAAAACTGTACTCGATGTAAAATTAATAATCAGGGCGCAGGCTAGAGTTTGCCAACGCTATAACGATGCCGAAGCAAAAAAAACCGTAAAGCTTATTAAAAAACCAATCGGATGTCGGCAGAACGAGCGTCCAATATTGGAAACGTGTCAATATTCAAAACTATTTCAAGAATTTTTGGGGGCTCCGGCTCTCTGCTGTTTGAGGTGTTCTAAAATATTCATCGGAAAAACGGACCCACGGATTTTCTATTCGCACCCTTTGGTCAATTTACTTGTATTTTTCAATAAAATTGAAACCAACCCCTCAATCAAAATTTCTCAATTTATGCAAATAATAAAATAATAATATAAAAATACATATAGTTCAATAGATGAATTATATAATTTTCCAAGTTAGGAAATAAATCCGCAAACCTTGGTTTCACAACACAAGAAGGCAAGAAAATAATGGGATTTATTTCTAAATTTTAAAATTTGCGTGGAGCTAAAAAGAAAGGGTTAATCCGTTGTGTCAGAATGCACTCGTAACAATTTCCTTTAAGACAGATAAGAAAGAATTTTCACGCAGTCTTATTAATAAAGTTTCCTCAAGTTTCTAAGCAGCATAATAAGAACGGAACGGAATTATAATTTGTCGGGTGACCAGGTTGAGGTTTAGGGTTTAAAAGAGGGCGAGAAAGGGTTAAAACTTGAGCTTTTTCGCCCCGTTATAAATGAGGTAATATCCTCTTGCATTTCGGGTACATGTTTTAATCTCCCGACAATAATTAAAAACAAGGTAGTATCGTTTTGTCTTCTTTCTTACCCGTCTCGCTTCTTATACAGCTTCTGGCTTTTCTGCCTTTTAATGAACTTCTTCGTTGATTGTCATTTATTTTTCTTATCTTTAATTATGAATAAGTCATTCTCCTTTGGTTTAACCCCTTCGAGGATCCTAGTTGCCGCCTACGTTTAATTTTTAATTGCTCTATTTAGATTAATCGAAATGACAAAATGGCATAGATTACTTTACAATTGGCTATTAATTTTTGCGTAACTCAGTTATGAGTTACAAAATTTATTAACCTATACGTTTTTAAAATAATTTATTAGCTTTTTATGTAAGGTATCTAATTAGCTGCAAATGTTTTAAAATAATAAGTCAAACTTATATATTATGAATGCGATTAACATTAAATGTATATGTATATTTCAAAGTATCGTATATGTATATTTCTTTTATCGTATCGCGGATAATGTTTAATTTTGAAAATTCGTCAGATATATCACATTTGTTTTTGAGCGAGAAACCTAATATTCATCAGATTAGCCTCATACTGCAACCCCCTAGAAGGGGATAACCCAACCTCTAAAATCTTAAATGGTGCCTAGCGAGGCCTCGTTTTAAAGGTTTTCTAGTTGCCTTTACAGCTATACTTAACATACGATATTTTGAGTTAAGAGTAATTAAAGTATGTGCATTAGCTGTAAAAATACATTAAAACGACCAATTTTATTACAGATGATTAAAAGTCTATTATAGCGTTAATTTAAGTCTATAGCGTATAATAGCTGGAAGTAAGTAATTAAAGGGGTTAATAATAATAACACTTGAGGTCGGCCAGAAACATACTTACTTACACTCTATAACTAATTATATCTTACATTACGAAACTTATTTATAGAAATTGTGACTAGTATAGCATCATAGCGGTTCAACAAGCAGGATGTACCAGAGGTGCCTTGTGGTATAAAGATCAGCTAATTATCGACTCTATAGTTTGCAAACATGCATTTAACATTAAGAGAAATCTTTTTGCAGCATACGTTGACCACTGAAACGCTTTTGATGCAGTTCCACATAAATGGAATATGGACCTGGAGGATATGTGGTCCCAACAGGATGTTGCCACTTGCCACACAACCAACGAATGGCTCTTTTGCGCAAGAAATTCAATAGCCGTGTTATCTTATATCGTGGCGATGTTAATTGGCCGCCACGATCATGTGATTTAACACCGATGGACTTCTTTCTTTGGGGATACTTAAAAGAAAAAGTGTACGTCAATAAGCCAAGAACAATTCAAGAGCTAAAGGATAAGATTATTCGGCATATTAATGACATTGAACCTCAGTCATATCTCAAAATCATTGAAAATATGGACCATCGGATAGAGGTATGCCACCGCAGCCATGGCGAGCATTTATCCGATATTGTGTTTCACACATAATTGTCATATATCATATATCAAATATTAAGATAATTTTCTGAAAACTTTTTGTTTTATTTTCAATTAACATCGTGCGTTTTGGTTGAACCACCCGAATAAAAAAGAAACAGCACAGATTATTAGAGATGAAAATAATGAAATGGTGGTAGATGCAGAGAGAACATTGGAAATGTGGAAAAAATATCCATTAGCCGATCAAACAACCCAACGGCTCAATTAAAAAAGATGATAGGACCAAGTATATTAATAGAATAAATTAGATACGTGATGAATCTTATGAAGAATAACAAAATGCCAGGTCCTAATAATAGGTTTCAATTTATTAATAAACAGAATATAAAAGCAATTTCCCCAATATATCCGCCGAGCTGGACAGTGAGTTGTTACTCTGACATACCACCCATTATATCTATAGGAGGCGTGCAACTGCTCCAGGACATTACGATTTCTACATATCACACTAGATTTTAGACTTTCCCGGTACGATCAAGGAACAAGCTTAAAAAGATATATCCCTTTAAGTTTGTTTGGAAGAGATGAGCCCGGTACGGGTTGCTTTTATACCCAGGCCCGGAAAAACTGACAATTTTCAAGCCAAATGTTTCAGACCGATAAGTCTTAAGTCTTCCTTCTAAAGACAGTAGGAAAACTGCTCGACAGACACATTAGGAATGGAGCATTGGTTGAAAGCTCTCTGATGTAAGGCAAATGTGCTTACACCACAGGCAAATCTACAGAGATAGCGCTGCATAGGCTTGAAACTATGTAGGCCGAGAAGACTCTGGAAACCAAAGAGGTGTTACTAGGTGCCTTCCTTCGAATCGAAGGAGCTTTTAACAATATACCATTCGGGTCTATTACAAGGAGCGCAGGAGAACTTGGAATAGACGCAAGAGCATGCAGGTGTATAGACTGCATGCTCAGAAGTAGGACAGTAAGCTGCAAACTGTTGAACGAGACTTTGGAAGTCTTTATAACTCAGGAATGTCCACAGGAAAGGGCTTTGTCATTTATCCTATGGTACGTGGAGTACATGAACGGGCTGCTATCAAAACTAAAGGAAAAGAGCTTTAGAACTTTAGGATATGCAAATAACTTGGTCATACTAGTCCAAGGAAAATTTTGTAAATTTATTACAACTGGACAGAGAGAAAAGTCTCCTTAGATCCTCAATTGCACCATTTACCAAAAGTCGAAAGATTAAGGACCTTGGGCGACTAATCTTGCATGGTAAAGAAATTCCTATGTTGGGAAAGATAAAATATCTCATGCTGCACTAATGTAGAGGCCAAAAACCCAGGGGTAAGGTTTAAGTCAAGCTATATGTTAAGGCTCGCAAGTCTAGGTATATCAGGAAATGCATCTATGAAAGCCCTTCTTAACCTCCCACTATTATACCTGGCGATTCAAGTAGAAGCAAAGCTGGAACTGGAGCGAATGGGGAAAAAAAGGTCAAGCTAACTTAACAGAACACCAAACAATATCGAGAATCTGTGAGGCAATCAAATCAGAAAGGATTTTAGATCACATGATTCCAAAGTATTGCGTCTGCACATTATACAACAAAAAAATCTTTAACAAGAAAAGAGTGGAATGAGAGCAATCGCAGACGAGACGGATATCTTATTTGATACACAGATGGATCTAAGATCGACAAGGGAAGGTCAGGTTAGAATTTTTTAAGAAAAACCCTAGCATGAAACGTCCCATTCGTTTGGAAGACATGCCACAGTTTTTCAGACAGAAATATTTGCGATACTCGAATGTGCTAGGCAGAACATTTGGAGAGCATACACTAATAAGCAGATCCTAATAATAACAGATAGCCAAGCCGCCCTAAAGACCTTAGGCCTAGGGTTACATCAAAGCTGGTTGTGCCTCATAGAACTGAAAACCTTAGGAGACCGCAACACGGTTAGGGTTTTATAGGTTCTGGAACATACAGGTATTTCAGTAGTCACATCAGGGAGTACTAAGACGCATACTTCGTAGTGAGATCAGGGACTGGATGAAAAGAAAACATTAAGCTCACTGGACAGAAATAAGACAGCTGAAGAGAGAAAAGACCTTATTAGAGACCCGAGATTATGAACTTTAAAATAGATAAACAAATAACTAGAGACCTGCTTACATTTGGGAGGAACATTTGGGATTAGATGTATATCGGGGTAAGCACAATAAGCCTTTAGGCTGAGGTGTATTCGGGCACAATGGACAAACCCCAAAAAGGAAAAAAAAGTAACCAATAAAAAAATAAATGGCATACTAATAAGTCTAAACATAATATATGGGATACTCCGGTACCTAATAATACTATGGACACGATGGAGAAACGAGATACATTGGAACTTTTGAATATGGGTTAGAATTAGTAATTTGTGGCATAATAAACATTTAATTTTTTGGGACTATAGGTTCATAAGCAATATCATAAAAAGTTGGAAACCATTTCTTAAATGCCTTAAAATGTATATAAGTATTTAATTTGAGTAAGATTTTGGGGCAAAACATTTTTTATGGTGTAATAAAACGGTTAATTTTCTGACGCGAAGTTCAGTATTTTGCGGTTGTTTCGGAAAGAAAACGGAAATGGCATAACATAAAAATTAACGTATACGTAAGTACTTTTCTCGAGTTACTGTATAAATGAGAATGATTGCCCTGGAATTATACACTGGGGGGCACTTGCTTAACTGTGACGCACCCTCACGCTTCCGCTGCTACGATACGCTACGTTTGCTTTTCGTTTATTTCAAATTACCGACATCTTCACCGACTTATCGGTGACTTCTCCGTTAACAGTTAAGACTTTAATTGTCACAATAAATATTTTGAAAAATTGATATAATAGGTGTTTTATATATACATAACGATTAATATGTTAATTCGTGTAAACATTTGTCAACACTTAATTACATTTCACAAAGTGAAGAGGCAGAAAAAGTGATAAGAATAAGAAGTGAAAGAAGTGATGTGACGGAATTTGTCAAAGGCTATGTTTACTTAAGTTTCTATGCGTATCCAAGCTCTGTATCTAAGAAGTTGAAGTTTCGCAGACCTCCACGTTATTAGAAAAATTTATTTTTTGCAACAGTTTTCGATGAACGCTTGGGACTACATGATGATGTATTTTTTGATTAGCAATAGTAACAGGTAGATCCTACATTTGTTTGAGATCATTTACTCATTTTGCTACAAATCAGTCTGATGTGAATGTTTTCGATTTTCATTTATAGGGTCGTCTGAAGGCTCTTATTTAAGACACTTAGTCTAGAATATGAATAACTTGAAAAATACGATAATATTAATTTCTTTGAGTATATTAGACGCTTAACGATAAACGGATTGCAGTCGTATATTTCATCAGTAGGTGGACATTTTGCTCATTTTTTAAGTTTCAGTTTTTTTTTTAATATTGTTCATGAATAATTTTTAAAATGATTTCAAACAATTTTTTATTTAGAAAATAAAGGTTATGATGGAAATTACTTTTCTACTACGTACTTAAGGTATATCCTGATAAATCATAATCAGAATAATAATTATATTATTATGCCAATTCGACCATTTACGTCGTTTTCTAATCTGCAACCTTCATTAATTTTAAACCAGAAATAACTATATAGCATGAACCTCATTATAACAATTTGTGAGTAATTATTATATTCAGATTCTTATAACAAGTTAAAAAAATCTTTCCTTCTTCTTTAAGTCTTTTTCAGTCAATATGAACATATCTTATATATTAAGCGATTAAGCTTAGAAAAATGAGATTTTTACAAAAATATGATCATGCGCATAACATTTTAACTGGTTTTTCATTTAAGGTAACGCTTTGTTTACATAAAAAGATGGATTAAAGATGAAGCGACGAATAAAAGTCAGTTTTTAATAAATATTTAACAGCATCAGGGGGCGGCGTATTAATAAAGATGGAAGACAATTAATTGACAAATCCATCAGTTTAAATTAAAAACGCCGCCCGGATTTGTCTTTAATCATAATTTAAAAAGTATATTTTTAGTACGTGGGAATTAAAAAGTTTTTCTCCTTTTTGACTTGGAGACGTCTTCTCCGCTCTTATTAGATTCTAATTATTTTCGAATTATCTCTGCGACACGACCTGCCAGCACTGTCGTATTCATAATATTAATAAAATTTAATTTTGAAAATTTTAAATGAAATTGATGTTTTCTAATTGTAATTAAATATCTGAAATAACCAACTGTCAACTTGAGTTGCTGACCCTCAATGGGCATTTTATCACGCTTGCTTAGATTGCAAAATATTCAGTATAATTGGCAGCTTATTGGATAAGTTTTATTCTGGTAAAGGACCTTTATCAACCCTTAATTTTAATTTTGGATAATTGTTTGACATTGAAAACGTGCAATAGGGTTTTAATATATTTTAGTTATTGTCAATTAAAAATTTTAATACATATAACAGTAATAGAAACCAGTAAAAATTGATATACTGTTATTTAGGAAGGAAAATTCCAAAGAACAAATTTTTGTTTATATTAAGTTGATACTGTGTTTTTATTTATTTTTTTAATCTATTTTATCTAGAGCTAATAAGCAAAACACAATTGATTATTATTCCCACTTAAGAGCGGAACAAATTTCAATACGTTTAAAATTTCTTATAAAACTCACATTTTGTTGATAATTTTGAAAATTTCATTTTCTAAATTATCTATAATGCCATTGAACAATTCGCATTCCAAGTTGTGTAGTTTTTAGAATTTTTCACTTTAATATATAAAATTTAAAAAAACCCACCTAATTAAAATTTAACACATTAAAAGTGGATACTCATAGGTTATAATAAGATATAAATATTTTTAAAATACTACCGCTTTTACAAGTAGGACCATTTTATATTTTACCCATTGCTCGCATATATGGTATCATTCTCTTAATTTTCCTAATAAAATTAGTCGATTCTACAAAAATAAATGTGGTACACTCATACTTTAATATGTTAAGTTATTGTATGTGTAGAATAAAATAAAAACAATATTTTTTTCGGTTCTCATTACAGGTTCAATTAACCTTTAAGATCACCATTGAAGATAAATATTTTATCAGATGTAAGCAAATAAAATATTTTTATATATTCCGTAAGAACAGAAACATTAAAGATGCTCACGCATTTCTTTTTATTAACTTATTCAGTGTAAGCAACAAGAAACCCAAAGGGAAAGGAAAAGTATGAAAAAAGACATAAGGGATCACGAACAGGAACAAACAACCGTTTTGAGTATAGTACCTACGATTTTAGAGGAAAAATAAACTATTTATATTAAGGAAGCGTATGCTAGCTTCTTGATCAAGCCTTAATTCAAGCGAATATAGTTTAAAAAAAAGAGAAAGTTAGCCCGGATACCTTAGATGCGCCTAGTTAATTCATTGACTAAGAACTTAATAAAACTCATTAGATTTAGGTTACTAAGTCACTAAAATATTTTCTTTATTGGTCCTGGGTTGACAAATCTTAGTAGTTTCGAATTCTTACTTTTTAAATGGCTATAAAGTCAGACAAGGTTCATAATTAGCCTGATTTTAAGGTACCACTAATTGAATCTAACATTTGAATATCACTTTGATCTTTACCAAAAAGCCTAACCTTAGCCTGCAAGTATATTTTTCTAAGATGCAACTTAATCAAGAGAAGCGGCATTAAAAAGAAGATTAACAACCTTTATCTTACAATCTTTATTAAACTTATGAAAATGACAGTTATTTCATTCTTATAGTTAAAGGCATCGAACGAAACGTAATAAGATCACTCTATTTTTTGTTTTTTTCATCGACATATTGAGTCCTCGTAGTGAATCTATTCCTCACACTTTTTGAACTACCTTGAAGAAAACTAGCAAATAAAAATACTTGTGGCATGTAAAAATTAAATCTAAATTATGTCTTATGTTTTTAAACAAGTCGATATGCGATTGATATAATGGATATAAAATCACACAAATTCACCCCATCTTAATGTGAAAAGAGCCATTTGTTTCCCTTTATTAAAAGAAAGTCTTCCCCTTCAAATGCACCGAAACAGTGACGTTGCACATATATAGGACACTTCCCCAAATATAGAGCATCGATTTTTCTTCACCCCTAGTTTTATTTGCTCTACTGAAATTAGTAAAATTATTGCAATACATTAAATCAATATTCTTATTTAAGTTGTATATTCTTGTTTTATAAGGCGTAAACAGAATATTTTTTCTGTGGAACTTGTTATTCAAAAATTTTAACCAATCCGAGGAAAGCAGGGGTGGTGTTTACAAATAACAAACAAATAGTAAACAGATACCAATCAATCACTCTTGGGATCTTTTGTCTGGTGAAATGTTGTTTTTCAATTTTTCGGGAAAAACAGCGCACAAGCTTAGAATTTTCAGGGTAGGCCCTCTTAAAGCCCATTGGTTCACAGCTAATGATGTTGTTTTGATCAAAAAATAAATAGCCAAATGATCTTAATATTTTGGAATGGCACCATAAACGAGATATCTTGACAGTAGCGGATTGGTAAGTGAGTCAGTAAGAACGAGTGTTTCGTGTAGTTATTTTAAGATGTGGTAAGTAATAAATTTAGAAACTAGTAAACTCATTGCAGATTTATAGTAAGATATTTATTTTATTTTGTAATATCATTAAAAAAATCAGATTCTAAGTAACACATAAGATTAAAAAAGGGGAGTATATTTTTAGCTCCGTTGTTTACGCTTATAGAATATGATCGATATAGTTGTTTGCGATCAGAGAGAAACATACACATACGTTTAATCTGTAGCCAGGACTTAGCGAACTCGGGCAATGAGTTTGCTTAGAGGAGCAAATATTGAATTTGGTAAAATGACGACCCCAATATCTTCAAGTGCCAGCCAGGGTTACAAAAACATAATTTTTATGGATTTCCCAAAACATACAAATTGTCTAATCAATTCGTCCCTAAAAAATTATTTATTTCCCCTCTTCTTTATATACTATATTTATATTAAATCTAATATATTTTATATTACTCACTGAAAGGCTTTAAATCCAACTTTTACTTAAGTAAAAATTTAAAATGTTTATTGTCTGTAAAAGATATTGTCAAAAAAATAATACCTAATTATATGTAAGTTGTAAAGATAGTAATGGTTCAGCTAGTTTCAAATTTAACATCTTTTTGGTATTTTGGTATAGGAATTATAGGATAAATAGCCAAAAAGTATCAAAAGCCTTCACGTTTTTAAATTTCATCACAGTAAAATCGAATAATTTTATTCATATAGAGTATTAACAAAAAACATCATTTTTATATTAAAGTAATTTAAAGTTAATGTATTGTAATAATACAACTTAACTTTCTAAAAGTTTTAGGCCTCTTCTGTAACAGAAATAAAAGTCAAGTTAAATTCTATATTATTTGAATTTGAGTGCTTATTTTCATAAAATTTAAATACTCGTAGATGAATTATCTGAGTTTGTGAGTTTGGTTTAACTAGAATTATTGTTTTTTCGGAAGAGAAGCTATCTCAGCACTAATTATTCCATAGGCTGAATATTGGAGATTAGGCGCTATTGAAGTAAACCTCAAAATGGGTTACGCTACCAGGATTTAAAAGGATCATATACCGATATTCCCAATAATCCCATAGAAATCCGTAAGAGCTTACAACCCTATGATTTTAAGTGCTACAGTTCACAAAGAGTTCCTTAGCTACAGTGGCCGCGAAGTGTGGAGAAACGAAGCTATTTACAAATGAATCACGATTTAAGGTTGTGAGTGATGAATGGTACTTAAAAGTGTCTCGGAATCTAAATTCCACTGGACTTTCTAGGATGAACCAGGATGTCAAAATAAATTTGAACCAGCTATTGAAGTTCTCTTCTCTCTTCTTCCGGTATTCACCAGGGTGCAAAAAATGGTCTGCGCAGCTAGCTATTCAACCAGTGTTTGTGTCCCCTACTATTTAGTCTGTGCTATCTTTCGGGATGACCTTTTCTCTTTAGTCCATTCTCCGTGTGAGGTAGAGGGGGATTAAGTATCGGGGTACGGTAGTCCGCTTCTCCCGCAATGCATCCGACATCATCCTGCCTGTTTACTGGCGTGCACAGGCTCAGCTAACGATCGACTGGGAGTGAAAAGGGGTCTGGGAAACGGGTTTAGGAGGAAAGGAGAGGACAAAGAACAACCACGTCTTGGAGAAACAAATGAAGTGCTCGGTTCTGTAAACTTTATGTCGCTGGGCAGACTATATGTATTGCTTAAATATTTAAACCTAGCATGAGTGCCGGGCACTTCTTGATAACATGGTCTTTAGTGACTTCCTCCTCTCAACACCAGCAGTACTCGGGTTATCCGCAATAACCTGGAGCATGGTCCATAAAGCATTTATAGAATTATGTATTCAGGGCCGTTTTTAATTTAAATAATCCATCAAGCTACAACTTATCCTGGCTGTTACAAAAGAATGGATGAATGTTCAGAAAACAATCAATAATTTCATTATTGGAATTCCGACAAACTTTAAGGACCCACTAAACAGCCAAAGCTTAAATACTGCACAATACATTTGTATTTTATTGATTTAGTTTAAGTTTTCCTGCCAGAATATTTATTCCTAAAAAGTTTGACTCCTAATAATTTCTAATTTTCATTTTTAAAATTTATCATAATCTAAATAGTTAGTCTAATTTTTAGTACTTAGAACATTGTTTCTTATATTTAAAATAACTTGCTGTTCAAGTCTAGTATTGTATTAACTAAAACTAGACAGCCCACGTATGTTTATACTTGAAGATACGCCAAAATAAGCCATAGCACAGTAATAGTTTTTTTTCTTAACGATTCAAACAAAATTATTTTTGAATATTTGTATTATTAAAACAGTTAATATTTTAAAAATTAAGTATACTGCAGTTAGAAAATCTAAAATATAAAAGCGTTAAAATATCATACCACTTATAAACTTCTTTATTTCCAGATCGTAAAATTCTGATGGAATGAGAAAATATAACAAAAAAATGTACAAACAAAGAAGCAGCCTAAGAAAACTACGCAGAACCTATGTCAAATCAAGATTTAAATCCAAAAGTGACTGTACTTGTAGCAAAATGTAAGTTTTTTTTTAAAATATAATAATATATATATATATTTTTTTATCAAATTAACTTTCACCACCCTCTGAATTCTGTAATTCAAAATAACATTTATAATAAATTTCGAAAAAAATTGTATCATATTGTTTTTAAAATTAAATAACAAGACGTTTGGCAATCGTTTAAAGAGCTCTACCTTATCTCTTATATACATCGTAAAAATTACATTCTATTATTTGATCTTTTTTCTATCATAGTTGGAAAAGTGACAACATAAATACTAAATAAAAAAATTATTAACTGATACGTTTTAATTAGAAGCTTATCGTTTATTATTGAGACGTCTGTATCAAATTATAAAGTAGTGCTTACAGTGTTTCATTTATCTGACAGATTCCTAGTTGACCTTAAAAAAACACTTTATTGGTGCTGTTGATTTTTTACTTTTATCAAACTTTGACATCATTTTTCGTAATTATCATATAAAGTTAAGCCGTTTTCATAATTCAACACTCAGTATAAATAAGCTTAGAAAAGCATTTGAATGAAGATTGAATATGAATGACATGATTGAAGCAACTATTATAAGACATACTTTTAATAGTTGCTTCAATCATCATTCAATTACCATTAATTTTTATTTATTCGGGATTTCAGGAATTTTTTTCAAAATTTATGTATTTTTAATTATTGATAAAAAAGATAATTATTATCATAAAAATTGATATCTATAAATTGCTAAAATAGCTAATTACAATTATTTTCAAAATGTTCTTCATCTTCTTTACATTTACTTCCTTTAATACAAGTAGATAGGTTTGCAATAGTTTTTATAGTCGTATCTTGGTTTAATTTTATTAGTTGAAAAGAATTACTTATGTATAAGCCTAATAGGTAAGATCTAGAGAGCTTGTTGGTCAAAGATGATGTCGTCTTTTTAACATTTTGTTGGGGTAAAACTCAAGTGCTTTATGCTGCAAATTTTCATTACTTTAAAAAAAAAATGCACGTCAATTGATTACTCAGAGTAGCTAGAGTTTTAAAAATAAAATGTATTTGTTTTTGCGTTATATGGAAGTATTTGGTATATTTTTCCTATTTCAGAATATCATTCGTTTGATTAGGGAAGGAAATATGAGTTGAAAAACAATAAGGAGCCGATGATATATTAGAAATAATTTCCTATATTACCCTTTTCAGTTTAGGCCATGACATGTGACACACTCTGTGACTATATTATATAGACAGTCTATGACCTTTCTTGTATTTTGTTTATAACAATAAGCAGGTGGCAAAAGCACTTGTTTAGGAAAGCGGCAAAATTAAGGTTTAAGTGCGCCGCCGCCTTACTTGCTTGCCAGCGTTTAGCCGATAGCTATCCACAGTCTGATATCACCCGGCGCGTATTTCTGGCCGTATCTCTGTTCCCTGTCCGTAATACCACGTTGCCGCCGATATCACGTCGAGCACGTGCACACTTTCTTCTCTAACATCCTCATGCTTGAGCCGCGCTGGAGGCCCATACAGGTAAAGTTTGGCAACGTACAATCTTTGTCTAATTTTTTATAGCACTTTTACCGCGCTTTTACTATTGCTGCTGCCCCTTACATATTCCTTCTTTGAGCATAATTGACACATTTTTTCAAATCATGAAATAATGAGTGGCGTAACTATAAAAAGTCGTCGGTTTCATATTATAATATAATAGGAAGTCTTATAGTAAGTCAATAAATTTTACAAAATATTTTTTGGACTTTATTTGACTCTGAAAAATGTAAGGTCATATTTAAATAGGATGGAAGTTAAATAGCAAGGTTATAAAAATTTTAATAATTAAATAAAATATTGTAATTACCTTTACATATTTTAGAGAAAATTTTCCTAAAAGTTAAAGAAAGTTTCCTAAATAAACTTGTCTTATTCAAAAATTAATAACCATTAATCCCTCAAATCGATCTCAAGAAGATATGGCATAATAAACACTAAGAAACTCAGGTCCAAGCAACTATTTTATGATCGCTTTTCATAAACTTTAGATACTTTTCCAGAATCGTTGCAATTTATTCAGAAATTCAAATACCTCAACACAATTAAAAATTTATTAATTAAAAAAAACACACTCAGTGCACACTAATTCTAGTGCCACAGCATTCTTGCGCCGCTGGATTCTGTGGGCGGTAGGTGGAGCGGATGGAGATGCAAAGACGTCCTCCTTTGGAGGCGGCTGCATCTCCCCTCCCCCCTCCTCCTTTCTCCTCCGTTCTATGCGTCGCCACCTGACAGACTTGAAAAAAAAACTGAAAACGATGTTGCCGTTTTTCCGACTATCGCCCTTTCTCCCCATTCCCCTCGTTTATTTTTGTTGTATTTATTTCCGAAAATACTTTGGCAAATTGCAGCGGAAATCAATAACGAAAGTTAGGGTAGAGTATGATTTTTTCCAAGATTATTCTCAGTATATACCTAAACTAATTTAGAAGCATAATTTATGTAGTAAAAGTGTAAAAGGTTTGCAAGTACTTAAATTCCTTAATAATTCGTTGGAGTTGCTTACATTAGTCTAAATGTATCTTTATTGACGAGTCATGTTTGTTCAAAATTTCTCTTTCACAATCAGTTTGGTTATCTTCTAATTATTAGTAATTGAGTAATGCGCTTATATTCTTAATTTTAGTTAATATTATATGCTAGGAGATTTTTGTTGATGATCATAAAAACGATAGATGAAAAAACTTTGGCATTCTTAACATAGTATTAATAATAATAACAAATATTTCGATAAACGCATTTAAGTTTATCGAAACTACATTAAATCTACTAGTAACCATTTTGTTGACAATTTTAAGTCTATTATTCGCTCTAATAAACTTTATTTAGAGTAGCGATTAAATACTGTTTCAAACATAAACACCATCTTGTAAGAGCATAACACAAATGTGCATTCAAGCCAAATATTTCGTGTTTATTAACATCGTGCAAAGCACTTGCGAATGGCTGCTGCTGTATTTGGTAAATAGCATTAGTTTGCAAATGATTCGTTGTAAAGTGAAAGAGGTTTTTGGTAGGCTAACAACGGTTTAGCTATGTTTATACTTGCGTACACTGTTAACCGTTTTGTTTATTCGATAGCTTATACCTCCATACGACACCTGAAATGTTTGCGTTTGCTAGGTCTCGGTGTAATTTTAGGCTAGAAGGGTGACTTAAATATTGTTTCCAAAGGGGAGAATGTATAGGAAATTGCTACTGAAGGGTGAAGGCAACTACTTTTTTTGTTTTAAAAATGTTGGTATACACCCGTAAAAAGAATGATAAACAAAAATAACAACTTACATTTAAACTTAAGAATTGAATAAAAGTATTTTTTTTTTTGAGGAAGTGTCAAGGGTCTAATCTTTTAGAACAAAAATAAATAGTTTTAGAAAAAAAATAAACTTTAATACTCTCGTAAAATTTCAAAAATTATTAGCAAAACTCGTATAGCATATTAAATAGAGTGATTTAGCGAAACTAATTGTAATTAATGTTTACGCCAAAGTTTCCACTATACTTATTAAATATAAGATGAAAGCAATAGACCAAATTTTAAAGAAATTAAAAAAAAAATACAAAATTACAAACTTCTAAGAACAAGTAAAATTTTTATAAAGGTAATGTAGAATCTAAAATATATTTCTTAATGTTGACCTAGGAGCTAACATTTTAAGAAGCATTTATTTCTTACATAGCATCACATTTCTTTGGCATGGAATTTATTAAGGAATAAAGTTCTTAAGACATTTTTTGTTTTTTGAATAGTCATTATCCTAATTTTAATTATGATTTGTAATTATTTCATGTTGATAAAAAACTCGAATAAGATTTAAAATATGAAATAACATATATAAATTAATTTTAGATGCCCTATACATATTTATATCTTTACTTTATCTATTGGTTTTATACTTACGTGATATTTAAAATCTCGATAATCACAAAGTCCATTTTTTGTCCATTTTATATGAATTTATCTTTTTGTGTATGTTTTCGAGTAATAAGAAATAAAAAATATTGTTCATATAAATTAAAATATGTTTTACTTTGTCGTATATAATAAATAATATACGACAAAGTGAAGTAAATGCCTCGAACATATATCTCGTCTAGCAGGAACTAAGATAAATAAACTTTGTCATATTTTATTACATAAAACACAATCACGAGGCAAGATCTTTTTTGCCAGGAATAGGACACTTTATCATTATTAAGTTTTTATTCATTAAATCGATCCAAGAAATTATTATCCAATCCAGAAATTATCTTTTGTTTAAGTATCTAAAATAGCAAAAGTGCTAACTCAGTTTATGATTAAATGTACTATTTTTCCATTAATGATTTACGTCGGTAGCAGTAACAAGTCTTTTTATATTTTTTTGCATTAAGCTGGGGCTCATCAAATTTTTATATGTAAATCAATACTTTCGATGAATGCAGAATCTTATGTCTCTCATTATAAAAACTATAATTAAAATAATTATTGGCTATGAGAATATTATCTATTTTTTAAATTATTTTACACATTAGAATATATTCCTTCTCATTCTTCAGTTTTATCGTTAGCCATAACTAACTGCAAATAATCATTACTAAGTCACAACAAACCATTATGCAGTAAATTTTCAAAATACTGTGAGCATATATGAATCGAAACATCGTTTAAGTAAATCGAACAAAAATAGAGCCTATTTATCAGCGTAGATAACGTAAAAGGGCACTAGGGGGGATAAAAGGGGAACATAATTTATGGGGAGACGTGTAAGCTAGTAATTGCCGAGTTGTTTATTTTTGTCCAAATGAGAAAGAGCACGCAATAATTAGTTTGGAGCCACTAATATGGCAAAACACCCGCTAAGTGATAACGCGTTGAGAAAGGCAAATCTGGCAGAAACCTGGATTTGGGAATTCAGCTCCTGTTGACATTTGTCAGGGGCGTATTTTCGAGATAATATACTATGAACAGATAATATTGAAATGTAGAAGATTATGTTGTTAGGATGCTTTAATCTTAGCTGCACTTTTATATAAGTACTTAAAAAAAGTTAAGGTGTTAGGGTAAATTGAAGTTTGAGGAAAAATAAGTTGTGCGTTTTCAATTTATAAAAAGTTTTCTAAATATTTTTTTTTATTTATCACTTTTTATAAGTTCATTTTCTATTAAAGATTACAGGGATCATCATGACAGGGCACAGATTGACTAGGATAGTCGATTAAGCATAGAAATAATTGAAACATTTTGAATTGAAATATGTTGATAACGGAACTTTCCGGATACCTTACTAAAGATTTTCACAGTCTGGAACTTTCTGACACATTATGACATTTATTCAATTTCTGCTGTAGCAACAAGAGCTTTTCACTAGCCTCTAAGTTTTGAATCAGAAGAATTCTTAGAGTGATAGAGCTGTTTCTATAGTAAATCCTATATTCAATGCCAGAAAAAATACGCACAGTCCTACGAAGTCCAAATACCGCTCGCTATACCGCTCGCCATTCGGTGACTTTATATTTGACCCTGAGGTTTATTTTTATGGTACTTTTAAACTCATAGTCATTTTTTGCTGAGATAAATTAAAAATGTTACGTTCAAAATGGTATTGAAACATTTTAAAATAACCTTTGAACCTTAAGATAACTTGTTTGAAAAACAGCTAAATATTTGTTTTTTAAGAACTTTCTTAGCGAAATAAATATTGAGTAAAAAAGTAAATCTTTATAGGAATGATCTACATTAACTATCATATAATTGCGCTGACCCTATTGCTATTTTTCGAGTTGGCCATTTAAAACACACCGCTTAAATAATTTCGGAAAAACGAGAAATATTAAAAGTTGGAGGTTGCGATGGGGATTAATTTTTAAGGTTATTTAAAAATAAACATTTCAATTAATTTTTGAAGAGTTTGTGGAAGAAAAACCGTTAAGAAAGAATTATCGATTTTACCTTTGATTTAGGCATAATTTATAAATAGGCTTAAAGGAGTCTATAGGAGTTATTGGTTAAGGCCATATCCCATCGTCAGTTTCGGCAGCAGCAAGGTATGTGTACTACTGTTATTTCTTTTTGACCATGCCAATATTTTTTAAAACTTATTTAGTTATACGATTTGTAAATATCTATAAGAATTTGAATTTTTTTATTTTAGGGTGAAATATTTTTCGCACCTGTACTTATCTACGGTAATTTGTTGAAATGCAGCACACTGATTATCTAATTCATTAAATATATTGTGTCAATTATATCAACCAAAAATGCAACCAAAGGTGTCTCTATTACTAACTTGGCGTTATTTTGGAACTTTGAGTACCTTTTAACTATTATGGCTATATAAGAAAAGATATTCATCAATTAGCGAAAATTGTCAATGAGCTATTAATAACTTTGAGATTAAAGGTTTAACACATAACTCTTTAGTCATACAAAACTGTAGTAGTAAGGTCAGTAAAGAAAGAAAAATGACTTTTAGATCTATTGCGGGTAAAATAGGTAAAGAGAAGACTAGCAAAAGACCATTTACAATAGAGATATTTCAATTTTCTACATTTCATAGCAAAACGAATACTTTATGCAAATGTGAAATCCATCAATGAAATTTGATGGCAGTGTTTAAACGTCATGGAACGAACATAAATAAATAGGAATTTTTAAAAACATTTACTCAACACACCTTTCCACCTTCCAACGTTTATTTTACCATTGTTCGAAATTACCGAATCGATGCCACAGAAAGCAAATATTTTGGCGGAGTTTTTTAGACAACCTTTTATTGAACCCTTTCAAATTACTAATTTAAAGGCACAATTTTACTGTTACTATCTTGTTCTTTTAGATATTTTTAACTTTTAATCTAATAACTTGTTATCTTAGACTCTCCTCCTGCTGATCTGATTTTCTATTTCGTTTTATTTAAATGTGGAATTGAGTTGTTTTTTAAAAACCAATTTATTCAGTCAAGACTCCAAAATGAGCCACCAAATAAGTCAAGTTTATATCATCAGCAACAATTTTTTTTATACTTTTTATATATAAAATTATATTACTTCATATTAAATAGTACCCGGCTCTAGAATACTCCCATATGATTTTTACTTTTTTTCAAATAATTTTATTAGACCTTAAACGGTTTACGATAAATTGGCACTGGGGGCTATAACTTATTATATTTTTCGATAACAATTTTAATTTTATGAGATTATGGGTTTTGATCACATAGGTATTACATATATCAAGTTACTTTAAGGAACATAATTAATATATTTTAATATACTAATTAAAATATAATTTTAATATAATAATAAAAAGTAAATGAGAGCATTTTTTAATTGTTCCAAGTATGGGAGAAATGTTATCACTTATTTTTTGCACATGCTTGTTCCATGTTAATTTATTAGTCATATTCAATGCTAGATATTTATAGTCTTTAACTTCTGTAATTTTTACCCTATTTTTATCAGTTTTTCAGGTATTAATCTCTTATCAACTATGTCAAAGTCTACAAAAACTGCCACTACATATCTTTGTTGATCTACCTTACTGGAGATATATTCCAGAAGATTACTTATAGGGATATGGCATGTACTTAATATGGATATTACATACTTACATGGAATGTACTTAATAGGGATATTGGCCTATGTTTAGTTCTTCATGTTTGCCATTTTTTGTATATGCTGATGATCTTCGCCATTTAAACACAAAATATTATTTATCATTGGTTTTAATTTTTCTCCTATAACATAGGAGAACATATTCACAGTTTTTTTTATATTCCTAGTAGCAATTTCGTATAGACGAAAACCAGGAGTGCTAGTTTGCTTTAGTTCTGACATTATTTTCTTAATTTCGTTTTTGTCTGTCGTCTCTAAGAATATTCTATATTTTGTTTCTTTGTTCCTTGGTTTCTCAATGTATTGAATTTTTTTTTCCTACACTAGCAAAATTTTTATTTACTTCTTTTTTTTTTTATGGTAAACACAAGCACAAGAGGAAAGTCCTATGTCACTCTTGGAGTGGTGCTTGCGCGAAGATATTTGTGGGCATTTATCTTGAATCGCTGTAGGTTGTATGCGTCGGGAAATATGTGAGGTGGAAGCCCGTTCCACAAAGAAGATGTTCTCCAGATGAATGAGTCCCGATACAGCGACGTCCTTGGGGTAGGCAGGTAGACTCGATGTTGATGAGCCGCAACTGCTAGATGCGTCCTTCTTGCTGGAACAGCCCTGGGTGGAATCAGGCCTGCCAGCTCAGAGGAGCACTTACCGTGATAATAACGGTAGAATAAACAGAGATCAGCCACCTTTCTCCTGTGCTCCAGACTATCCAGACTCTTTGTCAGTTCTGGTTTGCGGATAAGACAAATAGCTCTCTTCTGTATAGAATCCAGCAGTTTTAAACTATGCTTGGGTGCAGAGCTCCAGACATGCGAGCAATACTCGAGGGAAGGGCGTATTTGAGCCTTATAAAGAGTTAGCAGCTGTTCTGGTGTATACAGTTTTTTCGTTTTGAAAAGCACTCCGAGTTTTTTGGAAGCCGCCCTGGCGACCTCGGCAACGTGGTCATGCCAGGACACACTGTTGGTGACCTCGACTCCTAGGAGATGTAAAGATGATTTCATTGGCAATGTTTTCCCTGCCATAACCAGCTTCGGGCCACCAAGGTTAACATCTTCAAGGTCTTCATCGTAAATACTGCAGCCTGCGTTTTTTTAGCGTTAAAATTGACCAAATTGTTATCACCCCACTCCAAGATTGCTCTAATATCGTTGTTGGTTGAAGCTACTTGTTGCCGCCTAAGATTCTGAGAACTTGCAGCTATCGTTGGTTTGGCGGACTTAAATGTGGAAATAAGTGTGCTATCTTCCGCAAAGCTGTAGATTGGATTGACAGTGGTTCCTAGCAAATCGTTGATATATACCAAGAAAAGGGTGGGGGATAGAATGCATCCTTGAGGTACTCCAGGGTTAATGTTAAATTTGTCGGAGAGGTATCCATCGACGGCTACTTGGATTGTTCGTTGTTCAAGAAAACTTTTGATCCAATTCAATAATGAGTTATGTATGCCGATTGAGAAGAGCTTGGTTAGTAGTCCCTCATGCCACACTCTGTCAAATGCCTTGGAAATGTCAAGAGCGACTGAGCGGGACTCGCCGTGCTTCTCCATGGCCTCCGTCCACAAGTGTGTGACGAAGGCCAGAAGATCGCCAGTGAATCTAAGCTTTCGGAAGCCGTATTGATGATCGCTGCTTAGTCCAGATGATTCGAGATATCTTAACAGTTGTTGGTTGACTGCTTTCCCCATAATCTTCGATATTACTGGAACTAGTGCAATCGGGCGGTAATTGGAGAGCATCGTCTTCTTACCCTTTTTGGGTACAGCTTGCACTCGAGCAGTTTTCCAGCTTGTTGGAAATTGGCCCTGCTTATACGATGCCGTGAACAGTCTACATAAGGGAGGAGTCAATTCGTCTGCACAATGTTTTAGTATTAGGGCTGGAATTCCATCGGGTCCAGAAGCTTTGTTGGTGTCTACGCTTTTAAGAATTTTATTTATAATTAGTTGGGGAAACGAAATTTCTCCCATCGATGAATTCACCCTTGGCAAATATGGCGGTGTTTTGCCTTGCGAGTGCAGAGTAGAATTGAACGCGAAGAGTTTACCCAGTAAGTTGGCTTTTTCCCTTGCTGTTACCGCGATAGAACCATCATCTGCTGTTAGGGGTGGCAAGGCCGACTTAGCAAATCCTTGACTAACGGCTTTCGATATCGACCAGAAAGATCTTGTTCCATTTGGGCAGTTTAGCAGTTTGTTTTTGATCCTGTTGTTGTGACTCTCTTTGCATTCATCAATAATTCGCTTGCAGCTATTTCTGGAGGCTAAAAAGTTCCTCCGATTTTCGATGGAAGGATGTTGAAGCCATTTGCGATATCCTGCGTTTTTAGTGTTTACTGCCTTTTTGCAATTCAGGTTGAACCATTGCTTGTTGTGTGATCCGCATTTAGTAGAAAAAGGGATATAACCTTTCATTCCTGCCAAGATCGTCTCTGTAATTTGGTTTGCACATTCTGAGATGTTATTGGTTCTAAAGCAGACTTCTTTCCAAGGGAATGAGCGATAAAATTCCCGAAGATGGTTCCACTCTGCTGATTTATAGTGCCATCCTTCCGCGGCATCGGAGGACCCCGTGTTTTAACCTCCAACTGGCAAGAGACTGTTATCAATTTGTGGTCCGATGTTCCTAGGGGGGCATGTACTGATACTGTGTACGAGTCAGGGTCTGAAGCCAAGACCAGATCTAGGAGACTCGCGAACTCGCCGTCTCGATCGAGGATTCTGGTAGGTTCCTCTACAAGCTGCGTAAGCCCGCATATGGTGGCAAATAGCTCAGCTTCTCGTCCTTCATCGTCGTTCTTGTGGCAGAAGCGCAGCCAGTTGATATTGTGAACGTTAAAATCACCCATGACGATGATTTCTGCGCTTGGGTAGTCAATTTACAGATGGTTAATGCAATCAACCAGGTTCAAAAAGAGCCGTCTATATTGGGTGTCGCTTGGTGGTCTGTAGATACAGCAGATAAATTTCGTGGCACCACTGGCTAATATTTTGAACCACATGACGTCGAAGTCCGCAGGTTCAAGCATTTCCTCCCGCTGGCAACTCAAATCGTTCTTGACAAATACTGCCAATCCAAAGTTTAGTCGAAATCGGGGGTGTAGATCGTATCCAGGATAAATGAGATGAATATTTGTTGTTGAAGGTTTCACCTTTGTTTCTGCCAATGCCAGAATGTGAGGCTTATTTGATTGCAGGTGTTGGTGTACTACATTAATATTGGTGTTTAGGCCTCTGATGTTGCAGAAATTGATTTTTAGGCTTTTTGATCCGCCTGATGGACTCCCTCGACCAGCCTCCGCCCGGAGATCCAAATGGGAGGCGAGTTTACCTCCGGAAAATTTTGGTCGTAAGGGCGCCATCATGCATTTACTTTTCTTCTCCATTTCCCCTTTGGAACCGGACACATCGACATGGCGGCGAAACGTGAGTTCCATGGAACCACTTCACGCCGCCTCAACGCCAAGTCCTATGTGGTGGTATTGAATTGGGCGATGCAAGTGGACAACATCTACCACCAAAGATATGCTATGATATGCCAAACTTATGCTATACACTTTAGATTATTTATTATCTGGCTATTTTGATTTATAATTGGTTTTATTTATGGAGAGATTTATATTTGAATCTCTTCAATCTGGTTAAAAAACTTTAACTTTCTCAGTGCTATCTAGTGAAAAGTGCTAGATGTGTTAGGCAGGCTACTAAGCTTGCGACCCTACTTAAAGAACCCAATCATAAAGAAGGTAAACACAGGAAAAACATTTATTTCACGGGACTACATTTTCACCACATCTTTTTATTATGACCAAAAAGACAGACAGTCTATCAGTAACAAAACTAGATACCTGAAAATTAACCGAAAATAAGGCTGCACTTTCTATCTATTTACATATTTTAATATGTAACTCGCTTAAAAAATTGTACAGTTAGGTCTTATACAAAGACCGAACCAAGATCTGATCCTGTCTGAACCAAGATCACGTAACAAGTTTGATAACGAAATGCCTTCTTTTGCTGCCTCAGCTAATGCAAAATACTCCTCAGAAGGAGTTGCTACAGCTGCTTGTTTTCTAGTGGACCAGCAAACTGTACCACCAAATACTTTAAAGTAATATCCACTAGTTGATTTTCTGTCAGATTCGTCACCTGCCGAATGTCAATTAGCATATCCAACTAAACCAATACCGTTCACAGAAAAATAAAGTCCTTGGTTCTTTTAAGATACCTTAAAATCTGTGATATTTTTTCAACCATATTTTGTTGGTGTGTTTTGATCTGCTACAAAAGTTTACATATGCACTTAGAGCAGGTCTTATAGCCAACATAAGACACAACATTAAAAATTGCAAAGAATTTACTGACATAAATATAAAATGATAAATATATGAAAAGGAAATAAAATAATTACTATTTTCTCCTATACAGTACATTTTCTTATTTCTATTAATTTATCAAAAAGTATCGATTATACTTTACAGTAAAAAAGTATTAGGATATCGGCTGAAAACATCGTACTTTTCACCCTATCGATGCGACCAGGTCCCGAAAACGGCTGTTGCATAGAAATCAGCCTAAATAGCTCCAAGGCACCCTTAAACTTTGACTTTGCATTCCTCCGGCGCCGATATAAATTTACAAGATACCTATTTATAAAATAATAATGCCCTTTTAACCACTTTAACGTCTGATACCCGAGGGCAAGGAGCCAAGAAAATGTTTAGAAGCTGATTTGTTTTCCTTTGCCTGGGGCGTTGCGAATGTTTGGAAACAAATTTTCCATCCTTAATAAAGTTTTATTACTTTAGGTGTTAAATATACCATGTCATTTCTAAGTTAGGTTTTACAAATGATTCTAATAGCTAATAGTAATAAGTAATAATAAGATAATAATAAGATATAAAGTAATAAATAATAGTAAGATAATTGAGGCATTCCTTTTTAAAACTTTTATTTATAATAACAGATAATGGTTTCATTTTAAAATTATTAATTATTAATAGTACTATTATTTGCAAATTTTTAGTGTCTTTAAAATATGGACAAAAATGAAGTAACGGTTTCGATAAATAATACGGTCATACTGTTGAAATAACAGTTCCACTATTTACCTACACAACTTGTGAATGAAGCCTTATTTTAGGTTAATTTTGCTATGTCTACTTTTGTTACTAACAGTCTGTTGTCTTTTTGATTGTAATAAAAAATTTGCTAAAAATGTAATCACGTGAAATAAATGTTTTTTTTTGCTGTATTGATGATTTTCTTTACTAGTGGGTTTTTGAAGTAGTCAACGCATCTAGCACTCTGGGCCCAGAGGAAAAGGCGTAACTGAGCTTAGAAATTTCATTGTATTATGCATATATGATTTACCTAGAGCACAAATGTCCATATTCCGAGACGAAAACGTTATGATGGAAAAGTATAGAATCAGATAGTTTGATGGTTCAGATTATGATATTGAAAACTTGACATAAAAGATAAAGCAATTATTGTTCAGTGTGTAACAAACACTTACCTTAAGGATATAGAGGATAAAAAGATAGTATATCAAATGTGGTCTGACCTGAAGAAGGTATTCATGAAAGAAAATACACTTAAATCTGTCGGAGCTAGTCTAGAAGAAATAGATATTGTATGATTATTTGTTATTGCCTTTGCATGCTAACTATAAGACCATTGTGATAGCTCTGGAAACCTTAGATCAAGATAAATTTACACTTGATTTTTTGAAGGCAAATTATTAGACCATGGAATGAAGAAAAGAACTGCAAATTCACAAATAAAAGAAAATCATCTTAGAAATACCGTAACATACAGTACACAGAGAAAGTGAAAAATACAGACAGCACAAATTATGAACAGAAGAAGAGATTTATTTGCTATAATTGTGACAAGCCAGGACATTTCAAAACGGATTGGTGGTTGAAATTTTGGAAGTTCATTGGGAATGCCATGATTGAGGGAATTTATATAAATTTTTAAGTTAAGAACTAGTAAGGCGAAAAGGGTTCTAGAGATTATGAACTATGATATTTGTAGCATTATTTTGCTACATTATTCAACTTTTGATTAGAAATATTTTGTCACATTTGTCGATGATTACACTAATTTTAATATATATTGTCATCAATAATAAAAGTGATATATTTGAGAATTTTAAGGAGTATGAGGCTTTTGTTACAAATTTAATTTAACTAATGATAGGATTAGTTTGATACAATACAATAATAATTGTGAATACTGTTCTAATCAATTTGATGCTTTTTGTAACTCCATCTGGTATATTTTATAAGGTAAATCTTATAATCTATAATATTATTATGAAAATGTAAATACGTTAATTATTCTCTTAGTTTTTGTATAATTTTATTAGTATTCTATAGTTAAAGTTAATTCGTAGGGTTTCTTCAGGGTTCTACTTACGTTTGGTTTATTATTTTTATCTATAGTGTTTAGTTTTTAACTAGTTCATCTTGTTCGAGAGCCCCATTTTGGCCCCAATTTAGGTTATTTAGGTTATATTATTGTAAATCCCTCTAGTTCTAATTTTCTAGAATTTGCATACTTGCTTGCTTTGACTGTCAGTATTCTCCTAAAATTATTGGTCTCTTTGGGCAAAAACAATGAAGATAATTCTAAATATTTCGAAACTGTTCCTTGTGAAACTGTTTTTACCTTGGAAACAATTAAACGACAGTCAAGGCGAGTTAGGTTAGTCTTTTTTGACGTTGACAATAAAAGTGTGTTCCCGAATTTCGTTACAATATACAGGGTGTTTCACTTTTTTGTAACAGGACTTTAACAGTATTTAGAAAAATTAATTTTAAAGTAGGTTTCTCATATAAATATTGATCGTCAAACTTTTTGTTTCTGAGATACAGGGCGTCAAAGTTTCCCAAAAAACCTTAGAAAACCTTAAAAATAGTACCATTTTTAAATAACATTTCACGTTCGGTTATTCGTCGATGTGAATTATGTATTGCAGAAAATGGTTCACATTTCGAACATTTCGAACAGCTTCTTTAAATTTGTTAATTGTTTGTTGTGTTCTTGTAATCTGTTGTTTGTTATAAATAAGTTATAAGTATTTGTGGTATTGTTCTATGTTGCGATTTATTAGACGGTTGAAATAAATTTATCTTCAAATCTTAAGTGATTTTTACAACCCAATTTGAGGAGAAAACGGAGTCAGATCGAAAAAATATCAAGAGGGCATTTTTGTTCACAATTAAATGCACTATTTAGAAATGATCGTTTAATCGACTTAATCCAGTGGCGTGCTACTTTTTAAGTCACATTAACATTATTAATTAGTCATATCTCCGCCACTGGCCAACGTAGAAACATGACATTATTTACGATTATGACCCTTCATCCTAGAATTGTTTGTACCAATTTTGATTTCAATATCTTTGATAGTTCGGATATTAAAAAATAAAAACTTTTTTTTTTAGAAACTTTGACGCCCTGTATCTCAGAAACAAAAAGTTTGACGATCAATATTTATATGAGAAACCTACCTTAAAATTAATTTTTCTAAATACTGTTAAAGTCCTGCTTCAAAAAAGTGAAACATCCTGTATATAATATTAATATTAAGTTAAGTTTTTTAGTTTTTTAGTTAATTAGTGTACTCGCATAAACCTAAAGAAAAACAGAAATAGAGTACGGGATTCTACCAAGCAAAATTTAAAGACAGTAAGGAATGTAATTTTTGATGGCTTTAAAAATATAAGTACATAACTCAAAAGAGAAGGATCAAAGTGAACTTAATTTAAGTATAAGTCTTAAAAAAGTTTAGTACTGAAATAGACATAAAAAAAGATGAAGATGAGAATAAAGTAAAGTATATTAAGTTTTAGAAAAATGCTGTAGATGAGGAGATTAACTCTTTAATGAAAAACATTATGTGGATATTAGTTAAAAAACTGAAAATGTAAGAGTTATATACTGTAAATAGGTGTTTCAAATTAAAACTGATGATGAAGGAAATAAAGTAATGTATAAGGCTAGATTACTTGCATTGAGATTTATTAAGAAATAAGGTTTTAACTTTCTTGAAACTTTGGCGCCTGTTAAATCCAGTCCCGACTTTATTGGCTATTGCTTATTGTAATATGGACTTAAACAAGCTCCATATTAGTGGGAATGCGATTTAATAAATGTGTAGAAAAAAAAAGTTAGGCCTGCTAATAATCCTTGCCATAGCAAAGAGAACACATTTTATTACCCATTAGTGATTATGGTGGAATCAGTGATTTAAAACTGAAACTCAGTCAAAGTCAAGAATTTAAAATGCAAGATTTTAGAACCTTTAAAAATACTTTAGGGTATTATAAATGTCAAAAGAAATAAAAATTTTATTTATTTGAGCCAAAAGAATTACATTAATGATTTGTTAAAATGTTTTAACATGAGTGAATGTAACCAAGTTAAATTACCTTTCGAAATTGGACAGTTAAAATTAAATGAGATCAGTCCTCCCCCCTGATAAACCTGTTAGAAAAGCAATTTAGTTGGCTAAATAAATATGGTGTAAAATAATGATCGTTAAAAAAAACTTCTTGAATTCCAGCATCAAGAACTCATTTCTAGTTCGAATTTTACGTAACATGGTAAATCCACTTTTCCTATGTATAATGTCAAAGTAGTATAATGTCATTTTAAGAAATTGGAATAAACGACTTGTGCTCACACCCAACATTGATTATAAGCCAAATGACAAATACCAGTTCCAAAAAAAAAACAAAATTTTTAAAAAGGCATCTTTATGTCCACATTTCTTTAAAGAAATCGTGGTAGCTAGAAATTTATATATTTTAACTAGATTTGAATCACACCTTAATTAAACTAACGCAATTAGCCAATGTTACTATCATGAAAGTAAAATTTAAAAATTAAAAAAAAAGTTAAAAATTATCATATAAAAGTTAGTATTTGTGATAATATATTAAAAAAAAAGGTATAAAATATTCTATATATCTTATATAATTTAGTATTTATCGACAATAAAATATAAATTGCCGACAGAGAATAATTGAAAGCAATTTAAAACATAAATTTCGAGCTGTGTACGAAACTGGTATCTCTTCGACAATAAGGGAGAATTCGAGAATTAATTAAAGTAGTGGGGGATTTGCAAGAGTCTTAACACCTCTGCTACCATATATATATCTATATATAGGTTTTTGGGCGCGGCACCCACCTCAATAATCTATTCCTATAAGCACATTGAAATATTAAACACGTTCTTATCTTAATTGCTATTTGCAGATTATTTATGTAGTTTGGTCAGAAAAGCATTAGTTCCGAGGCTATATTGTCGCGAAGCGGCAGCGTCTTAAGGTGCAGGCCAGAATATATTAGGAAATACTCTGGTGTCACTTCTTAGATAGTTTCCTTCCAATAAGTAAAGGGTGTGCTTTACATAGCGTTATAAATTACGGCCGAAATATTTCATTTTACAAACTAAACGTGAGACCTATTATCCTTTATTGCTTGCCTCTACTTCTCGTCCATTTAAATACCTTATAACTCTGTTCCGAATATCGTAAAAAGCGCGTGCATTTTCATTCGCTTCAATTTATTTTATAAATTAATCCTCTAAATTTATTATCTAATCTCTTGTTTTTTGTTCAGCTTTTTAAATTGAGCATTTGAATAACATAGTGAATATTTAAGCAAGGTTAAAATTATTTAGGTTCAGTATAAAAATAATACATAATAGATAAAAATTACAACAAAACTACATAGTTCATAGGACCAAAGGTGTTGGTTGCGTATACGGGGTATTTAAGATGCTAATCCATAGATAATTCAAAAATGAAAAATAAAGCACAAACAGCTGTAAATCAAAAAAAGTAAATTTTTGATTTACAGCATGTTAGTTTTAAGAAAAAACAACTTTATTAACTTTCTAGTTACTCTTATGAAATTTAGTATACACGCTTTAAGAATTAATTAAAGCGATTTTTAAATTAATTCTTAAAGATTTTTAAAAAGTTTTAACCAGTGGATCTATATAAAAAATTATTAGATATTTTTTAGATAATGCTATGTAAGCTTATATTTTCTCGTGAAATAAGTTTTTTAAGATTCTTATTCATTTTAGGGCAAATTTTATTTCTTAACTTTTTTATCCTGATACTAAAAATTAAAGATCCTAGATTAAATTATTAATTAACTATCTATAATTTTTCCTTGTTTTTATTGAGCCTGTATTTGATAGAGTGTTAAAATCTGAAGGCATATAAGCCCCTATTTTTTGGATAAAAATTGGTTTTCTTTGCTCCGGCGAAAAAATAAAGCTTAAATTAAACTAAAATTATTAAAACTTTATTACATGAGAAAATGATTTGATGATTAAATAATAAATATTATTATTTAGTAAAAATATTTTAAGATCAAATTAAATGAACTAATATTAAACTTGCCATCACCTGCAACTATTGATACTTCCTTCCGTTCAGTCTTGTTCTCTTTGAATAATTCCTTTTAAATATTCACTATTATATATGGCGAAAGTAGAGAATTCTCTCAAGAGAAAACTCTCAATAAAAAATTATATCCGAAATATATCTATCAAATAATTTTAACACTACATACCTGAACCTTTTCTTTTTCTTCACGGTTTGGATGTTGACAATCATATTGGCAATTATAACTTTTCTTGTAACAGTTCGAAACACTTCTAGCGAGCCTTTTCGAAACCCTGGAAGTCCTAGTAGAAGTAGCTTCTGCAACCATGATGTTCATCTTCTTCCAGGCCTTCTTTTACCCAATACCTTTTCTTGTATTATGGTTCACAGTAGGGAGTACCGATATTTATTTCTCATAACAGGTGTTCTAATTTTCTTTTGTAAATAGAGTACATTACTTCTAGGCCTTTTTCATTCTTCTGAGTACTCTATGTTTGTAATGTGAGCTGTCCCTGCTATTCTGAGCTTTGTCCTATACAGCCACATCTCAATTGCTTTCAGATTTTTAGTGGTGGCCTCTGTAAGTGTCTAGGATTCTACGCTAGACAATAAAACAGAAAAGACATCAAATAAAAAAGCATCTTAAGTGCCTTATATTCGTTTCAAGATATATGTAGTGACTTTTAAAGACGGCACTCATTTTGTGAAATACCGTAATTGCTTTACCTACGATATTTTATGTGCCTTGTTCCATTATTTATTTATAATGGTTCTAAGGTAGCAATATTGTCAATAGCACTTTTAATTTGAGTTCCTTCGACATATAGGTGATCTCCATTGATCATTTGTTTCGTTTTTTTTCGTTGATATTAAGACCATAATGTCCACTGTACTGCGCGATATAGTCCATTAACCTTTGCAGTGCTTCCAAGCTATCTAGTTTCACCATGGTATCGTTGGCATAGCGAACATTATTTAGTCTTCGGTCAAAAGCATACTTTTTTTTAGTCCGTTAAGTGCTTCGTTGAAAATTTTTGGAATATAAATGTTGTATATTCACCTATTCCATTCGATCTCCATTAAGCCTTAAGCATGCTGTCTGATTCCAGTAGATATTTGTAATTAATCTGTTATCTTTATTATTGAGGCCGGCCTCTTCCCGAATATTGTTCATTTTTTATGTTGGATGTAGTCAAATACTTTGTGGTACTCGACTAGACATGCGTAGTGCTGCAGTTGACGTCTCTGGATTATGAGTTAAACTCCAAAGAGGGACTCTCTGGTTGCGACTGCATTTATAGAACCAATATGGTTCTCGGATATCTGTTCTTTGCATTTGTTGTAAGTTCTTCTGTCGATAATTTAAAAAAAAACAATTTTAGCATATGACTCATCAGACTATGATCCGATATTTCTCACACTTCTTTGATTTTGGTTTTTTCAGCAATGCTGTAAATGATTTCAGCCATTTTTCGGGGATATTTTTAGAGTTATCGATTTTGTTAAAGATGTCGATAATCCAGGCTATTCTTTCATCATTTAACAGCTTCATAAAATTAGCTTTTATGCTGTCTGGTCCCGCTGCTTTTTTGTTTTTCATTTGTTTTATTGATATTTCTATCTCGTGGATTATAGGTGGGCCTATCGCTTCCTCTGGCAGTGAGTACGTGACCTCTGGTCTTTGATATTCAAAACGCTATTTTTTAGATCATGTTTGTTAATGATAATTTTTTCATTTGTCTCAATGATCTTCATATCTTGTCACTTTTTAAACAGTTATCTTTTAAATTCATTTATGTAGATTAAAACCGTCGTGTTTGGCTTGTTATATTTCTATTTCTCAAAATCTCTCTGCTCCTTCTTTTTCTTAATCTGTCTCTGAATTTTTTTCTACTCGTCTTCATTACTTTTATGTGTGCTGAAGTTCTTCTCTGTTCCATTAGTTTTACAATTTCACAGGTCATCCAAGATTTTTTTTTGTTTTAAAAATTCTTTGTGAATCTATCCTCTTGCTGAATAATTCGTTATTCTCCGCCTCTACCTTTGGTAGAGACTTTCGACTTCCTCTTCTTCTTCGTCTGCAGTGAGGGCGTATATTTGGACTATGTTTATATTTATAGGATGAGCTTTTACTCGAAATACTATTTCTCTGTCGGACAATGAGATAAAATAAGGCCATCGGCCAATATATCTTACAACTATTATGCCAGCTTTCCATCTGATATTCCCTAATAAAAAATGTCGACTTCTTATTTGTCTATACTTCCTACTCCTAGCCATCTCATCTCGCTTATTTATTATTATGTCGTTCATTATGTCGATCTTTCTCTTTATTTTTTAGATGGCGTTGTCTATTTATCCTGCTTCTGCCATAGTTTTAACGTTCCAAGTATATATTTTAATACATTTAGGTTATCCTGTTCCTTTTCTATCGTTTTTCATAACTGTCTCGCCTGGAGATCCGAATGGGAGACTTACTCCGAAGTCATAATATTTAATCATGAGTATTGCCTTAGATGATTTCTACTAGGACTATCTTTAATGTAGCGGTGGCCCTTTGATATTTAAATCTTAATACCGTTGACCAATGTTGTTGTTGATCCGCCTCGGAGGTAGATTTCTTATCCTCAGGATAAAAGGTTTTCCATCCTGCCTTTATTCTTCCGCCCAAAGCCGTTGACAAGTGGGAGCTGGATCACTTAGTCCGGCGATCGTTACATTTAGACAGTCTTAATGAAAAAATAGGCGTAAAAGTCCTTTTTTATTTTTGTATCTAAAAATATTGTTTTTATATATTTCTTAAAGGTATATTAGGAATTTTCTTTGACAGGTCTGGAAGAAAATATGAAATTTTCATAAAATATAAATAACAATTTACGATAATATTAACACATAGTTTGTTAAAATACATAAAAATAACCAAGTCACGTATATCTATTTCCTAAAATGAATTCAAATTCAAAAAATTTGATAACTTTGAATCAAAACAAATATGTAATATCACTTGAAAAAAACAAATTAAATTAAGATTTTTGTGGTATAATTTAAAACCAAGATGTTTAGTATAAAACCCAATATTAATAATAGATAAACGTATTACACTATAATATAGCCCAAAAATAACATAACCTTATTATGAATAGATAATAGATAATTTCGTCATAATATCAAAGAAAGCACGGATTAATTAAATAAGCATTTTTGAGTTTTCAACCATCACTTTAACATACTCACTAAACACGAACACTCTCCCATATCAAGACCAATATAAAATCTTAAAGACTGTACGGGCTTTTTTAAAAACTTTTAGGTTTTATCCGTGAAAAATTCAGTAAATATAACTGTGGAATCTTTAAGACGTTTTTCTAGAAAACAATGCGATACCAAAGCCAACGCTAAACCAATTATTGTACTAAAACCGGCCTTGGTTGTTTTGATGAAGGGATTTTCCGGCCCAACTGCTGACAAAAATGTAAGTTGAATTTATTTATTTATACATCCACTTTATTTGAACATATTTAGATACAGAATCATAAATATCCTGCGTTTGTTCATTAATTTCATAAATAAGTATACTGTCCTAGTTGAAAGACTCCTATATGTAAAATCGTTCTTGATTTGTGTAACCTCTTCTTTTACACCTTAAAGAGATTTTAATATACATTTTTCAAATGCTAAAGATCTTGGTTCTAGGTAAGATAACTCACCCAATTTGCCTGTTATAAATTTTACATTTGACTTAACCACATTTTTTAAAAATGTCCTACCTGAAATTTAACAGCTCCGAGGTAAACATGGCACCCACCTCCTCAATCCTTGCACTTAGGCCGAAAATTGGTAGCAGAGCCACAAGGCTTGGGGGAAGACTAATTAACTTTACTTGTTTTCTTTGTCATCCTTATTCACCCGAATGAACACTATTATTATATTTATAATAACGATATTATGGAATAACAAGTTAAAATTCAGGGACAACACGAACGTAATGTTATTCGTGATACATGCGCGAAGAAATAAATTAAATTTGTATGAAAATTGGTAAACTAAAAATATTTTTTATTTTATGAAAAAAGAGTAGCGTACATAATATTAAAAAAAATACTACACATCCTCTACAGAAGCCATTGGTTGAAACTTTAAACAAAAAATTAAAAAATCCTCTATATGAAAAAATTTCTATTGAAGCTCAAAAGCCAGATATCATAAAAATATCTTTAATGATGTTATTAAAGTTATAAATAATTAAGTTAATATAAAATTATTATAATTTTTCTTAACTTTAACATGCTCTAGCTGAAAGAATTTATTGATTTAAATTGATCATCTTAAAATCACCTATCGGCTATATAATAGTTAAGGAAGTATGTATACTTCCTTAACTATTAGTATCCTATTCTAAATCATCAAGTATATCTGGCGTGACAAAAAAATACTTACAGTTTATTTTTTATGAGGTAACTGATTAGACTTTTATAGGAAATTCCCTTTCTTTATTAGCCAAAATATTTCTTTTTTCCCTCAATTTAATTAATTACATTCTGCGATTCGCCTGATGACGCCTCTGATGAGTTGTTCTCTTGAGTCTAGAGAATCCCGAGCTGTTCTACCTGTTATCTCCCAAAAGTGACATGAGAAGGATCAGGTGAACATGGAAGAATATTGCTATTAACGACTGGAAGAAACTATAATCTAACCTAAAGCTGTTGAATTGACGGTATAGCAAATGGCCTCAGGAATTCGCTAATATACCAATACTCGTATACATTTTAGCATCTAATTGGAAAGCATCTAAAGGATCTAATCTATGGAAAGTTGGTTAATCATTAACGAATGTAGGCAGTCTTCCCGTCGGCGGTTGGTTGAATCGGACTTGGGGCCCGATGATTTCAATGACTATTTTTCTAATATTGCTGAGAAGTTACTGGAAGCAGTTTCCAATGACGGCCATCCATTGCAGTATCTTAATCGGAATGCTATCAACCAATCATTCTTTTTCCACCCTGTAGATGCCGCCGAGGTCTTTGAAACAATTCAGTGCTTGAAGAATCATAGGTCTTCGGGTTCCGATGGTATCTCTTCACGTCTGCTTTCACTTCTGCCTGCGAACGCTTTAGATGCTTTGGTTTGGGCAATCAATAAGTCATTTCTTCAGGGCGAGTTCCCATCCTGTTTAAAGGAAGCTATGATTATCCCTCTTCATAAGGATGATAGCTTGGACCGATCTCCTAACTTCCGTCCCATATCAATTTTGTCTACCCTATCCAAGGTTCTTGAGCGGCTTGCAAAAAAGAAAATTGTCTCTTTTTTGATTCAAATACAATGTGCTATCCCCTAATCAGTATGGATTTTAGTCATCTAAGGGCACGCATGATGCCATTTTCAGATTCTTGGAGAGTGTGTATCTATCTATGAACTCCAAGGAGGCTGCAGCAGCGGTGTTCTGTGATCTGTCCAAGGCCTTCGATTATGTGGATCATGGAATACTGCTGCCAAAGCTTGATTTTTATGGATTTAGGGGAGTGGCTTTGGGGTGATTGAAGTCATACCTGTCTGGCGGCACCCAGAGGGTGGTTGCATCTGGATTTTCATCAGGGATAGCACATCTTAAATGTGGTGTACCTCAAGGGTCAGTGTTGGGTCCTATTTTATTTCTATTATACGTTAATGACTTAAGCTCTCTATCACTGTATGGACTAGTGGTTCAGTTTGCGGATGATACTACAATTCTATGGCATAACAAAGATCAAAAAGTAGTCAGATCTCTCATAGTAGAGGACCTTCACAAAATTAAAGAGTGGTGCATCTGCAATCAGCTTGTATTCAATGTTGATAAGACTTTTATTCTGGGCTTTAAGTGTAATGTAGGGGGTTTTTTGTTTGATGAGCAGAGCCCACTACATGGTAGGGATTATTGTCGATTTCTCGGCCTCTTCATTGATGAGAGTTTAAGGTTTGACAACCACGTTTTGGGCCTCACTGCTAAACTTTCTTCTGGTTGTTTTGCAGTCAGGGTTGCCAGGCATGAGTTGGGGGGGTTGTTTGCTCGTTCAGTTTATTTTGCCTTAATAGACTCTCATATCCGTTATGGGTTGCCATTTTGGGGTTTGTGCTCCAAGGGACTCCTTAACATGATTTTTACTATTCAGAAAAAAGCATTAAGGTATCTGTGTGGTGTTGGTCTAAGAGTCACTTGTAAACCTCTTTTTGTAGCTGAAAGAATTTTAACAGTTTTCTCACTCTTTATATTGGAAACTGCAACACTCATACATAAGTCCGTAAGTCCACCATGCTGCACCAGTCATAATACTCGTCAAGTGGGCAACTTATCTCTTCCAATCCCCACCTCCTCACTTACGAGAAACTCTCTTATATTTATTAATCGTAAAATATTTAATCATGTTCCTTTTTCGATTAGGACTGTTACAGACCTTAAAAAGTTTAGGAGAGAACTAAAGAAATTAATCTTACCAAAAGCTTACTACATACTTTAATTTGTATTACAATTGACCCTGAATGTTATTTTTATAGTTTCTCTTATATATTCTATATAATATTTCTTCCCTGGTTTTTATTGTTCTTTCATAAAATAGAGACTTAAGATCCTCCCAAAGATACAAAGTAAGAATCCAAAGCACTAAGATCAAGACTATGTGGAGACTTGATGGATGTTCATTTCTTCTAGGGATTGAGTGGGTATTATAGAGATTCAAATTATTAGAGCAATCATTTGTATTTCGAAAAAATAATATATAAATTTCGATAAATAGAGCCTGGATCAAAGCTGAAATTTTTGGAATTATTACTCTAGTGCCTAGAATGTACGGATATAAGAGAAATTTACAAACTTTAAGTAATTGATAGAACAAACATATGCTTAGGGAAAAAAGGTCAAATAATACAGTCTATTTTCAGATTTTTTAAAATCATGTTGATTGAATAACTATGATTTAAGGTGAAATGTCTTAAAATGGCCTCTTTCATCTGGCATTTCCTTGATGAGGGGCGATAAGGATGCAGAGACATATTAATTGATTAATTAAGGTCCTGAGCAATAGGCCCTGAGAATATAGCGAGTAAGATTATCTTGAAAATATAATTTAAGTAGTCATAAAGTGACGAGCGAAAATTCCAGATTTAAAGTTAAAAACTATTCTGAAATTGTCTATTTCATTATTCTACACATTATATTGACCATTTAATTCAATATCAATTTAATTTATTAAAAAAAATATCTATTTGTTTCTTTTTTATTATATTATAGAGGTAGTTTCTAGGTACATCAGATAAAAATTTTGCAGAAATATTTACTGAACTAATATTACTGAAATAAAGATAATATTGGGCCTGTGTAAGCGTGAATCTTCTAACACCACCGGCCATATCCGTAATGTAAACCAGTTAAAATACAGTGAATATTGGGTGCATATACGACGCGGAAAATATGTAAAGTTTATATAAATTGTTCCCGGAGCAGACCGGAACAACACCGGAGCGAGGGTGCTGCTTTAGACCCAGGGACAGCTTTTAAGCAAGAAAAACAGTGGCAACAGAAAAAGTAAATGTCCCGTCTCGTAGAATATCAATAATATGTAGATACGGAGCTTGATAACTGAAATAGAGTAGGGCTTCGGAGGTGGCCCTCGGGGCCTATTAGGAGCTTTTCCCGATTGGAATGCGACGTGCCTTACAACTAAATCCATGTTGACTGGCACTAACAATCCGGACAGTCCATACAAATGTGATGACATTCCCACAATGTATGGATAGCTGTATACTATTCGCACCCCTATAAAAGCCGATATGTGGCCAATATTTTACTGCACCTTTTTGCTTATTGGATACTTTGTACCTAAGAACGATTCGGGGTAAATAACATTTATCTTAGAAGTCAAGTGACATAAGAAGTAATGAAATTCATGAAACTTTGTTGAGGTTAGACTGCTCTTGGTCTTTAGACACGTCCTTGTATATGAGGAAATATGAAAATAATCGTAGCTGAGAAAATTTTGGATTAAAAATGTGTACAAGTTTAACTATGAACGAACGTTGCGAGTTATTGGCTAATATCAGCTATAAGATTGGAAAATTGCCAAAATCTGGAAATGTATAAAAAGCAAACATTTAAGAATTGAAGAGTAAAGTTGAAAACTTTTTTTTCTAATTTTATTTTATTATTAAATTTTTAAAATATAAGAAATATGACTGTAAAAAATTTTGGTTTTAGTTAATAAGGTCCTAAATTTAAATATTAAGAAAAACACCGAAAGTCCGATTTTCACTGCTGCACATTAGGCCTTGGATTTGTTCGATCAATATTTAAAAAGTGATCAATATTAAAAAGGCTCCAGCTAAATAACATTTAAGGAAAAAGGGAAAAAATTAACTAAGAAAAATTAAATCCCAATTTTAGAAACAATGAAATATGTATAATTAATTATTGTTCAGATAGATCAGGGATAAAAATTTCGAAAAAATGTATATTGTAGTTATTATTCCATGTTTCAATATTTATAAAGATCTTATAATTTGTTTATAATTTTAAAAAACAAACTAGATCTATTAACTGTATTTCACCGAATTTTATAATAAAGATTTTGGCGTGTAGGCCTGTTGTAATTAGTATATTGTTCCTGTTTTTACTTTGGTTTGTATAGGCTTAATCACAATAATCGTTATGAGACCCCATTTTAATGTAATTTAAAAATTTGATGGTTATTTATAATTAACGTTTCTAAACCCCTCATCATTTATATATACCATTTAATTATTGCAATTATTATTATAATTTTAATTCAAACAAATTAGAATGAAAAAAGTATTCGTATAATTGTATTTTATAATTATTTTAATACTGCAATAAGTGTATTTCTGGTTAACTTCTTTTCTTTTTCGCCCATGTAGCAATCCTAAAATTTTTAAATTTTTTTACGGAATTTACTGGCAAAAAAGGGCAAACCCTATGGTACTCGTCTATCAAGAGTAGCGCCAGTGCTACGAAGGTGTCTGTGGATATTTTTTTTGAATTTCTGCAAGTTGTAATGTTCGAAAAAAACGTGCCTATAAGTTGATTCTAAAGACTTGTATTTTTTCATAAATAGGAGTTTCGATATAACGATGTTCTAGGCGTTTGCAGATGCACTTGACAATCATGAGACCCATCCGCCTGTCGAATAGTCCTTGCAGGTATAGCTTTAGGAAAAATGACATGGGTCAGTTCAGAAGAGCACTTACTGTGATGGTATTAATAAAACAGAGTCAGCTCCGCCACCTTCCTACTATGCTCCAAGCTGTCCAAGCCTCTAGTTATTTCTGGATCTCCTATAAAATATAAGTATGCTCTTCTGGATGGAATCAAGGAGCTTCAAATTGTGTTTGGGTCCAGAGCTCCATATAGAAATATAATACTATACAGAGGGACAAATCTCAGCCGTATAAAGCATTAAGAGCTGATGCAGTGTATCAAGCCTTTTAGGTTAGAAACAATATGCCTAGGCATATTGTTTCTAACCCAACTGACGAAGACAGTGGCAAAGTAAGCCCCGACATAATAAGGCTTCCCAGGTAGGAAAATGACGCCTTGAAGATGTCGGTTTTCGTAATTTTCGGTCTGTAGTGTCATTTTGACGTGCTTACGACCTTAAAGTGATAACGTCCTAAAGGAAATTGAAAAAGATGATCTGGAAGAATTTGTAAGTAGAAGTCCATTCTTGAAGTGGAGTGGCTATAATATAGCGGGTTGGGCAGGGCGAGAAGAATTTTCTCTACAAATGAAAATAGCAATCTTTTGTCAAGAGTTATGAATTTTGATGAGTTCGCTCATCATTATCAGACTCTAACACTACATAGCTGTGGTGTTAACATGAAAAACAATAATTAATTATTTAGACATTAATTATAGTGTTAGAGTTTGATGATGATGAGTGAACCCATCGAACTCTTGACAGAAGATTGGCATTTTAATTTGTGGAGAAAAGTCTTCCCGCCCTTCCCAACCCGCTATATGATTTGGAAGACGTCAAATATTTACGTAGAACGACGTTTAAAGATCATTTAAAATGTCTTTTGGGGACCTGAATATTAAAAAAAACCATTTTTACTTAAATTTCAAATATATACTTATTTATTTTTTTAAGTAAAATAAAATACAACAGATACTCTTTGGTCAATTTTCTGAAGGCAATATTTGGTACAACAACAACTTTTCATCTTAATAAAAGGAATAAAAACGTATCATCCATTTTTCTCTAAGAGACCGAACGAAAACAAAAACAAAGGTAAGGACACAAAGTCACGGTCTCATCCAATTGGATATAATTTGTTTTTAATCCATAAACAAGATTAGATCAAGATAACATGCTGTAAACGCTGTTTGAAAGAAACATTTTTTGTAGGTAAACGGTATATATTTCGGGCGCACATTACCTCTTAAGTAGTAAATATCACATCTTTTTATAAACAATGCAGTTTTTTACATACACTTATATCACAAATCTTTAAAACGAAATATTTGGTTCGTAAGACATACTAATAGAAATAAATGGTTTTATTTCTTAACTTAAAACTCCAAACTATTAAAAATCTAATTAAATCAAATAACAAAACGTGCAAAGAATGAGTTCCTTTACCAAATAGAACTTATGGCCATAGACTGATGCTGCAAAAAGCCAAAAAAAGTAAATCAGTTTTATTGCACAATATGGCCGCTCAACATGACCATGAACACATGGCAAAAGCAAGTAAAACTTCAGCTATTAAAGAAATAAATTTCTGCTAACACTTAAATCCTTAAAATGATCTTATCCAATTTGTTAATCCCTTTGTTAAGATGGTCAGCAGATTCAACACCAAAAACGTGAAACACGACACCAGACAGTTACAAAACCGAGTTGCCGGTCGTCGATCTTCTGTGTATGACAGATAAAAACGATTAACAATGACCAATCAGGACGACATAAAGACGTCTTTTACAGACGTTAAATTCACGTTCCTAAAATAACGTCGTCCGGACACCATTTTAGGTCACAAAAAGTCTGTGGCCCAAATGCGATCTAGCAATGACGTCGCTTAACGTCATCTTGCTACCTAAATTGGGGCGGCAGAACCAGCCTTCTTTGTATGTACACAAGCCTAAGTCTTAGCTACGTTAAACTGAATCAGAACACTCACCCCACTTCAAAATTATGGTAAGGTCGGCATTAATAGTTGTTGCTTGGTGACGCCTATGGCACTGGGTGTCGGCTGAAGTCTTGTGGTTGGGCAACTTGAAAAAAGATGCCAATTTACCGTTATTAGCAGAGCTATAAATTAAAAACCGTTACAATTACCGAAACGTGGACAAATTAACAAAATCGATTTCATTTATCTTCCGATCTATTCACCTAAGTATAATATCATCAATACTACTTGGGATGGTCAAACACACCTCTCATAATTTTTGACTGTCCATTTCCATAATCATATTTTCTATTAAGTATTTCTCTTAAAGTTGCTTATAATAGAAAAATGCTGAAAATATCCTGTGGGCAGTTTGTTTCCATCAGACTATTGTTATAGATTAAATTGGTATTAACATAAGTTTTCTCAACGAAGCAAATTTTCAGCTTAATAATGTGTAACGTCAGTTCATTTCTGGTAAAAACTACTGGCAAATTTCTTGAAAACCATTATAGAAATAGAGTATTATATTCCTGGTATAAGACTCATTGTATATCGTACCTTTTTTTAACTATTCAGTCCAATGATCTGAATTTTGTATCAAAATCCTTATTGTTTCATTAGGGTACAAATATTAAAGCAATAACGGACTGATTAATCATAAATGTGACAGGTATTCTTGCCCTGTTAAGCTATGAATGAGGATGAATAACATGTTGACAAAACAATATGATTAGTTATTGAATTAATTAAAAAAAGGCGATATTAGCATTGTACAATTTATATTAAGGTAGGTTTTCGTAAAGATCTGTTATAGATATCGTGTATATAAAAGGCATTTTTCTAATAGAAAATTTATATTAAATTATAATTTATAATATTTATTTACGTTAATAATAGACTGAGAAAGCGATATATTTAAACTAAACTATATGCATACTACAAAACAAGGTTACAAATTTAATTAACATTTTATGTGTTCGATTGAACGAAATAATAATTTATTTACAGTTTATTAGCTAAAATACCTATAATCATATATGTTAAAATAAAAATCTAGTATTAGCATAAATCAAATAATTCGAACCAATTACAGAATATAGGCTAGGTTTCTATAAACTATATCGAGCTCGGATGACAGCTGGCAAACAAGCGAAACAAGCAAATTATTTTAACAGAAAACTGGTCAGCCGGCCGCTCGATTGTTAGTTTTACAAAATCGCATAATTATTTTAAAATAGCGCTATCCTATTTAGAGTGTTCTCCTGTTATTTGCCATATGTTAAAAAAGTAAACAAAGTCCATCTGATGCCGTTTAATACACACATTGCATACATCGATAGCTCTGCATTATTTTGATTTGATATGTTGACTCTATTAATGGAGTATGTTTGTTCTATATTATTTTTAAAGTATACTTCAGTTTATACTTTTAAGATTTTAAGTAAATAATTTAAAAACTTAACATACCGTTATAACATTTGTTTTAAAATGCAGAAATATAAGTAAATAACTAAATTTTTAAAACAGATATGCTAGTATGGAAAAAATATTTTTTTACAAATAAAATACCCAAATTGAAGGAAGATCAGAAATTAAAAAAAATCTTTTACTTAATTATTTGCATTTTCTTTCGAAAGTTATACTCATAAAGGTTTCGAAATTAATATTTTCACTTAAAGATATAAATATATGTAAATTTTTATATTACGAGGAGAAAGGGAATATTACTTGAAAATAAAGTATTTTCAAAATCATTTTTAAAACGAATGATTTGTAAAACTGTAAAGTATTTGCTAAACATAATTTTTTTATTTATAATATATCAAAAAGAAAACTAAAAAAATACAATAGAATACTTTATCCTAAATAAGAAATGTTAAAAAGTGACAAAGATAATAAATTTATGAAGGATTACATAGTTTATTAAAGAAAAATCAAATATGTAAATGTTTATTCAAAAAAACAACTTTATAAAAAAATATTTCAGAATAAGGACTATTATTTCTTGTTCAACCTAAAATCTATCTGGTAAGATTCATCTAATATGTTAATATTCAAAAGGCCTTATACAGGGTATATAGAGTTTAAAATAATGTACATATATGGGGGTATTGGAAACCGTGATATAGGGTGGATCAAATAGAGAAAAAGTTGTGAAATTAAGTGCCTATAAATAATCTTTCATTTACTTCTTTGAACTTGGAAGAGCAATGAAAAAAAAAGAAAAAAGTGCATTTTATAAAATCTTTGATTTAGAGTGATAAGTCATTAAGTAAAAACTAAGGCCCACCATGTTGAATGTTTGAAAAACTTTTGTTTTTCTTATGGGCGCCATATTAAATGCACCACTTTTTAGAAATGCTTTTCAACTTTGTGTAACATGTTTATGTTCGGTCAACATAAAACCCATTGCTGCAGAATTTCTTAAATTAAAAGTTTTTGCCTTTTATTGATATTCTGCAGGGAAAACTGCATATTTTGCACTTGTGACAGTGCTATATGGCACTTAAAATCCTAATTTTTTTAAAGTCTGGAATTATACAGAATATCTTTCTTGGATGCTGAAATTTGCATGTATCAACATAAATTAGAAAATTATTAGAGAACTTGCATTTGCCGCTAAAATGTGTTTTTGTGTAGTAACCCGCACGCGACGCCATCGTACATTCCCGCCAATCGGGGTTTCCATGTTCAATATCGTTTTTTTATTTTTTTTTTGGGTTACATTTGCTATTGTAGGTTTATACACTGATTTCTGGACCCAAGACCTGAGTCGGCCCTGACTAGCATAAGTGACAAATACGTCATTTCATGAAAAAAAAACTTAAAATTATAAAATATCAAAATAAATATGTCTTTATGTTTAATAATTAAATTTTTTGTATTTTTTTATGTTTTTATTTATATCTCGGAGAAAACATTATTTCTTCCAAAAGAATATAGTGGAATAAGTAGAAGACTAAAAAGTTATTTAGTAGTTAAACATTAATTCATTTTGAATTACTATTATTTAATTAATTAGTTAAGAGGAGCGAGCTTAGAACAGGAGAAATTTTAACGCCAGTCCCGAATATAGATATCCGATTGCCATGCGGCACGTCTTGCATTTTCAAGTTTGTTAAGTTACGCCAGGCTGTAGATGAATATTTAATTGCCCCACCTTAATTATTATCGGGAGACGCCACGTCTTATTCCAACTCACTCCTAAAACAAAACTTTGTGTTTTGTTAATTACTTCCTTATGCGACATGAATTAGGGGTTACCGGTTGCTTTAAATTTTATATTAATGTAACCATACTAAAACAGTACAGCTTATTTGTGTTACATCTAAATCTACATTAATATTATTATACGCATATTCTAGTCTATTTTATTCATAACGAACAATAAAATGTTATTCTTTACAACATTAGATCAGTACCTTTGCAAGATTAAGTTATGTCAAAAGATAAGAAGACCCAAATATTAAATTAACTCATTCTGTAGGTAATATTAATAAATGTCGGGAGCATCACCAAAAATCTTGGCAAATTATTAACATATTTACACTCTTTGAATATATCATTTGATGCTCTATCAGGAACCAATGTTGTAGTCGATAAATCAAAATTACTAAAATAGTTTCAGTACTGAATACTAAATTTTATAGAGCTAAGGTTAATAAAAATCGCTGTGATATTGGCCTTATTGGTATTTATAGATGTCACAATCTACAAAAGACTAATTTTATTGACAACTTTGATAATTACCTTGAAAGCTTACCTAATAAATCAGGTCCAGAGGTATTTTGTGAAGATATAAAAATATATATATATATATATATATATATATATATATACTGTGTTTGTTGGCTACTTACATACCTAGATACATTTAATTCTCATGGCTTTAATTAGAATTAACTGCCCAACCAAAATTGATGACAATTCACAGTCTTGCTTAGATCACTTATTTTTAAGTTCTGATAAAAATTGCATTTGAATTTGAGTTTCTCTATATACTAGTCATTCAGACCATTTGCCTATCTTTCTCAACATCAAGCTTCAGAAATCAGAGAGAAGCAAAAATAAATTTGTAAAAATCTAAGCCAGTTTGAGGCATATCTCAGAGCCGAAAACGGTGATGTTTATCGGAACGTGACCTAAACAGCTGTAACAATAGAATCATTAGAGCTCTTAATAAAAATGTACAATTTTCAACACGCACCTTTTATGTTAAATGTAAGTATCGCCGCAAAAAGCCATGGATGCCAAGGGCATTATGACATCTACAGGGTGTTTCGGAACTATGGGATCAAACTTCTGGGGGTTGTTCAGTGCAACAGAAGAATCCATTTGAGTATAGGAACCCATGTCCGGAAATGCGTCACTGCGCCACTACGGCCCTAAGACGCGTTAAAATTTATAAAAAACATTAATTACCTAAATAGAATCTGCTGCATTTATTTTTACCTTTTGTACATGATACCATAACAACAATTGTTTAAAATCAACGCTTATCAATGTCAATTCTCAATGTCATGTTTAAACATTTTATAGCTTACAATTTTTAAACATTTATTGCTAATGGAAAACTTTACCAATCAAGAATTGGCGGATATGCATTTGGCATACGAAGCAACAAACTGCAATGCACGAGCAGCATCGCGGTTGTATCATGAGCGTTATCCCGAACGACAGCATCCTGAATACAAAAAGTTTATTGCGGTTCATCGGCGGCTCGCTGAGACAGGCATGTTTAAGACCAAGATGCATGACACTGGTATTACTCGAACCGTAAGAACAGTCGAATTTAAAGAAGAGGTGCTTCAGCGAGTTGCCGATGAACCATCAAATAGCACACGTGACGTCGCTAAGAATATGAGTACGAGTAACGCTTCTGTCTGGCGGATACTACACGAGCAACAACTCCATCCTTACCACTTCCAGAAAGTTCAAGGTATGACTGCAGCCGATTATCATCCTAGAGTTCAATTTTGTCGATGGCTTCTAGATCACATCATTGCACAACCTAATTTTTTACATTATGTTTTATGGACCAATGAAGCCTCTTTCACACGAGACGGTATTTTTAATAGCAAGAATAGCCATGTTTGGGACGAAGAAAATCCTTATGCAATTTTTCCAAGAAAACATCAGATTCGTTGGTCTGTCAACGTATGGGCAGGCATTGTTGATGATTATTTAATTGGGCCATACCTTCTACCGGAACGGTTAACAGGACCTTTTTATCTGCGTTTCTTGGAGAAAGTTCTCCCAGAACTCCTTGAAAATGTTCCACTAAACGTTAGACAGATGTGGTTTTAGCATGATGGAGCACCGGCTCACTTTGCTGTACAAGTACGCGAGTATTTGGCCAGCAGTTTGGGCACGGTTGGATTGCCAGAGGTGGAGCAGTTTCTTGGCCTCATAGGTCACCCGATTTAACGTCGCTCGATTTTTTCTTGTGGGGACATGTAAAGTCTTTAGTCTACGAAACTCCAGTAGAATCAGAGCTAGACTTAATTGGACGAATAACAGCAGCATTTGAAATCATTCAAAACGAGGATCAAATGTTTAGTGTAGTCCGCCGAAATTATGTGCGGCGTTTAAATCGGTGTATTGAGGTTGGAGGAAGACATTTTGAACAATTGTTGTGATGGTATCATATACAAAAGGTAAAAATAAATGCATCAGATCCTATTTAGGTAATTAATATTTTTTCTAAATTTAAACGCGTCTTAGGGCCGTAGTGGCGTAGTGATACATTTCCGGACATGGGTTCCTTTACTCAAATGGATTCTACTATTGCACTGAACAACCCCTAGAAGTTTGATCCCATAGTTCTGAAACACCCTGTATAAAGCAGAGGGATAAACTAAAAAAATTATATTATTTAAAGCCCAATGATCTTGCAGCTAAACAAAACTCTATTGCCTGCAGAAAGTTACTAACTAACTTAGTTCACAAAGCCAAAGCCATGTATTTGAGATTTATTTTCATTGCTAATCATAGTAACCCACAGGAAACGTGGAAAACCATAAAACTTGCCAACAAATGAAGGGACACGAGGGTCATCTCTTACCAGTGCTGTTGCTGAGAGCGGGTCAGTGGTAACTGCGGAATCTTACCGATTTAACAAATATTTTTGCAGGATTGTGAAACATTTAGCAAAAAAACATCCATACCTCTAAATAAAACTTCAAAATCTGCATGCAATTTTTTTTTAAAACCAATGTCGGAAAATGAAATTCTCGAAAAATAAATATAAATAGCATCTCTATATTGAACACAAACGCTTATTGTAGAAATTTTGTTAAGGCACTGGCTCACTTACTAATTTAATATTCTTTCGGCATATTTCCCGACGTGCTGAACAAATAAGAATTTTTCCTTTAAAGATGTTTGGTTCAAGCGACTTGGTGCAGAATTACAAACCTATTGCTCTTATCAAGAGCTGAATATTTGAAAGTCTGGATTGATAAACATAACATTGTAATATCAGAGTATATAAACTAATCACTGGTCTTATTCATTTTAACATATGGCTTAAGTGTCTGGAGTGCTGGGACTACAGAGAATATCAAACCTGTAATAATTACCCAAAAAAAAATAATTAAGTTGCGTTATTTAGATACAAACGTTTCTTAAAGGATAATTTATTTCTAAAAGCAAACGTGCTTAATCTACACAAATTATATATTAGGAACGTTGCACGGTTCTTAAGCGCAAATACTCTACCTATAAACAGTGCAAATCATTGATATATCAAAGAAGCTTGGCATTCACAGCACCCAAAATATTTAAGAAATAAAAAAATACTAGGATAACAAGATATTTACATGTTTGATTATTGAATCTTAAAAAAAATACTTAAGAATTTATAAACTAACATAATATTAGGCTTAGCATTTACATTGCTATTAATTTTTGTTACTGGCTAACTTAGGTTAATTCCTTGTTATTAAAAATCAATCAATATGTGCACACACAAATTCAATGAATTTATTGTGTACCTATTTTGAATATCCCTTCAATAGACTGTACTCTTGTTTGAAATACATATTTTATTTTATTTTTTATATTAAAAATAGAATATGAAAAAAACAAAATGGCTAAAAGACGCAAGTAGAAGAATCTTAACAATCCACGTCTAAAGTTTTAGAATCTACTATACATATAATCAGATGAACAGAACGCTTCTTGTAAGATGTTATTTTTAACTAGCACTCTTTCATTCTGTAGATATAAAAATGCATAACGCTTATAGATAAAAGATCCAAATAACTACTAACTAATTTAACTTAAATTAAAGACACTCTTTTGGAACATAATATCTCAGAGGGGATAAAGCCGAGAAACAGTTGAACATTAAGTACGACTTGCACGTATACGAATGGTCCATAATTTTGTCGGCTCTTCCGTCAGCCAGGAGTCATTTGACGTAACGAGGTACACAGGTAAGTTAAAGGGGGTAGCGAGGGAAGAGAAATGGAAATAACGACTTGCCACGTTCGCTGTGATGAACTGCAAGATTAATGAAATGTGGAAATGCACGGAAATACCAGGAATCTTGTTATTTTGAAAAGTATATTTACTATAGCGGATCGCAGCGACTAACTTGATGTGGGGGCAAATATTTTTCTTAGAAGTTAAGTTTTTTTGTATTTGATTTATTTGAATTGGTATGATGCACTAAAAACATCCATAAAATATCTGTTAGGTGCCACGTGAACATTCAGCGAATATTTACGAAATATATGCTATATGTTTAAAATATTCTTTTAACTGACAAAATATACATATGTATGTAATACAAGAGCTTTAAAGTAATATTCGCGAATAAGAAATGAAAAGTTTCAGACAACAATGTTATAATTTATTACAATTATTCAAAACTACCGAAGTTTTAAACAAAACTGTAGTACAAGCCACTATATATAGTGGTTATATAATAAAATTTCGATGAGCAAAATTATAACATAATTTGTAAATAAAATTAGTAACAAATAATTTTACCAACAGCACGGATTAAAACAGAATCCGGGATTACCAAGCTTCTATATACATTGTTTGCAGACAATTCGCATCTAGATAGGTCGGAACCGTGGTCAGTCTTTGCGCGCTATCGCTTTACAGTCCATTTAGCAAAGCCACAATCGTTACAGGGTTGGAACAATACAAGCGCGATGCACGCAAGTGACCATCCAAATTGACCGTTTGCCGTCCGGACGCCTTATCTGCCAAGGAGTCATTATTTTGATGACAAAGGACAAGCCAAGTCATTTCTCACACCCCAATTGTGGCGGTGGAGCATTTTTCTTTGTGTCCGCACCATACATACTATACACCAAAAAATATTCCTGACAGCTTTTGTATTTACATAAAAAGGCTACAAATATGAGATGATAATATTATGGCTCAATAAGTGTCGTCACTCGTTAGATTTTTTTGTTCTAAAATAATGTTAAAGAACATCAAGTTAATTTACTTTCACATTATGTTATTTATTAATATGATGAAAATTATTTGAATTGCACATTCTTTTTGCTATGAAGCTGAATTATGTAGATCCACCTATTATTGTTTTACTAGTAATAGGTGGGTATAGGTCAGTAATTAAATTAAAAAAAAAATAAAATGAAATTGGCAATGTTTTGACGTTCTTATTTAATTATTTCTTAAGAATAAAAATTAATAAAATATTTTACAGCATAAAAGAATTGATTAAAATGGGTTGAAATTGATAAAATGTCAAAAACTTAGGGCAAATTACATTTTTAAAACTTTGTTACCTATTTGATAATAATCTGACTATTTAAAGTAGAAGCTTTTATTTAAATATAACAAATATCAGCACCATTATCGGTAGCAAAAAGCTGATCATTTCCTATTTAAAAAAAAAGTGCTAGTTTGGTTTGCGGAGGAAGTTTATGCATCTTCAATAGGTAGTAAGGATGTACTAAGAAATGTTTCTGTACTTTTAAGCTATCAATTTAATATCCACTGAACTCTTTTAACATAATCTCATTTTATCCATAAAATTATTCACCTTACACCTAAGTAGTGATGAACTCAATTCAGAATAATTATAGTAAATTTTAAAATAATCTGCTATGTGAAAAAGGTGAAGAAAAAAGGTAATTTACGTTAATTGAGGAAATATACTAAATAGAAAACTCAAATGAGATTATCGGAATTGGATACTTCGGTCGTGCTATTATATGACGGAATAAAGACTTTAAAGACTTTGAAGAAATTAAGTAAATTAGTAGTAGTCGAAAAGAAATATTTTTAGGAACGATCCAGATCCTGCATTTTTTCAATGGTGAAATGGATAATCAAACGTAATAGCTGTCATTGAGAGCTGTTTATTAGTAAATCTTTACCATCTTTCTTAACCCAACTAGTACTTTGTCACAACATAGGATATTAGTGTAAGAGATACGTACATAGGTCTGAAATTTGTAATGTTAATACAGATGTACCCCAAACAGCATCATACGTCCTGGGTACGTAATTTTTATGTCATATTTATGTTCATACGTCCATTGGTATAAAAATTACGTATTTCGTATGTCTTATTGTTTCACAATATTGACATATTAATATTAATACTAAATTTATATACAAATTAGATACTGAAACAGAAGGTTTTCTATTCAGCTTCCCTCCTAAAGGAAAAGTCTGCCTAAGTTACAACACAAGAAATAAAAAAATAAATACAAAAACTGTTAGAAGTCGGCACACCAAGGCCAAGTCCTGCCAAGCTCACCTACTATGAAAGATAACTAAAGTTGCCGAAGAAGTTGCTGTGGGATCCTAGGTTTAATACTATCGACTGATAAATTAAATTCATTAATTTCAATTTTATTTAGGGTGGAGGCTATGTTATATGAAAATCCTATCATAAAAGACTCTTTACTGCGCTTGGGGATTGTAAAAATATGCTTCCTACGTATGTTAGGATCATGAATATCATAACGAAAGGCTTCTTTTTTATTAAGATAAATAAAACATTTGTATTTAAGATTGTTATAAAAAAACAAGCTGAATACAATATTCTCCTGTTGTACATAGAAAGCCAATTAAGCTCCCTGAGCTTATGAGAAACCCACTGCCATCGTGTAATTCCGCATTAAAATCCTATACAAGAATTTTATACCTTTTGCACTCTCTTAACCTCAGCTTTATTTAAATATGCCTCATAAACGCTATCAGCAAAGTTGAAATACGATAAAACTAGTGCATCATACAAGTCAGCCTTTGTTTTCCTTTCTAAAATATGTTAGTAGGAAAAAAGAGATTTCAGATCTGAGTAAGACTAAGATTTTTTAGTAAGACTTTTTTAATACAGGATGAAACATGCTATTCAAATTTATGTTTATTATCAATTATTATTGCGAAGTTCTTTAAAGAATTTTTGAAAAAGATATTACACAGCCCAATGGTAAGACTTAATTCATTAGATATGGCTTCTCGAAGTTTTTCGCTACTGACTTTAAGGGATTTAATTTTAGTAGGTGATCTTCAAATACTGCGTATAGAGTTTGAAGATCTAAATTAAGCCTAAAATTTGCCTCTGCAACATCCTCCGGTCTAAATGCGTATAATACTTGCGTGGATAAGATATTTACAAAACTTTAAAAAAGTAATAAAATTAGCTGTGTAGAACGTAAAAAAAAGAGGACCCAAGACACTTCCCTGAGGAACGCTAGCAAGATTTGAGAATTTACCATCAGGTGTGACTTTTTGTGTCCTATTACTTAAAAATGACCTAATTAAAGCTTAGCGTTAACCCCAAGACTACAATAAGATAAAATGGCTAACAGAATATCATAGTTTAGTATGATAGTTCAGCAAATGCACGTGAATAACCTAACAGCACCAATACGCCCGTTTTCCCCTTGTCCTGTGCTCCGGTAAGTTCATCCGTATCATCCGCAAGTGTTATTGTGCAACTGTTACCATGGTGAAATCCTGATTGCTTTTCTGGTAAAATAGAGATATATCTTAGTTGACTGAAGCTCTCAGGATGGCTTACTTTAAGAAAAGGAACCACAATAGCAGATTTCTAGTCACTTGGAAATACTGAATCTCGAAGGCAACAATATATTAAATAGTTCAGGTAAGGTATAATAAAGAGACAGCAAAGTAATAAAAGAGTGGTATTAATATCGTCGCCCCAGATGCTGTTGATTTCATGTTAAGAATCATTCTAGAAATTACTTCTCTGGTTACCATAGTAAAGTGAAATTCTTTATTTACTTTCCTATTTCTTCTATAAAATTCTAAAAGTTCTGGTTTTGGAGATACATTGCGTACCAAGATTAACCATAATCTTAGAAATTGCACTTCTTTCAAATGTTTTATTTTTGTCTTTCTAGCTCATTTTTTGTGTTTTTGTGTAAAAATATACAATGTGTTCTCAACATTTTAAACTAACTAATGAATGAAGTAATTCGATTACAAAATATATAAATGACATAAAAAAAATCAAAAGCGGTTATTTCTCCCTCTGGCGTTTTTAACGGCTTGACAACGATTCCTCATACTGATAATTAGGGTCCTTTTTGATCTTAAAAAAAATTTCTACCAATCTAAATCTAAATTTCTACCAATCTCAAATAAAGATCATTCAACTTGTTTGGGGGTCTTTGTCTGGGCAACTGTCTCAGTCCTCTACCCATAATATCCCACATGTCCTCTATTGGATTCATATTCGGGCTTTTGGGTGGCCAATCCATATAGCGATTTGGAGTTGTTCAAGGTACTCCTGTAGCATCCATCCTTGTCACGTGTGGTCGCACATTATCGTGCATAAGCAGGGAATTTTCTCCAAAATAGAGGCCGAATGGGACCACATGATCTTGTTTGTAATGTACCTCTGTGCAGTAAGCAATGCTCTATATACAAGTACTGATTCGGTGAGGCCTTTCATATTAATTCCGCCCCACAACATTACTGACCCGCCACCATAACTAACGGTTCCCACCAAATTGCACTGCGCATATCATTCTCCTGGCCTTCGGTACACTCTATTACGTCTATCGTCAGAAAAAAGACAGTATCTGGATTCATTGCTAAACATAACCTGTGTCCAAAATTTATTTTCCCAACCAACGTGTTCACGAGCAAATTGTAGTCTTCATCTCCTATGCTCTCTGGTGACTTATGTACCAATGGCTGCTTTAGCAGGCCTTGGTCTCCGGTAGCCTTCTCCTGATTATGTTTTGACTTATTCTAAAATTGTAATGCTCCAGAACTCATTTTGTAAAGAAGTGGTAGTCACAAACTGTTGCCTCAAGGTACGAATTCGTAGAAATCGGTCTTCAGCAAAGGTTGTAACTATTCCACGACCCTGGCCTCATCTTCTAATATTGCTACCAGTTTGTTCAAACCGACTTAGAACTCTGGAGATAGTTGACTGGTTGACCTTTAATTTTTCAGCAAGCTGAATTTGGGTATACCCTTCTTCGTGAAGAGTTACAACTCTAACACAGTCAGCTTCTGACAAATTGCGAGAACTCAATATGTAAAGTTAAAATCATGTCGAATATCGAAATTTTACTAAAGTAATACGGATGAAATTCTGAATGGATAAATATTAACATAAACACCTTTTATCTTTATTCATTTTACTTGCCTCTAAAGAGGTAGCGTTTGTATACAGTTCACCGAAAATGAGTCCAGTTCTCACAATACATGTACTTCTTTGGTTTTAGAAATAAAACAATTTTTAAAATTTTGCGTTAATTTTGGCGCGCAGTGTATAATAAAACTAGCCGCATTGATAACGTGTATGTTAATATCATTAAGATTTTTTAGTTGATCTGGTATTGTGATAATTTTTTTATTTAAAATACCAAGCCCTTTTAACTCCGCCCATTTCTCTTTCGAATTACAATTTTGAAGCTTAGTATTTAGATATGGTTTCTTTTCAGCACGAAATGCTGAAGTAAATATATTCTTTCTTTATAAAAAATTAAAATGTTAAAATTTGACCTAACTAAATAGTATTAGTAAGTACATTCTTATATATTTTGCATTGAAAACTCTCTTACTGTATCTATTTATATTTATACTATTTTATAAAAACACTACCTTGACATTCCTGAGATGGAAAAAGAAAATGTATTTATCATTTATAGGATATTAATCTGTAAAAGCTTAAACGTAGCTGGTTTATTTCCATTAATTAAACAGAAAATATTCTTAAAATAAAAGTTAATCAATATAATAGGCTTACTTTTAAAATGTTAGAAATTCTGTCAAAAAGTTGCTTTAAATAGACTAAGTCAGATACAACTGATCGAGATACAAACAATTTTATTTTTTGTCATAATTTGAGTAAGATTATATTCAAAGAAAATGTTTTCTATGCTGCTCCTGCTCGGCAAGAACTAACAAAGTTTTCCCATAATGGCCTGTTCAGAACGTTAGGGGGAGGAAGAAAATTTAAGTAATAAAGCAAACAAATAAAAATACACGCACCGAAATAAGAAGAGAGGGGTAGCGTAACAGTAGTATTCTCAGGGGGAGGAATCTGAATTAAATTAAAGTAACAAATCGCAATGTAAAAGGGTTGTTCCGCGACTCCGACTTGGCATAAACATGTAACTGGGAAAATTAAGGTGACGTAGCCACGTTATACGTCTCGAGACTCATTCAAAACCGACGAACAAACAAGAACAAATGCAAATTAGGTAAAGTCGCGATTAACCCATGGGGATGATCTAGCTAACAGTTACTGCTACAACATCTATCCGGCTAGACGAAGGATTTAAATGTCGGATAAATTGCCTAGACATTAACCTTTGTTCCGCTAATTACTTAGGGGAAAGATGAAGTTCGGTATATGAATGAAAATGCAGTTTTGCTTAAGGGCTAGTTACTTAAAAAATGCAATCAAAACAACATTGGAACTAGTTACTGCTCAATTATGTAGCTTTATTCTAAACATCGGGAATCAGATATTTTAGGATCAGATTAATAATAACGTTTTTTATTTTACTATTCTACTAAAATAGGCCTTATTTGGATGAGTGAAAAGTCTAAATAGTAACAGATAAAAAATAATAGTAATATTAAATTATTTTAATTTTAAAAATCGGAAATCATATATTTTGTTAAGGGGTAGCAGAACAGGATTATCAAAACATGTCTAAAATCTGTGACAAATAGCATTAGAAAGAACCATTCATTCTAAAAGAACAATAAATAGAAATAACTTTCAGGTTATATTACCACTGCTCATAGATAATAAGTTAAAAAAATATGCACTGAGCTTGTTGTAAAAAAATAATGATATTTACTATATATAACTATTTACCCATGTATGGTGTAAATAAATAATTCATTAATTTGAATCTGTAAATAGCCATTTCTTACATACAAATCGTATATTGATATTTATTTCATGAACAAACGTAAGAGCTTAACAATGCGTCATTCCACTTATTATATATTTTTAATGATGTTTGCTTTAACCTCTCAGCAAAATTCTATTTTAAACATGATTTGATTGCTAATTGTAAAAAACTATTTTAAATGACTTCTTCTTATTATCTATCATTTGTAAGATAATGATAGTTTGATTTAAATAATAAATTCTGGAGTCTTGCAGGATTCTATAAAATATTTTTGATCCTTTGAAGTCGGATAATTGCTAAAGAAATATTTTTTAGGTTTTTTAATTTAACCAAAGCTTTAATATCACCCGGATAATTTTAATTAACCTATTGTCAAACTAAATTATAAATAAAAAGTTTTATGAATGTTATACACCTCAGAGTCCTTAGAACATTAAAAGGCTAAAATTAGTATTGACATGGAACTATTGGCAGTTTGTTTGCGTGAAGCATCTCTGATGCAATGATGTCAAATATTTATGTAGAAATGGCGAAAAAACATTTTATAATATCATAAAAAAATGTCACTTACTTATGTGCACAAAACAATACTACTGTTTCTCTTTAGTAAAATATGAAGCATTTTTTAAAATAAAATATGAGAAGATACTCTGTAAAAAAAATCAATATTAAAAGTTAAATGAATGCAGATGAACGTATATTAGGGAAAAAGACAACAACATCGCAATGCCACTCGATCGCAGTGTTGATTTTTCCGACACAAGAAATCTTTACCAGTGAAGTCATCAACAAATATTTACATGATAAATATTTATTAATAATATATTATGCTTTAAATTATAAACTATATTACCGTTTATGAATTCTTGATGCATTTTTCTAATGTAGTTCTCTTTAGAGTAAAGGTACCTATTAAGATATCTATAATGATAAAATATTGAATTTCCATAAAAATGTTTTTTATAAAAAAGTTTTTATTTAGGTTTATTTCTATGATCCTCTATTCTACGTTTATCAAGACGCTCCCCCCATGATGTGATGTTATAAAAGTATCGATATTTACTTGTGAAAAGATCGGCGCTAATTGCCTGTTTTCCATGCTGCGGCACAAATTTTTACCATCGTAACACCTCAAAAAAACACTCAAATAAGACATTTGCATTTTTAAACCAAAAACTAAAGAAAAAACAGAACTTCACAAATGCCGAATACAAACACAGAGCCGTTTAACAAGATATTTCGCAAGATGACATCAGTTTTTGCTTGCGGCGTTGCCATTCCAAATTTTTTGAAGTGGTTTTAGGAATAGGAATGTTAATTTTTTTTTTACATTGAAGATGTTATTTTTGCACTTAGAACCCTAACTGTATTGCTCTATAGAAGTAAATATTAAATAAAAATGTTTCCGGATAAAATGAATTAAAAATTATAAACAATAATTGCATTTTCCCAAGGAAAGTTATAGTTAGTTTAATAGTTTCTGCTGAGTTTATTACAAAAGATTTTTTAGAATAAATTAGACTTTCTCATAGCCTTTTTTCCCCCTTTAAGATACCGTTAGTAAATTTTAGAACCGACGCGACGTTTCGTCTTCGCGCCACCATCATCAAAATTTTTTTTTCAAATAGTGACCTGGCTTTTCGATATCAAATATTAAAAGTGATTTTAATTTCGAAGTCAAAAGTGTATCACAACCTACTTACTCAGGCCTACTCAATACAACTAATTTAACGCTGGCTAATAAATCAATTCAACAACGGTAAGAAACAATAACCAATAAAAAGCTAATACAAAAGTACAAATGAAGGAACCTACGTCAGTAGTAGATAATATTCAATAAGATTTTCTTAATTTTTTAAGGATATTGTGGATTCCAACACATTATGAAGCATCATTGAATTGTGTCGGGAATTTGTTCACGTCTACGTTATTTTCCGTTTCCCGTGTTGAAACACAGGGTTTTTCGCTAACAGCTAATAATACGTTTGTCACTTTGTATTCGTTACTTGGATTTTCTGGGGAATGCACCGTATTCTTTCAGATTGCGTTCTAACTTACTGAAGGCTCTTCTGGTTGGCTGCCGCCTTTGCGCTTTTTCTAGCCGGCATTAAATTAGTTGAATTGAGTAGGCCTTAATTTTAATTTTAAGATTAATTTTTTTCAATAATATTATTATTATAAATATTTTAGGCACGAATATATAAAATGGCGTGTCTCTATAAAAACCATTTTGTTTCCGAAGCCTAATTTCTTCTAAGGCATCGAAAATATTTAATAATGCTTAAAAAAGGTCAAAAACATGATTGAACTACAACTTGTGAATATCGTTGAATTCGGAATTAAAGGCACTTTTAATATTTGATATCGAAAAAGGAGGTCGGTATTTGAAAAAAAAGTTGATGATTGTGATTCGAAAACGAAACGTCGGATCTAAAATTTTAACCTTCTATCTGTCTTGCAGCGTATAAACCATTATTAGCAAAACTATCAACATCACCAGGATTGAATTGAACAAAGATTTCGTGCAATTGTTGTTATTGCTCACTTAAACAAAAGTCAGGTACCAAAATAAAAATAAATCATCCAACTAAAGTGCTTGGGTTATAATCGGTATAGTAATGGTTGGCGACATCTCAAACCTGTTGTCGCCTCCGCAATGTAGAGACCGATGCTTGAATTCCCACAGCATCACGCATATCTTTTTAAAGTGCTGGTATTGCCATAGTATGGTTCCTTTGGATGGTTAAGTGAAAATACCGGTTCTATTGTTGATTAGTTACAAGATTTCTACCGTTTTTCGGTTTATCATGAAGAGAATCAGTTTGGTGATAACGATTCCAAGTGCGAGATACATCACTTTGTCTAACGCCAACCCCAATCTATTATAATCATTAAAAAAATTCATCAAAAAACAAATCAACAAATATGCGACGAATACGAGTTAAACTTTGATAAATAGGCCTACAAAAATTGCGGACGCTAAAGAATTTCTTTGTATAAAAATATGCTGATACAAAAGTTGCGCTCTATGTATAATTTTAAATTAATTTATAACTATTAAGTTACCACCACTATTAAGTGGTTTACGATGTACGCTACTGGTAAACGATAGGAGCTAAACGGAAATAAAAGTAATAGCGAAGAGTTCGATTTCTCCCTTATAGGGATTAGATATATTTATTATGGAAGCTGTTGTTTCCTTCCCAAAGCGATAGTTTTTATGTGCTCTTAATTTTTCCTGTCCAACCTCTCTAAAACATTAGCTTTTAGATGGTCTTGTTTACCCACCCTTGTTGCCATAAATAAGCAGAATAAAAAAGCATATGAAAATAGGAAAAACTTAGATTAGCTATAAATTAGCTATTATATATAATTAGCTATAGATTAGCTATTATAATATACTTTTAAATTTATAAATGAGTTAAGGTTTTAATTTAATCTCAAATTAATTCATATCTTGATGATTGAGAACCTAAATAAAATTGAATAAATGAAAACGTCAAAACCCCAAAAGAAAACCTGCAAATTTAAAAAGTCCTAATTAATTAGTTCTTCAGAGCGCAGAAGGTAAAACGAACGAAGAAAATTGGCCAAGAATCTATGGCTTGCTAAATTATGAATATCAATAAATTGTCCTTTCTGTCACACTTTTCTCTTGCCCCTGTTATCCCGGTGTTATAATTAAAAAATCCAATATTCACTAAAAGAATATTTTTACACTCATATTTCATCCGGTTTTTATCTTCGTCATAAATAAAGAGCCCTAATAATTAAAACTTTTTCTCGCGTTGAAACAGTGGCCCTACAAAGAGATGTAACGGAATAATGTTAAGCGGTAAAATTTTGTGGAATGTAGCATGTAGGCCTTACATTAGGGACGAGAGGAAAATAACAAATAATATAAACATTTGATCAAACAGTACAGAACATTAATTTGTTAAGTATTAATTTGAGAAGTCAATAATTTGATAATCCAAATACTCTGTTATCAAAAAATCCTGCTGATGTACTTCTTTTCTTTAAAGATTTCATAGAAAATCTCTTTTAAGTACACTCTTTCTTATTTAAGCCAAAGAAATGTATGTTGAATGGTTTTAAGCTCTTCATTTGATAGTATGAGAATGATAGTGGAAAAGAATATCATAGGAACTTATTTAAGAAAAATTATAGGAACATATTCAAAGCACAAAGGCTTAATCTTAGATATATGGTGAACAAATTAAGAATTCATAATAATAAACAAATTCTGTAAATTAAAAGCCAGTTGGCTGTCTAATAAACCTTATCTCTAAATTAATTAGATCTTAGAAGGAACATATTTTTTATTCTGTAGTCATATGTTATATTAGCGCAGTTATATCCGCTTACTCCCAATATTGTCAAATCAATCAAACTGCCTTGCCCAGGGCTATGTCCCTGAGCAATGGGTAAAAGTGAAGGTTTTTTTTATTGTCATACCTTACATGTCCTTATTGCACTATGGGCTAACCAGACTGGTTACGAAAAAAATTGGTCACAGGCAATTGTGGTGCAGCTCGAGGTAATGAGGGCTATCTATAGCCGATAAGACCGGTCATGTAGTGATTATATGGCACCTGTGACAGTATACTGTAAAGGAAGAGTATCAGTCCTCTAATAAACCCGCATTACTAATCAAGGGTACCATCTGGTAATCGGACGATTTTAGATTGAACGAGAGAGCTGATGCAGGCTTTTGTCGTGAGACTCCATATACCGGCAGGGTCTCTTCGATGGAGAAGCATGCCAAATCTTCTAGGATAAAGTTTATGCTGTTAAATGACAATGCGGACAAATTATTTTAAAGATGACCTATAAGCTCACTAGAAAGTCCCTAGAGGAATTGGTGAAGAAAAGCTGCAGGGTTCAGTTTGTCTGGGTATGTGGTTACTTAGTTAATGCCGGTAACGAGAAACCAGATTCTCTTACTAGATTTCTGGGTCCGCAAAAACTGTCAATAGGCCCTAAACATATAATTGAAACAGCAAAATGTGTAGCTCACAGATCAACGAAGTATCTACATGGTAGAAAGACCCTATAGAGATGGACCGAGACAAAGTCACACATAAATGGACTCCCTGTCGGTCTCACGAATTAAAAACTACGCTTTAAGTGCGGGTATACACGATCCGGTTTCATAACGGAAGCAGTAGAAACGCTGCGGTACCGCATTGGTACGACAACACAGAGGTTTATATTAGGAGACGACATACGATGCGTTAGCACCGCATTGACGGAAGAGAAACGCAGCTTGCTGCGGTAGCAACGGGCGACGGGATGGCCCTAGCCAACACACGTACTTAAATGTATCGCGATACACGTTCCGGTTGTAACGCGCGTTTTTAAGCATTTTCACCTAAATTATTAAATTGTAGCGTTTTATTTTTCTATTTCTTATGTTCACTAACGCTCTGAACTGTTTATTTCATCATTCTGGTGCAGGATGCCCAAGATTTTGATGGATAGATAATGAAACTTAGCAAGGTGAGTGTGTCACATTTTGAACGCCATTCATTTTTATCGACAGTGAATACAATGACAACCGTTGTTTTAGGGTTTTACTTTTCCGTTTTCCTCTTTATTCTTCTTCTTTTCAAATGTTGATGGCTGCAGGCTTTTGATTTCTCCGGGAAATTGCTGAAAGCGGTGGAGCTGGAGCCAGAGTTGGAGCCAGTATTAGAGATTCCCAGTCCGGATAGCTAAGCTACAAATGGCATACATTTACAGCATCGATTTTGAAGGCCAACCGTTCATTTCTTGGAGGAATATACAGGCCAGTTTATTCCATTTATTTAAATATTATTAACCATAGATTTGTCTCACATATTTAAATTTTCATTAATATACCTTTAATTTCAATTTATTGCTACAAATATTTAATCAATATCATAATTTAATACGTCAATTTCTTATCTATAATTTTAGTTATTTTTTGTTCAGTATTTTTCAGTACCTTTTTTGGTGGTCAAGTATATATAACTCGGTTAAGGCTGATAAGCCGTAGGTAAAAAGGTTTATGAACTTTCCCCTGCCTAATATAAATATATATTAAAAATTTTAATAATTACAATTTATTTTTCAAATGCTGAAATCTACCTAGTAGCTTAATCATAATTTAAATGTTACTTTTGACAAACTTATTTTATTTAATCATATAAACATTATTCATATTTTAATTCATAATAAATTATTAACATTTAACAGATTAGAAAATGAGGTGTATACATATCTTTGATGTAAATATAATTTGGTTGTATTGTTAAGATATTTTTTTTTGCCTCTTTAAATCTACTTTATCCAGGGTCATTTAATTGTTAATTGAAACCTATATACCAAATCTTTTTTCTTAGTTTTCTTTTATTCATAAAAAAAACTAAGTGGCGCCCTCTTATTTATTAATTATAATCAAGTTTATATTCTTTAATAACCAATGCTACTGTCTGCAAACTCTTGGCAAAATAGTAACACTGTAAAGTTAACGCTACAACATGACATATCTTGTTTTAACACAGTTAGCAATTTGTCAAATGATTTTTTAGATATTCTGTAATTGAAAAACTTATCATTACTCTTCCATATATTTGTATAAGATTTATCGATTTTTTTTCTATACCACTTTCAAAATATGGATGCCTTCAATGTTTACGTTATATTGACTCTGGCCAAAGATCTTCTGCTTCAAAACTACAAATAATTATTAGCAATGAAAACATTATCTCTCTACAAAAGCCTCAAAACAATTAAATTTTGGAATTTTTCTTAGTGCATATCCGTTTACAACGCAATGTGTATGTGTATCCCATGTGCTAGAAACGCATCCGATACATACCCGTACTTAGATTGCCTCAATTGCTTACTAGGTAATGATTTCAATCGACGTGACCAGTCCAAAAATTACCAAATATTCAATAGAATAAGGACGTTACATTATAGTTACCAGAGATAGTACAAGTTTAAAAAAAAATTTATGCTAGAAGAAACATAAGCTTTAACCCTTAGTCTTTTTTGTTTGTCGTATTGAATAACTTTGGATATATTATGGTCCTTGAGTCCTGTCATTCCGAATTCTACTTTTGGCAATTTAAAAGGAGCCTTAATTAATGAACAACAAAGAGGCATTTAGACTAATAAACCTTTTTTTTCCCAAATTTCGATAGTGATACGGCACAAAGACAATCATATTCTTAGAAATAGAAATGAAAGAAGGACACGAAGTATGAAACCTAAGCGATTGTCTAAATAGGCGTGGGAATAGATCAACTGGTAACTGATAAGTAAAAATTGCCAATGAAGGGGTCAAGGTACAGAAATATTAGATTATAATGCAATTACAATCTAATATTTCTCGCATTTTAGAAAAATATGGTAAAAAAATTAAATATAAGTAATAGTATAAGAAAAAATTAATAACCTTTTACTTGTTATATTCTGTATTAAATATACTTTATATCTGTATTAAACGGCTTTTTCTATAAATATACATATTAACTTCTTTTTATTCTCAGAAATTTGAATCAAGGGTAGACGCGATAACTTAAAACTTGCAGTATTAGGGGTTAGTTTTGAAAGCTTTTATTTATAAGTAAACGCAATAAATATAAACATATCTATACAACAAGTAATACTTATATTAGGTTCTACAATAACATTGGTCCCGCATATCCGGTCTTTAGTATTAGCACAAAAAAAAATTTAATATTCCTAAGAAAAGGACTTATTTTTAATTTACACATTATTAACACTTTTTTAGCCTTTGCGCTGATACGAAAATAGATTAAAAAATAACACTTTTATTTTTGGGCCCCGTGACCCTCTTATCTTCAAGCCGGGCTCTAGTGGCTACAAAAGGGCGACAACATTATCAGGTGATGGCGAGGGAGCTTTTAAAAGCCTGTAATTACTTCGTTAACATTCTGACATTTAACAACTGTTATTTTAAACTTCAAAGATGATCGATTTTTATCAAAAAAATGGCTTTTTTATTGCTGACATAATAAAATTACTTTGACTAAATATAAGGTTTAAATTCTTATTTACTAATTTAGCGTAAGCGCCAAGTTGACATAACTCAACGCGGATTTTGTTCACGACAGTTTAAAATAAATTGTTTTATGTAAATTGGAATAGGCACTATCGTTAAAGCAAGAAAGGGAACTCCTTTTAGACCTATTTCCCCTTTCACAAGAAGTTTCTACAAGTAGTTGTATTTCCGGCCTAGAGATTTACTGCTTACCTTTCTAGAAGGGGCATAATAAAACAATTTATCAATAAAAGCACACGTTTAACTTCAAAACATATGCGATAAGTGGTTGTTTCTTTATTAATTATTTTATAATTCATGTCATATATTTGGTAATGCAAATAATATTTACAAAACATACTTACAGCAAATAATTATAAAATTAAAAAAAAGTTTTTGTTACTTTATCTATATACAAGATAAATATATTGATAATATATATTTACATATATTGTCATTTTATCCTTACATAAAATTATACTATAGGCCATTAGATGTATTTTTAATATTATGAATTAATATCTAGAACTATTACTTTTTTGTAAAACTAGAGTTTTAATTAATATGTCTAATAGAAAAGTTTTTTTAAAATAATGACAAAATAAATAAACATCATCTTAGCTACATACAAATATGACAATCAACCAGTATTCTTATTTACTAAAATGATTGAATTGGTGAACTAATTTCTCACAATTCTGTTAAATATTAGATATAAATAAGATAATTATCTTTAATGTTTTTATTGTTAAAATATATTTGAAGATGAGTTGAGAATCAAGCAGATTAAGTGACTGTGAAGGGAGATTAGGTTTTTTCTTGACCTTAGTTTGTATTCAATTTTTCTGCGTTGTTGGTCGATATAAAATAATCAAAACTTATATTTTGTTACTGTTTCGATCTCATCCTCAGACAACAAAAAGTTAAAATCAGAATTATATGTATAAATTAGTGCCAATATTGTTATCGATAAAAAATAGGAAAAATAAATCATCTGCGCTTAAAAATATATGATTAAAAAAAAAAACGAAGTCATTTAATATTTTTGATATTTTTATTTTGTTAAATTAAAGTCAAACAAATATTTAATAATTTTAATAAATTTTTTGTTTTAATCAATCTGCGTTTCTTCGTTTCCACAAGGCTATTATTACCTGATTTGGAATAAGTTCGTTTGGTCACTTATGACTGTGCGTTTAAATCAAAAATCTCTTCAAGGAAATTGAAGGAAACGTAGAATCCGGCTTTGTGAATTATATACACAGGTGTGGTCTTGGGTGCGAAAGTCAAGCTCTCTTAGGACAGGAGGACAGACAGGCAGGAATGGCGGAGTTCAATCGATCTCGAGTTCTTTCTCCTACGTAAAAAAACATTTGCTTTCTCACTGGCCAAGGCAGCTGCGGAATAAGTTATCATAGGTTTTAAATTGATAGCTACCTTATTTTAAAGTAGCCCGCGTCTTTTATTAATGTATCCTCATTAGCCACATTTTGCATCATTACCATAACGTCATGTTTAGCTTTGAGGATTTGTCATTTAGCAAGTCTCAATTAGCCCTGATGTTCACTTTTGTGGAAAGATGGAATCTTTCTCAAACCCATTTCATCTGTTCAAGCTACTGGGCTCTGACAGGAAAACTGAGATAGGATGCTTGAAGAAAGATGAACTATGGATCTCAAACAAAAAAGAGACCATCTAGCTTCTTCTTAAAACTTACTTTCCTAGAGAAAGGAATGTTATCCCTTGTGGCGAGGAACCAGAACCCGAGCCTTACTAGAACCTCACCAAAAAAATAATTACAAATAACGCCATAGCTTGGGCAGTGGGTGAGTTTAGTCCATATAAGGCTGCGGAACCTGATGAAATCATAACTATGATGGTGCAGGCAGGCCTCCAAACTAAACTCTTTTAATTAAAAATCTTCATTACCATGGAGGGCGGATGATGTGGTCGTTCCTAAAACCGGACAAGAGAGATTACTGCCAAGCAAAGTCCTTTAGGGCCATAAGCCTGAATTCATTTTTAATGAAGACTGTAGAAAGGCTTATAGATAGGTATATAACAGAGGTGATTCTATTAGAATCGCCACTTTTTCACAGATTCTAATAGAATCGCCACTACATAGAAATTAGCAATCCTACGTGAAAAGGAGTTCGATGGAAGCGGCACTTCACTCTGTAGTGAGCAAAGCTGAAAAAGCTATAAAGGACAAGGAAATTGCCACACGTCTGTTGTCCAGTCTCCTCCGAAAGCTAGAACTTGAAGGATTCTATGCTTGTACATAGATTTAAACTATGGAATGTGGACGATGGACTTATGATGATCACGGGCAAATTCGTGAACACAGTCTGTGAGCACATGCAAGAGTCGCCTAACATTAAAGCAGCAGGTCGAAAATACTTGAGAGTTACTGTAGACAACAAACTAACGTCTATGACTCATGTAGGGCAGATAGTAAATAGATTTCTATCTATTTACTATCTGCGTTCTTCTGAATGGTCAATAAACTAAATCGAGGAGCTAAGCAGTTTTCAGGCCTAATACACAGATTGATCATTGTACAGGATGGAAACGACACCACAGTTTTCCAAGAAGAGGTGTTTGCTATACTTGAAGTAGCATACAAACTGGGATGCACTGAAAGGTAATGAGGGTTTTGGTATCTACGAAGATATCAAGCTGCCTTTAAAGCGACCCAAAAACCCAGAGCCAGCTCAGCGGTAGTCCAGGTAGAGACGCATTGGAAAGACTGACAGCAAACAAGGAAGTGAGTCTGAGATGGGTTCCAGGACATCAAGGTTTCATTAGCCCTTTAGTAGGCCCCGAACCGTGTTTCCACCTCAGTAAAAAATCAAATTTCACAGGAACTTAATAACTGAGTCTGGGAAAAAACAAGAAAGAATTGACGGGCAGAAGGATGTAGACTCTAAAGTAAGATGATTCCTGCCAAAGAGCCGACAAGAGATCAAAGACTTGGTGAGAATCCTAACTGCATATACGCCTTCTTCGGGCAACAGAGAAAGTCCGCTCTGTCGGAATTGCGGTGCAAGGGAAGGAACTTCGTACCACATAACAGGTATTTTCGATAGGTGGAATCACGTGAGAAGCAAAATTTTCACACCTTCGACACTCCAATAGGAAAATCTTAAAGGACTAGGACAGCGTGCAAGCCTTTATTACGAGGACTTAGTAAAGGCCGTGCATTGGGAGTGGAGGCGTAGAGATAATTGATTCTAGGGTTAGAGAAAAGGAACAGATAGGCCTACTTGCCAAGACCTAGCTTCCCCACCCTTACTACTATCACTAGCCCTGATATCTCCTCTTCTCCCCTTGTCAGTAAACATTTTCCTTGAAATATTTTTCTAAATATAACAATCACTTATGGATTTATATAACCAATTTGTTTCTGAGCAGATAAATGTTCAACCATGGTTCCTTTATTATCTCTTGTGATTCATAAGAGATATGGTCAAATAAACACATACTTATTAAGTTATTTAGTATTTTTAAAGACGACCTTAAGTGCAGTCATATTCATGTGTTACTTGGATTTAAACAAAAAAAATTACACGGAAATATTTTTTTTTTATTACGAGATAGCTACTTTTTTACCGCTATTATAATGTTAGATCTAAAGCAATTAAAATTTAGAGAAAAAAAAACTTATTGATTGATATTAAGCTCTCATATCACAGCTTTAAGGAATTAACTTAAACCCCTAGAGGACAGATATTTCAATGACAAAATGACAAAATGGTGGCAGTTTTGTTTTTTAGATTAAGCAGATAATTTTTAGATAAAACCGGTTTTACCACTTCACCAAGAGAGTTTGATCTTTCCTGAAAATGCTGTGTCGAAATCTACATTAAAGATTCTAGTCTTTCAGGAGGGTAAGTATTCAGAATTCCTTCTAATTTTTCCCTAAACCCTGGGCATAATAATTGATGAGGGTATTCAAGAATCTTTATTTTTCCTAGCAATTGTGATCTTATTCGTTTGAAGAAACGCATTTTATCTTCTTTTATTTACATAAAATTTTATTTCAATTTAATAAATCGTATTAGATATTTTTAATTTTCACCACCTTTTTTTCGTTTGATGATTTCTTTCATATGCATCACCTTCCTTGGACAGTCGGTTCGAATACTTTCTTCTAATCTTCAATCTTCTATTCATATTCAACAAAAAGAAATGTTTGGAAAATCTAAACTACTATATTATATTATATAATAGCTTTGGTTTTACAAGGATGCAAAATACTTAACGATTCCTCCCAAATACAAACTACTTGCTCTGATTGTGGCAATACATACAAAATAAGTTAATTAATTTTTTTGAATGTGGAGATATTTTTACAAAATGTACCTCTTTCCAAAGTATATTTTAGAAAATGTCCACATATATGCAATTATTTACATGTAAATACATAAGAACATATTTTCTCTATTATTTCTAGCCACTTAGCATACCTATATTTATTTTATATTCGAGCTCTACAATATCTATTCGGGGAGAACAAACAAAAATAAATAACAAAGTACAAACATCAGGATGATTGCTGGCGGGAGTAAAGAAAAGAAGGGTGTAAATATATAAACAGTGAGTCATAGATACTAGGGTGCGATAATCTAAAAAGGGTTAGAAAATGTCCGCTAAGCATAGAAGCTCTCTCATTTTTGCTGAGCGCTGGCATAATTTCCTTCACGTTATGCGAGACGTAGTTTAATAAAAAAAATATTATTATACCTAGTTTAATGATTTACTTTTATTTTGAAATAAACGTATGAAAACATTTTTAGGGAATAAATAAACAAATCGTGTTGATCGACGGGGCACTTTTAATTAAACCGATTGTATTCTGTGTACATACATGTTTAATTGTACTGTTCATCCGATTTTAATTAATTTTCAGTTTAAGTCTAGGGATCTTTGGACAGTCGTTCCTTTTTCGAGGGCGTTTATACCCGTACACAGTCGGATTTCGTATTTGACTTCTGTTGGCGTCTGATTTTTGTTTCAAGGGATATAACTTTTGGGACTCGTCAGCTAATTTCTAGTTTTTTTTAGCTAAACTCTACAGGATCTATGGGAAATAGTATAGCAAGGGGTTTGATTTTCTTTATGAAATCCAAATTATTTTTTGTTTTATTAAGATATATTTACAAGTTTGTTGTTGGTTGGGACAACAGTCACCTTCTTTTTATAGATGTGAAGGAGTATGTGGCTCTTAAAAGCATGTTAAATTTGTGCTGGTTCACAAGAAATCTAAATGAGTTTTATTGATGGGAACTATGTATTGTCTTCATGAGAGTTCAAAATATCCATCGCTTGCCTTTATACATCAGCACAGCAACTTCAAGCCATTCAAATCAATCAGCAATTCAAAGTATTCCCAAACATTGTGGAAAATATCCTATGTTATCGAATAGGGATACATTTAGGTTAGAAAAAGTGGAATAAATTTTAAGTTTCAGATATCTTCACAAAAAAAAGGAGTAAAATTGGATGATCTCACTGAACATTCGATAGCAGGGATCCTATCATATTATATAACGACAAGTTTTATCTACAAATTTATTGTCGTACTGGTAATGCAAAATGGAGAAAAACTTCGTCCTAATGCAATATCTTATTTTTTTATAGTAGCGTTCGTCGTTATCCATCCTTTTGGTCACCACTAGATTGACAGCATTCTCCAACAATGCTAGTAAGAATTTTTGAATATAAATTTGAAGACAAATCTTTAAATTCGTATCGATCACTAGAGGCAATTATGTCATTGGAGGATGCTATTGAGAAAATACATTTATTTTGAAAGCAGGTATGTCGGACCGATCGACAGTATTTCATAAAATTGTAAACAGTAATCATTAAATCATTGAGTACTTTAAATTAATTTTAATATTGGTACCATTTCTATTGATCATCAACTACTTGACTGAAAATACACTTGAATTATTGATGTGTATTAAAAGTCAGTAACCTTCTACCATTAACGCCCGTACTAAAATTATTTTCATTGCCATTGCTGTTTCGTATTCCCAGATTAGAGTGCTGTTCTCATTTATTGCACATGAATGGGAATATAATCCCGAATACAATACGTTGCCTTTTACGCGACTAACCCTTCGTGGCGCGTTACCTTATTATAAGCTGAAAGGTCTTAAATACAGGGTAAAGAAAAAATTAGTTTCTGACCCCGAAAACCCGCAGAGATCTTAAGAAATAAATGGTTCTAATCTTAAGTTTTAATTTTAAAATTCCATTTATTCAGTTCACCTGATGATTGCAGCGGCTTGAAGTAGCTTTCAATAAGTTTCATATTTTATAAAAAACGACATACCAATATTAAAAGTCTGCAACTTTCACGTTAATAATTGCTCAACAATGCATATATACAGTGCTTTTATTTTAAAACAAACCACCCTTAACAATTTCTTAAAAAAAAGAAAATAAAAAAAACGTCAATATTGATATACATATAAAGGGACGTTTAATTTTATATTTGACAAAGTTCTGTTAATCACCTCCCTACCTCCAACTAACCTCTCTTTCATATGTCAAATGGGAAGCCCTATCGTGTGACACATCGGTGTAAGCAGCATTAAAGTATCTATTCAACAGTGCCAAAAAAATTAAATCGGTTGGTCGTTAAAATGTCTGAGGATTATTTTATCGACCTCAACCTTTTGTATTTCGAATGACTACCCTAAGCGTGATACATCATTTTAAAGGGCATACAATCTCCTATCTAACCAAAAACTATCCAACAAAAAAACAAAATCGGTTGACATATAAGAGTAAGCAAAAATGTGTATCTACCATTGTCTATCGCAGAGTTAAAAAAATCGCAGAGTTAACTAATATTTCAACAGCATCTATACACAAAAGTGTGAAAAAAGAATATTTTAATAGGAGAATTATATTTTGCGAGCAGAAGGGCCAGCGAACTGACGAGGACCCCCCATTTAGTAAAGAACATCCGCTTTACTGATGAGTACGGAACATCCGCATAAGCCTTTGGTTGTACGGTTGGACTTGGGGGTTTATGGTTGGCCCCCTATAAACCAAGATTGTGTTGGTGGGGTGTGGGTCTGAAAAAGTGGTTCACTGGGCGCCACACATGATTTACAAGGTGAACCCACTAACCCACCAATATACCCCGTGTGTAGGGACAATTGGAATAAATAAAGTTGCTTAAAATAAAAAGATATTACAAAAAAAAATTAAACTACAATTTGACAAATTAGCACGTAGAAAACCTTGTGATTTTAAAAGGGGAGACAGGGTTGTAATCAAAACAGGTTATGATAAATGTTGGGACAAAGCTGTAATCTTAGAAAAGGCCAAGGAGACTAGATCTTATTGGGTAAGGAAGGAAAAGAACAACAAAATTATAAGGCGCAATGCTGCGCAACCCTCCTTTAGTAAAGATAAACATAAAATTATATACGAACCTGAGTTGCTTCCTGACAATTTTGTTGTTACCTCTAATAATAATAGGAGTCTACCAGATGTTGTGGCACCAATCCCTTCACCCATTTTAAATGACAGTGTTAGTATTAACGATCCTGCTAGTATTAATGAGGCAAATAGAAAATACCATGTGTCACGTGACTAGTGATAGTGACTGTTGGCATTGACTGGTCTAAGAAATCTATCAAGTGTCACTTGTCAGTCAGTGGTAGAAAAGTAAATATTCAAAATGTATTCTCGTGTCTTGAGTTAATAACATATTAAATATTAATTCCAAGTATTATTTGCCTACCAATATTCACAACAAAGTATAAAACAAATTTTAAACGTTTTATCCCCTGATGATGGACACCACTGTGTCCGAAACATATCGGGAGTTTTGAATAACTGAATGTATAATAAATAAGTGGAGGGAGACGGCAGAATTTTTATTTTACCTTAATATAGTCAATTGTTCAGACAGACATTCCGAAGCATGGGCAACCTGCACTCTGCCAAGTTAAAGAGAGAAAAGCTGAATTTAGTTACTTCAAAATTACAAATAATATTGTTAATGAAAATTATAAAATAGTGGTGAATGCCATAAGATTCCAAGTAAGTTCCTGTAAATAGAGGATAACAAAATATCTACAAAATTACATTACCGTAAGGTCATACAATTCAGGTAATACATAATACAAAATTAATATAAATGATAAATCAACTCTTATCTAAATAACCAAATACATATTAAAGTTATCTTAACAATAGATGTAAAGACCTATGCGTAGACGGCTGCCTAAAACCTTTGTTAAATAGCCAGTACTCAATGCCATCTACGCACATTCAGAGCAAGGGAATGGTACTATCGATGTATAAGTTCCGCCATTTTATGAGTAAAATGGAAAATTGAGATTGTTATATATTTAAAATATTTTAACCTAACATTGACATGGTACAGGCTTAATGAACAGTTTCCAGGGGTAAGATCGAATTACTTGGGAATGTCTTAGTGGAAAATTTTTTCACACACAAAACAAAACAGACTTTATTATTGTTTCGCAAATAACGGAGCACATTTTGAGCACTTAATAACATTAATTCTGTGAACTGATTAAATTGTTTATTTTCTCAATACCTTTTTACACCCTTACTGTTTATAAGTCAATAAACATACATTTTTTATACACTTTTGGGTGGTAGATTGTATGCTCCTTAAAATGATGTATAACACTATAGGATAGCCATTTGACATACCAAAGTATGACGTCGTAGAAATATTTATTATTACTATATATATACATTTTAGTGCACTATTCGCTGGTACGTATATAATATAATAGTATACGTATATATATATAATATCTCCAATATAATACTCCACATGATTCAATAAGGGTTCTGTAATTCATGCCACATAAACTTTGATGCTCTTCATCAAACGTAACATTTACAGCACTAAAATAAAATATTTTCCAAGTGAATAACATTTTGCATGTTTAATAGTTACTTCAAATAAATATACGTTAAACATCTTAAAAAAAAAACATTTTCTGTTGCAACTGAGAGAGAATTAAACTTAGCAAACATAGAGCAACATATAATTTGTTACCAATAGAATGGAGGGGCGGGAAATTTAAATCTACATGTATATTCAGTTAGCGGCACCAAAAATGTATTTGGTATAAACTATATTATTTTATCACTCCATCAAAATACGTGAATTCTTATCGGACATATGATCCTTTTTGTTTGGAATATCATTATTATTTTATCGATATTATATGGTTACTTTTTGTTATTAATCGTATATAGTTCAAAGACAATATTATTTGTTATTAAAATTACAAAACTTGTATTATTTTTCCTTTTAAATGATTTATTTTTACCGTACATTTTCTCCTTTTTAAATAGGGCACTTAGCAAGTATACTGCCAAACGACTGACTGGCTCTCTTAAGGCATCATTACCATTTTTTATTAACTTATTCTCTTCACTAATATTTTTTGTTTTTTGTTTACTTGCCCAAGACACCAAGACTTACCCTAATCTAATAAGTCCTTGTCTAATATTCGAAATTAAAACATTTTTCACTGGCCAGGTCTAAACAATCCTAAACAGGTTCTAAAGAACGCTAGTAACACTATAACATCAACATTGGTCTGTTTGCTTGCCTGGCAGTAAGATGTTCAGATTAATAAAATTTTCAAAATTAAAAATAATTAAATTAATTCACATTTCTACTGAAAAAGTTTTAATAACAAAGACTCCTTTCATCAAAACGGTGCCACAAAATGTATTGATATCCAGAATTTCAAGCGCCAAGCGAGAGACTACATTATTTTTAAAATAAATAAAACCTTTTGGGGTAAAAAGAAAAGGGCATCAATCAATATGTGTGTTGTTTTTTTTATCCTAATGCTAAAAGCCTTTTCGCTCAATAGGTTTGTATATATCTGTGGCATCTGTTTGTCTTTACTTCGATAATAAAATTTTTTAAAGGGGCAGTTTACAAGAAAACTCAATAAATACCACAACTATAGTTTATTAGCTGTAAGAAGTATTTTTTCTCTAAATATTTTTTTTTATATTTTATTTGGGCATGCAAACGATGAGTAAGAAAAACTCTAATAATAATTAATCTTGTTTCCGATTTCCTACTATTTATTTACATATAAATTTTGCTGTTTATTTTAAACCAGGTCGTATGCTTGGATCATTCGCAAAATAATTACTATTTATATGGATCCCCACTGATAGACAATTTATAGTTTGTCAAAAACGTAAAAAGCAATTGAGCTAAACGTCCAAACATCTCTGAAATGTTTATCTTAATGTTTATTTCCCAGTTAAAATATTGATATAACCTAAGCACAGAGCTACATATTAAAATAAGTTTGCAGTGTGTTATTAGTAGTTTTTTTGTGCAATAGTAATTTTACTAGCCTTTAGTTTGAATTGAAGCTATTATTTTGACATACATATCATATGTATATAACTTTTAGGCATAAACATGAAAACAAATATAAAACATTAAAATAGTCATCGTTTTCTAAATTATCTATTTTTTAACTTGCAGTGAAATATGAACTTTTACATCTACTACATCTTTCCTTGAGGACACAAGTTCTATCATAAACATAATGATAAAAGCCAATATTTTAAGTACATATAATATCTTCTTTAATATCATTCACATTATTACCCTAACATTAACGTAATTTAAAATTAATTTCTAATAATTATAAATACTTCACCTTGATATAGTCTTACATTTTATGATATTAAGAGATAGTTGATAAGTCATTATTATCTATAATGCACACATCAAAATGGTATCGACGACAAAGGTATTAAAAGACAATGAAATAAAAATTTGGAAATTTATTTAGAAAATATATGTATCTGTTATGTATATATAATTTATCAAAAACACAAAAATTAATGTTATATTAATATAAGGTGATTAAAAATGTATGATAATTTAAAGAAGTATAATATCGATTAATCGAAATAACAAAATTTATAGAAAAAGTTATAAAAAAGAGAAAGTTCTTGTTAATAGAGTATATGACTAGCCCTATTGTTGCCCATAATTCGAGATTTATTTGGCATACGTCATTTAAAGCATGCCTTTTCAACATATATCAGACATGCTTGATATAATTAAAATCAAGAGAATATATACGTAGTAGCGTAATAGGCTGAATATATTTTTATTAATTAGGCTAACGTCTAATCTAAAGCTGATTAAGATGTCAGAATAATAAACTTAATACTTTCTTTCTATACACTTCAGAAATAAATCAGATACCAGGATTTAAATTTGAAAAATTTGCTTTAGAATTTTTTCGCCCAAAAAATCCATAAATTGAAATGATGTACAGTTTATATTTACATGTAAGTATGTAAAAAACACTAACTCTTGTTGATAAAGTTATAGACACTAAGATATCTCATCAATATTTTTACTTAACCTGAGGGTACAAACATAGTGGAGCGGCGAGCCTCGAGTCTAGCCGCGATTCTAACGGCGAGACAAATTTTAAGCAATTATATTCAAATAGAGGCGCATATAGTAAAGCGACGAGTGTCTCGTTGTTGATTTAAAATTATATTTTTTATTGCGCGATATGCAGCGATACTACACGTTACTACAAGTCAAGTGCACGTTTGTTGGCCGTGAAGAATAGCTCAAAAATGAGGAGGAAAATGAAAACCGCTTTGGGATCAATCACATCCAGATCATCATAATAGATATGTTTTAGACCGGTTATGGGCCGACGTAGCCAAGGAATGTAAAATATCAGGTAAGTCAAATATTAATATGTTTTATAAAAATAAAAGCAAAGTATATTATTCAAAATTTAATATTTATGTATACTGGATAAGAAAGGAGTTGACATACATTTGAAAAGTGTCTCGCGTAAACTGAGCTTCATTAGTAGCTCGTTCTCTTGGTCTGTTAACAACATTTTGAAGAACTCTGTCAGTTACCAATTTTAAATGTTTTTCAAAGCCTTCTTTATGGATGATGGTGTTATGCAAAATTGCTTTAATTATATGATCAGCAGTTTCTTCATTTGTTTCAATTGCTTTTGACAATATGCGCCATTTTGAATACAGAATGCCAAATGCGCATTCAATTGTTTTGCGCGCTCTTGAAAGACGCATATTGAAATTCATATTTTCTGGGGTCATGAGGCGAAACATATAGTTTTAATAAATACGTCATAAGTGGATAGGCTTCATCAGCAATAAAGACGAAAGGCGCTTTAATATTTGTTTCAGGAAGAAAGCTATCTGTGGGAATTTTCAATTTTTGTTGTTTAAGTAACTTATACATATTAGAACTTTGAAAAGTGCCGCCATCGCTTTGTTTTCCAAAACCTCCGACAGCAATAATTGTAAAAACATAATGAGCGTTGCATACTGCTTGAAGAACGATGGAATAGAACTGTTTATAATTGTAATACATTGTACCAGAGTGCTTGGGACTTTTAATTTTGATATGATTCCCATCTAGAGCACCAATACAATTGGGAAAATTCCACAGTCGCATATAATCATCACTTATTTGAAGAAAAGCTTGTGTTGAAGGTGCTGGCATATGTTGAGGTTGCAAAACTTCCCATAATACCTTGCCGGTTTCTTTTACAATTTGGCCTACCGTTGCAGCTCCCATTCGAAATGTAAATGACAGACTCTTGTAGGATTCTCCGGTTGCCAAATATTTAGAAAAGAAAGAAAAATTTTAACATATTACCTTCATTATAAACTGATCTTAAAACTTATGTCATAAAACATGAATTTGATTATGCAAGTACACAGGGTTCTCTCAAAAGTGTAAAAAATAATTAGTATCAATGCACGATTGGTATTCTGTTTTTCTTCATCAAATTTTATTTATTCCAGCAAAAGAAGCACAAGCAAAATGGACAAGTCTCAGAGACTATTTTAGACGAGAATTAAAAAAATACCCCCTCCTCGCTCAGGGGATCCCGGAGGTTCAGCACCGAAGTCTAATTGGGCCCAATTCAAACAAATGCTGTTTTTGAAAGACCAGTTTACCCCTCGACCATCCCAGAGCAATCTTTCTATTACAACCGATGACAATGATTTTGAAGACTCTGCTAGCGTATCGTTAAATAGTCCTCCGTCGCCCGATAATGCCCCATCCGTCAGCGGAGATAACAATAGTTTACACGATTCAGGCACTCAATTGAACTCTTCGTCACATCCCACGCCTTCCACATCACCTGCTACTTCGGTTTATGAGGAACCCAGAACAGTTTTGTAAGCAAGACGTCGGACTAGAAAAAACCAAGTTGATGCTCTCCTGGAAATTGAGAAACAAAATATGTACAGAGGAAGCGAACGGAAGAACCTCGGTCGGAATCAGCACCCGATGAGGATAAGTTTTTTTTTGACAGTCTCCATGTCAAGAAAATTGAAGACTCTCGTAAACTGGATTTTTGAAATGAAATTCAAAATATAGTGCAACGTTATGCCTATCCACAAAAACAAAATTTACAGCCACCACAATCACATCGTACGCAGTTGGAAGGGTTTAATTATAACTACGATGCACTTGACCTAAATAACTACACTTCCTAACTTTACTTCAACTGTATTACATCAGGAAAACTATAATTTCAATAATATACCATAGATTGAAACTTTAGCTGTGAAAGAATAATATATTTTTTTAATTTTAATTATCTAAACACAGTTGTAATAGGTGTATTATTTTCCCTAAAATAATACCATTTATGTAAACCTGTAAACTATGTAGTTAATTACTTACCTAAAAGTAACTAAAAGTCTTTCTTCAGGCGAAATAGGTTGTCGTAGAAAATTTGTGCATTTCTTTTGAAGAAATGGTGATACCTTCTCCAGAATGTACGAAAATGTAGATAAGTCCATTCTCACATAGTTGAAAAATCTTTCAGGGTGGTTTTTTAGTTCTCTAAACAGAGTGTAGTAGGCACCACACTTCGTTCTTTTTTTATTAACTGTATGTACAGCATCTTGTCTTTGTAAAAGTACTAAAATTCGCAATGCGGTACCACCTAGAAGAATTTCGTCCTCACTATCCGACAACATCTTGGTAACTGGACTTTAGGTTTTGTCTCTCACTAAAATGCAAAACGCGTCGCTCTACTATAGGATGTGTGTCTCTTCGAGTTTTTAATCTCGCCGCTAGAATCGCGGCTAGACTCGAGGCTCGCCGCTCCACTATGTTTGTACCCTGAGTCTGGCATCCAGAGACTCAGTTTGTGCAGGTTACTACTTCCTACTATATATAATAAGGCATATTTTTTAGATTATCTAAAAATACATTCAGATGTTACGATCGTAATTATATCATTTTTATGCATTATTTAGGTAAGATAATTTTTAGAAGGACCACTTAGGATTAAATAGTAAAATTGCGGTCAAATCAACTTGCGTAATTTAGAAGCCTTTACTAAACACTACTAAAAACCAGCTAAATTTTTAAATTTTTGTAGGTAGATATAGATTTTTTTACATAAAATATAGAATAATGGATTCAAAACACCTGCTGCATTTTCAATTTTGATATATTTGTTCTATATGTTTTTACGTAATTATTGATGAAACGAGTACAAATAAGTTAGATAATATGTAAACCAAAAGGAGATGCACTATTTTGGATATTTTGTTCAGAAAATGTGCTTTAGCTATGCACAAATTTTAAAAAATGGCTGTGTTAGACTTAATAAAGAAATAGTTTTCCTGATTTGCAAAATTCTAATTTGAATCAGTTTAATAATTCTTATTAAAAAACCTTTATATCAAAGCAGAAGTAAAAAAACTCAGCACAAAGTAATGTACATTAGAAATTTTTGTTTCATAAAAATGTAATTCTTTAAAGAAACACCCTGTATTTTGTTAAGTTATTATTATCAAGCCGATTTTTTCTACAAATTTTAAATGTTATTGTATTATATGGTAATTAAACAAATGCATATTCGTAAATTAACTTTTTTTTGGTGTGGCAAAAAAGAAGTGCCTGGGGTATTTGTATATTCCGCATTATGCCGTGCTATTTAAGTTAAGTATTATAAACATTTAAAATTGAATTAAATAAATAAAAATTATGATCAAATAAAATGTAGACTAAGAAATATATCCAGTATGATCATTGCTACTATAGACCAGTAACTTAAACTAAATTCTAAATATAAACACAAGAGGGTTTTGGTAACAATTTAAGAATTGTTATTGCCCATGCGTTGCGAAATATAAGCCCTTTCTAGACTAATAAAAATTCTTTAAATATCTAATTATCATTACAGGACTTTGCACTTTCATTGGGGGTTTAATATTAAATGACACTTGGGGTTAATCGACTGCCTTTGCCCCTTTTAAATTTCGTCACTTTCGACCGTGCTGGCTTTATAGCTTTTAAGTGCCCTTGCTTTTATATTTTTAAATGAAAAAAACATCGACCTTTATCTTATATTTTATATAAACTGCATTTCAATATTGATTAGTAAAAAAACAATTAATTATTTATAGTTTACTATACTTTAATTACCACATAAATGTCGCGCAAAAGGCCTACTAAGGCTTAAGTGCAGTGGCGTTCACACCACCTTTCGCCGAAGTGCCCGCCTGTAGACAAATATCATTGACTTATTAACTACGACATTAATTATCATTAAAACTAACAATATAATGTGAGATTTTCCTCTAAATTCTCATTCAATTGTCCCTTCTCTGCAAAACAAAGAAAGAATATGATGAGGTAACAGGGGCGGAAAAAGGATAAAATGTACGCTCCCTTGCTGGCAGAATAAACCGTTTTCGTTTATTATCTCGAGCAATTATACTTACCTACAATTACAGGAAAATTACAAAGTAGAGCCCAAAGATTTTCGGGAGAATAGTCACCGAATCGCACCACTTAGGATTTTAGTATGGGGCCATATGTAAAGCTATTTGGATAAATATATATATTTTTTTTAAGAATTGCATGCATCCAGAGCGGAACTTGTCTTTGGTGCATGATACTAATATAGTATCTATTATAATAATAATAAATAACATACACAGCCTACATAAATGCGACGAAGCAATAGGCTCTAGTTGATGCTATTAAAAGACCTGGATAGACGGAGACTAAATTTTTATCTTTGCGTATTGCTTTTCTTCTAAACTACATTTAGTCTTTGCTTTACTATGAATAAGTATTGATGGATCATTATCAGTTCATTTAATATTTTTTTTTATTGAAGCCTTCTATACTGTACTTACATATTGGACTCTCTAATAGTAAAACTTAGGCTCGATTACTCCAATTAAGGTAACACTTGATCAACAAAACAAATGGTTTTGTAAGGCAATTAGCAGCATCATTAGCAAATTTACTCCCTTCACCAATATTGACCCGGAATAAATTTATCATCAAAAGAAACTAGCTCATTATAATCTAACACAATAAATAGATTTATTTGCAATTTGGACAAAAAAATAAGTAAAAAATATCAGCTTCGCCGCACAAAGAAAAGATATGAAAGCTTACGTAAAGAAAAAAAAAAGAATGGTCTACAAATCTTTTAATAATTATACAGTTATTGAATAAGCAGAAGGTTTTGAAAGTTCCGATCCGATATGTATTTCGCCTCTTCGTTTTAAATACACTACTAATTAGGTGACGATGCTATAGAACACGGAAAGGACGAAATTATTGTCAGCTTAAAAGTAAAAGTAAGAATCCTAAAGAGAAATACCAATTCCTGGAAGAAAAGATCCGTATTTTATGGGGTTAAAGCACGAACTTAATAAATATACCTGAACTGCCAATTCAATGAAAAGTAAATGACCACTACCAGGTGGCCGCCATTTTGCGTGATTGTGTCTTGTATGTTGGTCACTCTGACAAATTTTATTTGTGCCAATTGTCGGGAAACAAAACAATTAAAGTTTTTGGAAGGTTATGTTTACAAAAACAAAATAGAAAGTTATAAACATTTAGTTAAGAATTTAAGATAGTTGCGTTAGATCTGAGATTTTTCTTGTACTTGTTTAAGAATTTCGTTAAAATTTATGAAAGAAAGTGATCCTCACCTAAAATGTGACAAAGTTTCAACTAACTTGGGATACATTTTAAAATATGTGTCATAAACTTGATTCTTATAAATTCTAATACCATGAAAATGATGATCTTCATTTAAATTTTTGCTTGTGTTTACTTAACAAATTTAGTTAACCTATTTAACAAAGGTTATTAAAACCCTATCATTTGTTTTTTATTATACCCATTCCAACAATTCTAATCTCTGACACATATGTTTTAATTTAGAATGTTTAAAAACAATGTCAATGAAAAAAATTTATTTAGTTTGTGACAGATGAAATGACAAACGTCAGCGTTATTAACTACATTGCCTTTATTTCATAAATTTTTTGTTCACTGAAACACTGAAAATGTTTAGAGTGACCATCATCAAAAGGACACAACCACTATCAAAATGGCGGTCACCAGGCAGCGGTCATTTTTCTCTCCATTTAATAAATCTAAACTAATCTACCGTTTTTATAATTTTTTAAGGAACTTTTAACCTTATATATCTAGTGTTTTAGCCTAGAAGTTCATCTTAATTCTATTTGAATAATTCCATTACCTAAAACAAATAATCTGCAAAAATATAGTTTAGGTTTTTCTATTCCTTTTCGCAAGTACTTCTATTCACGTTTTTGAACTTTCTACCTCGAGACAGTAAATAAATTAATAAATAATAAATATAAGAAGCGTATCTGAAATCATAGCATTCATATTGTAAATAGATAAGCTTATAAGCTAAAAGTGTTACAAATTGTAATTAATTCAATTATAATATACATTAATATTAAAATAACTGTTTAATAGATAAAATATATTATCATATATCGGTTATCAATAAAATTAGCAAATTCAATGCTTTTAAAGAGTCTGTTTATATGCATTCAGATAATGCGAACCATACGTGTTAACCCAACAAATCAATTAAGTCATGAATGAGTTAAAATATGAAATCGAGTAGATAGAAGGGAAATTCAGTGTGGTGATAATAATTGTCGTCAATTTAGAGATAATGCCGCACATATATGAGGACAACAAACGGAATATATGGAAGCAACAGGTGGTTGTTTTGTTGTATGCTTCCCGAGAGCGATTTCCTGTATACATATGTATATAACTGTGCGTGCCTTGCCAGTGCCACTGAATTAATATTATTTCCCCCAAAGTTAAGGGTTCAAACTGGGAACAATTTGTCCCACAGCGGTGACCTGTCAAAAAAAGATTATTATGTCATCGTTGATATCTTTTTTGTGATTTTAATATATTCTCTGTGTTCATTTTTATTCTGTCATATATAGGAAAATCTAGTTTTTTAAATCGATATCAATATGCAAAGTTTTCACTTATTGGCCTTTTGTTTCAAGCTATGAAAACTCTGACAATTCAAATACCTTTATAATATAATTAGCAGATAATACATTCATACATTGTAACATTATAAAACAACAGCTACTTAACTGCTAAAAATACCTAATGCACAATGGTATTTTAAAAATACTGTGTGTGCATTTCCTGTCTATCAAAATTAATTAATTAAAATAAAAACAATTTTTAAGAAAATAATATATAAACAAAAGTGTTCCCAAAATTAAATTAGGGGAAAGAAAGGGAAAAAACAGGAAGAAGAAGAAACAGTACTATGTGTATCAAACTAACCAAATAAAGTTATCATCTAATATCCAGTCGTGGATTCTACGGTTAATTTTGTTATAGGGTTTATTTCTGAGTTCTACGGGAAGTTGATTATAGATTTTTGCTGAGGTATATGTTAAAGTTTTGTGACATTTATTTTTTGTGGTCTTTGGGATAGTTACATTCTTATTTAAAGCTTGTCTAGTGTTCTGATTGTGAGATATGAAATGCACGTAGTGCGGATTTTTACACAGAAGCCTAACCACTGCTTTCAAGTAAATTTCAGTTACTTGCAACCATCTAGCTTCTCTAAATAAAATATCCGAGGAATACAATATTGGTTTGTTAAACATTACCTTGAGTCTTGTTTATCTGAGGGTAGTCTATTAATACCAGTTAAACCTATAGTCGCTTTTAATTTGCTAATTAGTATTCTTATAAATTTATTACTACCGACATTAATGATGCTATATTCTTGCAGTAAATCGTTTTTAACGTATAGAATAAACCCATCGCTCTGATTTATTTGACTTGTAAATTATATTGAAACCATTAATGTTAAAGTTTTCTAAAGATTTTATTCTATTTGTTTCTGAAATTGCAATGACATCGAAGATCATGTTTCCCGTAGATCAAAATGTTAGCAAGTTATCAAAAGTGCTACATATATTGACAAATATGAGTTTTAGATCACTTGGTAAGTATTCAACATTTACAAGACCGTCACAATAATTACAATTACAATTTCGATATTCATTCAAAAAGCCACTAGGTTCCATAAAAATTAGCTAAAATTAAAAAATTAAAAAAGAGTTACTACATTAGAAATTACATTAAACTTGCATTAAGTTTTCTACCTGAGAAATTGAGGTAATTCTTATGGTCTCCGATCTATGTTTTCCAACAATAAATCTTACAATACTTACACCATATATATTTATAATTTAAATTCTTAAGTTCTCTTGCCTTAGTAAATATAATTCTGACATCCTTTGGCAGATATTCGTTTATATAAATGCTTCTTGTAGAGCCTTCTATAGTCCAATGGTTGAAGAGTTTACATCTCTTAACATTTTCCTCTTTTCAATAGCTCTCTCAGTTTTGAAGATTTAAATGTGACAAGGGTTGTTTTGTTGCTTGATTCACTTGGAATGGTTTTTACCTCCTGTCGTCCTCCTAGTCGTTTTTTGTGGTATCAACGCCTATTACAATTAGCACTTTTTTAACACCATTTTTAAGCGTTTCATTATCACTATTGAGCCCCACTATCATTATATTCTTTTCTCTTAGTTTTACATCTTCAGGCTTCTTAAACTTCATAATTTCATTCTCCAATATTGTCACCTCGTTCTTTAACTCTTTATGTTCCTTCGTAATTCTTTTACTTTGTTTGATTTCTTCTTTCAGAGTATCCTTTAGTCAATTTATTTCGAAATTCCATAGACTTCTCTATTGAATTAAGTCTGTTGGTTAATGCATCCAAGACCTCGAAATTGGAAATATGCTTACTTTTTCTCTGGTCTATGTTTGTACTTGCTGTGATTTTTTTCATTTGATCACCATACATAGTTTTTCGCCGATTTCCTTGTTTGTATGTCAAAAAGCAGCTCTTTCAAGAGCAGAAAGACGTTTCCTTCCATCACTATTGCAGTTTTTACAGTACCACACAAACTCCTTTGACTTGTTCCTTACTTCCTCTTTAGTTAATGATGTACAGGAGAGGTGAAACCATTTTCCATATTTTCCGTTACATCTCACACTATAGTTGGTTTTTCCTATTTTTTGCTCGCAAGCTTCGCAAAAAACTATCATTTTCTGGCAAAGTTACAAGTAGCAAAATTTTATTTCTGCTAAAAACATAACAATGGCAACGATGCCTTATCGCTACGATGCCCAGCGCCTTGACCATTGGTTTTTCGATGTAAAGCAGACGGTCCAAAGTCCAATTTTACCAACAATGGAGTTCAAAAGCTGGTCTTGTTTAGCCAAAAATAGAAACTTTTTGACTCACCAGTAATTTGTTGGACCTTTTATTTCCAATTTCAGAAGTTGGCTGCCTTATAAAAGGCGAAAATCATCACGAACTTTATAAAATTTACACTTTCTAAACAATTTCTTTACGTTGAGGGCGACGTTGCCACATTTTTTTCAAAACAATTATATAGGGATTTTCACCTAGTCGAATAAAAAATTTATATGAGTTTGTTTTTTGCCCAAGAGTTAACCATTTTTCCAAAGATCATGATATTTGATTCGAAGAAATTCCTACATTCATATTAGACTTCACATCCATTAAAAGTAACTAACTGCCTTTCGCCCCTCGTTTTGCAACACACTATTTGTTTACTAGACACGAGCTTAATTAGAATGAATTCTATGGTACTCATATAGAACGAATATTCTCATTCATCCCAAGAAGTGTCATCATAATATTTTTTTGTTTCAAATAAACAATATATTTAATTAAAAGTACCTACTTATGTGAATAAAAGGCTATGAAAATTGTTAAGCAGCATCTAGAGACATTACACAACGCATTTGATCGTTAAATCAAGATTCCTTGCCTTTTTAATTGTACGTCGAGCTTTAGCCGTAGGCGAGTCGTACCCATAAAGAAACTAAAACTATAAATTTTTTGAGGGTGCAGAACGGGGGCGCTTGTCGTAATTGATGTAGTCAAGAGTAGGACGCGACAAAAACTCCATAATACAAACCGTTTAAAACTTTGGAAACATTTTACTGCGAGAGAACTCTTATAAGCGCTTTCGCTGCTGCTAGCAGGGGAAAAGCTAAAAAAATCGTTTAACTTTAGTTTCAGGACATAAAGCCATTATAGATTGCGCTTGTTTTTTTTGCCAAAAGAAAGAATTATAGTTGTGGTCCAAATAGTCTAAATATTAAAGTACATCTTATTTAGGATTAGGAAATTATAAACTGTAAAAAATTGCGGCTGCGTATATCATGATTCTATTAGAAAATATTTAAAGGTTACTTTATTAAAATCTTTTAACTTACATTTAATATGCTTAACATTCCAGATAAAGGTAACCAGTAAGTGTATGAATAGTATGTGTTTCAGCTTTTCAATATACATCTTTAGCTTTCAGTCCGACGAAAACTATTTATTGCTTATTAAAAATTTTATACTTTACATATTGACTTCAGGCAAAAACTCCAACATACTTGAACTTTCGTTTAATTTGATCTAATCTCCTAGATCAGTCAGGTCTAAGAATTATTAATTTGATCCTACAGATCTCCACTTTTCGATTCAATAGCCATACAGGTTGGATGAGCTGACTAGATCTTTTAAAGTAAAGCGTTTAATTAAGAAAGTAATAGAAATTTACGAGAATATGTGAGGCTATTACATTATCATTCATGCATATTTAAAAAATTTCCAGTTTCTACCAGGCCGGCATATGAGGCATATGAAGCGGCAGTCTGAAGTGTTCAGTGATTCGTTAGAGCTGTTAGAGTACCTTAGGGTTCCTACACAATTTCGTAATAGGGCGTGTTAACTCTTCTGCAAGATTCTATATGAATGCCATGAAAAATACGTATTAATATTTCCCAGTAAAGTTTAGATCTTTCCCCACTCTTGTAAAGACTGCACTTTGCGCTTATCACTATGTAGTAGTTACATACTATAAAGCTCATAGAGCTTTTTTCAGCTGACACATAAAAAGTATATTTTTACTTAAAACTGCCATTATATGCTCGATATTCTATGTTATTATGTCTTTAAGTTCAGCGTGACCTGGTATACTTCTTTACACTATTATTGTGAGGTATGTACATGGTGATTTTTTGCTACTCTTAGTATCGCTTTACTATATGAAGAGACTTAAACATTTTTGTGCTCCAATTGCAGTTTTGCCAGAGGCCTTGCAAAATTTTCAATAATCTGTATACCTGCTGTTAGTAAATAAGTACGTTCTAAGGTTTATTTATATTCTTTTAAAAAAAAGTAAGCTTGTTAAAATTCGTTAGGCCAATCCAAAGTTATCAAGAATTTTAGATATAAATATTCAACCCTTTCCCCACCTATTATTTGACAGATTAGAAAAAAAAGTTTAAAATAAAAAATGTTGAGAATTTATAATACTTTTAAATGGCAGCATTCTTTTCTAGGATTTACTTTGAATATTTTCAATAAAACCAATTTTTTCTATTTCAATGTTGTATTACGCCCCCTAGCAGTCATCGTACGAACTTGTAAATAATTTCCAGCAATTTCTCTTTGCCGCTTTTATTAAAAATATTTTTTTCCCTACGCTGTGCGATGAGTAGTTACTCAGATATGGCCGGCGACCTCTCTTAGTTGTACACCCAAAAGATTTTACTGGTTCTTGTTGACAGTTGTTGTAAAATATGAATTTTGTTCTTGTATTATTGCATGTTTTATAAAGTTTCTTAAAACAAGATAGAATTGAGGAAGGTTTTCTGTTTTATATTTTAAATACTTTTGATGGTATATAGAACCTCTTTTTTTGTGTGTTCTTTCAGTGACCCAGTTTAATTTTGTTAACTTTTAAGGGTTAATTGGGATAAGGGGTCAATTAAAATCTAAACTTTTTTCCTTTACTGCCAACGTTTCTGCCTATATTAGGCCTTCTTCACGAAGAACACAAAAATCAAAGGTTTTCGTTAGATTGTGTAATGTGGAACATAGCTGTCTTAAATGATTCCATTTGAATTATTTATTCTTGAGGATATACAACTGCTGGTGTATAAGTTAACAACCATGATGCCTCCAGTGATTTGTCCCCTTTAGTGTTACTAATCTCCCAAAATATAATTTTTTAATGCACGTTGACGCCTCTCCCACGATACATCTGGCATCATCCGGCCTGGCTGCTGGGCTGAATAGGTTCGGCTACCAAGACAAGGGGTAGTACAGAGTTTAGGAAAAGAATCCAAAGAATAGGAAAAGACAAAGACCAATCACGTATTGACTGAGTAAAGGATGACGCAGAAGTCCAGTATACCAAAATAAGCGACTGGGCGAGAAAGTCTCAAAACTATGTCGTTCTATGCTGACCTAGTAATACCAGTAATACTAATACGATATTAGGATAATATTTGAAGCATTACTGAATATAAAGGTATATTTTATTTTTGTAAATCTATAGATAAAATGTGTAATTTAAACTTTAAAAATTCAAAATTTAGTTGATATTCCTTGTTACTAGATACTAGTTGTCCAATAATTGATTTGATAATTTTAACCATAGCCAAGAAAAATTCAAAAATCGTTTTGAGCTCATGTTAGCTTGAGCACGAAAAAAATTATTTTATATTCAATATTTTCAATTTTTAGTTAGATAAAGTGGTCATTAGTGAGTATGAGAACAAAGCAACTATTTATTTTTATTGTTAACTTAGATCCTATTATTTCGGAATTTTCTGGAGGGACTTGCTTTCACTGTATTTGCTTTTATTTACGTAAGCATACACATAAACTGCTGTCTATATTTAGAACGAGTTTGTAAACACCCCATATGTTTATTCGATCCATCTTTAACATTAAGACAGTTTTATACACAAACAAAAATCAATGCCGAATACTCAGCGAGCTTGTTTTATGCTAAAACATTAACTTTGCTAAATTACTTTTTAAACTGTTCTATACTAGCAATAATTTTATTTTGATTATTTTTAAATTGTTATTACATGTTTATATGATTCATTTTATTTAGCTGACAATGTAAACATTCTCATGCAAGTTAACCCAAACTGCTGGAGCTTAATAAAAATATATTTTTAATTTGTTAAATACAATACATTTAGTTTTATGAGCACTATTATCAATATACGCATATATTTATGATAAATATATGTATGTAAAGTGACTCATCGGCCACTAACTCCTATTGATTTTAAAATAGATCCGCTTTCGTATAACCGCTTTTATACTTGTTGCTGATATTTAAATTCCACGTTTACCAACCTTTAAGTACACTATGAGTCCTGGTAAATATTTCGTAGAATGCAGAACAATGTGTCTCACCAGTAGGCTCAATTCAAGGTTGCAAAATTTAACCAAAAATATGATAAATTACACAAATATAACCTTGCACTTCACTTATCACGCAGTGCTCACGCAAAAATATTTTAAGAACGCATCGAGATCATCCTATTGACCTTAGTAGAATGAGATGGTATCCACCTAAAAATCTTTAAGGAATGTGCTATTATCCACAATATAACTCAAAATATACTGTTGTATTATCCCAACCAGAGGCAATAAATATGTTTTCTACCACAAGAACCCTAAAAATTTCTGGTTCTGCTATTAATAATAGACACGATTTGATAATAACTGGTGTCCAAAGAGACATATGAACCCTTAATGCCATACTTACTTCAAAATTGAATTGTGATCTAAGACAAGATCTAGATACAGGTGTGATTAGAAACAAATTAAAAAAAATCTTCAGCTTTGTAAAGTGATTGTGAGAAAACTAAGATTCTTAAAATTCTGATGATTTTCTCATACTTTTGTCTTTATGAATTTAACGATACCTCTTGATAGAAAACTTCCATCAGTAACTTTTTAATAGAATGCTTCTGACGTCATTCTATTGTTTAAGCTTTGTAATATTTTCTAAATCACTACAACTGATAATTCCGTTGAGGTCTTTTATTTACAGTAGTTAGATTTATATCATACTGCTGCTATTATGTGCGAAGTACTCCGGTGCTCCGTTTGAGTCGTCTTTGGTTTTGAACTTTATTAGATATTAAGTAACTACCCTAATAACCAATAAATACAGAGCTTGGTATATTGTCTTTTTTCCGTTTTCTTGGTTTTATGATTAAATAAAAACTGTGATAAAATGGTGCGAGCAATTTATCATTTGTATCTCTTTTCTTCTAGAGATTATCGAAGTAGACATTAATAAAGCATGTGACCAGTTATGCAAATTAGTTTATCGAGATACAATATTTCAAAAATGTCATTAAGATAGAAACTAGCCCTAAAAAGTTATCAGAAAAGTTTTTTGTTATTTTGGTTTTTCGCTGAACCTAATACCGTAAAGTTGATTTTTCAACTATATTTGTGTATGTAACTATATTTTTATGTCAAGAATTTGAAAAAAAAGCTTATTAGGATAAGTAACACTTTGATAGTTAAGTAGACGAAGAAGACTTTTAATCTACTTGCAATATCTAGATCAAATTTACATTTAATAAAATTCAGAAGGAAAATCCGGATTCCATAAAGGATTTCTAGAAGTGTGCAATAATATATCATTTCGAATAGACTATTTAACATCTAAAATTATCAGCTATAGAATTCGGAATCAAGAGTTTCTTGGTTAATCAAAGGTAAGTAGTCAGGGCGACTAGTAACTAAAGCAGAACTCATTGTAGGTATTTGGTTTTTAAAAGTGTCAGAGAAAATATAAATCTCAAGAAAGACTTTCTAAATCGTCAAGATTGCAGTAGTGAGATTAGCAATAAAGCCAGAGTTTCGTCATAATATTGAGAGCTTATTTTCACAAAAAAGTTTTTATGCAAAAAAAGTGGCAAGGTGAAAAATGCATATAAAATGAACACCGAGGCGTCAAGAAGCAGGTCTCTTGACAAATTCATTGAAGAAACAATAAATAAGTTAGTAATGACCCTTGTTCTATTGGAAATAAAAAAGGAGAAATACCGCGTATTTAAAATTTTAAGACAAAAAATAGAGCTTCTATAAATAATTTTATATATTAAAGATAACCAAATAACTTAAGAAAAAGCAAAGTAAGAAAACAGTCGTCAAATTTATTATCCCTTTGCAATATCAAAATTGTAATTCGTCCATAAATGTCAAATTCTGATCGAGACATTTATGCTTTGTATTTATGCTTTGTTAGTTATATATTGGGACATTTATTTTATCCCTCCTATTTTGGGATTCCATCACGTCGATTATCCCGCTTTTATCGGTTCAAAACGGGTTTTGTATTATTGTTTTTCTTTTACTCGTGTCGGGATGAGATTCAGCTATGTTATTTTGAGAGTTTTATAAAAATTGTGGGCTTTATAAGGGTTTAAAATTATAAGGATTTTTGTATTGTTTAGAATGTAACAACTTTATCAATTTATACAAAATGAGATATGTTAATAATTTTCAAGACACACTAATAATTAAATCCTGTGCCACCTTCTTTTGAAGATCTGTAGATGAGCGTTCAAACCATCTTTCTTAAGCAATTCTGTTTTCTTTTTCATGCCCCAATGTACTTCATTAGTAATGAGCTTTGATATCCTTGAAATTCACAACATCCGTCTATACAATACTTCTATATTTATAGTTATGTAGTTACATTAATTAAACATAAAGTAATAACGAGAAAATGTATCATCTAAATGTTTGAATTTAAAGTTCTAATATCAGATCTGTTCTTTCAAAGAATGTTTTCATGCTCAAGAATATTTTTCCCGCTTGTTCGTCTACATATATTGTTACTTGCGTCTACATGCTTGTTACTTCTATTTTCGAGTTACACTGGGTTTTGATATTAGCTCTTAGGTATTTTATGAGTAATATCTCTTCTATTGCTTATCGCTGACATGTAGGTTTGCGTTTATTTGTATCTTAGAAAAAAACGTATATTTTGGTTTTGAAGATGATTAGAGGTGGTAACCCATACATATTTCTATGACGAACTTGCCTTGTTGGCTTCATTCAACATCTTTGTTAGTGTTGTCTAATAGTAATACTCTAAAACGCATTGTTGATATTCTTTATTACAGTTCCGTTTTTCTTGATTTCACCGTTATTCTCGTATAGTGTGTCCCTTAATTCCCCAAATTCCAAATTAAACACCCTCTCAGCCCTTGATGACATTCATGTTCTGTTTCCACTGTTGCTGTTTTTGCCAATACATTTTCAATATAACGCGTCTTGTTTGTCACTTATTTTTAGAATGTAATTTTTCTATAATTTTAATGGTTAACGCATTCATGTCTCTGTTATGGAATTATATTAGTACATATGTATTTTTACGTCAATACAAAAAGTATTTAAAGTTCATTTCGAAATATGAATTGTATGTTGTTAATTTGAAACTCGCATTATCTGTCCGAATTCTTGTATAAGTGATCCTGAGAAAAGTTTTAAGCAATTAAGTATAAATTCGATAGTTTTATTCATTGAAGGGAATTATGTTTTTTTTTTTGGTAGTGCCTTTGCTAATACGAATGTAGATTTTAGCCAGTCTTATGTTATTGAAGAAGGTAACATTTCTGAAACTGTAATATTTTCTCTAAAATTGCTCATTTTCTTGATAAGTTTCAGATAGTTTTTTCGGCTTCTCTATACTTTTTCATAATTATTATTATTTTGCTTCTACTTTCTTGAGTTTTGCTTTAAGTTCCTGTCTTTCATTCATGAGATACAAAATGTTTATGTTCTTTCTGTCATTTTTTGTAAATCTAATATCGTCTCTTAAATCATTCTTCCTTTTGACTCTTTATTATTTTTGTTTTTAAAAAAATCCAACGTCCTCATTTTGCGCTGAGGTTGCTAAAGTTAAAAATTGTTTTCCTATCTTTACACTTTTTCAGTTGGGCACTATTTATTGTTTTTTGCCTTTCAATTTTCATAAGTTTTTAGGTTCATTAAAATCGATTACAATTGCTCAACAAGAGCAGAGATATTTGGTTTAGATTATAAAATGTGTTCAATGTTACCAAGATAAAAAAACGTATTCGTGAAAAAATCATTATTTGTCGCTCCAGTGGCGCCGGTTTTATAAAAGTAACAATCGATAGTAGTTAAAAGATACTGAAAATAACACGCAATAGATCTCCTGATCTCTCAATCAGCGACATACTACTACATTCGTAAATGCCACAAGAACGAGACGCAATATAATAGGCAAGGAAACGAGACGTATTTCTGGGCTAAGCTTTTATGATTGCTTAGTACACAGTTTTTGTTTATTTTTCTTGGCAATAAACAACATGCATGCATTTCCAACCTCCTCGCTCACCCCCGTCAACTGAACGGACGGTCTACTTTGCTTAATATACTTTATTCAAATATTTTTACTTTCAGTTGGCTCTTAATGTGTACACATAAAAATGGTCTAAGGAAAGTGGAAACTACGGTATTAGTAAAAAGAAATCAAAGTCAAATGCAATGGATTTTTATTAAACATTAGAAGAAAAATTTATTTTTAGTTGATTTACGATTCTTAAGGCAATGGCTATTAACCTCAAATATTTTAAACCTATTTAAAAAATAAAAATTATTTAGGTGCCATAATAATAAGTTTTCTTAAAAGCTAATTGATAAGATTGAAACTAAATTAATAGCCCCCTTTCATCCATTAAAGATTATTTGACATTTTCCAGACAACTTCAAATTAAATTATTTTCGTATAATAACATCTAATTTCCTATATATAACTTCCTGAGGCAAAAATCCTTCCAAGCTTGGACAATAGGAAGCTCCTATCTACCCACCCACTAAGGCTTGGCAGGATTTTTTTCCCCATAAAATACTACTGCTATTGTATCCTTTGTGTCATTGGTTCATTTTTCTTCCAATTGTAAATACCACCCCAAAATATTATCGAGCTAATGGACGATTAGTAAAATAAAAAAGCAGTTTCGCGAGCTTGGACATATAATAATAATATAATAATAATCTTAATTTAGCAAAATGCTACATGACATATCAAAATTAAATATAAAAATACAAAGCTTGTTTAGTTTAATTTACATCCATACACACACACACGTAATTCCACAATCGGTATATGTTTATCGGAAATATGTCTAGCAATAAGGTATATTAAGAAAGGAACTGCGAATGTGATAAGTGATGATACCAAACTGGATATTATGATTGTGGTCGAAAAGTAGCGCCAAGGTCTAATGTTAGCCATTCATCGATTATTCGAACATTGAAAGAAAATAAAATACATTCCTATAAATCGATACCAACTCAGGTGCTCATTACGATAAGAGAACGGATTTTTGTGAGCAAATGATGGCAAAGATTACTATATAACAATAAGATCCACTCAGAGCATGTTTGTGTTGTTTGTTTTCGAATTAGTACACCCTTATATTTCTTGGTTATGTAATCGGCAAAATTGCCTCCACTGAATGAGAGAAAAATATATTCACCACCCTGAAAAGGTCAATGTTTGGGCAGGAATTGTTGGAGATCATATCATTTATCCCTGGCTTATCGATGGCAATTTAAATGGTGATAATTATTTATCACTGCTCCAAAATAATGTCACTGTCTTGTCTTTGACAAACTTATATCCTGAACACTGTAAGTTGGAGCACGGTAGACGGAGGTAGACGAGGACCGATGGAATGGCCGGCACGATCCCCTAATCTAACATCATTAGACTTATTTTTATGGGTATATATTAAAAATATTATGTACAAAAGTAAACCCGTCGATTTAGTTGACTTAGAAGACGAATAACGGTTGCCATTAGTTCGGTCACGTCTGAGATGTTGAGTAAGGTAAGAAGATTTTTCTGTTTAAAATTGGGATGTTGCCAGGACGTTCGTGCCGAGCATATTGAATATCTCCTACATTGACATTAAGTTCTTGTTTGTATTTAATTAAGAGCTAAACAGGAATAGTTATTAGTTTTTAAGTGTGTTGTAATGAAATTATGTAATTTTTTTTGTGTTTAATATTAATTTTTGAAATAAATCGGAAAATACTCAAAATATCCGAAATACTTGGAAATTGGTAAAGGATATTGTATATGAAATATGTCTAGCATACTCTGACAATCAAACAATCAAAAAATTGAGTACAGGGTATCGTACTTAAAATAATAAAATTGATATTGGCCACTGCTACATGACACACCCTATATAATTTTTTGAAGTTGAAAAAAACAGGCAAGTAAAAATACCTATCGATGTGTATGACCTTTTTTTCTAGAACACATTTATTTATTATGGAATTAATTCCATTTCGCTGATACACACTGCATATTAAATATCTCTGAATTATCCACAAGTGCTATACTCGCCGGCACAAAATTCCGCCACCCTGAAATATTGGTCAAGTTTGATGTTTTATAAATTTTTTATTTTTTATCAGATTCTCACGATTTTGCAATCAGTTTTTAGATACATTTGTTGTGATTTTTTAAAATCATTTTATAAAGTAGCATTTTTCGATTAGGCTATATTATACAGGAGTAAAACAAACTGTCGTTTTTTCTCGTAATTTCAAAAGACCCGGAAAAAAGGAAAATTAAGGTGGCTAATTCTGTTTATATACTAATCCTTGTAATCTTTGACGTATTCTAAACATTTCGATTTTTGATTCATACCATTATCTCATTTCTGCTGCGAGCTGCAAATTTTTTATTAAAATGCTGATTTGAAGCGTATTTTTATTAGGAGAAACACACACTAGGTATATCATAAAGTTAATTAAAAAAAAAAACAATTTTAATAGCGTGTATTTCCTCCTCTCGCAGCAATAACAGCTTGCAGTCTTCGCGGCATCGAATGAATAAGGTTCCTTATTCTTTCTTAAGGAATAGCCTCATATTCTTCGATCAGCGCTAGTCGTAAGTCTTGCAAGGTTTGTGGTTGTACAGGACGACGACGAACGGCGCTTTTAAGTTGATCCCAAAGATGTTCTATTGGGTTGAGATCCGGGCTACATGCGGGGGCCATTCCAATCTTGGGAGTCCAACTTCATCCAGATATTCGCTCACAACATGTGCAATGTGAGGTCTAGCATTATCATGCATTAATGTAAATTGGTTCCCAATGAATGGAGTAAATGGGACAACAACTTCTTGAAGGATTTCTTCAATGTAACGGTGGGCGGTTAGAGCTCCATTTTCAATAAATACAAGATTGGTGCGTGCTTCGGTAGAAATACCCGCCCAAATCATGACTGAACCGCCACGATATGAGGTTTGTTCTGAAATGGTGCAGTCAGCATATCTTTAATTTATAAGTCTGTATACCCGCTCACGACCATCCGGCGTCCTTAAACAAACCCTGGATTCATCTGTGAATAGTACGTTTGCCCACTGTTCTAGAGTCCACTCAAAATGCGATCTTGAAAACCTCAGTCGGTGTTGTCGATGCCGAGGAAGTAATTGTGGACATCTTGCTGGCCTTCGTGAATAAATTCCAGCTTCTGCTAATCTTCTTATCGTTCGTATCGTTCTTTAACTTACACTTACTCCATGAAGTATTCGCAAGTCATTTTTTAGACACACAACAGTAGATCTTCGATCTCTTAAAGAACTAATGGTGACAAAGTGATCATCAGCTGCAGTGATCATTCTCCTTCTGCCAGAGCCTTGTCGTCTAGTAAAAATTCCCGTCTGTAAATACCTATTCCAGGCATCTCGAACTATAGACCGCCGAAATCTCAGAGTATGGGTGACATACCTTTTGCTACGGCCATCCTCTATTAACGCAACAATTTTACCCACGTCTGCGTCTGCTGGAGTTAATACCATATTGACACACAACAAATTATAATACTGACACTGTCAAACTGTATGTCACATTAATTGCGTCCTTAGCCAACGTCGATAATTTTTAACCGTAAACTTGACATTAATTATCTAAAAATAATCTTCAAATCAGCGTTTTAATAAAAAATGTGCAGCTCGCAGCAGAAATGAGATAATGAAATGAATCAAAAATCGAAATGTTTAGAATACATCAAAGATTACAAGGAACAGTATGTAAACAGAATTATCCACCTTAATTTTCCTACAGGGTCTTTTGAAATTACGAGAAAAAACAACAGTTTGTTTTACTCCTGTATAATATAGCGTAATCGAAAAATGCTACTTTACAAAATGATTTTAAAAAATCACAACAAATGTATCTAAAAACTGATGGCAAAATCGTGAGAATCTGATAAAAAATAAAAAATTTATAAAACATCAAACTTGGCCAATATTTCAGGGTGGCGGAATTTTGTGCCGGCGAGTGTATATTAAGTTAACAAAGCACCTTAACTTATATAAATAAAAACATATAAGTTAAATAATTCAGGTAAATCAGTATTCAAATCCAACTTTAAAGGGTTTTTTTTTAGTTGTACGATTATTTATTAAAAATGCATATTTCAATAAAACAGACCTAGCTACGTCTATGGTTGAATTACTTATTTATTTTTTCTATTATATTATTACTATTGTTAAAAATGCACACTGCAAGAACTTCCTGTAGTTAAAAATCTTCATGTAGTACCATACCAAACTGATCTTTTTTTGCTTTTTTACATGAATAAAATCTTTAGTAAAAAAATACTTCATTACTGCCTTTTTAAAGGATATTACACCATTCTTTTAATAATATTTTATTTTTTCGTGGTTTCTTCTTATGTTTGCCCTAATAATTTTTTATGAGTGTAAATTTACAATTCAATTTGCATGTCTGCTAATTTCATTCAATTTAAATATATTTTTTCTTGATTTCTTGCTTTTAATTGTAATATTTTAGATAAGATTTAAGGTAAGAAGAATAGCGAATTAATACTTATAGTAGTTCTATGTCGTTAATTTTTTTACATTCATCAGATAATATTTAACACTTATAAACGACATACATTTAGTCATGAGGCCAACTATAAGCAAAATAAAATGAAACGAAGAGTATACAAATATACGAGTAGGGTATTGATTTATTTACCCCATCTCTATATAACAAACATGCGGTACCTACCTATGTATGTAAGGAAATACAATACAGTTGTGGACAAACATCATTTCATTATACACAATTTATTTCTGTCTGGATGGGCCATTTTGGTCCCTCGTCTTATTTATTTGGCCTTTTTTCTGTTTAATTTGTCCGCGTTTTTACTTAGTAAACTCCACATTTTGTTTGTTTTATTAAAACGTTTAAATAACCCGCCAAGATCGGTGTTGTGTCTCTATAGCGATGCTATTGAGAGAGTGAGTGAGATAGAAATATAGTTTACGTGTCTCTATGTACCGTGGATATTACATATTTACCTGCTGCATGGAGTTTGTAAGTAGCTGTTCCTATTTACGCATGATGTGCTGGATGAAAATATTTCGTAAAGTTACAATTTTGGCATAAATATCAGTAAAGTTTGCAACATTTGACCCAAAGAATTTCGTCTGAAACATTGGGACTATTTTATTTTTGGTAAAACCTTAAATTTGTTTAAATATCGGAAGCCTAATTTTTTGTTTATAATACTTTACCGAGGATTCGAGAAGTGGGATAAAATATTCTACAAAAATAGTTTTTTTCACAAAACATATCATTAATTATTTAATTTTAAAGCTTAATCTGTCAACGACATGGATAATGTAAAATAACCTTTGATATCATGAAACCAGTCTTGCAAGTATTTGATTTTTTCTGTATCCAACTAGAACCGATTCAGAAATCAGTGCATCTAAAAATTCAAAAAAATATAGGAGATGATGGTAGTGTTAGAGTATGACACCAATAAATTATTATACATGGTCATAAAATTTGCACTTTTACACTAACATAAAATATTTTGATTAATTTATTACATACAATTTCTTAAAAGAATATTAAAATACTTAAACCTTTAACACAAAAACTAAAATAAATTTTAAAAATTGGATGGAAGGCATGCATCGCACTGCTAAGTGAAAGTTAAACTTAAGCAAAGGGTATTTTATATGATATATGAATAGTAGATCATTCAAAAAAGCATAAACTTTGGAACAAAATAATTGAATCATCCGCCAGCCTGTCTTACTTTCCATTCTACTATCTTTCTAGCCTGTCGACAACAAGCTTTATTTAACTACCCTATTTAATTGGATGAGGCTGATAATTTCAGTAAATGTGATCTGAATATTTTTTTTTTGGGATTCATAAATCTCTGAAATGTTATGGTGTTAATTTAATACTCCATAAAGGCGGTGTCCACATATTAGGTGTAGACCAAACCATCAACAAATGTGCTTTCCTTTGCATAGCAAACATTCTGGATAAATGAGGTGAATAGCTTCATGTTAAGAGACCATAAGAAGTAAAAGAGTGATAAGTCATCATCAGCCTTAAAAAGAAATATTATTTCTGATAAACGATCTGAATTTCATACCAATTACCTATCCACGTATAGGATGATATCGAGATATATTGCAAGAATTTTAACGCCGTTGGGTTCGGCCCAATAATACCCCATAACCCAAAAGATCAATCTTTGACTCAGTATGTGCATTGTTAGTTTGATGCAGTTAATACCCAAAGTTATGACTTAGTAAATATTACTTGAATTAAATATATTTCTAAGGCTGAAAAATGATAATTTAGTTTATAAATGGTACAAACACGAAATCAGTATCTATACATTATACTGAATCTGTTTGCAATTCCTAGTTTAAGGGAGCTTTTAATCTTGGAAACCATTCTGAGAATAAATTCGTATGAACTACGAATGAACGTCGCTATTTAATTACATATGTATGTCTCTCTCTCTAAAGTGTTGCAACCCATGGTGGGTCTTAGCTAACCTCAAAATCGTCGTCAATGTATTATAAAAAATCTGCGTGATATACTTATCACATTCTTGGTGATACCAATTCGTTATGATTTATTTTAATTCTCTGTTGATTCTAATATGAACTGTACTATAAAAATCTTATTTCTGGAATCTTCATTTTATTTGGTAAAATTCATGTTTCGCATAAGTATGTTATTCTATTAAAGTCTTATATTATGCGTATAATTTAATTTTTTAAATTAATTTTTTTTTCCTGGTTAATCCAGTCAGACGAAATTAGTTCATAAAGTTACTAATAAGTCCTGGACCCAGAACCGTGGTAAAACGATACGTGAAAGCATTAAAAAAGAAAACATTAAAAGCTTTATTTATTTCATTAATCCAAGACAGATGGACAAATATCAGGACAAGTTGCGCACTTTTTATATAGATTATTATTGCCCAATTTTAAATAGTAGAAAACTACTTTTTATACATACTAAAGAAATGTTGAACAACAAGGTCTTTTTAAATTAACAAATAAAATATGTTAAGATAATGGTCATAACTCTTAAGTTTTTGTGACGCCTCTGGCTTAACATTAAATTCTCCACGCGCTGGTGCAAATCAAGGAGTTGACAAACAAACCGATGCTGATGAGAAGCATTCATGTGATATGACAAGGAAGGGTATTTTCCCTATCTATCCATATATCTAAAGCGAAAGGGACACGGTCCAGAGTCAATTCGGCTAACCGAACTTATATTCGTGAGGAATTTTAAGAAGTTTATTTTTACGTTTGAGTTATCCCAAGGTGTCTTGCCGGATCGTCTTGACGCCATACTGATTCGATTACGCAAAGACTTGTAGATTTTCTCTGATTTGCTGTTTAGATATGTATTTCAAGGGAGCTAACAATATCTGAAGGGAATACATAAGGCAAGTTAGATACGTCTATTGAATAGGGGGTATTTCAATATTATTTTTAGCTAATTTTAAAAAGGTTGAGGTAAAAAAATCTGTTTTTACAAACTTATCGTTAGTATTTTTTACGTTTTGGACTTAAAACGTTATTATAAAGTTGCAAATAAAGAAAACTAATTAGGGTTTATACGGGAAACCAAAATTTTGAAAGACAACAATAAGGAAACTGGAATAAAGAGGGTACGCTTCCGACTGATACAATAAGGGCGTTTAATAAAAATAAATGAAAAAGACATAACAATGAAAATGAAGGACAATAAAAACGAATTATGCCTTTGCAAGTTTGGGAATTGTTTTTTAAACCGCCGCGCGTTATTTGAAAGAATATTGGCGAAAACCCACTAAAAGTGTGGCTGAGATTTTAAACTGTGGGGTGGATAAGAGGAAAATAAATGAAATAAGCATGCTTGTCAGTTTAAGATAATATATTATAAAAGGGTTTTTATTTACTTTTTTGTTGTTTGGTTTTTATTTCTATCGGACGGATTTTCTTTTCTGTCATTTAAAAAAAAATTAGTAGAATCTATATTAAGGATATATATTTAAGGAAGGATTACCTTAAATATTCTGGGTTTTCGAATCGATGAATTTTAAATTTTACAAATTGCTGATAAAACTTAAATTATACGAAAAATTAATATAATCGGATTTAAATTCAAAGTGCTACGAATCTCTTTTAATCTTAGTCAAAATTTATTTGACAACAAGGGAAACATTTCAAAGCAGTACAGTGTATATTCTGTAGATATTAAATGTTTATTTTTTTCTTAATGCATTTTTTTCGATAGCTTAAGATAACAAAATGTTGTATGTTTTTCCTATACAGCGCTTTCAAGAGAAAGAGTATTTAGTGTCATTGACGTCGTTTAATTGAGTTGCTATTAATGAAGAGATCTAATTGATTAAATTAGCCTGCTTAATAGCATTAGCAGCAAATATGCCCTTACGACTATCCCTAGATAGCCGTTCGGGAAAAACTATGTATTTATTTTAAATTCAAGATTTACTAACTCGAGAACAAACAAGTCAGACCTCAAGCAGTATGACCTAAGTAACCTGCAGTCATGGAGCTATGTGTGTATTTCTAAAGTTTTTGGACTTATTTCCATTCACTAATTTTGCAAGACTATTTATTAACGGATCTGCAATAGTATATTTGTTCATCTCAAAAGTAAGGTCATCATACTTCGGTTTCTTGTGACTTTGTATCTATAAAATTATTCATTTCATTTACTTTTTTCATTACTGCATATACAGGATGTTTCAGAACTATGGGATCAAACTTCTGGGGGTAGTTCATTGCAACAGAAGAATCCATTTGAGTATAGGAACCCATGTCCGGAAATGCGTCACTACGGCACTGCGGCCCTAAGACGCGTTATAATTTATAAAAAACATTAATTACCTAAATAGGATCTGCTGAATTTATTTTTACCTTTTGTACATGATACCATAACAACAATTGTTTAAAATCTACGCTTATCAATGTCATGTTTAAAAGTTTTATAGCTTACAATTTTTAAACATTTATTGCTAATGGAAAACTTTACCAATCAAGAATTGGCGGAAATGCATTTGGCATACGGAGCAACAAACTGCCATGCACGAGCAGCATCGCGGTTGTATCATAAACGTTATCCCGAACGACAGCATCCTGGATACAAAAAGTTTATTGCGGTTCATCGGCAGCTCGCACTCGAGACAGGCATGTTTAAGACCAAGATGCATGATACTGATGTTGCTCGAACCATAAGAATGGTCGAATTTGAAGGAAAGGTGCTTCAGCGAGTTGCCGATGAACCATCAAATAGCACACGTGACGTCGCTAAGAATGTGAATACGAGTAACGCTTCTGTCTGGCGGGTACTACACGAGCAACAACTCCATCCTTTTTTTTTTTTTTTTTTTTTTTTTTTTTGGGTCGGTGGAGAAATTCTTTATGAACACTGGTTACGCGGCGCCGCCCCCAGTAGTGGGTAGTGTCGAGTCTGTTTCGTCCTATACCCACTAAAACTCCACCGCTGGGTGGTGCCTTGTGGCTCCCTACACTGCGGTCTGCTAAGAAGCAGTCCTATTGTGTCCCATATGTTTAGTCCCACAGGTTCAATTCTGTAGCTTCAAGGAAGTCCAGGATTGTGCCCAGTGGTAGATTTCTTATACCCTCTGGTGCGGGTTTCTCTTCCCCCAGGAATGTTGCCCTGGTTTGATTAAATGCTTCACAGAAGCACAGTTACCAGTCCTTACCAGTTCCAGAAAGTTCAAGGTATGACTGCAGCCGAATATCATCGTAGAGTTCAATTTTGTCGATGGCTTCTGGATCACACCATTGCACAACCAAATTTTTAACGATATGTTTTGTGGACCAATGAAGCCTCTTTTATAAGAGATGGTATTTTTAATAGTAGGAATAGCCATGTTTGGGACGAAGAAAATCCTTATGCAATTTTTCCAAGAAAACATCAGTTGTTCATCAAAAATCGTTGGTCTGTCAACGTATGGGCAGGCATTGTTGATGATTATTTAATTGGGCCATACCTTCTACCGGAACGGTTAACAGGACCTATTCATCTGCGTTTCTTCGAGGAAGTTCTCCCAAAACTCCTTGAGAATGTTCCACTAAATGTTAGACAGCAAATGTGGTTTCAGCATGATGAAGCGCCGGCTCACTTTGCTGTACAAGTACGCGAGTATTTGGCTCAGCGGTTTGGGCACCGTTGGATTGCCAGAGGTGGAGCAGTTTCTTGGCCTCCTAGGTCACCCGATTTAACGTCGCTCGATTTTTTCTTGTGGGGACATGTAGAGTCTTTAGTCTACGAAACTCCAGTAGAATCAGAGCTAGACTTAATTGGATGAATAACAGCAGCATTTGAAATCATTCAAAACGAGGATCAAATTTTTAGTGTAGTCCGCCCAAATCATTTGCGGCGTTTAAATCGGTGTATTGAGGTTGGAGGAAGACATTTTGAACAATTGTTGTGATGGTATCATATACAAAAGGTAAAAATAAATACATCAGATCCTATTTAGGTAATTAATATTTTTTCTAAATTTAAACGCGTCTTAGGGTCGTAGTGGCGTAGTGACACATTTCCGGACATGGGTTCCTATACTCAAATAGATTCTACTGTTGCACTGAACAACCCCTAGAAGTTTGATCCCATAGTTCTGAAACACCCTGTATATTTACTATTCCATTGTAGCCTAGAACATTTTTGTAATTATTGTTTTCAAGTACTGTTTTAGAAGATATTTATAAGATTGAACTTCATCTATCAATAAATCCGGTAGTGATTACCAGTGCCTGATGACATACTTTGTTCATATTGCTGTCTCATTTTAAATATTCCACTGATGCCGATTTACTACAACCTGCTGATGTGTTAGGCATTTTTCCTCAGCTTAATTACATTTTTTATACTAATCACCAGCCACCAAAAACACCAGGAATATTGTAAGAGATGCAAGTTGTACCTACTCTTCTTTACTTATAGGATTTTAAGGAGCAATTCCTTGATTCCTCGATTTTGCGAAATAACTAGCAAATTAGAACGGCAGTATCAATTTAACGTATTGCGTTTTCTTTTAAGTCTGCCTGCCATGAAGAAGTTTACTACCATTATTCTACCACCTAAAAAAACCCTACTTTTATTAAAAAAAAAAACTAAATTAAAAATGCTTCTATTTAAGCTATGACAAATTCGAATATATACAAAGTTTCAAAATTATCGTTGTAAATTCAAGTAAAGGTTATATTGACGTAACTATGTAGTAGAGAAATTTCATTAGGATGTAACCCCATGGCACATAATAGACATATATCCGGTAAATTGTACCTGTAAAACATCGAACCCTTTAAACTGATATTGTAAAAGTAAAACTCCGCTCTAGCTATATTACAAGACAATTAGCTGAGGCCTAAGGGAACAATCTGGAGAAATTTCGGTCTCAACTTTGACTTGAATATCTTCAGAGTGAAGGGTTTAAGAACGACTTGCTTGTCGGTTGTATATTGCTCTCTGAATTACCTTTCCTACATACCGGATGAACCAATTTGAAATCGTTTAATTAAAGATGAGCCTATCAACTTTTAAACAAACGGTTAGTAATTTGGGAAGCCTTTAACATTATTTTTTATGTTGGTAAATTCATTTTTTAGTAATGGGTATTCGAGAATGATTACTTTGGAACGATATTTTTCCAAAGTTTTAACCTTTTTTAGTTTTTTTGTTTATTTTGCTTCTTAACTTTTCTTTACAGTTAATGCATGCTTAGAAACGGACCTTAGTTTTACAGGACGTTTTTTTTTTAATTGTGGTTGGATTTGATAAAATACTTATAGGCGTTTAGAGAAATGCAAGATTTATTTAAAAAACAATTTGCAGAACTAACAGGTGCGGAAAGACGAACAGTATTGTTGTTGAAGATGATATATCCAGAAGCAATGTTCTTGCATATATCAAATATTTGGCTGAAGAACAACTTCTTGGGAATATTTGGTTTTACAAAGTAAAAGTGCCAATGTTTTGAAAACCGGATTAGATGTAATTTACAAATTAAAGAACCTAAAATTATCTTGGAATTAAAAAAAATTGAAAGATATTAATATAATCAAGCATAAGAGAAAATTTAATGTCTGACTTAGACGGTCGGGTTTTTGTACAAACAAAATATTATTTTATGGCTTTTAAACTGAAAAGCTGTCACAAGAATATAAAGTAAAATAAAAACATTACTATGATAAACATTTTGATAAGAGAGAATCAAAATAACTCTCAAAATATTAGAATACCTAGATTAAAAACCTTATCTAACAGAAAAATTAAAAATTACTACATACATCCAATTATTCCGTTGACGAATTTTCCCAATATTATACAGGGTGTCCCGAAAGTAATGAGATATAGAACAACAGCAGATTCGTTACATCAAAATAATGTGATTGAGGTCAACTTGCCTTATCCTAACTTTAATAGTAACTGAAATACAGGGTGTCAAAGTATTATTTGATTTATCGTTTTTTTCTCATAGGGCTTGAACCAATTGACGTACTGACATAAAATTTAAAACATACGAGTCTTTTTAAAAGAAAAATAAAATTTCATATACAGTTTTCGTGTTTTTGGTAGAGGGCGTTCGTTGGGTTAGTTTTTACTTTTTTAGAACCCCTTTTTTTTTTCAGCCCCGTATATCGGTTTAACAAGGTATCAAAATAAATTCCTTTTTTAATTTTACATAAAAAATGTATACCTTATTAAAGTCTCTAGGAGAATCCATTTTCGATATAATCACCATTTTTGAAAAAAAAATTTAAATAATATTTATTTACTACTTTATTGCATCTTTGGCAGCTGGCGTTGGAGACAAGTGTTTGTATTATTTATGTCAAACTTTTTGAATGTCATATAAAACTTTTAAAATTAGTAAAAAAAGGTTAATCATTTTAAGTAATACCTAGGCATAATTTGTTTACCAATTTGGAGATGCGTAATATGCTTTGTGTTTACGCGCAAGTAAATTTTAATGGCATTAAGACGCAGGTATCAGGAAATATTTCCAGATAGACAACACCCAAACCATAAATTATTCCAAAGAATTTATAGCCGACTAGGAGAAACTGGATCAGTTCGGCTAAAAATGTCTGTTTTGGACCGCCCAAAAAATATTTTCCAAAAGCAGGAAGAAGAAATTTTAGTCCGCGTAACAGAAAATCCCGGGTTAAGTACTAGGCGAATAGCGGCAGCTACGAGTGCGAGCAAATCATGTGTTGGGAAAGTGCTTCAGAAAGAAGGCCTCTATCCATACCACTTTACACCAGTTCAGTGTTTGATGCCACCAGATTTGCCAGCCAGAATGCAGTTTTGTCGTCAGTTTAAAAATATACAAAACGCAGATCCAATTTAAGCGACGTATTTAACTTTAGAAATGCTCATATGTGGGATACTGAAAACCCTCGTTCAGTTGTCAGTCGTCATTTCCAGCATAAATTTAAAGTTAACATTTGGTGTGGTATTATTGGAAACCATATAATAGGCCCCCATGAACTACCACCTAATTTGAACGGAGACTCATACTTAAATTTCTTACGAAATTAACTTGGAGGTTTTTAGAAGATATACTATTAAATGTTAGACAGAACATGTATTTTATGCAAGATGGCAGCGCATTTTTCTCGACAGGTATGCAATTACCTTGACGAACAATAGCTCAAATGTTGGATTGGCCGTGGAGGATAGATTATGATAGTTCTATAAATAATCTAAATGAACTAAATGTAAAAATTGTAAATTCTGTAAATATTGTAAAAAATAATGAAGATCTTCTTTTTAAAATACGGCAGTCATTTGTTAAACGTATTTCGAAATGCTTGAAGTTATTGGAGGGCGTTATTTGTTTCTTTGTTTATTACTGTTTTTGGTTGTTTAAAAATTAAATATAAAAAAAAAACAAATAAATATCATTCACTTTGGTTATGATATAAGAATTAACAAAAAAGTCGTAATAGGTATATTTTTTTATTTAGTAACTTTTCTAATTTTCCATAATTATCAATAAACTTAGGTATTATTTTATTTAGGATTGCATTGCTAAAAATCTAGTAAATTTAAGTCATTCACACATTATGAAAACCTAAAATTGCGGTTATTTCGAAAATGGTTGCTCCTAGCGATTTTAATAAGATATATATTTTTTATGTAATATTAAAAGAGGAAATTATTTTGTTACTTTTCAAACCAATATACAGAGGTGCAAAAAAGTTAGTAAGGAATATAAAAAAGTAAAAACTAAGGCAACGAGCGCCCTCTACCGTTAATACGAAAACTGTATTCGAAATTTTATTCTTCTTTTTAAAAGACTCGTATGTTCTAAATTTTATGTCAGTATGTCATATGGTTCAGGACCTATGAGAAAAAAACGATAAATCAAATAATACTTTGACACCCTGTATTTTAGTTACTAATAAAGTTAGGATGAGGCAAGTTGGCCTCAATCACATTATTTAGACGTAAGGAATTTCTTGTTCTATGTCCCATTACTTTCGGGATACCCTGTAGAATTCCTAGGAAAATTTGCAATGTAATTTATAGGAAACTTAAAAAAAAACAACAAAAAAGTATCTCGGATTAAAAATAGAAAAAAGAACTGATGAATGTCAGATAACGAAGGCATTTATAGATTGCTAGTATACAAAATAACTGTTAATGTGAATAGAATATTACGTCATAATTATTCTATTATTTTACCACTGTTGAATAATAGAATAAAAATGCAATGAATTGAAAATGTTATTATCTCATTCCTCCAGATCCACAAGAGATTCTTATATATTTCATTTAAATCAAAAGCACTACTGGCATTATAATCATGATAACAATATTTGTTAAGGTTCGGCAGAGTCTCCTATCAGGCACTTTATACTTTCTTATTTCATTTCACTTTATTATTTCGTTAAATTGTCATTGAAAGCCGCATCATTTTCAGAAAAATTGGAGGCTTCAGGTGTAGTTTCAGGCGCATTTTACGCTTACCTGCTTCTACAAAATAATTAACATGCCAGTAAAAATAATGATAACATTTCTCGATAAACAAAATAAGCACAAAATTTTATTTAAAGCTCAGTTTGGATTCAAAGGAAAGTACTTACACCTTAGAACATTGAAAGAATAGAATCAGTATACAAAAACATTGTTTAAGTTTAAACATATTTACAGATGCCCTGTTACACATATTTTCAAAAGAGGAATTTCAGCCAGATATTAACATATATAATAATTAATAATAAGTTATTAAGTTATTAATTAATAAGTTAATTTAACTTATTTGTATCGGATTTTGGATTCAAAATAAGAATGAGAAATAGATATTACTTATTCTAAGGGCAAAAATATTATCCTCAAACCAAAAAAAAAATATATCAACCCCAAATTCCCAAAATCGCTTATAAAAATTTGGAATCGTAATACCGCAAGTAAAAGCGCGAAATGTCATCTTCTTAACATTACTTTGTGTTAACATTTGGCATTGTGAAGTTCCCTGTTTTTTCTTTAGTTTTTGGTTGAAAAAGACAAAAGGTGTTATTTCAGGGTTTTTGTGAAGGGTTATTATGGTAAAGACTTGTGCCGTTTGTGCCGCACCACAGAAAAAAGGCGATTTAATCCGATCTTTTTACAAGTAAATACCGTTACTGTCATAACGGAGGAAGAATCGTCGTCATAAACGTAGAACAGGGGATCATACAAACAAACCTAGATAAAAACATAAATCTGAATTGTATGTGAAATACAAGAAACTTTATATTTTTAAATTTAAATATTTTTTTGAAAATAATTATTAATAAAAATTATCTATTAATAGGATATAATGAATAAAAAACTCGAGTTTAGTTTATGGTTTTAGTAACAAGACTCATTTTATGTTTTTTTATTTTTTCCTGAAACATGAATTATTAAGATATCTATAATAATTATGAAAATTTAATTTCCTTAAAAATTTTTGCTTAATTTGTTAGGTACCCTTTACTCTAATGAAGTACATACGTTAAAAAAACGCATGAAGAATTTATAAACGGTAATATTGTTTATATTTAAAGCATAATCTATTATTAATATTTATCTAGAATGTAATTTTTTTGGCGACGTTACTGGTAAAGATTTTTTGTGTTGGTAGGATTAACAATGAGATCGAGCGGCGTTGCAGTTTGTTGCCCTTTTCTTATATATTTTATCTACACTTTTAATATTGACTTCTTTACAGATTATCTTATCATATTTTAATTTAAAAAAATGCTTCATATTTTATTTAAGGGGAACCATAGTATTGTTTTGGGCCTCTCAAAATAAGTGAAATTTGTTTATGATGTTATAAAGTGTTTTTCTGTTATTTCTATATAAGCATTTGACATCGTTGCATCAGAGATGTTGCAAGCAAACAAACTACCCATAGTTCCATGGCAATACTAATTATAGTTTTTTAATGTTCTGCGTAGAAATGATGTAATGTACTTCTGGATGAGTTCTGTTTAGGCCTAAATGTGGCCTCTTTGGTATTTTCTGATTTGAAAGCAGTTCATTCCATTAAATAATTAAGCTTTAAATATGTGATGTATTTAAATGTGTGATATAAATGAAATAAAATAAATAAATAACTAACGCCTTTACTCAAGTATTTCTTTGTACATACAATGCAAAAACATATCAAAATGTACACTCACATCATATGCATAAGAATAGCGCGACTGGCGAAGTCTAGCCTCCTGGTCATTCTTCCACTCAACCAATTATTAGTAGGATATTAAGTTCACCATCTTTAAATATTAACAGAGAAAGTCCAAAAGAATGCTTTAAAGAGATAACACTGAGGATAAAACAGTTTCAACCAAACATAACAATATAACAATGCAGTACCTATATACATACAATATATCTGTCACTAAAAAAGTCCTAAAAATCTACTGTACATCTAATAAATACCTCTTGTACTTAAACCTTAAATAACCAGTATTGCATACCTTAAATTAAAGAGGTAAGTTATTATATAAGCTAACACAAATATAACTGAAGCTCTTTAAAAAAAAAAGAAGTTCTATGTTGTGGCATTGTTAAATAATTTTTATCTCTTAAAAAGCGATTATGCACAGCCTCCCTATAAATTAGTTTTTTAAACAAATATACTAGTTGTTGACACATATTTAGTTTTCTACAAAATAGAGTCAACTTAAAATTATATCAGTTATCACACTTAAGCCAACCCAACTCTTTTATATAATCTGAGACATGATAAAATTTTCTTAATTTATAAACAAATCTACAGCATGTATTCTGAACGTATTGTATCTGTTTTTTATTTACAACATGTAAGGATGGATAATATACTATGAAACAATACGAATAAACACAATATAATATAGACATAATAAGTGACTTACACATTTTTTTTCTGGTTTTGAAACTTCAAAGGTGTCTGCTTACATATAAAAGCTTCATTCTCAGATAACTTCTTTTAAGAAAAGATTTTAAATGTTGTTCAAAATTAAGCTATACATCTATACACAAACCCAAATTTCTACCGCAGTTAGCAAAAGTCAACCGAGTATTTTCAATCTGAATATTAAGTTGATTCATGAGTATGCCCCGTTTCTTTTCAGAACAAAACAGTAACATTGTAGTTTTTGCAGGATTAATTGTCAGATTATGTTCTGTTGAGTACTGCAAATCATCAGAACAGTCTGGATTAAACTGAAATAATAATTGTGTATCATCCGCATATGCTTGTATGTGCGTTGATACAATAGAAAACATATCTGCAGTATAAATAACATACAATAAGGGGCCAAGTATGGAGCTTTGTGGCACTTCTAAAATAATGTGTCTAATCTGCGACGTCTCACCACCTATCCTAACTACCTGTCTTCGACCTGTTAAATATGGTCTAAAGAACAGTATTTCAACCTTCCCAAAACCATAATATGATAACTGGGCACACATCAACTCATGATCAATAACATCAACGGCTTTAGAGTAGTCTATCAAAATCAATATAGCAGCCATTTGCCTATCTTGCAGCTGTTGTACTATGACTAGCTCTTAAGCCCGATTGATTCACAGGAAAAAAGCCATTTGTATTAAAGTAATCAGTGATCTGATCTAATCTGATCTGAAAAATTCACTCTGCAATAAAAATATAAATATTCTTTCATCTAAGCTAACGTCCTAACTATGTCAAACCGTCCGAGATATTGTTGCCTTTTAAGTTGCTAGCAAGACTTTCTAAAAACAAATATTAAGTTGGTTTAATAGGTGCCTAAATAATATCACTTATTAGATTTAATATTTATACATTTTAGTATATTTCGTTGTATTTTACAACATATTGATTTATTTTACACGTCATATTAAAACTCAAAATAAATGAAAGTAGTAGAGAGTATATTAAAACAGTTTATGAACTTTTTTCACTAACTTGGCCTTCCAGTAAAATATAAGCAATCTGTTTTCTTGAGTAGCACATTTAGCATATTCTACACTACTTAGTTAAAGGCCAATTCAAAACAAATGTTGAGTAACAAAACCATTTCAAAAGCCACTTAGCTCGACCGGAACATTTATATATGTAGTTACTCCTGAAAACAGGCATGAGGGGGTAAAAAGGGGAATCAAGAAGTGGGAACAGTTCTGTGTGCTAAGAAAACGTATGACAAGTCAGTAAACTTAGTAAGCCAAGTTTAACAAGCGAAGTGGTTAGTTACATAGTTATGTAAAAGTACAAATACAACGGTTGCTCCCTTGGGTTTGAACCCTTGGTGCGTTGTCTAAGGCGTAAACATTATTGTGAGCAACTAGTTAGGTTTTCAATGCTGTGTAATTTATTTTAGTTAAAGAGATTTTTATGCTTTTATAATTTATTCGAAAATAACACTTTAAAAAAAGATAAGGTATATATAATTATTTTATTTATTCGTAGAATACACTCTGTAGTCGTGGTACCGATTTTTTGTCATTAAAATGCAATATGCCTGATTTCCGACGAAATTAAATTTGTTTTATATTAAGTTTAAGTAGATACTTAAAAGACAAAGTTAATTCGAAATATTCCATCAGAAGAGTAGAAAAATGTCATACGTTTAATTTTATTCATAATTTTTATATTATTAGGAAAATAGATAAAAACTTATATAACCGATTACAATCTTGAGAATCATTTAATTTTTGTTGGTTAGTTTTGACAACTTGAGATTCGAAAAAAAATAATTATTAATACCATCAAGCATACAGATATTTATGTAATATAACCTTGACCCAAATTGTATTAGGTATATTAAGTGTAAAGTGGAATGTAAATAATTTTTTTAAACGTTAACATTTTTCTGATTAGCGTTTTTTATACAGTATAATTTTTATTTCACGTTTACACGCACCAAGCATACGCAGTATTAAGTTATTAAGGTGCCTAAGTATATGGTTAATATATTTGCGAAATATATTTAAATTTGAATACAACAAGCATCAATAAAGATGTCATATATAAAATAAAGTTTGTTTTCTTATTGTATAGGGGATCATGTAGTGAAAAAAAGGTGAAAACATGGATTTCTAATCAAGCCATTAAGCAAAACATAATATTGTCTTTGGCATGAAAGAGTACTTATGTTTAAGTAGCTCTAGGTTCATTATAGTTAAATACAATCCTAACTTCTGAAGAAAAAAGTGGATATTTGGAGACTATATTATATGGTAAAAGACAATGATAGGTCTGTGTTGAATTTTTAGTAAGATCTCTTTATTAAAGCCAGGAGTTTAGAAGCTTTACTTATAGTAGTCTCGAAATAAGCATCTTACCAGAAAGCGAGTCTGAAAGCAGCATAATTTTTAAAATGTCGATATTTAGTAGCATTCAAGAGATAATTAAATGCATAGGTGATTTTTGTATATGAATGAAGCAAATTCACTCTAATTCCGATGCAAGATCATTAATAAAAAAAGGAGCGCAACCACAGCCTTGGAGTATAGTGAACCAATTTTGACCTGCTGTCCTATATGAATTAACTGAAATCTATACCAAGATTACTTCCAGGTATAGGTCCAGCTTTCAGTGAGTGCTTCTCAAACATCACCAAATGAGTTAAAAGAAAGTTATTTATTGAAGTTATACTATCCAGTAATCGGCTTTTATCAAGATCATGCTACTGATTTTCTATAATCTCTTATAAACATCAGATAAAACTATAGAAATTGCCGATAAGATGCTGATAGGGCGGTAGTTTGACTTGTTATGTAATGTCATGCTATGATGTAACAGATCATTTTCAGGTACAAATAGTTGGTATTGGTGGACAAAAGGAAGGTGATTTTGTGATTTTGACGCTTTTGTGTATCTATAGACTATAATAAATTAAATACACCTATGGAAGAAACCAACTGGGACATTGTGTACAATAAGCATCAACATGAGGAGGCATATGGAGTTTTTCATAACATATTAAATAACGCTATTGAATAAGCAAAAGTAAATATGACAGAAAAAAACGAAAAAATAAAACCTCGGATCACTACCTTTGTTTCATCAGACATAGGGATAAGTTAACAATAACCCACCTAAAAAATAAAAATAACTTTGTCTGACTAAATTAATATAAAACTTATTTTAAATAAATTGGTAAAAAAAATTTTTGTTTTTAACTGAATTTGATGAAATAAAATATAATACTAAAAAAATTTAAAAAATTACTAATGAAGAGCTTGACTGTACTATAGGAGGCAGAAGCCAAATATCTCTTAAAGATGACAATAATACAATTAACACTAATAGAAAAAATGTTGCAAATATTTTTGATATTTTTTTTATAAATTTAGGAAGAACAATGTCGAGTAAATTTAAAGGTACAAAAAAAAAAGAAATCTCTCGCATAAATTCCTCCACTTTATTTTTAGCGCCTCTAATTGAGAAGGAAGTTCTTAAATATGTAAACGCTCTAATAAATTATTCTGCACCGGAGTTACATGGCTTCAAGAGTTGTTAATTAAAAAACACACAAAATAATATTGTTAAACCCTAACCACATATTTCTAATTCAACTATTTTAATAGGAGTAATTTCAAAAGAATTGAAAAGTCTGTTGTTCTACCGACTTATAAAGGAAATGATCCCAAACTCTCCTGGCACGATCATGCAGACACCAGAATGAAGAAGGCCACCTGCGCGCTATGGGCCTGCAGGCCGGCTTTCGGCAATACCTGGGGTCTGTCTCCTAAGATCCTCCACTGGATCTACTCGCGCATTGAGACGTCTTCTCACATACGGGGCTATCGTTTGATGGCCATGTACGGAGAAAGCGAAAATTCGTGTTCAACTGAACAGAGTCCAACGTCTTGCATGTCTCAGCATAACGGGTTCCATGCGGACGGCGCCGACGAGAACGCTTGAGACTCTGCTGAGCCTTTCGCCTCTGGACCTCGTTGTGCAATTCAAGGCAATGAGGACTGCGTACAGGCTATACGTCCTCGGCGAACTACGTGCTGGCGAGACCGGTCACGCAAAAATTTGGTCTCCAGTGGACTGCGGACTGCGAGGGATAATCCCTGGGGGAGCACGCCACTGTCTTCCAGGCCGAAATATTCGCTGTATTAAAATGCGGCAGAAAATCCTAGGCTGCGGACACTGCAATACAGTCGTATCAATATGCTCGGACAGCAGAGCTGCCATTAAGGCTATCACGGCCGCAAAGGTAAGCTCCAAGCTTGTACTAGAGTGCATAAAAGTCCTGAAAAAACTGGTACAGGTTGGCTGCAGGGTCCATATCTGGCCACGCAGGCCATGCACGTAATGAGAAAGCGGACTCTCTTGCCAGACTGGGATCCGCGAATGTGCCGATGGGGCCGGAACCCATAGTTGGTATCGCCAAATGCGTTGCGGTCGCGTCAGTGAAGGGTCTGCTGGACAAGTGGACCCACCGAAGATGGACTGAGTCCCCTGGTATGAGACAGGCCAAAGCACACATAGGTGGGCCCTCTGCCTGTCTCACCAAAAATCTACTACGTCTAAAAAGACGCGAAATTCGGCTAGTGACAGGTCTTTTAACCGGTCACTGGCACTTAAGAAGCCATCTTCATACTATCGGTATTGCGGACAACTCGGAATGCCGATGGTGCTGTGAGGAGGATGAAACCGTTGACCATGTAGTCGGGGAGTGCCCAGCACTCACGTGCGCCAGGTTGAAATACTTGGGTAACACTTTCAGTGTACCGAGTGACTTTAAGTCCTTTAGACCAGAGAGCCTTATGGGTTTCTCTAAGGCCGTTGGGCTCTGGTAAACCCCGGTGGGGCATGACGGGTCCATCAGGAAACCTATATGCACCACTGCCTTGGCAGCCCACTGTTCGACAATTTAATTCAATTCAATTCAATTCAATTCAAAGGAAGTGATAAATATTCTCCAGGCAATTATCGTCTTATATTGATTATTAGTATTATAGTAAAATTACTTGAAGCCTGTATGAAGGTTAGGATTTCTATACAAATTTAAGTTTAATCCCCAAATTAGCCTGGTTTTAGGGAGGATAAATCAACCGAGGATACCTTAATTAAGGTAACAAATCATGTTTATAAGACTCTTGAAAATAATCAAAAACCATTAGCTATTTTTTTTGGCTATAACTATTTGGCTAAAGCCTTTGACTCGGTTTCCCAAGATATACTACCTGATAAACTTGAAAACTACGGGATAAGGGGTTAAGTTATTGCAGGGTAATGTTATTCATAGTTATATAAATCTAAATATCTAAATGTCGTTTAAATTTTTTTTATTAGTTTTAAGTTCTGCTTTGATAACTCAAGAAAGAAACTATTTTTTTCTTAAAAAAATAAGGTATAACTTTAAATAATGAATATTTCAAAAAATTATTAAGAAATAAGACATATATTAGACAGTATTTTTGAGATTTTTATTATAAAATTTTTTATTTAATTTTAATTTATATATGTTTGGATCACCCAAATACCAATTATACAGATTTCGTGTATTTCGGTCATACAAGCTTATTTATTTAATATCGAATTTTGATATATTATAAAACAATTTGTGACTGATGACGCAACCTGGCCTTTATTTTATCTGAAATAAATTTTTATAAATAAGTCTGATATATGTCCATTGGAAAATGTCGCTTAAATAATTACAATGTATGCGTTGTTATTAAAACAAACATTGACCTTATAAAAAAATTTGAAGTGGGCGTAGTGATTTTGATGAAATTCACTTATACAATCGCTCATAATGTGTGTCATCTTAGCAAGTTTTTTCTTCTGAATCTTTAATTTAAATAATTAATTTTTCTCATGTTTATATATTTTTATAGATAATTCTTTTTTTTAGTCCTTATGAAAAGTTTTATAGATATGTACGTACCTAGAGCGCTCTGAGCTACAGGGTGGTATATCAAAGATACGGACTGGACACCATGCCTAACATGTGCAGATAAGCCCTCTGTGCCGGGACTGTAACAACGCTATTTTTAAGCTTTAGTTGGATAAGATAAGCACCTGTTTGGCCGGTTGGCAACCGCTGTTTCTTCGCAACTTCAATTTTGTCTAGTTCTTTCTCATGCCCAGTTGTCTAGGAAATGGAAAATGTATCTCTTACTTAGTCCAAGGCAGGTCTTGGGACTGATTGGTGGAAGAGATGATCCGAGCCTGGTGAATTCGTTTATCGGCTTATAGCCTTTCACGCCGCTGTGTCCAGAAAGTGTGTCTTGAACAAACGAGAAGGCTTGTCCTCGATCGGTGTCGTTACAATAAACTCCAGCTTGTGACAGCCCCATGTGGGCCATTCTTAAACCACCTGTGTACCATATTTGCAAATCCTTTCGAGATCCAGCCTTTGTGTTAGGCCATTCTTCCCTGCTTGCTATGTCAACCTTAAACGAACCTTCTAGCTATACAGTGTCCTGTGTCTTTGTATTAAGAGGTAGCAGAATTTCCTTCTCCACCAGTTTGATAGTGAGTGCACGCCCTGCCAAGGTTGATTTGACGATACTAAAATTATCGATCGTTCGATTTGACGATACTAAAATTATTACGTTAAATGCCGACTATTATTATTATTATTATTATTCAATAATATAATAATAGTCGGCAATAAGGAGAGTCAATTAATAGGAGATTCAAAGTTCTTAAAATTAAATCAGTTGCAATTTTAAAAATGAAAGACTCATCAAAAACTACACTATATAAATTTGACCTTATTAAAGTTCTAATGCAATATTTATAGTCAATCTGGTTGAATAAGATTTATCTAAAAGAAAATAAGCAAAGGTTCTTTGCCATGTTTACCACAACCTACGAGACTAATTTACGATAATCTATTTTTTTTCTCATTTGATTGGCTTTGCACTTACTTGGCTTAGCGCATACAGTCATAACAATTAACTACATCAAATCCATGAAATCTAAGAACTACTCATTCAACAATGAAATACCCTAAAACTCTTCTTAGATTTTTCAGTTCTTCTAGATCCTCCTTAGTCTTAGATCCATCAGTATATATAGACTTACTGCAATATATCTATATATACCCATACGATACAATTATACTATTAGGAAGAATAGATTAAGAACTTGTAGCTTTAACTTAAATAAAATAGAATCAATTTATCAAACAATTTGATAAGTAAAATCACGTGACGGTTTTACCAATAACCAACACTTTTTATTTTATTCTCGACGCGTGTTTCGCTAATAATGTTCGTATTTTCGAAAAACAAAACTAAACTAAAGCTATTTATTTCAGTTTTAACCTTCTCCCTAAGATACTAACATCGTTAGTCAAACACGTAAATTTAAATAATCATTAATACAAATGACTTTGAATAAGTACGTATAAATACTAAAATTAATTAAAATGATCCTCTTTTAGTTTCCAAGTTTCTGATTTCCACTGGCCAATGATTAGGCATAGCGGATTTATTTAATATGCTTTGGAATTTTCCACATTGTCGCGGGGCACTTGATGGAAAACATGTTGTGATACAAGCTCCAAAAAGCAGTGGAAGTCATTATTATAATTATTAAGGGTCGTATAGTGTTTTGTTAGTAGTCATAGATCCACAATACAAGTTTACGTATGTTGATGTTGGGTGTCATGGAAGGATATCCGACGGTGGAGTATTCCAAAATTGTTCACTCTATAAAGGACTGGAACAAGGAACTATACATTAACTTGGTTTAGCATCTTTACTAAATAGGAATAAATCTGTGCCATATGGCTTCGTTACCGATGATGCATTTGCAATTAAACCCTTTATACTAAAACCATATCCATCGCATGGGCAACCTGCAGCAAATCGTATTTTTAACTACCGATTATCCAGAGCTCGTCGTATTATCTAAAATTCGTTCGGAATTATTGCAAAAAAAATTCGAGTTCTCCGTAAATTCATGGCTCTCACCCCTAATAGAGTGATAGATATTGTTCTCGCAATATGTGCTCTACACAATTTTTAATTAGGAAATAGAGGCAATGAGTTCAGAGCAAAATATTTACATCAAGGACTTATTGATACAGAAGACGAGTATACTTATGAGGTTACACCGGGTACTTGGAGGGACGATGCGCCCACAAATTCAATGCTTCCCTTACAAATAGGAAGCCAACGGAATTATACGATTTCCCAGAAGGAAGTCCAAGAAGAATTTACTGCATATTTTATGACTACTAAGGTTTAGGTATCTTGGCCGTACAGGCAGTTATATTTTTTAAGTTTCGATTAGATCAAAAGTTTTTATAAAAATATTTCGCCCCTAAAACGTTTACATTTTAGTTAGTTTAGTTAGCAATATGTATATTCTACTAACAATATTAATTTGCAGTACTTTAGTATAGTACTCTAGTACAAAATTTGTTGCTTTTTTTCTCTATTGCGATATTCAGTACACTTCGTATCCCATATGTATTAAGTATATGTAGTAAATTTCAGAACTTCGTCTCGTGATTTGAGTGTTACACCAAAGGTTCCAACCATACGACGATTTAATAAGTAGATAGTGCCTAATGGAGTTATTGCGGTACTATGTATTTAAGACTTTTCATTGCTTTCTATTAAACTTTTCAAGCGAACTTTTAGCTTACAAAGTGATTTTACGCATTTTGTTCCAAATGTGTATGATCACTTACTTCTTATTTGGTAACCTATAGATAGGGCTTCCATATATAAGCCACTTTTATTATGCTACTATTATGTATGATTTCTGATGAATTATGATAAATCCTATATACAATTAAGTTATAATAGATCATATTAAAAAATCTTAATATAGTTATTCTGATTAGTATAGATACTAGACGTACACTGAAATGCATGACCTAAGCCACAGGGTAAATAAAAATTAATTAAAAAATAATATGTCTGAGAGAAGAGGCTTTTATATTGAAGCTACTCTAATGGAGACAGCATCTTTTAGGTAAATCCGAGACTTAATAGACCTGCATTATGTCACAAAATATTTTCTAATCTTAAATAATTAATATTGAATAACGCTCGCATGGGTGTTTACAGGCATTACCCTCAACGAAAATAAAGATCTATAAAGCTATATCTGAAGAAGAGTTGGTAAGGACCTGAACCTGTATTTGATGTTCTTAAGATCTTGATAAGTCATTTTTCATAGCAGTGGAGAAAAAAGATATATCATTAGTATCGAAATCAAATATTACGACATCAAAGAGAGAATAAAGTCTTTCTAAGAAATTCTATGAATACAGGTAAGGTTAGAAATATGACTATTAATTTTACATTACACACATAGAAAATATTTGTTTTTGGAATTAAACTATACCATGAATATTATATGTAGATGCACTACGCAGAATATGTAATAAGGAATATAAGTAATCTTTAATTTTCGATTACTAATACATACTAAAGAACTTATATCCTGTGGAACAAAAATACAATAAAAAAATCCGATACATGCTATCATAATGCCTAAGATCTTCAATTTCAATTAATACAATAAGATACTAGCTGCAGTTAAAATTTTACCCAATGGAAATTTATAATAAATAATTGAATTATTAAGGATGACAGCGTTATATTTGGATAGATTAGATATAATAAAATGTTAGTGTCTTTAATACGTCATCGGCCTTTATTTAAGAAAAAACTTAAATTTTCAGATTTTTTTAGAGTATAATTTTATCCACGAAGTTCAATAATTTTTTGAGTAAACGCGAGACAAAGGTTTCTAGACACGTAACGATATGAATTGCAGAATTTAAATCAGAACTTTTACATGTCACCATAAATTTTATTAGACTTCTAATTTGATTCTAAGCTGATGTCTTAGAATCAAATTAGGAGTCTAATAAATAATCCTTTAGAATCTATACTTATGTTAGGACCACATTATAGAAGAATCAATTAGTTTATAATATTACAGAACTTAATTTTGTTCATCTCCCATATATCGGGTAATGCGTCGCCGAGCGGAACATAGGAAATCCCATGTAAATTTTAATGAAGTCAATTATTGCTTCCCTGTACATTTTACAGAAAAAATGTAAGATAAATTTTTGATGAGACCAATCTGGCAAACACTCGTGCAAACTTTCAAAAAATTTAATAAGCGAATCTTGAATTATTCAATTAAATGTAATTGCAAAATTAGCAAATTTTCGGTTCAGGTAAAACCAGACACCAGCCACCAGCAAACAGTTTGTTATAAGGCTTTGTCAAATATGATGTACAGCTGAATACAAGAAATGTTTTTTTTTTCGTTTTATCAATCTCATAATCATACATTCAAAGTAAAGACATGTTAACATTACTTTTTTATCTAAACTTTTATTTAATATAACGATGAAGTTAAACCAATAACAACTATTATAATCGATTATTAAAAAAATTATTTTATTATACATAGAATTTAATTAAACCAATAGCAGTATCTGAAATATTTTCAATTTATTTTCCCATCAAGCCTATCTGGTCCATTTCAACCATTAAGCCTATTGTTAGTAAATTCGAGTTTGACATTGACATGGCAAGACATTGCAATAAATAATTGTAAATGTCTAACTCAGAAGATCGAAAATAGATCCGAAGAAAGAGAGTACAGAACTCTTAATATTTGACTAAGTGTGGAAAAATAAAATAAAATAAAATAAAATACAATAACTTTTTAAAAAATAATAGAGAATTACATAAAAACATCAATTAATCAAATTTTCAAACAACCCCCCATTAACAGCTAAGCAATATCCTAACCGATCATAAAATTTATTTCTAACGTTACTAAGTTGATATTGGGAAATTTTATTACATTCTAACGAAATAGCACTTTGTAACTGGTTTAGATTGTCAAATTTTACACTTTTATAAATGACCCCACAAAAAAACGTCATTCGGTGAAAGATCAGGTGACCTGGCTGGCCAAAATATCCGGTACCGTGGACCAATAATATTGCTGTTAAAAGCATTTTCCAAGCACTCTCTAACCATACGGGCATTATGGGCCGGGCAACCATCCATTTGGTACCAGATCATTTGATTGAACAACTTCTTCCAAGGCGGGTCCAATTCGATTTTGAAGTCCAAATAGGTTTCAGGTTATAGTCCATAAAAAGAGGGTCCAAGGATGTTCATTTTCTTGGCTCCAATACCGGCAATTCTAAACATTTGGTTCATTGTTGAGGGTAAATGTACATTCATCGGTAAGACAAATATTTCTTAAAAAATTCCTATCATTAGTTGCTCTTTCCATCATTTCAAAACAAAATGCCATTCTTAGCTCTTCATCTCTTTCCTGCAGCTCTTGATGTTTTTCGAATTTATACGATTAATATTTATGTTTTTTTTAAAGTGCGCAATACCATTGTATGATGTTTATTTACCTCTTGCCCAAGAACCCACGTACTAACCATCTTGTTTTCGTCCACACTCAGTAGAATATTAAGGTCTCTGTTCTCTCTTTCTTCGGCTCTATTTTCGATATCCTAAGTTGAACATTTACAATTATTTATTACGGTACCTTTGGACTCGAACTTATTGACAATACGTTTAATACTTGAAATAGACGGAATGGGCTTGGTGGGGAAATAAACTGAAAACATTTCAGATACTGCTCTAAAACTGTTTCCCGCATAATGCCACTTAATTATGGCTATTTTTTCCTCGATTGAATAATTCATACTTGTTTTTAAATATCGGCTGTCACTGATTTATCGATACTTTTCCTCACGTCAGTGACAATATTCATTTTACTGGTGCCCGTTTGGTTTTACCTGAACCGAAAATTTGCTAATTTTGCAATTGCATTTAATTGAATAGTTCAAGATTCGCTTCTTAAAATTTTTTGAAACTTTGTGCAAGGTTTTTGCCAGATTGTTCTCTTCAAAAAGTTATCCTACATTTTTTCTATAAAATGTACAGGGAAGCCAATAATTGACTCCCTTAAAATTTACATGGGTTTTCCTATGTTCCGCTCGGCGACGCACCACCCGGTAGATGAGTGAGATAATTCTTCAAGTTCAAATGTTGTTTCTTGATGTAACACTCATTATGAAATATATCTATTTTTTTTAAATGGTTACTTATTTAATCATAAATATTAGGATAACATACCACACTTGAAAAAAATGAAGAAATCACAATCGGCTTTTAGTTTAATAGTTCAGTTTAAAGGCGTAAAATTGCTAAATAGTACTGCGTAATGGTGCTTAACTTTAGATTTAAATTATGATAGATAGATAGAGAACTAGAAAAAAAAATCGGCTGAATTAAATAAGTGTCACACTGAAAAAAATTAAATAATATTAGGAAAAGCCTTTTGCTTTAAATATGATGACTGGTTAATGATAATTTTTAAATAATTTAAGCCTCAAAAGTTCTCTGTTATTGCAGACATATTAGATAGGGAAACAATTTACTTGTGTTTTTGTGCTTCAAAAAATATTTTTAATTCAAACCTAAATGTTTAAAATTATTAATTCATTAATTAACGCAAGTAATTAAAACTAAATTATTAATTAAGTAGTGATAAATTAGAAATTAATGGTCTTAGTGGCGTGTCTTTAAGTGCTTGACCCTCTTTTAATTTTTCGATGTATATTATCAAACCAATTATTTCTACAATTTTTAAAAGTTTAAATTAAAATAGGTAACCATTAAGGCCATACTGAAAAATAGGGTCATAAGATTTTTAAGCTCCTTTATTCCCCGTCACTGATAGAAACAAGAAAACAAGCCAAAGTCCCGGAGGGCCTTGAAGCGATTAGAATCGGCCCAAACCCTAATGAAGTAACGGTTGCCGAAACTTCCCGGCACATTTTAATGTTCTTTCGCGTTTTTATAATGACACGCTTCGTCGGCGCTTGTCTCGTACACGAACTTTCCTTATAAAATGAAGCCCAATTGCCACGGCCGCAAAATTCGATCTAACCCAAGCCAGAATTCAAAGATTAAAACGATCCAAAAGCCCTTTTATTTCCATTAGCTTTATTAGCTTTTTTTTATCCCTCTTGCTTACTCATTTGAATAAGCATTGATAATATTGCTCAATACTTTTTGGTTATTTTACCTCCAGTTGGATAATACGAATTGATAGATTGAGCAATGGAATTTAACTGGGTTAATAAATAAATCCTATAAAATTACTAAATATGCATAAAATAGTATATGCTATAACAAGAATTAAATAAATTCTTTATAGAATTTTGAACTTCACTCTTGTTTTGCATTATACTTCTTCTACAACTATCAATTCAGCTTCATTTCAAATTCATGCTTAGTCTCGGTTGCTTAGTAAGTTAAGCTTTTTCATCGAACATACAGGATCAACTTTTAAAATGTTTATTTTACTTTAATTATAAAATTCTCTTTCGATTATTGAAGCAAAACTATTAAATAGCGACATTCCGAAATAAGTAAGCAATGAAGTTATTCATTTATCGTAAAATATATTAGAATGCATATATTTTGTAATAGTTGGTATAAAAAAGATTCTCCCATTTTTAGTCTAAATTTTGCAATAATCATTTTTTTTCTTAGTTAAAATGGTTGCTTAATAATTTAGTCACTATTTTAGTTTAACATAGTGCTTACAAATAAAAATGCGAGGCTCCTATAGGCTTTAACGATTGAGATCCGAACCGTTCGTCTTTTTCTTAACCTATGCTATCTTAAAGATATAATGATATAAAAATAATAATAGACCGAATAATCTCATATTTTTTCCAAACACTCTAGAATTTTACTGCAACTGCAACTATATCACCTTCACCTTGGAAACTTATACTTAACTGTTTTGACAATAGTCCGCCACTGCTTCTAGATTTCTTATAAATCTTGTCGATCTGAACAAGTCAATTTAACAATAATGAAAAAAACTATATATTACAAAGGTATGTAATATGGTTTCTTTAATAAATAAATAAGTATTTAATGATTTTTGAAAATATTAGGGGCATTGTTATTTGTCCTGAGCAGGTAGTCAAATAAAGCTAATGTTTTATGCCCATTGTTTTAAACGAATTATATAGCAAAATTAATCACAGTCTGTATTGTTTTCAATGCCCGATTGATTTTATATAATAAATATTATACAATCCTGTTTACTGTATTAGCCTAAAAATAAACGAACACATATTGCCAAATTTATGAAATATTACTATTTATAACATAAATAAAGTTTTCCTCTTGTAAAGTTGTATTTCCGAGTCAAACATTTTTCTGAATAAAGTATACGTGGTACAAATTAATACGTTTTGTAATCTTTTTATACATACATAAAATTAAATTAAAATCTCTTAAAAATCCAATAAAAACCATATTATAAAATAGGTATTATAGTAATTTTAGGGCGACTCTTTATAAGCAAATTTTTTCCTAAATAGGGTTTTAACATAGACGATTAAACTGACAGCAGTAGCATCAGCAGCAGAGATACGGAGGGTGGAGTCGGTCCTTAAGCTCACATACAGGCCTTATAATAATTTTGCACCTTTGAGGCTCATATTGAGGATAAAATCGCTCCCTTTTTCCCCAAATCGAAAGCGTTTATTATGAATACTGATTTGCCGTCAAGGTCGATCAATATATTGATTTACCCACTTATTTCATTTATGCTTTAAATGAGTTCAGTAATTATTTCTACTTTTGATGCTACTTTAGGTGACGACTAGAAATCCTATTTTAACGCCATTATAATAGACCGGCTTATATGCTTTTCACAGCAGGAAATAATTTATACGTAAACTTGCCTTATTAATATATGTGATTTATTCATAGCTCCGCATTAAAATCATAATATGCCTTTATAATATGCATTATAAGAACATACTACTTTTATAAAAAAAATGGTTTGTTATTTTTTGTTTAAAACAAACTGTAATAATTGTATGTATTTAATTATCAAACCTTATAACATTGAACTAATAAATGATTGAATATTTATTTCAAAAGTGCATTCCAAATGCTCAAAAAAATATATGCTTTTATTTTAATGGCAACAATAACGTAAATTATAATTAGGCTTAGCTAATGCTTTTCATAAAATGAAAATTAAATTAACACACTTTACCTTTAAGGATTAAAGTACAATGTGTTAATTTAATTGTGATTTTGCTCTATGTTGAACTTCATGTAGGGCGCCAATTTGTTTAAGTAAAGAGAAATGTTAACGTATTTAAGTTACATAAGAAGTTTTTGCTTGTGTTTCATTTTTACGACTTAAAAAAAAATAATTTTATTTTATATATTAAAACTAATAAAAACTTTTTTTTTACTATATTTTTTGGTAAAAACAATATGTATCGTGTATATTTAGTCGAACGTAATGGCTTGTATATTGGTAAACCATATAGTATTCGAGTATCACGAGTAGTTCAAGGGCTACGAAAGTATCTGTGGATAATTTTCCTAAAGTTCTTCAAGTTGTAATGTCCTTTGGGAGTTGATTCCACAGACTTTTTCATAAAAAGAAGTCCCGACATAATAACGTTTTAGGTGTCTGCAGAGGCACTCAATATTTATGAGTTGCCTTAGGTGTTAAGATATGAGCGTCTGCTAGATGGAATCAAGCAGCTTCAAAGTGTCTTTTGGTGTAGAGCTTCATATGTGAGAACAATACTGAAGAGATGTAAAAATCTGAGCTTTGTAAGACGGTAACCTCTGTTTCGATGTATACAGAATACTAATAATATTAGCTATACTATTATTAACCTGGTATTAACTCATAAGAAAAAATACAATACTTCAGGTCTCAGTCGTGTCTCGAGAGCGTGGGTTCAAATACTACACTAGTCACGTTTTTCCTTTTTTTTATATTTTTTTGTTAAATTTTTGCGCTATGTTATTGTTTTTTGTTATAAAATATGTGGGTATTCTCCGATTTAAATTTTATTTGTCAGTAGTTAGCAGGTAAATTTTAACTAATTTTAAAATTTGATTTTGTTTTAGTGTAAGGTTTTATTGTAATTACGTGTGTTTTTCTGTTTATTGTAATTACGATGATGCTTTATTAGTGAAACATGTAACCTGATTGACACATAAAAGATGTTTTGAGACTGAGACTTGGAGTTTTTTATTTTTTCTCTAGTTTCGAAGGTCTCTTTGAGATAATGGACGAGTTCTTTCAATTTGGTATTAACTCATTTTCTAACACATAATTAAAACAATAATAAATATTGGTATATTTTTACGTATTAATTAAAAAAATAATTCAAATGCCATTTCAGCATTTAGTCAAGTAGAAGAACCAAAATTACAGGACAACAAACCATCTATTAATAAATACCATTAATTTAATCAATGTATGAATATCTAACATCCTTTTAAAGCAGATGAGGGCGTTACTACAAAATAAACTATATGATTATCTAATCTCGTGGTAAAATACTATAAGCATAGGACTGTCTTCGCTAGGGTAAATTTTTACCAAAGGTGATATCTACTAAGAAATTCGGAATAACAAACTATATTCTAATTCTGAATGATTTATTGATCTGATCCGCCGTGCTATAATTTATTTAAAAATATATTTAATACTATCATGTTATATAATATTTGTAATTACAACAAAAAATAATTTTTTAACTTTCTAAGTATTTAAGTTACGACAAAATTCCTCAAGTCAATTCAAGGGTATTATTTCACTCTCTTAAAAGTGGTTTAAAACTCTTAGATTTTTTTTTACAAAAAAAACGAAATAGTAAACTCAATAAGTATAAGTAGTTTTTATAAATTATACATATTTTTTTTTAATTTAAAGACGGCTATGGCTTTCCGATTAAAAGTGGTTAAGGCAAGCGACCGTTGAGGATTAACAGACAACAAAATACGCCCCTGCGGGATGATATCCCAGCCGTCAAGGCAGGTGTAGTTGGTTTGCTTTTGCATTTCTCTAACTCTAAATATAACTGGGTAAACAACATCTCTCATATACGTCAGGCGAGGCAAGCGGCATGGAATCAGACAAGTAAACAGTAAACAACACAGCACATTATGTGTGCCGTACAAACTTTGTGTGTGTGAGCGTGGCTGCTTGAACCGCTTTCAGTACGAAACTATACGCGGTCCGCCGTCATTCAATACTTTGACTGTCTCTCTCTCTTAATAGCCGACCCACTACTGTCGAGCTTTTCACCGCCGTCCATAATCTGGGCCATCATAACCTCACATTTCAAAAAGCCCGCTCTTTTTTTACGGAGAATGACGGATATTCGCGGAGTTACGTAACTCACGTCAGCGCTATCGCGACACATCTAGGTGCGAGTGATTAGTGACTCATTCGGGTTTGACAAGATTTTGACAGGATTTTCATTTTTTCAAAAAAAAAATACTTTTTAACAGCTTATATGGATTTTTATGGATTTTGTTTTTGAAACATGTGGAAAGGTTGACCCTGGCAGTAAGTACCGGCTACATAAAACAATATTTATTTTATAAATACGTTCACTCTTTTATGCTAAGAAATTGTCAATATGGCATTAAGAGAAAAGAAAAGAATTAAAAGAAAAATTTTTAGCTTAAGTTCAAGAAACCCAAAAAGTATAGTATAAAAATAAAAAAAATATAATGGAATAAGTAAATGTCACAAATTTAAACCACACTATATATCTAAAATACAATATAAATGTATGTAAAATAAAAATATGTAAAAAATTATAATATATTTCCCAGAAGTTGCGCTCCGGATGCCACACATAACATCTCTTACATATAATTTTTTATTTTTATTTAATTTGAGCATTTCAATAAATATGGTCATTAATATAATTTAAACCATAATGAAAAATTGTATTACTTTAAGTTAAATTAAAATAATTTTTCACGTGTTGTACGATTTGAGCTGAAAATTGTTTTGCAAAAAATGTCGAAATAATCAGTCATAAAATTCAACAAATAATAATAAAAAAAACATGTCATTGTTTGGTAAAGCCATTGTAAACTGAAATGGGGCTATATTTGTATATTTAAGGAAATGATATGTGTAAAAGGTAAACTTTAAATTAATATGTAGATTTTATTTCTAGAAACACTTTAGACGTAAAGTTTCTATATATAGTTAAATATATTGTATTAAAATGTATGAATGGCAAGTATTATATTAGGTAACTTATGTGTTTTTCTTTTAATCTTGCTTTTAAATAAAATGATGATATTTTTAAGTCTATTAATTCGAATAAGATGGTAGTACTGATGATGTACCCTGTATATTCTATATGCATATATGATATATTACAATAAGAATATTGATTTTCTTAGAAAGAATGCTTCTCCAGTGGTTCAGATTTCTAGTGTATTACACTCTTTTGTATTAGAATAAGTGATAGTTCTTACTTTTGAGACTCACGGTAGATCGGGAAGGGACATGGGCCTTTTGGTTCTACAGCTTTAATTAGCTAAATTTTTTTCTTAAACAAACCATTGGACATATTTTTGACAGTGTTGAGTGATTTTTAGTAGATTCAGGTAAGGTTTAAATATTTTTTTTTAAATAAAACTATCATTGTCGCCAAAAATCATTGTCAAAATGCATTTATTAGTTATGATTTATTATTAATATATGTATTGATTCTATGGTTCTTAGACTTTCTTTATATTCTTGGAAAATATCTACAAGACTTCATATAAATAAAAAGACTATAAAAAAAAACAAAAAATATTACTGAATTGTTGTTTATCTATGAATTGAACTGGATTTTAACATAAACCCTTTAGATATAATATACCGTGTCACAATCAAAAATCAAATCAAAAAACTTTTATTTGCTTCAAATACTTGTTTTCAAAAACTTTACAATGTAAGCATCGTCACAAAGAAAAAAAGAAGAATCTAAATGAACAGGCCAATTAGGGATTTTAACCTATAAGACAAATATAAACACAATGCATGAACGTTGGGACATAGGTCCGAACAAAGTAATTTCTTTATAAATAAATCAATTTCCAGTGGTTTGTCCAACAATTAATGTAGTAAGAACCCAAATATATTAATATGTTTTTTATCCTCATTTTAATTTTTTTTAACTGCATTACCGTAATGCTGTCTGGAAGATAATTATATAACTTAATTACAAAAGTATTATGTTTTATTTATACCATGTTGGGGTCAAACTATCAAAGACTGTCCTAGTACTCAGGTCTTAATCAGAATCGAATATTAAAGATTTTTTCTGTATTTGATAACAATTCATTTGCACTCTTTTGCCACCTATAATCCCTCTGTCAGCACCCGGGGAGATCTCTGAGAGTCCACATGAGATGCAATTCTGTAACTACAGAATTCGATTAAAGAGATAAATCGTTCGAATAGAGCAGGAACAATAATGGCCCCAAAATTAAACCATGAGGTGTACAATTTTTCCGGTAGGATGTCATGACAGCCCAGTTGACACAGATTTGAGAGAATCATAGAAGTAAGCACCTCTCCTGTCAAACACATCCACTATATTTATAATAGATTTTTATTTTGGATATGGAACGACTTCCAAGTCTAGAGCCAAACTGGGATGTAAATAATTTTAGAAGGGAAAAGCTATTGTTCTTTTTAAGAATGCAAGTTTTGGGTATAGAGCAAATGTATTTTGGATGGAACCGGAATATCATATATTGATGATGATAACTATAGGTTTGTCTCTTCCTAATTTCCTAAATATCAGACAATATTTTGTGTTCTGAAACAATTTCTGTTTGTTTCTATGAATTTATTGCTGTCAGATGCTTACTTACCATCTCCTATCGTTAGTCGATATACAGTGCGGTGACTTTAACTAAAATAAATTCAGTTAAAACTAATCAAAATTTATCGCGCAAAATTCCTGAGACCCTTCGATTTTTGTTTATTTTTTTTTTCATATAAACCAGATTAACCCCAACTTTTTTTTTCAAATGAAAAGCTACTTTTTTTAAACTCTCATTGAAAAGAGCCCTTTTTCTTGATTAAATTGCCCTATTTACTTTTGTGATTATCTAAAGGAGAAATACGAAAAAAAAAAAAAAAAGATCAAATTATTAAAAGTTACGATTAATGTATAAGATGCTCAAAATGAGCACCATTTACTTGTTGGCAAAGCCCAAGACGATAATAAAATTCGTTTCAGACATTTTCTAGCACTTCTGGAGATATTTGTCGGATTTCTTACCTAATACGTTCTTTGAGTTCGTCTAGGTTTCCTGGTTTGCTCATATAAATTTGATTTTTCAAATGTCCCCACAGAAAAAAAATCAAGTGGGGTAAGATCGGGAGAACGTGCCGGCCACTCAATTGCACCCCTTCTACCAATCCATCTGTTGAAAATTGTCATCTAAATACTGGCTTACATTACGGACATAACGTGGGGGAGCACCATCTTGTTGCATCCAGATTCTTTCATCATACAAATCTGGATCGAACTGACTCGGATATAAGGTACGTAAGACTGGAACTAGTTCATGTTCAAGAAATTCTAGATATCTTTTCCCAGTTAAAGTATCATTGAAGAATATGGGCCCTATAACTTGCCAGCCAATTATGCCAGCCCAAACATTAGTTTTCTGGGGATATTGTGTATTAGTTTCCCTTACCCAGTGTGGGTTCTCGTCAGACCAGTAGCGACAGTTCTACTTATGAACATGGCCATTTAGGGTGAATGTAGCCTCATCAGAAAAAGGATCCACTCCGAAGATATGCGATTTTCGTCAATGGCGTTCATCATTAATTCACAGAACTGAACTCTGCGATCTGGATCGTCTTCCAATAACTCTTGAACGGGTTGCATTTTATAAGGTCATTTGTTTGCACTTTTTAAAATTTTTAGCACAGATTTATGATGAATAGAGTTTTCGCGAGCTACTCTTCTGGCTGCAGTTACCGGATTTTCTTCCATCGCTTACAATACATTTAATTGGGTGTTTTCATCGATTTTAGAAGACCTTTATCTTGAAACATCCCTCACGTGCCCAACTTCTCGAAATCTGCTTTTGATTTTACTTGCCGTACCTTGGTTAATAGGTGGCAAATCTGGATATTTCTGCCTGAATAAGTGGACAACCTCTAGCTGAGTACGACTTCTGTCCCCATAACCAATCATCATTAAGATTTCATTCTTGTGGGATTCGGATAAATAAGGCATTTTTTCAATATAAGTTAACTTATTTAACGACTGGTTGAAATTCACTTTAACAGTGACACTACAACAATGTCAGGAAATGTCTCGATACCAATAAAATAAACAAACACGCCAAAAATTTACCAACACAAAATATTTCGAGACTTTTAATAATTTAATGGTTTTTTTTTCGTATTTCTCCTTTAGATAATCACAAAAGTAAATAGGGTAATTTAATCAGGAAAAAGGGCTCTTTTCAATGAGAGTTTAAAAAAAGTGGCTTTCCATTTGAAAAAAAAAGTTTGGGTTAATTTGGACTCCCCCTGTAGGTGAAAAAATACAAAAACTATCTTGAAATGTGAAAAATAAAACAAAAATCGACGGGTCTCAGGAATTTTGCGAGATAAATTTTGATTAGTTTTAACTGAATTTATTCCAGTTAAAGTCACCATACTGTATAAATAAGCTCGAAGGAACAAATTTGGCGATACATAGAATACATTGTGATTCTGTGGTCTATTTCCCTCTTAGCTCTTCTTCCTCTTTTCATGAAAAACATAACAGTAATGAAGATGAAAACGTAATTTTCTTTATAGAGATCCTTTACAAACGACATAAAATCATGAATAAAATTCATCAATTCTCATTTTACTGAAAATATATTACTTATTTCTTATACTATCCGGGCACTCTATTTAAATCCGTTTAATAACGTGATTTTTAGTTATCAGTGTAATTTCGATATTTTTCGTTTTCGTTAAACTTTTAATAAATTCAAAATCATATAACCCAATTTATTGAAGCCTATAATTAAAATAGTATACAGGATGTCTGTAAAAGGTCTTCATAAGAATCTACATCTTTTCGAGATTCTACGTCCATGGACTGGTAAATTAGGTAAATATGATTGCCAAATATAATATACCAATTTTTGGCAAAATAGTTTGTGGAGTTTTTAAATTAATCAAGTAAAATCACTTTAAAATTATTATTATTTTGGGGCCATCTATCGCCCAAACTAAACAACCTGGTACTAAAGTAAATTTACTTAACTCTCCGGTGACTAATTTTAGTCTAAAGATAATGTAGTGGGTTTTGTCCTTTTTTGAAGACCTTTTACAAACACCTTGTATATATTATTTGTCGATCGCAACCCTTCCTACATTTATTATAAATAAAAAAGTAACTATTTAAAACTAATACCTAAGCTTTAAAAACGATTTTTTTTGTAAAACTATTGTCGTTAAAAAGTGCAAAGTGCTTGTTTACCGAACAATTTAGTACACTGTTTACACATCGGCTTGATGCAAATTATGCATGTTATTTTGGATGCAACATTTTGTTCCTTTACAAATTATTTTTCAAGGAAACTTGTCAGTGAACCACGATTCATAGTTGGTAGAACTTTATCATACGATTTTCTAAAAATAATATTTTTCGAGGTTTGCACGTATTTAACTGTGAAAAAGTTAAAAGATATCTGATAAAAAAAATCATTTGATACAAATCAACCCTCCCTGATTAAGTGAGCGAAAAGGGGCGTTTTGAAATACTCTACAGCATAAGACCACAAAGATCTTTGCTTGGATCGGCATTTTCTGGTTTCTTTTTATATACGGAGCGTATAAGTAATCAAGGGGCAGCAAGACATATTAGAAATTTTATGATTACATATAGTATGTTGCCACGTGCAGTAAATCGAATTTAGATAATGAAAAATATTAATGTATGTAGTTTTTCTTTTAATTTAATGTTTTATGTGAAAAATTTATGAAAAAATATTGTTCTTTTTGAATTCTGAACGATCTTCTTTAGTTAAATTATTTTGACTAAAGAACCTCTTAATTAATAAGTAATTAATAAAAAACCTCTGAGTTAATAATGTCTGGTTCTTTTTAATATCTATACAAAAATTACATCAGTAAGAAAGGTTACGTAGTGATCTCCAAAATACGAAAGAGACGTACAGGAAAAAATTATGCATACATATTAGGGATGTTATCGGTAAAGTGTTTAAAGTCCCAATGTGCTATTTTGCGCCCTGCATGATAAAGTGCTTTGAGTGCGTTTAATTTTCTTTTAAAAAATGAGCTTTTGTCAGCAATTTTTAAATTTTATGGGATTCTTGATTTTTTGTTTCTAAGTTTTTAAGCTAACGCTCTAATAATGGTTAATTTAAGATATAACTATATGAAACTTTCAAAAAAAAATTAATTAATTGGGTGCTATCAGTGACAAAGTAATTTTCTTTTTACTATACATTTTCATTATAATCACTATTTAATTTTCATCATAAGTTTGTTTTAATTGCTAGTTTGCAAGAACTATATGCACAAATGTATTTGGTTTTAGGTATTTATTTGACCGGTGGGACTCACTTTATTACACCTCTTAGAGGTTAACTTTTAGTTTTTAAATCCATGAAAACTTTACATTTTTTTACAAATCTAAATCGTAAATTGGAGGTATCAGCTTTGCTTTTTTTTTCATAACCAATTAGTTACTAGTTAAGAAATTGTTCATACTTACAGTGGAGTCGCAGATTGAGGTAAAATGAAAATCTTACATACTGCTTCTAGTTTAAAATTCCCAACATGTTTCGCACACAGTTGTGTCGTACATCAGGGGATAAAAAGTTTAAACTTAAACCCACCAAGGTTTGAGTTTGTGTCAAAAAGAAGGGGCATGATAAAAATTTTTTTTTGACATAAACTCAAATCATAGTGTGTGTAATTTTATGTCCTGATGATGGACACCACTGTGTCCAAAACATGTCGGGAACTATGAACCAGATTTAGGTTAAATAAACAAAGGTAGGGAGACTGTAGAATTTCCATTTTACCTCAATTAGTTAGTGTTTTTTTTCCAATTGAGGTAAAAATCGAATTACTTAAATTAACTTTAGCGTCCGTGAAAAGTTAGAAGCGCAATCTTTACCGATATAATTTTATTTTATATATTATCTGTATTTGTTTCTTTAACTACAAAAGGTAAACATCTTTAAGAGCTTCGCAGATCAAACATTAGGCTTAAAACAAAAACTGTTTAACCTATTAGTTATTATGATTTATTATCTATCTTTCATTTGTTTCATTATCCGTGTATAATGAAAAAAAACCAAAGTTAACATTAAATAATAAGAGATAGGTTACCAGCTCAACCTTCCCCGGTTTTGCAGGAACAAAACGGTACCTACACTCAAGAACCTGCGTGATACCTTAGTTCTGTATAGTGGAATGTTCAGCTCTAGATAGTGGAAAGTTTCAATAGTATTTAACGTTGAAAACAGTGAAAAGTAGTATTTGTATTTAGAAAATATATAGATTATTGTCACATTTACTTATAATTTTTATTGCAAAATTTGGAGCGGTTTGCAAAGTTGTCTAGGTTAAACGTCATAAATTTTGATATGTGACCAAGTATTAAAAAAATTGGCTTTAATAAAAATTCTTTGTTTTATAAAAAAGAAATAATGAGATGTAGCTCTAAACCACTTGATCGATTATCATCAAATGTTGTATACAAACACACTCCTCGGATTATTTGGCACTAATGTTTATAAATTCAAGTGCTAGTTAATTTTATGGAATGATAGATTCTCCTGGAAGGGAATATCGCCATATTTTTATTCCTTGTCATTTTCATTCCTTCATCACATCATATTTTTTTTTACGCGGGTTAATTCTATTGCAATTTCTGACATCTTTTTCTGTATGCAGCGCAAATAAGAAGGATATTTTTTGGCATCCTTAAATAATTATCAAACACACACGATTAAATAACAATGGCTAATTGACTTACATTGTTTTAAAGGATTAAATGTACCTATATTATAATAAATAAATAAAATACATGTATATGCTTAGCCGATTTATCGCGTTTTCTACAATTACCTATAAATTATAATTTACATTATTTTTGAACCTATACTTTTTATGGCATAATATGTTTTTGCATAACGATTGTTGTTTTATTCGTAAATTCAATAAATTATACCAGTTGCATTTTTTATACCTTTGATCATAAATAATAAATACGTATGTTGTCAATAGTTTTCTAAAAGTGTCTACATTTAAATAAATTTATATATTGACTTTTTTGAGGGAAAAAATTAAACTATCCCCAATTTTCTCTCATTAAGTCAATCTTAGGGTTTTTCCAAGGTCATGCCATTTAAAATAAAATAATGAATTAAATTCTTTGTATAATGTTAAAACATATAATATAGTCAAACATTTCTTCATTATCTTCACTTAGCAGATCCCTAAAATTGTACTTTATAAGCTGTGAAATATCTTCTGATAAAAATAACTTTCTATAACGCACGAGTGAAGTGTTTGACAGTTTTTTAGATTTAGCCCATGCCTTTGACACTGTGCCACATCACTTGTTAAACAGGCTAAACAAAAGGGTATTAGAAGGCTGTCAAAGGATCTTTTAAAATCATATTTAAATAATAGAATTTAAAAACTCTACTCGGCTTGCGAGATGTGGTATGCCGCAGGTTACAGTTACGTATACTGTTTTTATTTTGTTTATATATTTTGTTCTGTTTTTAGTATTGGCATTTTTTCTATTTTACCCAGTAACACTGTTTTGTGCTATGCTAACGACGTAGTGATAATCACAAAAGAAAAATTTTGGTAACGAAATATTTATTTAGGCTGAAAAACTTATTCATCTCGGTAAAAGGTGATTCAATTTTAGTTTGTTTTCTCTCAATGTTGATAAGTCACATTTTATATATGAATAAAAATACATTAGAATAATTATTGTTCTAATAATGAAATTTGTAAGTAAATTCCAAAAATGAGTGCTTTTAATACTATAAAATACTTAAGAGTATAAAACGAGACTGCCACATTCTAATAAAATTGCCATATTTTTAACAAAATTCTAAAACTTATACATAAATTATATATTTTGAGGCACAGCATATCAATAAATTGTTTTATGAGTCAATATCATATCATGATTATCTATAAGTCACTAGTTGAATCTGCAATCTATTATGGCATATGTATTTCGGGTACAGCTGTCAGACTTATCTCCTCTGGAAATAATACATTAAAAATAAAGAAGCACTATTTAGAAATTAACTTGCTTGAGGATTCTAAGACACAATATACATTCATAAATTATAAAACATCTGTCATCAGATTAGTGATTAATAATATTTAAAAAAAAATATTAGTCAAGAATTCAATACAAGATTTTTAAATAATCAATCGATACAAAATCCTGCCCTTAGATTTTCATGAGTGCAAAGAAGTCTATTATACACTGCAGTTCAAACATGCAAGCAATTTTGTAAAAGATTTAAAAAATAAGAATTGCCCAGAGAGATGTAAATTTTTGGTTGTTACATCGTGGTGAAAATAGTAATATACTTAAAGTGTTGTGATAACTGCAAAACTGTTATATTACTATTTTTGAAATAAACATCTTATTAATATATAATTTGTGTCCTATGGCTATATGGAAACCGTAATACTATATTATTCCTGCTGGCTTCGTATCAGCATTATTCATGTATCCGTATCAAAGGCAAGAAAATCTTATAATTATATGTAAAGTTTAACTTTTTAATTATTTTTTGCATGGTCCTTTTTATTAACATTGGTTTTTGACTATTTGAAGGACTCCAAAGCTATCACGGTAGTACTAAACGAAATTTCTCTATCAATTTATTATTACAGGACTTTGTCTAACCATGATGTTGCACCTGCTGTTATCTTTTTAGCAATTAAATTGGGTAAATATTTTCTCTTTGCTAATATACTGTCTCTAGTGTTTTCAATAGAGATGTAATTACATTCGTTGGTCTTAGATAAGTTTATTCATCTATTCACGTATTCTATAAATAAATTGTTCATATACTTATTCTCTTAATCTTAGTAATTCTCATTCGCTTTATTGTAAACCTTTCTACTAATTGAAATTTTTATGAAATAATTTCAGTTAAAAAACTATTTATGTATACACAAATATAACTATTATAATACGATCAAGCTAAGTCATCGTTTTAAACACAATATACCCTGTCTTTATTGCGATCAAACCATAGTTTTCCCAAATAAGAACAAACGATTTTTTGCCCTAGGGATCTTCCACAATGTAACCCAAAAGTAGCAATTTCAAGGTCATTAGGGGGAACTAATCCCCTCTTAAGAGGAAAATAAAAGCAAAATATTAAGGGTGGGCTATCAGCACGCATTTATGCCATTTTTTGCCTAGGCAGACCACGGTGGGATTTTTAATGAACTAAATTGGAGGATACTTGCTGAAATTGATTTACGTCCGATGTGCAGTTGGTTTTTTTATGTCTCTTTTTTATTTCTTTATTTTTTTAGTAATAATAGTATCTGTTCACCCCATTTGACATTGATTTGTATCATATTTATAAGAGTATAAATTATAAATGGCGAAGTTAAAGCCTACTTCCTAGTGTAAGCATATTATATCGAGTAGCTAGCAAAAAAAAAATATTAAGTCTACAGATTAACATTGTCTAGATGTGCCTATTTCTATGACACCAATTTTTAACATGTTTATAATATAATATATTTCCATAGAGTTTCTAATATTTTAAGCTAGTTAATGTATAAAAATCTGCCTTGGAAGAAATGTTAAACCTATAAGTATAATTAAGAAAAACGAGAGATATTTTAAAGAACCTTTTTTGCAATACCCCAAAGACCATGAATTGGTTTTTGTATTTATTGGAAAAAAACTATATATGCAGAAATAGTATAAGCTGAAATAGTATAGCTTGAAGATAATATTAAAACTAATGTGTTTTATCAATTTCCCAGAAAACGCATTATATAATTACTGAGTTGATACAAGATTAGAGATGAACTCCGTCTCCATGAGTCAAAGTACGATATTTTCATCTTAAATGAATTGACGAAACAGTGGGCTGCCAAGGCAGTTGTGCATATAGGTTTCCTGATGGACCCGTCATGCCCCACCGGGGGTTACCAGAGCCCAACGGCCTTAGAGAAACCGATAAGGCTCTCTGGTCTGAAGGACTTAAAGTCGCTCGGTACACTGAAAGTGTTACCCAAGTATTTGAACCTGGCGCGCGTGAGTGCTGGGCACTCCCCGACTACATGGTCAACGGTTTCATCCTGTTCACAGCACCATCGGCATTCCGGGTTGTCCGCAATACCGATAGTATGGAGATGGCTTCTTAAGTGCTCGCAGTCCACAGTCACTGGAGCCATGCAGTCACTGCCCATCAGAAGGAGAGGACATTCCTGTATGGCCCGTGACCAAATTTTTGCGTGACTGGTCTCGCCAGCACGTATTTCGCCGAGTACGTATAGCCTGTACGCAGTCCTCATTGCCTCGAATTGCACAACGAGGTCCAGAGGCGGAAGGCTCAGCAGAGTCTCAGGCGCTCTAGTTGGCGCCGTCCGCATGGAACCCGTTATGCTGAGACATGCAAGACGTTGGACTCTGTCCAGTTGAGCACGAATTTTCGCTTTCTCCGTACATGGCCACCACGATAGCCCAGTATGTGAGAAGAGGTCTCACAATGCGCGAGTAGATCCAGTGGAGAATCTTAGGAGACAGACCCCAGGTATTGCCGAAAGCCCGCCTGCAGGCCCATAGCGCGCAGGTGGCCTTCTTTATTCTTGTGTCTGCATGATCGTGCCAGGAGAGTTTGGGATCCAACTTGATTCCCAGAAATCAAACTGTCCTGGAGTAATGCAGCTGCACGCCACCTAGAGATATAACAGGGGGCGTGCCAAAGTAACGTCTCCTCGTGAATAGTAGGAGCTCTGCTTTTTTGGGGTTAATCCTGAGACCCCCCGAGCGGCAGCATATGTCCACCATATGCAGGGCTCTCATCATACGGCCCCGCATTGAGACGGCGTCTTTCCCTGGGCAAAGGATTACCAGATCATCAGCGTAGGCCTGTGTGTATAGGCCAGCATTGTTTAATAGATTTATCAGGCTGCCGACCACAAGGAACCTACCTTGTGGTAGGGGACAATACTCCTCCCTGCGGCAGCCCCTAGCCGCCAACGTTTCGATAATCGTTGTTGAGTTGGGCAAATACATGACGTTTCGAGAGCATGGCGTCTATCCAGCTAACCCAGCTAATTTTGATCTTTATTAAGTTAATTTACATTTAAATTGAGATAAAAGGAAATCATGCACAGTGTCTATTCCAATACATAGATATTTTTAAAATTTATTAATATCTGTCTTCAAACAATAAAAACCTTTTGTCCATAAACATTATACTGTGGAATCATATAGTAAACCTCAAAAATGGTTATAGTATACAATGATCTCTTTGCTTCTTAAAAAGAAATGGATCCAAGTAATGACGTAATTATAATGAGTCTTTCTTTTTCAGAAGCAAAGGGGCCATTCTATCCTATAAGCATTTTTGAGGATCACTATATGATTATACAGTATAATGTTTATGGACAAAAGGTTTTTCCTTTTGCCGAACCGTCGACAGTATTAAAATCTAAAACCTAAAAGTGAAAATCTAAAAGTTTTATGTGATCCCACATCCTACTCACTTGGCAAGAAGCATAATAAAATACATTATCATTATTATTATTGACAGTCAAAGTTAATTTTTTCAAAAACTAAATTTTTATGACATATTACTTATGTTGGTAAAAGGACTCCCAGAGACACCTTGTAGAGTGATTACTAATGACATTCAAGTTAAAATATTTAATTAACTTCTACCTAATTATTGTCTAAAAATACAGTTTAAAAAATCAGGAAAATTCATTTATTGAGAATAAATTAATTGGAGCAAAAAAAGGCACTTTTTGCTCTACATAATACTTAAAAAAAATTAGTTTATACATAGAATTTTAACACACATACAGTATGCTCTGAAAAAAGCTATACCTATATACGATAGAAAACTTACACACGATAGGAAATAAATATAAGATTAAAAAAATATAATACGGTACTGTTATATATATTAATGTTTGTAGAATAGTTAAATTTATTGATATTTTTCAAAAACAATGGTGAAGGTTGAAGCGCTTAAACTCGGCAGTTGTCAGTAAACAGGATCAAGAGAAAATAGTTTTGTAAATAAAATTGCATAATGACGATTTATTTGGCATCTTACTGAGTGTTATATATATGATTATGAAAAGACAGTGGCGTATCGAATTTTTATGATATAATATTATATATATGACTTAAAAAGTAGATCTTAAAATAATTAAGAATTTAAGTTAGAACTGTTCGGTTTATTTTAATTTAAAGATTGTTTTTTTTCTATAAATAAAATATTCATTCAATATATCATCAAAGCATCGACAGTGGCGCGGCCTCATGGCGATGGTGCGTGACATCTTTAGTCAGTTGTGTTGTTAACTTTCGAGTTGTGTTGCTATTTTGTTAAATAATTTAAAACTTAAAAGAAAAAATGCGTTTGACTGCGTTCCTTGGAAGTGGTTCTTGATTGACACAGGCCTTGTGTGGCTAAAACGAATTTTTAAACAGTTAAAGTAAACTATCGACATATAAAGCTGAAATTAATTATCACAAAAGATTTTCTGAATTAAACAAAGTGTGTATATTCGTCTTTTGTTTAGAAAAATATTTGTCATAGATTCATGTGATCATATTATATGGTGTTTTGTTTAAAAAAGTATACATATATTAGTAATTTAAAAACAAGATATTCAATTATTTGTCTGTTTTCACTACATTAATAAATCGAAATATGCATGAAGCTGATAAATTTAACCATTTTCGTATGATGCAGACTTAATTTCCTATGTATTTTAAAAATATACCTAATCATATAAGTAAAATCACCAAACTCTTTTATTTTTTAATTGTTTATTACGCTCTCAATTAATCAAATATTTAAAAAAAATAAACAGGCTGGCCTAAAATAAAATAGAAAACAATTTTTTTTTAAGAAAATTATTGCGTTTGCAATTAACTATAGAGAATCTGTATTATTCTCTTGAATCCTTTTATACTGATTTAACTGACTTACAAACCCGCTCTTAATAAATACACGATCCGTAGAAAAATATACAATATTTCTGTTTCGACACGGATATTTTACTTTCAGTCTGGATGAGTAAACTTGGAACTCGTAATTTAATTTAACTTTTCAAATTTTTATGTGCGTTTTGTACAAGCTTGAGAAAGAAATATTAAATTAAGTTACCAAAACATCAGGTAAAACTTACTTACTAGAGAACCGAGAATTTTAATGAAATTAATGATAAATATTATAAAAAAACTATATCCATTTCTTAAGCAAGCAACTTTAAAAGATAGCATTATAAGATTTCTTTTGCATCGAAGTTTTGCTTTGCCTGAATTTTGGATAAAATCAGGGGAGGAGAGAAAGTCAGCATTAAGACCCTCATTTTGCGAACAACCATACGAGTTTTGTTTCAAAGACCAAGCCAGAATGTCTACTGGATCTCAAGAATTGCGTATACCTAATCCCTGTGAAAAGTCAGATATGAGTGAAACGAAGTGACCACTGGATAAAGTCAAGACAAAAGAATGTCGAAAGTGGACCCAAACAGGAGAGGGTTCCAGATTAGGAATAGCAGATGTGGTGGTCTAATAGTCTAAAACCACAACATTCGACAAAAGGGAAGAAAGACTTATATCACGTAAGCCATGATTTGTATGCATGCTATAAAAATAGGCATCATCGACGTAACTAATAATATTTCCTTTAATGTTAATTCCTCTAATGTAAACTATTAAAAGTTGAAGTCACAAAAAATCCAAGAAAAAATTCATAGGTTACTTTCGAATAAGACGATGTCATTAATAGTAAGCAATGGCTTTCATTAATAATCATTAATAGTAAGCAATGATTGTTCTGTCTTCGTAAGAGCTAAAAATTTAATTTGGGTGACGCTGTACAACACGTAATTTTTATTAAGTGTCGAACATTTTCTACATAAATAAAATATTAATAAGCAGCTTGCTTAACCAGTTCTTACTTAACAGCGTATCTAATTCAAAAAAACAAATAAATAGGTGTTTACACCATCATTTTTTACTTAAGGATATGAAAACCAGACTACGGAAAAAGCAACAAACTAAAAACTATTCTTAAAACCACATGGTGGGAGTGAAGCTTTATTTTGGTTAGTTAAAATCTGGGCTTAGGCATTCGCCGTTCAACAAACATGTACTGCGTTTTGTGTTTTAATTTACAAATGGCCTTGTTTTCTATGTTTATTTTTGTTATCTGATAGATGTATATATTTATGTAATCATTCGCTGATCTATAATTACGCACTATTATAATAAACAACTATAGGGTAATTAAATCGTTTCTTTATCATGAATGGTTTCTTTTTTATTTTCCCAAAACATAATACGATAAACATAATATAATAGAATATGATACTATTATTGTTGGTGACTTTAATATTCTTTCGCTAGCTCCCAAATTAAAGGAGCAAACTTCGTAATAACTGAATATTTTTATCACGGTTTAGGTTACCTTTATTGGACAATGACTCATATAAAAAAAAAAAACAGAAGCACATACTTTTGCTTAAGTTTCTTGAGATAAATACATTTCGCTTTAATGCAACAAAAAAAGATGGAGGTAGAGTTAAAGCATGTGCTTCACTTGATTAATACGACCCAAATATTTATACTTTGCTCAAGGGAGCTCATTGGGACTAAATTTTATTCTTCCGGTCTTTGATTAAAACTACAAGAAGGAAGTATATTGGGTCTGCTACTCGTATGTACTATATCCCTGGTAGGTTCTAGAAGGGTCCTATAATATAGTTTCTGGTCTTCCATATTTTTTAAATGTCATTTTTTTGACTAAAACTGTCTGCCTTTTAAGATCTTTTTTGACTTTCAGTTATCATTGATTTTGGCAAAGGGCTGAATAACCTAGTTTTCTAACTAGAGTATTATACATTTCTTTTACAATACACATTATCAGATATATAGCCTAATAATTTTCAGGACGGCAAAGTTTTGTAGTGTCTGGAAATTTGCCAAGACGCCTATTTATAAAAAAGGTGATCTTTCCATAGTTTTCGAATTACTTTTTAATACTTTATTTGCCCTTAGCTTTAATCGAAACTTTTTATAAATCATTATTATTTTTCTAAAGTCATACAATTTTTGTAATCTGACATATTTTATAAGTCAAAAAGATCGATTATACCACAAGCGGAATTTATCTCAGCATCCTACGAAATAGATTATAACGTATTAATGAAAAAATAAAATAAACAATTTTATAACATGTTAATTTAGATATACAGGGGGGCGTTTAATTTGTATTTGACAACGTTCTGTCAATCACCTCCAGCTAACCTTACTTTCATATGTCAAATCCCTATCATATGACACATAATTGGAAGCAGTATTAAAATGTCTGTTCAACAATGCAGAACAAAATCGGTTGACGTAACAGCGAATAGTGAGCTAAAATGTGTGGTAATAAAACACATTTTATTAACTTAAACTTTCGTAGGTCAAATGGTTGCCTATAGTGTCACACATTATTTTAACACTACGCTTTGACAGTTCGAGAGTGGCTTTATAAATAGTTTCCAGGTATATGGATTGGCAGGCATAGTATAACTGAATGCCCGGATGGTCGCTAGGCCACTAAATTTTTTCTTTGGGGATATTTAAAAAGCAAAGTTTATAAAACCCCATCTGAAAATAATTATGATTTAAAGGATCGAATTACTCGCGAATGTAGAGATATTAGTAGACAAGCACTTGCCAATGTTTGTGAGGAATTTCAGAACATGTTGATCATTTAATAAAAGAAATTCTATAAACTGATTAAATTGTTTATTTTTTAAACATCTGTTTGAAAAATAAGTGAAGTCTTACTGTTTATAAGTCTACAAACTTACATTTTTTATACACCGTTGGGTGATAGATTGTACGTCCTTTAAAATGACGTATCACACTGACACATTTGACATACCAAAGAATGTCGTCATTATTATCAGACATTTTAGCTCACTATTCGTTGGTACGTCAACCGATTTAATTGTTTTGGGCACTGTTGAATAGACATTTTAATGATGCTTACAATGGTGTGACATTTTAAAGTGAGGTTAGCTAGAAATACAGAGATAATTGACAGAACTTTGTCAAATATAAAATTAAACGTCCTCCTGTATATACAGGGTGTCCGGAAGCTAGATGCAATCCTTTAAGAGGGTGATAGCTGACTTAATTTCAAACATTTTAAGCTAAATATGTGTAGGTCGAAATTTGTTTATAAATTTTTTATGGAAATTTTTGCATTTTTCTCAAGAAATACCAAAATTTCACACTTAAACGGTAATAGAGCTCAAGTTACATTTAGTATCGGAGTTTCAAAGTTTATTTTGTTTTGTCTAATGTGTATTAATAAAAATACGATCAATTCCAAGCTTTTGTGTAAACTTATAGAAAAAATAGAGACATTGAAACGCCCTTTATTTTTAGATATCACTCATGCCGATGCCTGGCCAATTCTCAGAATTATGGCCTCTTTTATGCGGCAGGTCATGTAAACAAAAAATTATTAGACTGAGACCTCTCATAAGCCTACTAAGCATTAGAGCCCCGATTGTGGGGTTATTTTAGGTTTTGATGTTAAATAAAACATAATTTTGTTTAAACTATTTATTGTTCATGTTCAAAATGCAATCCATTATTTCTAATACAGGCACGAGCCCTTTTTGTTACTTCGGTGGTGGATACTCTTATGGTCATATCTTCTTTCATCCTGTCAAATGCTTCATTGATTTCGCGAATCAACTCTTCTCTTATTTTTATTTCGGTGGTGTATACAAGCTCCTTTGCCCGGCCCCATATGAAAAAATCCAACGGAGTTAGGTCAGTCGATTGAGGAGGCCAAGGAAAGGTTCCGCATCTACCGATCCAACCGTCCGGAAAACAGTCGTTTAAGTAATTCCTGACAGCCAAGGACCAATGCGCTGGACAACCATCTTGCTGAAAGATTATTGGTCTTTCTCATCTCCCAATAATCCAGCTTCGTCTAGAAGAACGGGGATATCATTTTGTAGAAAATCTAAATAGTTGGCACCATTTAAATTCTCTGGTAGAAAATGTGGCCCAATAATAGTCCTGCCTTTTACTCCGACCCACACATTGATCGAAAATCTGTTCTGAAATGATTTTTGTTTTTTCCAGTGCGGATTTGCATCTTTGGCAACCCATTCGTGGAGGTTGTGGACGTTGGTAATACCCTCCCTGGAAAAATTGGACTCGTCTATCCACAAGATACTTTTTAAGAATAACGGGTCCTCGATGTCCATGTTCAATAAAAAGCGGCAGAACTGAATTTATCTTGCAGGGTCTTCTTCTTGTAAGCCCTGCACCCCTGTACCATGAAAGGCATACTGTCCATCTTTCTTCATGGTCGTCAACACCTTCCATCTAGAAAGGCCAAGGTCTTCAGCTACTTTTCTGACGCTTGCAGTAGGGTCTGCGGTAAAAGCTTCCAGTATTTGCTCTTCAATCTCTACATTATTATGGCTAGGGTTGACTCCACGTGCCGGATTATTCCCAATGCCAACTTAAGTAAGACGGCGAAAGGTGTTTTGAACCACCCTGAAGTTTGGTAACCTCCGATCTGGATAACGTTCCTGGTACAAGCGTCGTGCCAAAGCTCCATTACCGTTAGCGCGTCCATATGTGAAGACAATGTCAGCGTACTCTTGGTTGGTAAATTCCATTTTACAATACTGTTTGTGTGGAAGTGTGAAATTTTGGTATTTCTTGAAAAAAATGCAAAAATTGCCATAAAAAATTTATAAACAAATTTCGACCTACACATATTAAGCTTAAAATGTTTAAAATTAAGTCAGCTATCATCCCCTTAAAGGATTGCATCTAGCTTCCGGACACCCTGTATAGATTGACTTTTTTTTTAAAGAAGTTATTAAGAGTGATTCGTTTTAAAATGAAAATATTGTATATATCTTTGTCAAAACTTTACTGATATTTTAGCCTGATTTTCTACACAACCAACAGCTGACCTTTTAAAAAATATGAAAATCTACATAGATGCCTTAAATACATCATTTTAAGGAGCTAGGTTTGATGATATGATAAATTCATTTTCGTTTCGCATATTAAATATACCGTGGAAGCATTTTGATTTGTATTATTCGAAAGTGTCAAAGTCTTCAATCAATTTTTACTTTGTGAATTTTCTGTATTTCCTATGGTTATAAGAGAGTTATATCAATATTACCCTTAGTGTAATGTTCATTGATAGATGTTCAGAGACGATTTTAAATATTTATGTTTATGTAAGGATAGCGTGTGGTCATAATTATGATCTTGCTGGGTTGATGTTCATCACAAGGAAATCCCCTCAGAAATGAAGTTTCTGAGTTTTATATTGAAACATAATATTATTCTTTTCTTTAGGGTAAATATCTTTGGTTATTTCTGGAATATCTTTAGGTGCTTATTAAGAAAACTATTTTCATTCTTGCATTAGTAACTCTTTCCAAAAAAAAAAATGATTCTTTCGAATTGCCTTTTTTGCATTTGGCTTCAACCTGCTTTAGTTAGAGGGTGTCTCTAATAAACAGCACACATGGTTATACCCGGTTACCAATAGAATACTAATTAAAAAATCATTATTACGTATTATTATTAACTACTTTTAGTATTTCGAATACTAAAACTGCGAGTAGGAATACGTAATTTTATATTTCTATTCTGTATACAAACTTATTAAGTTACACCATTGGCAATAAACAAACTTGTAAACACATGTATTTATATTTAGAATTGTTTTCGTCAAATCTTAAAATTACTATACCTAAGTGCTGCACTAGCGGATTAGTATGCTTTAGTGTAAGAGATTTAAAAGACGTGTTTGAATCTCTTATACTAAGAAAATTTGCTTTCTTTTCGTTATACTACTGATGAAATAAAAAGTTTAGTCTTTTCAAATAACAGTTGATATTTATGCTATTGGCGAGTTTTCAGAATGAGCTTGTATGGAATCAGTATGTAAGCATCCATAGTATGGATACTGTTTTAACTGAAGTCAACGATAGAGCACTGAGGGCTAACAATATTATAGTATACAATGTACCTGAATCCAATTATAATAAAATTCAAGACAGAATCCAAGATGATCAGCAAAAGGTATCTGAACTTTTGTCTATAAACAAAGAATCGGCTGTAGACAAAATGGCCAAGGTGATATGGATATACTGTCGGCTGGACGAAAGGTGCCTGGGAATCATACATATAAAATGAAAGGTGATTTAACCATAATGCAGAGAGAGTGCATCAAACGGGTGGTCACTGAACTCAATAGAAGGAAGAATAGTGGTGAAACAAATCTTTCAATTAAATATAAAAATGATGCACCATATACGACTACTGATACTTATAAATCTGAGAATACAAGAAAAAACACTCTTTAGCCCCATTACAAGTATTTTGTTTTAATGTTGGTGGTTTGAGGACTAAAATTGAAGAACTCCGTAAACTAGTTTTATCTCAATACAGTGTGTTGGTATTTGTGGAGAGTTGGCTCTCTGATAGATTCTCTGATGCTGAGTTGGCTGTAAAATCATTTAACCTGTTCCGCTGTGATAGATCTCGTGTCACTAGCAGTAAGAACCGAGGTGGGGGAATATTAATATATATAAGTGATAGAATTAGTTCTAAAAGGATTAAGTTGGCATATGATTCTGTGGAACAATTGTTTATATCATGTAAAGTGGGTAACAATAATCTTATTATTGGAGGGGTTTATATTCCCCCTAATTCTGAAATCAGTTTGTATGAAAGCCATTGCCACTCGATAGATATTCTCTGGCAGGAGTATTCTGATTACGATTTTTATGTCTTCGGTGATTTTAATGTACCAGATGCTCGCTGGGGGAGTGACAATCTTGGCGCTGTGGTTGAGTGCAGTCCTAACTCCCCAGGCTTAACTCTAGGTCAGTTTTATGCTTATTTGAATTTTTTTCAAAAAATAACATTACCTATGATAGATTGGTTTATTTGGATCTTAGTAGGCAGTAAATAAAATTCCAAATTCAATGTATTATGGTGATAATGAATTTTCTGGTTGCGAACAGATAGAAATCTCTTGGCTCGACGCTCTTTCCCTCATTATGGAAGCATAGTTTTGTGGTACCAATATTTAAATCAGATGATAATGACCAAATAGGCAACTATAGGGGCGTTTGCATCCAGTCGGCCATTCCAAAACTGTTGGACAGTCTTATCTACGACCAAATTTATTTAGAGTGTTTGGTTTCTCCAATCATATAGTTGCCTGGTTCACAAGCTTCTTGTCAGGCCCGACTCAGCAGGTTAGATTGGGTAGTGCTAGATCCAGCAATATCAATGTATGTTCTGGTGTACCTCAGGGTGGACACTGCTCACCATTGCTCTTTAACATTTTCATTAATGATATAGCTACATGTTCTGAAAATAGTGCCTTTTTATTGTTGATCAGATGACCTGAAATTTTATAGAGTAATCCAGACTCCCAAAGACCAAATTTTGGTACAGAATGACCTGAATAGGCTAAATGATTGGTGTGTCAACAATATCTTATTCTTAAACATAAAGAAATGTAATTATATTAGTTTTCACAAAAGAAGTAAAAAAGTTGTAACATCATATAATATAGTGGGAAGCCCTGTTCAGTATTCTGATACAATCAAGGATCTTGGCATTTATTTTGACGATCATTTAAATTTTAATATACACATAAATAATATAGTGGGTAGGTCCTCCAGGTTTCTGGGTTTTGTTCTGCGTAACTGTAGATAAAATCAGTCGAGACCTGTAAGAGAGTGTACATGTCTTTGGCGGTTTCTTTATTGGAGTATGGCTCAATGATATGGTCCCCCTATTACATGAACAGCTGTCTGGCCCTTGAAAGGATTCAGAATAAGTTTTTGAAATTTTGTCTATTTAAATTAAATTTGGAAATACCGAAAGATCATGTTTATGATGATGCACGGGAAGTGCTGGCTATGACAACATTGAGAGAAAGATGTATTCGTGGTGATTTAAGCTTTGTATTTAAGCTTTTTAATGGTCTGATTGTATGCCCCGACCTTCTCGGTAGAATTAGCTTCAATGTCCCCTCAAGACTCTTGAGACGAAACCGACTATTTGCTTTGCCTTTTCACAGTACCAACTATGCCACTCACTCCCCTATCGAAAGAACCTTAAATATTATCAACCATGGGGATATTGAAGTTGTGGGCATTGGCTTGTCTAGTTTTAGGAATCAAATTAGAGGGATTGTGTAAACTCTTCAATTGATTTTATGTTGGTTGCCTGTAAAAACATATTTGTATTTTAGCTATTTTAAGTTATGGTTAGGTGTAACTATTGAACTTTGTAATATTTTCTTTGTAATGGGGTTGATCCTGTCTATTAAATAAATAAATAAGTTTAATTTTTTTTTAAATTTAGAGTAAAGTAGATTAGTGTATGTTTGTTTGTTTAATAAATACGGGATATTAAAAGCTATGTTAATTAGAAAAACTCAGATAAAAAGTTTTTGAATTTCTAGAACAGTTTTCATTTGTTACTAAGAACTGATAAATAATATCAGGATCATTCATATATCTCTTCTGCAACCAAAACCGTGCCAATAAGTCCTTTATTGTTTCTCTTCTATATTCACTTACAATCTGTCAATAATACACTCTGTCCATAAAATTCATACTTTATTAAATAACGTACTTAAAAAAATGTATTGTGCTTTTTTATTTAGGTTCCAAACTGGATCTACTAACCTGTAATATATATTCAAGAATAAAGATATTATATAAAATCCAAAGTTTAATAAGCTTATATAGAAAATAATGAAATAGACTCCGTAACCTCTTGACTGTTTCTAAGTTTAGGTGGTACGTTTAATGAATTTGTTTTTATTCTTTTAGTATTGTAATATTTTTCCTATCTTGGGATTAATTATCGTTTTAATTCATCCTATATACTTATTATAAAATATTATACTGAAAAAAAGGAAGAGTTTGTATCATATCAGCTGTATTACAAAAATCTTCTTCAAATAGACCATCTTCTATAGAATCAATTAAATAAAACCACCTCAAATATCAAGACCAAAGGAAGAGAAAGTATACTCAAAGTCAAAGTCTCACAAATTAAACGTCTATTTAAAAGGTTACGCGTTTCGCCGCATTAGGGCATCATCAGACCTCATCTAAATGCAAAAACCGTTATTGACTGATGTACACGATGATGTAGACATATTACATTTTATATTTTTATTTATGTTCATGAGAGTAAGTGTGTAGTTTTTGTATTTAGATGAGGTCTGATGATACCCTAATGCGGCGAAACGCGTAACCTTTTAAATAGACGCTTGATTTGTGAGACTTTGACTTTGAGTATACTTTCTCTTCCTTTGGTCATATATCTAAGTCTTTTTGAGAATAATGGATGATTATTTTGAATTAACAATATCAAGTCTGTTAATTACTCTGTTCATTGCAGATAAGAAAAAAATAAGACCATAAGATTTGCGGTACCCGTGACTTTTAATTTCTTCATACTGAAACCGGAAACTTAGATAAGATTAAATGTAACGCGTAAGACATGGAAATATATCTATCTGGTATATAGAGCTTTTAGTGCTACACATTGTCTTACTTTGTCATTGGTCTTTTTCATGTATATATTTTGTATCCACTTTTTAATTATTGCTTTATATATAACTTTCCATTAGTTGAAAAAATCATGTCAATTTAGAAAAAAGTCGATCTTTTTGGAAGAAAAAAATGCTGATATAATGTGATTTTTTTAATTAAAAAAAAAACTATTTTTATTTCATATTGCTCAAGTAGTGTCTTAAAAACCCATATCGTTGTCACGTTTATTTTTTTTTAAAGGGCGTATTTGTCATGCTTTAAATGTACAGATTAATAAAATCAAAATCTAAAATTTAATAATCTCCTATATGCTTTTATAAATTAGCATGAAAGAACGCAGGTCACAAATGGAGTTATTAGTTTAGTCGCGCTGTATATATCTTATACAAAATAATCTTTATATTGGTGGTAAATAGGAATGTGAATGGATATTGCAGCTTTTAAAATGTAATTAGTAAACATGACAAGTATATTTTAATATTTTAATAATCGGTTTAGTCTTTAAAGCGCTACCATTTTTTAAAAATAATTCAAAATATTTATTTTATTTGTTCCTTATTTAATAAGATTTTTTTTATAATTACAGTGAAAATGTATAGACCAAATTAAACACAAAAGCCTAAACTATAGTACATAATATAAGATCGGGTTAAAATGTTGAGTTTATTGTATAGGCATGTTACCTGTATACTTTGAAAAAATAAGGAAATGCTAAAAGCGAAATGCACATAAAATTTCATAACGGTAATAATGAAACAAATATTTAGATCATTTTATTAAATCACCTTACTTATATACAGTACCTGTTTATAGGTCTAACCAACATGGGGAAAGACTATATAAATTTTGTTTTTTTTTGCCAGGTAGGTAATTTTTTAAATCGTTTTAGGGCCTGGTAAATTTTATTTTTAAACTCTAACATAATTTTGATTATCTACGAGTACATTATAAGCATGAAGTTTGAAAAAGTAGACAGCATCATATTACCGATTCTCTTAATTGTATTTATCCCAATTTTCAATATGCGGGAATAAACAGTGTCTAAGAAAATTTTCGCCCTTATGACAATTTCTAAGATTCCAAGATTAAGGGATCAGGATTTTTTTTTACGAATTATATATATTTTTTTTAGCTTAAATATTACGATATACATATTTTATTATATGATAAAATTTTTAAAATTTTGTTGGTAACATTCTAAAACATTGAGCATTATTTATAGTCCTAATTAAAACATCACTTTAAATTTCTTTTAAAAAAATTATAATTGATTTTGATATTTGATTTTTTTTTAATTTGTTCATTCAGTTACCTTCTAGTTGAGAATAATAATTATTTAATTTATACTATTCAAATGATTTTCTTGATAGATTATATTATATATTAAAATAATAAAAATTGGCTCTTATACGTTTAAAGTGTTCCAAAATATAACATCGTAATGAAATGTTCCAAAAATTAAGTTTTCTATTCTTTATATCTCAACGAAGACGTATTGTTTATGAGAATACTCAAAAACAAAAGAATTTACTGCCTTAGCCACCTTAACCTACCTACAAGACCTGATAATAGTATTATAGTCAGAAAAAACAAAAGTTGCACTGGTAATAAACACTGGAAAATACATAATTATTTAATAAAACGAAGTCAAATAATTTAAAGTGATATTTAATTAAAAAATTACGTGAGGACCTCATATCAAGAAAGCAAGCCTGAAGCTAAAACCTGTTGTAGCATGTCATACAGACTGGAAGCTAAGTCCAAGAATGATGTTTACACAAACTACAGCAAGCAGACAGTTAAAACGGGTTCAAAGGTTAGTATATCGGTGCATTTCTGCTAACAACTATTATAATTAGTATTAATAAATAGGAAAATAGCAATATAGCCAACCTTCATAGAAATACAAGTAAATGAGGCCCCAAGTATCAAGAGATCAAATAAGTACATGCCATCAGATAAAGTGACTCCTCAATACTTCTTCAAGTACACATTTCTCTGTGATAATCGCAGATAGGAAAGGAGGCTCTGATATTACCGGTATCTGAAATAACGTCACCGTCATACATTGCAGTGCGTTATATACCTAAGAATTAAATTCCAAAAACTGAAAAAGTATTAATTTTTTCAGACAAACCGTAACAATTAGTTTTTCCAAAGTCAATCCCAAATTGATCGGAAACTGCACAAATGCCCTAGAAATTTACGTCTATCAAATAAACAAGTGCGTCAGGACAAGCAAACTTCTAAGCAAATGTCATGCAAAGGCAAGGCTTAAGTTCAAGAGGTTAGTAGAGTTAAAGTCAGAAGTAGGTAGATGTATGAAGGAGCAGATGTCATGTCATGGAGTCTAATTAGGAAATCTGGTAAATACAGTATGAAGGAGCTACAATAGATCTGCGTTAATAACTAACATGCTCCTAATTAGCAAATCTAATCAGGGGCGATTATAATTTAATACGAACGGACACACTATTTAAATGTATAACTTTATTTATTTGAACTTTAAGTTGGATTAATAAATTCTTATGTCTAAAATAATGTTTATTTTTGCATATGTTTTAAATTTGGGTTGAAACTATTACTTAGAAATATATGCAACTATGTAAAGAAGGTTTAAGCACTTCGTAACATGATGAAACTAACATGAAACCAATATTGTTACTTAGGTAGCAAATTGCGACCAGTGATCTTGTGTACTGGCAATATAACATCGTTTTAAGAATAAACAAAAACTTCATTAGTTAGCACAATACCAAAAGAGCTGACGTGCATTTGACCACTTAAATAAAGGAGTCACGCTGGTTTAGAGGTTTTTCATTTTTATCGCAGGTGCTGTATTGTTTTCGTTAAAATATGTCAAATAACACGTTCCTATGTAACTAGAAACTGATAACACGTCTTGTTTGCATGGTCATAAACAATTCTTATTAAGGATGGGATTTCTTTCCTTAACATTCTGTGCAAACTAGGAAATTAGGTTTTCTGTTTATTTGATTGCGTAACAACTTTACACTTTGTTTAGTTTGGCGTTGGGTTAAATAGATTCCTAGTAAATTTTTAAAAAAATGTGATGAAAACATTGTATATTCCTAAGCAACAAGTTTAAGGATTACGTGGCTTTTTTTAAATTTTGGTATTTAATTTATTACTTCAACTGCATTAATATTTTTTACCTGTTTTGCCTAAATTTTTAAGCCAAACAAGTTGAAAATACACCGTTATATAAACAAATATGGTTAAACACACGTGAGAATTAAAATGCGTGACAAACAATTTCAAGTCGTACTATTTTCACCTTTCCAACAATAGTAAAGTAAATAGGCGAATATTTAATTGTCATGTTAACAGGTTTAATAAACAATTTACATTTATTCTTGTATATATATATATATAAAGTTGTACATCGACAAATATACATTAAACTTATTATGTAACTAAAATGTGTTTTGCTAATTAAGCATTTTTTGTCGGCTGTTTAACTAATCATTTTCGTGAAAATCGTGGAATTGGATTCTTGCTAGATTAAATAATAAATGTTCAATCTATAGTTAGTAATTTTTTCAAATTAATAAGACCCTGTAATTTATTTAAATTGCAGAAAATATGTATATTATATAAGCAAAACTTTCTTGTGAACAACATTCACCTGGAATCTGGTGGATTTCTTCAAAATCTCCCTATCACTCCCATATAACGGAAGTTGGTATAAAAAAAGTAAATATAAGTAGAAATAAGACAATTTGTTGTAAAATAAATAGTTTCTGAAATTTCTTAACTGTAAATAAATATTAAAAATTATTATTTGTATTGATTCTCAGTAATAACAACAGCATTGTATATTTGTCAGTGTCTTGCATATAGTTTGAAGTAAATAACGAACAGTATTCTTAAACAAATAGATAGAAATTCGGTTATTTTCGTTACGAAAGACCGCGGTTTGTTTATTTAGGAAGTCCCTTGCCCTACGAGTAAAAACTAGCATCTGGTGTGTACCTATCTTAAAACCAGGGACCTTTGAAAGCTCTCTTGTGTTTTCAACTGCCTGTTTTCTCTAGGCGAGAGACAAACAAGGAAAGAAAAATTCTCATATTTAGAGAACAACAAAAATAAACCTAGAATAATATTAAGTACGACACATTTAGAGACGGATCGAATTTCAAAATAGGCTCGAATTCTTTTCGGTTAGACGTGGCCGGCTGTCAGCGAGTTGTTTTTTTCATTCATTTATAGAAGAAATAACACTGCAATGCATTAAATTTAAATCTTAAATCACCAATCACGGATTTTCAGGTTATGTATAATATTAAGCATTATTTATAAATATACAGGGTGTCTTTTAAGTAAGGATTCAAAATGAAAAACGGGATAAGGGAGATCAAATTTTCAGTACCGTTCAAAAAAATAAAGACAAATGATATAAATAAATTTAAGTTAGTCTTATAACATATATAACATAAGAAACATATTACAAATAAAAGGCAGAAAATCCAATCGCTTTTTATTTTTACTGAAAAATATTAAAAGGATGTATTAAATCGATTTTTTTGTGACGAAAACAAGTTTTTTTTTGTAAAAATCCCAGAAATAAAAAAGACGTCAAACTCTATGATCCTCTATCAATTTATTTTCATAGAGAAAAGGTAGTTAAATTTCTTTTACAAGAATTAATTATTATGTCCAAATTAACATAAATTCCTAAATCCAAAATAGTTACATACTTGAGCCTTAAAAACTTAAAACAATTTTCATAAATGTCAAGACCTGATATGTTAGATATGTTATTTTATAAAATTACTCAATACTTTTTTCGCAAATAAAGTAATTTTTCTCTATCATAGGTCGGTACTGGGAATTTTTTAATATTTTTACTATAAACAACCATTCTTTAAAGCTCCACGCTTTTTAAGGTGGCTGTGTAGCAGGCTTCCAGCTTAGGAAGAATAAAGAATTTTTAGGAAGAATAAAGAACTATTCTCATAGTCTTTGCACTGTTCTAGTCTTATTCTATAGTTTAAGTTGTTTAGTTAAGTTTATTTAGGGTTGAATTGAATTGTCGAACAGTGGGCTGCCAAGGCAGTTGTGCATATAGGTCTCCTGATGGATCCGTCATGCCCCACCGGGGTTTACCAGAGCCCAACCGCCTTAGAGAAACCGATAAAGCTCTCTGGTCTGAAGGACTTAAAGTCACTCGGTACACTGAAAGTGTTACCCAAGTATTTGAACCTGGCGCGCGTGAGTGCTGGACACTCCCCGACTACAGGGTCAACGGTTTCATCCTCCTCACAGCACCATCGGCATTCCGGGTTTTCCGCAATACCGATAGTATGGAGAGGGCTTCTTAAGTGCCAGTGACCGGTTAAAAGGCCTGTCACTAGCCGAATTTCGCGTCATTTTAGGCGTAGTAGATTTTTGGTGAGACAGGCAGAGGGCCCACCTATGTGCGCTTTGGCCTGTATCATACCAGGGGACTCAGTCCATCTTCGGTGGGTCCACTTGTCCAGCAGACCCTTCATTCGTTATATTATTTAGGGTTATACTTACGTTTAGTTTATTATTTTTATTTATAGTATCTAGTTTTTAGTAGTTAATTTTATTTGAGGACCCTAATTTAGGTTATTTTATTGTAAAACCTGATCATTTAAATGTTCCACATTTTATATATATGGTATATATGTGTATATTTGCTTGCTCTGATTGTTAGTTTTCTCATGAAATTATTGGTCTCTATCGGTAAAAAAAATGCGAAAGCTTTTAAGCATAAAACAAATTTAATCAGTTTTTTTTAAATAACAAATTTAATCAGTTTTGTTATTTATCTTGGAAACAAGTAAACAGAGCTCGAGACATTTTTGGCTAGAATTGTTATGAGGAAACACAACCAAGGAACCAAGAAAATTTTATGAGGTGCAAGCTAGCTGAGTGCTATCAAGCTCCACGTGTGATAATAAACCGGATTTCACGTCCTGGAAGTACCGGGAAATATATGCGGCCGTGAGGGTAGGATGGTGGTGGATACAGGATTCAGTCATACTATCGTGAAGCCAAGCAAAGAAGCTCACTGTAGAATTTAACACCGCAAAATTTAATCCTAATGTCTGCGAAAGGAAAAAGTATCTCGATCATTGGACTACATGACGCTTAATCCACCAGTTGTTTAACAACATTAAAACAGCCGATACTAGTGGAAGAAATCATATATGATGTCATATTATGATTAAATGCCTAGCAGTTACAAATGTATGTATATGGATGTATATAACATATTGACTGCAAGAAGATATTTTTATGCATCATTTTTATACAATTAAGATAAAGGAAATGCCAGAGTCGTTAAGTTCGAATGGTAAACTTGAAAGGAGATGATCAAAGCTGAAACAAGGAGAGTATTGGAGAGTATTGTATGCTTTAAACTAGTGGCAATTATGAAGAATGCTCATAGAATCTGTCACTTAAACAGATCGCTTATTGTATCCTCTGCCAATTTGACAATAAACCAAAGAGAGTAAGAGCATTAAATTAAGCGTCTTATGAAACAAAATCAAGATGCGTTTTTCTTGCACGATAAAATGCTAGGGAGATAATAATCTGTTCCGATAAGACAACTATTTTAAAGGATTCTAATAGCCCAACAAGGTAAAGTTTCCTTCGTGCCAGGGTTTAAATAATATACGAACGATAGTTCGTATCAAGGATTGACGACACGCTCTACACACTATCAGATTCTCAATGCCTTTTAATACGGGATCTGAAGAGTGGATACTGGTAGATAAAAATAAACCGATATATAGAAAAAAAAAACTAGAGCGAAACACGTGTAGCCCGTTAAATTACATGTTGTGAGACCGTGACTTTGTATTTTTATTTGTTTTTCGTCAATTTTGGTTTATCTGCATTAAAGAAAATTCAATACCTATTTGTTAAGCTCCGAGCAGTCAACGAGAAAATAAGTTCTAAAAAATGTTGCTTATTTCGATTTTAAGTTCGATAACTACTCAACCTACTGATAAACACCAGTGGTAGTGGTGAACTTTTCTATATATTACAGAAGATTTGCATTTGCATTTGCAATTTTTGATTGAAGAAATCTAGCTAACTTTGCAAAATCTCTACAGAAGCTCACCAAAGCCAAAATGATAGTTAGTTGGTCAGCAGACTATAAAGAAGTGTTCTGGAGGCTAACAAGAGCACTGTTTACATCTCCAATTTTAACGTATCAACATATCAACTTATTGTGTATACCGGTACAAGCATTATTGGAATCCGGAAAATTGTTGAAGCCGTCTTTTCACAATAGTATTAAGATGGCGAGCTATAAGTTAAGCTAATTTCAGTAAAAGGCTAAAAAAATCCATAAAGAAAGTATTATGTAACCTAGTGTATCTGTGACGAGGGCAATTAGGAGCAGTAAAAACTAGTAAACATTTCTATAAATATTTATATGATCAACAATTCATTCTTAGAATTAAGCATGCTTCTCTGAAATAGCTGTTTTAGTTCAGAAACTCTAAAGGACAAATACCAAGGTGGCTTCAACGGCTACAAGTGTATCACTTTATAATAGAACACAGAAAAAGCGAACATCACCAAGATTTCGATGCTTTATCCAGAAGAACCTGTATTGAAACATCTCAACATTATCTTAAAAAGGAATTGAAACAACCAGAGATATTTGCTTATCATCGCGTTGGATACTAATCCACTTTCAGAATAATGATCCAGTATTTGGCCTTATTTATGAACTTAAGTCTCGAGAAATGTCAATGCGAGAAAAATGTCGAAGAAGAAAAAAGAAATGTCGAGTCACTTATTGAAGTAATCCATACAAACATATCGATTTTCGGAGCTGCTAGTACGAAAATGTCAATTCGTTTTAAGGGTGCACCAACAAGATTAACAATGCTCACACTGTCGAAACCAGCGTTCAACATCACGTCTGTTCAGCCAGTAAACCTCTCAATAAAACCTATCTTTTCTTTTTCATATACGCTCTCCCAAACTCATTTAAGTAATCCATCTTTGGAAGAAATTCCAATGAGACTAATAGGCTTTTAGTTCTGGAGAATGTTTCAAGGATTTGACACTTTTGAGACCTATTTAAGAATTGTGGTAAACTCCCACCAACTGGAATAACCGCATAGAACTATTGCTATTGGCATCATATCGTTCTTCTATCCACGAATTTACTGGAAAAAGCCCGTCAAACACCCCACAAGGCTGAATCCTTGAGGAGTACGTCGACCATCTGCAAGAGCGTTTGCAAATGGTCCATATATAGACATGGGGAAAACTTCACCTAGAAAGTAACAAAATGATATCATGTTGTTACATAAAGACGAATTCTACCAGTTTTAATCTTGGAGACAGAGTCTGATTATATAATACGAAGAACGAAGTTGCCCTCAGCAAAGCTTTAGACGGATACGGAAGGTCTAGTTCATGTGGTTACCAAAATCAGCGACGTGGTATACTGAAGCGACATCCGACAATGAAGATCAAAATTGTAAACATCATTCGTCTAGTGCCTCATCATAACTCAGTTGGCCCCCTTGAGGTGTTGGTGGAGAACGATTAAACTTGGAGCAGATGTTATGAATATGTAAATACGTTGATTATTTTCATACTTATAGTTATGTTTTGCTCCTATTTTATAGTATAAGTTGATTAGTTATGTTTAGTTTGGGTTCTACTTAGGTTTAGTTTATTTTCTTAACTTATAGTGTTTAGTTTTTAGTAGTTCATCTTATTTGAGGGTCTTATTTAGGCCCCAATTTAGGTTATTAAGCTTATTTTATTGTAAATCCTTAAAAGAATGTAGAAACTTCCAAACATTTCTAAATTGTTCCCTGGATCTTTAAAAAGGACCGTGTGGCGTGATATCCTAGTTCTCTCCAAAAATATAACATATCTTCGGGATATATTAACATAAATATTTTAAATAATAATATAGATACTGAAGGAATGAAGACATCTTGCGTACGGTTTTGGGACAGATATAGATAAAATGACTAGACTAAGAGTAATTCTGGTCTTGACAATTTTTTGCAAGTCAAAACTAAGTATGTTGAAATACTTTTTATCAGGCATAATTGCCAATTTTCTTGACTATTTTTACTAGACTCTTCCCTAGTTCATAGACTTTACTAACTTTTACTGATAAATGATTTGTTGTAAAAAATGGGTATTTTTAATATCATAATCCATTATAATTGCCTCTGTTAAAATGTATTAATACTAGAAACATATGTTAAAGAATCCAAAGATCTCGCTACCAAGTATGACAGATATCGTTATACATTTAATGCAGAAATGACGTTTAAGAAAAAATGTTCAAAGTTCTTTATGTCTCAATTTGGAAATTTGTACTGATACGTTTAAAGAATGTTCTAACTTTTAATATTTCTATTAAATTTCTATTAAAAAGTTACTGAAACTTATTTTTCAAAACTTCTTAAGTCAGATTTAATAATATATAAAAAGTGGGTCAGAAACTAATCTTAGCAACTAAATACCGATATCTTTGTCAAACCCTGTAAATAAAGAAGTTCTAAGAATGCGCTTGGTTAAATTTTTGTTAGAACAGTTCAGATTTTAAAAAGGAGATAAGAGTAAAAAAGTTTTTGGCGTCATTTTGGATCTAGCAAAGGCCTTTGATACTGTCGATTATTCCATACTTCTGGACAATTTCGAAAAACACAATAGAATCAGAGCAATTTCTCCTAAAGTTGCTAGAGAGCTATTTGTCGGATAGAACTTATGAACATTAAGTTATTGCTGGGGTTGTGAGTTCTGAGATACCGGTCCATATACGCGAGACCAACATTAGACCAACATTTAGGGTCCATTCTTTTTAATAATATTTTTAAGCGGTGCATTTACGATATTTGTAGATGATTCGGCCCTTGTCTATAAAAGTAAACCATTAAACCAAAAGTAAACCATTAAATAAAAAGATATTATTTATGCCATTTGGCTACTATTCTAACTTATTATTGGATTTTGTTAAGCTTACTATAAGTCTTTCTGAAATACTAATAAATATGAGCAGAAAATATGAATTTTTTCGGAAAGTGGCGTATTTAGCATTTTTATTTTATCATGGCAGATATTTTGACGATCTATATTCATAAGAATTTCAAAAATAAAATATGCTTAAGATCGTCAGTCACTTCTACTGCATTCAATCAAAGAATATTCCTTGAGTGTTCTTTGCCAAAAATAAATACAACTTTAGACTGTTGTTACCTATTTTGTCCCTAAAATTACCGGTCACATTTACCAAAATAAATTCAGTCACTTATTTAAAGTAAAATTAAAAGAATATAATTAAAAGAATAAAATAATACGTATATATTTCAAATATATTGTATATATTTGTATTGTTAGGGTATATAAAATCAAATCTTAAAAATTATAATAATATATATAAAACATACTTCGATCAAGAAATTCTTTTATCTGACTATATTATTAATTTCATTGGCTTTGGTAGCAATTTAAAACTGATACTGCTACATAGCTGTAATTAAGCCGCCTTGACGTTCAAAAAAACAGTTGTTTTATTAATGGATTTGAATTTGTCCCACTTATAAATTATTGGTGACTTAGCCTTGTTAGGATTAGCAAACAATATTGTTTGATCTTGGTAAAACAGTATATTTATAAGTATCATGCCAAACTCAAGCAATAACTTCAGTTTTTCTAAGTGGCTTCTGAAATAATTTTTTAAATATTTATATGGAAAAAGTTTTTTACTTTCATAAAAATTCTCTTAGTTATTGTAGTTCTGAAATCTGCAAAACACTGATTGAGGAAAATCAGTATATTATAAATTTGATTTCCTTAATTTTTTTAAAAACAATTTTTAAAAAGAACAAGAGATGGAAAGTTAATTGTTAATAAATGCTGAACCGTAGTGTATATATCTAGTAAAGTTGCTTTTAAGAGTTATCTGTTTTTGACTACACGAATGCCTAACATGGCCGATAATAATGGCCGACTGATGCAAACCTAAGGTTTATATTTTATAAGTTTAATGTCGGAAAGCAAATTTATACGGGACATTGCACTTAGTCGAAAAGATATTATAATTTCATTTATGTAGACGCGCCCTTTTCTCCGCTAAGCTATAAAACATCGCCGCGCGCTATACGTCTTTACTTCTGGTTCCGGAACTTCTTCCGGGATTTTTGGATGTAGTTGCTTTTGTCCGATATTCACAAATGGCCAATTTGCATTTTGTTGAGTTCAGCGAACACTTATTCAATTTATAATTCTTTTTTCATTAGCCGAACTTCATGTTACATTTACTTTTCTCAGCATTTTTTGTAACTGGAAAGAGCTTAAACTAGTTATATTAAGGCTAGTTTTATCGCTTTAAAATTAATTTAACATTAAAAAATTACTGACTTAAATAAAAAGTCTGGAATGGAGAACATCGGCATTTCTTTTTTAGAATAATCGAAATCTTTATGTTTATCGGGTGGTAGAAAGGCATCGATGAAAATGTAGACGACTGCACATGACATATAAAAACCCTTTCTACATTTACAGTACGGTTATGGGCTAAATTAAATAAGACTGTAAAAATCCCCTGCAGTTTTAGTGTACTGGAGATGCCGAACCCAATTTCAGTAAAAAATATATAGTTGAAAGTTGATGAAACCACAAATACTCAATAAAATGATAAAAAAGCCTTGCAGTGTTCTCATCTGGATTGACAATGTAATATATTATAAATATCTTAATTTAACAAGTACTACAAGAACTTTTCCTGAATTTACCGCTACATAGTTAGTCTAATGGCTAATTTTATGCTAGATATGGTTCTCTTTCCAATGATAAAGAGGTACCTTCAGCTACTTTATATGCTCTCTGTTAGTTGACTATATTTTTTAACTTTACACAACACCTTATTACGTAAACTTGGTAGTCCTGTCACTACTAGCGACAAAGTTTAGACAACTTATTGTTAATTTCATCTTTTTCTTCTTGTAATTTTTAATTAAGCGCTTACTTGAGTTTGTGAGTTGTTTCATAAAAATTACGAAAATGATTTTAACTTGTACTTGGAAGTCTTCTAAACTTACATCAAAACTCTCCAGTATTATTTTTAAACCAAAAAAATTAAATAAACCTTATATAATTTAAGACATACTGTATAAGATTAGCAAAGTAATCTCTTAAAAGAAACATAATTTCGAAACACTGATAAATACTTGAGTAAATATCGTAATTGTTTGTTTTAAAATTTTGAAAATAACAATATAAATAGCAAAACAATTGGAATTATGGGGCAATGCTATACACGTGTAATTTTTACCTTGTTGACTGTAATCATCAATGTCAATAACGTCTGGGTTTTAGTATAAAGATGTGTATATTTTATACTTTCGACTATTGGGTTACTATGTATATATATTTTGATAAGATTTATTTTATCGTTAGGAAATAACGTTTTATTTAAGGCGACATATGGAAGAAAAGTTATCTTAAAAAGGTCTTAAATTTAAAAGTTATCTTAGTAGTATATAGAAATGCTTTAATTATTGATTTATTTAAATAAAAAAACTCTTTCAACTTACAAATTTTTCAAAAGCTAATATCACTAAATTTGTTTCAATATCATCATCACTACTAGCATCTAAACAGCTGCTTAAGTTGCAACAATACTTTCTGTGAGGGTATAAGTCTCTTTTGCTTTAGAGCCGTAGTTTCCATGGTTCTCTTAAAGAAGCAGTGGTAAAAGTTAAGAAATGTAATTCAATATTTTTGTATATACACAAGAAAATACTCAGTAAGTAGTGTTGAACTTAAAATAAATTACTTGCTAAGACTTCAGTTTCATAAAGAATACTGTTTTGTACGGGCCTAGATGGAGAGCAATCACGAGCTGTAAATCAATAAAAGGGCAACATGAAAGTAACCTCTAAGAAAAAAAATTGCTTCCTAAAGGACGTTTTTACCGATGGAATATCCCGCTTTAACCCAGCGTACTTATTTAAATTGACTGAAAAAGCTTTGGGATTTGATTTATTAGTATACATTTTTTAACCTAACTATATACTAACTAAAAAACATAATATTCTAAATACTACTGAATCAGTTTCAGCATTAACTTCTACTGTATATGAATATATTAAACAGTTTATAGATATATTTTTTAAATAATTATAATTTATAATAGAATATTTTTATTTTTAGGGTCATATAGGTGAAGTGCCATACGAATCGAGCGTAAGTTGGTCAAAGAGTCACTACCCAGCCGCCACAAGTCATTGGCCCTCAAGCATTAGGCATTCCAGATATAGTGTAAGTAAATAATAATAGAAATGCTCATTAATAGTTTTAAATTACGAGTAAGTCCTTTAAATATATCTCTTCTCTATATCTATATGCTGCGAGGATTTAAATTTTCTGTCTTTATCTCTTTTACTATCTACTAATCTTACTATCTAACTAATTTTTTAAAATTTTTTTGGTACGAGGGAGTTGTCTTGGAGGAGCAAGCAGAAGTCTTGGATCTTTCGTAATAAATTTTCTTAATATTTCCATAATTTTTTTTTTATATTTTATTAATTCATATCTTTTATGATACAAATTAATTTTTTGGCATTATCTAAAAGTTCATTTAATATTACATATTCTTTAACAATTGCCCCATATTACGTTTGTTTTTTTAACTTATTATTCCTTATTTCAATGAATATTTTTTATTTTATTTTTAAGGTTATTGAAATGTGATTCTTACTGCGTAGATATTGCCGCTACTGTTGCTAGGTACACTTTGAAAGAAAGAATAACCCCTAGAAGTACCCAAAAATGATTTTTTGGGTGATTTATTCATCACTGACATTTTAAATTCATAAAAACTATCCAAAAGGTCTGACTTCTTAGAGTTTTGAAAATCTTGATTTTTTGAGGATGATTTCAAGTTAAACATGATAAAAATTAAAATTGTCAAACTGTTGTAATACCTACAAATCTACTCAAGTTCTATCATCACCCAACCCAGTGTATTCCTGATTAATGAGGTAATATATAAAAGTACCGCAGTCTTCTCAAATCTTACAATTACCTAGCAATTGCGTGATCTGTAAAATTATTTATTACAACTAATGGAGTTTCAAAAATAAAAACAAAATTATGGCAAAATTCTATGCTCGAAGAAATACAAAAAATTAATAATTCTTAACCTTACTAATTCCTGATTCTAACGACACGGGAATACGTCATCATTATTGAGTAAGATCACCCATAATATGAATGTTTATTGACCTAAATTCATAGATTTCGATATCTTGAACATTTTAAGGCGAGTCTGGAGCCAAGAAGTCAGTTCAATTTCGAAGCGAAAAAATTCCGTGCCCTAAAAATGAAAAATCCTTAACTTTGGAAGAAGATTTTAAAAAAATTATAATCATTACAATTCCAACAATTGTTTTATACTGCAGACCTTGTTAAATCAGGGAGATCGTCAAAAAGGTCGTATTAAATTTTCGCTAACATTTGATCACACGTGCTTGTTTTTTGCTACAACTTTTTTGTTGTTTAAAAATTTAGCACGGAAAGGCTCAATTCATGGAAAGCGACAATTTATTCTAAAAAAAAAGGCATTTTTTTTCAAAAAAGTCACTTAAACTAACCGTTTTCGAGCAAAGAGCATCTGAATAAAATTTGTCATGCGTATGAAATTCTAAGAAATAAGTTGGCCATTTCTTTAATTAAAATATTACTTAATGGACGACGCCTTTATGTCATCGCAAATGGCGTCAACATCCTTCCACCGAAAATTGGAGGAACTTTTTAACCTCCAGAAATAGCTGCAAGCGAATTATTGATGAATGCAAAGAGAGTCACAACAACAGGATCAAAAACAAATTGCTAAACTGCCCAAATGAAACAAGATCTTTCTGGCCGGTATCGAAAGCCGTTAGTCAAGGATTTGCTAAGTCGGCCTTGCCACCCCTAACAGCAGATAATGGTTCTATCGCGGTAACAGCAAGGGAAAAAGCCCACTTACTGGGTAAACTCTTCGCGTCCAATTCTACTCTGCACTCGCAAGGCAAAACACCGCCATATTTGCCAAGGGTGAATTCATCGATAGGAGAAATTTCGTTTCCCCAACGAATTATAAATAAAATTCCTAAAAGCGTAGACACCAACAAAGCTTCTGGACCCGATGAAATTCCAGCCCTAGTACTATAACGTTGTGCAGACGAATTGACTCCTCCCTTATGTAGACTGTTCACGGCATCGTATAAGCAGGGCTCATTTCCAATAAGCTGGAAAACTGCTCAAGTGCAAGCTGTACCCAAAAAGGGTAAGAAGACGATGCCCTCCAATTACCGCCCGATTGCACTAGTTCCAGTAATATCGAAGATTATGGAGAAAGCAGTCAACGAACAACTGTTAAGATATCTAGAATCATCTGGACTAATCAGCGATCTTCAATACGGCTTTCAAAAGCTTCGATCCACCGGCGATCTTCTGGCTTACGTCACATACTTGTGGACGGAGGCCATGGAGAAGCACGGCGAGTCCCGCTCAGTCGCTCTTGACATTTCCAAGGCATTTGACAGAGTGTGGCATGAGGGACTACTAACCAAGCTCTCCTCAATCGGCATACAAAACTCATTATTGAATTGGATCTAAAGTTTTCTTGAACAACGAACAATCCAAGTAGCCGTCGATGGACACCTCTCCGACAAATTTAACATTAACGCTGGTGTCCCTCAAGGATGCATTCTATCCCCCACCCTTTTCTTGATATATATCAACGATTTGCTAGGAACCACTGTCAATCCAATCTACAGCTTTGCAGACGATAGCCACTTATTTCCACATTTAAGTCCGCCAAACCAACGACAGCCGCAACTTCTTAGAATCTTAGGCAGCAACAAGTAGCTTCAACCAACAACGATATTAGAGCAATCTTGGAGTGGGGCGGTAATAATCTGGTCAATTTTAACGCTAAAAAAACGCAGGCTGCAATATTTACGATAAAGACTAACCTTGGTGGCCCGGAGCTGGTTATGGCAGGGAAAACATTGCCAATGAAATCATCTTTACATCTTCTAGGAGTCGAAGTCACCAACAGTATGTCCTGGCATGACCACGTTGCCGAAATCGCCAGGGCAGCTTCCAAAAAACTCAGAGTGCTTTTCAAAACGAAAAAATGGCTCTGTTGTCTCTGATCTCTGTTTATTCTACCGTTATTATCACGGTAAGTGCTCCTCTGAGCTGGCAGGCCTGATTCCACACTGAGGGCTGTTCCGGCAAGAAGGACGCGTCTAGCAGTTGCGGCTCATCAACATCGAGTCCACCTGCCTACCCCAAGGATGTCGCTGTATCGGGACTCATTCATCTGAAGAACATCTTCTTTGTGGAACGGGCTTCATTGAATCAGAACTTTCTTTCCATCATTTACACGGTTCACCGATGCACCAGCAGTTAAACGAAATTGTATAATTAGCTTCCCCAACCTGCATCCGTGGCAAGTTGAAAATCCTTATGCCATTGTTGAATCGAGACATCACATGATTTTCTCTTAGTTCAGAGGTGAACAGAAAAAGCATACAGAGATTTTTTAAAAACGGACTTATTACTTCAAAATGTTTCCCTAATGACGAAGCAGCTAATGTAGATAATATACCTGTATATTTTATCAGAACTGCTAGGCAATTTTTAAATACAAAGCAATCACCGGTGATGTATAGGTCAAGGATGTCGGGAACCCTGGCCAGCTAGATCTCCCGATCTCAACCCGTTAGATTTAAACAGATTTTTACTCCACTCCTGTTGATGATATGAATGATCTTTAGAAATGAAAATATATTCAATCACATTAGCAGCATGCCAGGGATTTGGGAAAAAGTAGCAAGATCCTTTAGAAAGCGTGTATGACGGCATTTTCAGCATTTTCTTTGATGTACGCCCTCAAGGTGCTATTAACGAAACAGAGTATTTCACTTTTATACTATTTTAATCTTTTTAAATTTTATTAGTAAATTAAAAAAATATAAAATAAAGTTAATGTAAATTAAACATTTTATTAATGTAAGTTTTCAATCTGAACTAAATGCGTTTTGATGGGGCAGCACAGGAATTTTCAAAGATTTCATGACCTACTTACTTTTTATGATTAGGAAAAATTATTGCTTGTACTGTATTAGGAGTTAGAAGTAAACTTTTATCTTAAAATAATATGTATGTTACGCCACTAAAGTAGCGACCTGGACTTTGATACTCTCTATAATAGCCCTGTGTTTTCCTGATCTATGGCATGAGGTAGTAAAAAAAATATTTCCTTTATTTAAGTTCCTATATCTTTTAAGGAAGCCGAAAAATTAAAAAAATGCAAGATTTAGAAAATTATTGTAGGGAAACTATTTGTTGCTGAAATATGTATTTTTTTTGATAAGGTTGATTTACTATGACATCTTAAGACTTTTCATGGTAAAGTTTTATATGTTGGATGTTGCGTGTTTATAGACCTTCACTATTATAAAAGAGCGATCATACTACTTTAAATCCCTTTTAAATTTATTTTACTAACAATGGGCTTGACTAAACTTCACAAATGTTTTTTCCCGACTAGATTAGCATAAATAAATCCACATCAGCCCAAAATCCTATATACTACGAATATAATTGTTGCGGAAAGGTGTAAAATGAACCTATATTTTATTATTGTAAAAAACAAATGATAAATGAACATTTAATTTAAAAAAGATAACGTTAGATAACCAACGAAAATAATTATTTATTTGTAAAGTCGGATATAATTACATAGTATTGTTTTCCTATCGATAAATGTTTATAAACAATTCAAGGTCGACCCAGATAAGAGCAGTTTATATTTAAACTTGCCTTATACAAAAATGTCCCTATAATTTAACATGTTTATTAAAAATATCTTTATGATATAATTTACGTGTCAGTATATTAGTAAAAAACATTCGAGTTAAAATATCTCTTATAGTAATTTTATTTATTTTATGTTATGGCACGGTAACAAAAAACCGATACCATATAATTATTTATTTATTTGCTAATTTTACATAGTAACCCGATCAATAAATAATGTTTTATTCATCGAGGTCAAAAGCTAATATCGTCCAAAAAATACTGAACACGTCAAAAAATACTTTTTGTTTACTAACATTAATCAGATACACATGTTGCCTTTTTTATTATAATAATATTAACATATAGTAATACTTAAAATATACAATGACTTCCATAAATGCGTAGGCTTTTAACATATAAAAAAATTATTTATTAAAAGAGGTATTCTACGTATTTTTTAAGCATTAGCATAAAGCTTCTTTTTTATAGTTTATTTTTTTGATAAGCGCATAAGTTTTATATATTGTAGATTTTTCTTAATCGCATCCATTTTAGTAAATTGCTTGATGTATTTGGATAAACTAAGAGAAGCGCCTTGCTTGAAAATTTAATACTAATAATAATTACCGTTTTTTGCGCAGCAACAAAGTCCAAATTCGCGTTAGTAGTAGTGGTTTTTACTAAAAAATTTTTGTCAAAATATTATTGCAGTAGCTAGAATCTAATTATTGTTATTCTAAATCAGCACATATTAAGAAATTATTAGCAATAATTGAAAAAAAAAAGAGGGAAGAGTAAGCATTCACTTTTCCTCCTACATGCTGTAAATATTAATAACTTATTACATAAATCGTGTTATATGACTTAAGCAACTTAAGATATATTTTTAATTCCCTTGGAATCTTTTTTGGAAACCTTAGTAAAATATTTACACTATTTATGTACGCTAAATAAATTTAAAATTAAACTTACACTATATACAAAACACAATTTGTCATCGCTTAAAAATAACTAATCTTTCATATAATTATATTGCAGTCACTCTCAGACTGAAAACATTTCCCGCGAAAATGTCGCTTTCTTAAAAAATAAAACGATTTAAGCACCAATCAATGTTCAAGCATTTTAAGGGCGACTTTGGTCTAGAGCCGTAAATATCGAAACCCCTAGTTTGTGTTTACGCCATAATGGCATCATAATAAGTTCGACAGTCTGGGATAGCTCGGAACAACACTAAAAAAGCATTCCTTGAAAGATTTAAAACCCAAAGGGAGGCTTATATTGACCTTTTTTTCTAAGCGATTTTTCTTTTTTACCAAGGATTTACAACGTTTTATAGGATGCTAGATTAGTTTTCTTTACCACTAATAAAACACTTTATACATTGATTTATTATGTACAATATTGTGATATTATTTAAGCCTCTTAAATATTTTTCTCTGAGCATTGTTATTTACGATAACTAGTATGTCAAAAACCGGGCCAGTACTTTCAGCTCAGTACTCTCTCAATTGTACTTACTCTTTTATTAAAACTACTTTTACTAAAAGAAATTACTCAGCTTGTTATAATTATGCTAATTAAAATTATCCATATTATTTAGTGTATCCACTAGGTGTTCTCTTGCTATTTACCAGTGAAACAAAATACTAAGTAAAAGACATGCAAATCCCTCACCAACTAGCCAAATTCTAAATCTGAATAGAAACAAATCTTAAGAAAACGAATCTATAAAGTAGAGTCAGTATCGCAACTCATTAGTGCAAAGCTCCTAGAGGACAGCACTACAAAGGTGATTATTTCGAAAAATATGAACCTACAATAAATACAACACATAAAATAATAAGCTATTAACTGTGTAGGGATCACCAGAACCTTAAAAATCCATGGACATCTGTATATACTAAATCTCCTACATTATTTAATCTATTTCTAAATACTACCCACATTTTAAATCACTTGATACACTAAATCGGTAGCTACTAATTATCCACTTCTTTAATTTCGGGAACAAATTTTACGTTTATTTATTACTTAAACTTGAATATTGAGAACATTTTCAGATAAAGAAAGTCTTACCGCATAACCAAACAAGGGTTTTTAATTTTAGGTAAACAAGAATATTTTTGAGAGTGCTTAACGACGGCTAAAACCTAAATGGATGGATAACGACGGATACTAAACTCAATACTTCTAAACTTCACGTAAACACTCTTCTAAGACCTTTCTTTTTTGGGGAGTTCTCTTGAGTTATTTGCTTAACAATTCTTTTTTATTTCTTTGTTTTTAGATTAAGTAAGTGGGAGTGAAAAGAGTCCGGGTAATACCGAATTGTAAAAAAAAAAGTATTTCAATGTTAAGCAACTCTAAATATTACCTATAAATATAACAAAGATACCGGCCAGGAAAATAAAATATATGTTTGTTTTCCGACCTTTAGCGCGAAGGAAATTTTAAAGACTGTATATAATTTAAAAGTCTTTTCTTTTATCTTTTTCGGGTTTAAATCTATAAAATATTCGGTATTACTTTTTCCTCTAGGGAAAGTTTATACGCTTCTCGCTGCCTGAATTTTCACACTTCGGAGATCAAGAAACTTTTTGAAATAATGCCTTGTTTTTCTGAATTAAATCGCCTATTATTTCATGAATGTTCCAGGTATTCATGCATGGTTCTTTTATTCTGCTATTAGAGTCTATTATAAATATTAAGTTTTAAAAGAATAGATATAATTACATATTTAATTCTTTAGTTTAAACACGTATAGAATCCAAAAGTCTCCATTATTAGTATCGATTTAAACAACAAATTTCTTCCCAGGTGTAAAACTGGTTAGAAAAAAAATAAACATTATGTGATGTATCAAAACGACTTCCAGCAACATCACCGAAGGCCGGTGTTATATAACAGTTTTCGGCATTCGATCAAAAGAAACAATAACACCGCTCAGGTTGGTCACAAATTCTAATATTGTTGATTTCTACGGTACAAAAAATATGACTTGTATTGCCAAGAGTTCTAATTAATATGAACCTGAGCGAGATGAATGCTTTAAGGTAAATGAAGTATTTCTAGTGATAAAAATATAAAACAGACAGAACTATTGATTAACTACAATAAATATATGATATTTTCTTAAAAATACGGGTTTTATTCACCCGCATAAGCAAATATGCAAATACATTTAATCCAAAAATATATGACTTCTTTCCTATAAATATTTCACAAGAACGGAAAACCCATTTCTAAATAGAATAACACATATTTTCTCTAAAAAAAATGCGTCTTTCATAGTATTTTCTAAAATATATAGACTTAAAATAATAACTTCTAAAAAAAGATTTTTACATGAATTTAAAAAGGACTTCAAATAGTTAACGGAGTAGACGGGCTTTTATCAAACTCTAATTAACATACATAGGTACATATAATTTTGGTAAAAGGATTTAAAGCATGCGCTTAAGCACTAATCCTCCGGCAGCTCCCAAATATACTTAAATCAGCTGCAGATTTTTTAACGACAGTTACCTATTAGCACTTTTTCATATCAAATCCAAATTTCTAGGATTAACCCACAAAAATGCGGTTTTACGTGCACTGTGTGTGTCAACATACCCTAGGTCTGACAAGTTTGCCTGTTGAAGTATTTGTCTGCCTGTGATTCAAAGTGTGCTACTAAAACTCAGCGTGTGCAGCAAGATTCACCAAGTCTACTCACAAATAATACCTATTTTCAAGTATAGATTTTTTCAATTATGTCTTAGATCGATTAAGATAGGGTGGAAGATTGGCAAAACAAGGTCTGTAATTAAAACAAAATAGTATTTGAGATTATTAACAAGCAGCTAACTTGTGATTACAAGACTAATCATTTTGGGGCAGATTGGGGAGCCTGAGAGAAATTAAGAGAAACTCATTCCACCGCAAACATCTCAGGAAATTATTTATAAAATTACCTTTAAATCGAATATTAAAAATACCTTAAATTCTACTCACCAATTAGGTGGTAGTAAAGTCTATATATTTCAATTGTTGAAATCTATAGACTTTGGTACTAGTTTGTATGGAGTTCTAATTTGGTTTTTAATGGAGTTCTAAAGTATTCTATAAGACATAATTAATGGCATAATTTTTGTTTTGTGAGAATTTAGTAAAACATGAATATACATTTGTGATTCCTTGTCATTTTTTAAGTAAAAAAGTTCACATAAACATATGTCCGGAAACGCTTCGTTTTCGAGATACAGAGTGTTACACTTTTTTTAAATCGATTTTTTATTAATATCTCATAAACGCATTTACCGAATTTGTTGAAATCTTTACATTCTGTTAGTCACTGGCCTAGAAATTTCAGGGGCGTGCCCACGGGCTAAGTCGGATGATTTTTTTGTAAAAAAATATCGCCCGGTACATATTTTGTAAGTATGATATTTTTTTTATATAAAGCATCCAAAAATGAAACTTTTTTGTCTCTTAATTTTTTTTCGTATCTTGCTTCATTTAGAAATAAATTTTAAAAACTATATTTTAGCAAGTCTCGGGCCTCCATAAAAAAAAAACCTAACATGCTGCAAAATTGATTTTATTGGGAATATTACATATTTATGCAGGTATGTATAAAAATTTCTCTGATAAAAACATTCCTATGTCTTACATTAACATTTACCAGGTACTGGGTACTGTTAGTTAAATGTGTTTTACTGTGCAGATAACTATGAATAACGCCGAATTAGCTCAAATGCATTTCATTTATGGCCTTGCAGATGGAAATGGTGCAGAAGCCCGTCGAATTTATCATGAACGCTTTCCCGATAGACCAATTCCAGCAGAAAGAACTTTCATAAGACTCCATGCCCGTCTGTGTGAGACTTGATCTGTCAGTGCTCATGCTGAGCGCGTTGGTAGACCGAGGGTAATAATGACGCCACAACTAGAGGAAGCAATTCTGCAAGCAGTGGAAGACAATCCGTTAACTAGCACGCTAAGATTATCGTTACAGTTTAACATCAGCCACGAAAGTGTTTGGAGGGCTTTGCACACAAATTTACTTTATCCATTCCACATTCAGCTGGTGCAAGCACTGTTGCCAACAGATTTTCCTGCACGATTAGAATTTTGCCAGTGGTTTCTTCAAAAAACTGCCCAGAATCCAAATTTTACGGCTAAAATTCTTTTCACAGATGAGGCCTGTTTTTCACGGGACACCATCAGAAACTTCCACAATAACCATCTTTGGGACTTTGAAAATCCCCATGCCATTGGAGAAGGTGGATTTCAACAGCAGTTTTCGGTGAATGTTTGGGCCGGTATTATCGGTGATCATCTTATCGGACCACACTTTCTCCCTCCTAGGCTGAATGGTGATACTTACAGACAATTTTTAGAAGAAATATTGCCAGATTTATTAGAAGACGTACCACTAGCAACAAGAAATACCATGTGGTTTATGCACGACGGTGCACCTGCTCATTTTAGTCTTGTCGCTCGAAACTATCTAAATGATAATTTTGCTCAGCAATGGATAGGTCGGGGGGGACCTCAGCTATGGCCAGCACGATCTCCAGACCTGAATCCTCTGGACTATTTCTTTTGGGGATATCTGAAATCGCTTGTTTATGCGACGCCAGTTGTGGATGAAAACGATTTGAGAAACCGGATTGTAAACTCTTCTAATGTCATACGCAACACACCAGGAATTTTCGAACGTGTGCGCCAGTCGATAGGAAGAAGATTGCGTGCTTGTATTGACAGTCGTGGTTCTCATTTCGAGCATAAATTTTGATGATATTTAAAACTAAAATAAGTTTTTATTATTTTTCACAAAAATTAAGCGATCGTATTTTTAATTGCTTAAATTTGTACAAATATCTCGCACAAAAAATATGGTGGCGTACACAAACAACAAATAAATTTTAAATAGGTAACCATTTGCGACGCCATTGCATTACAATTTCAAAAACATCAAAAATAGCATCTTATTAATTTTTGTCTTCGGTCAAGTATGCGTTTTGCAAAAAAATGTATTTAAGGTTTTTTCTTAGTTGTTAAATAATAAACATGCTGGTAATTTGTCAGTTAATTTTAAAGCATTGTATTTTTTTTTATGGACGCCCGAGACGATTATGATTTTTAATTATTTATTTCTAAACGAAACAAAAAATTCTATGTTATACGCAAAAAATTTAAGAGACAAAAAAGTTTCATTTTTAGAAACTCTATTTAAAAGAAATATCATACTTACAAAAAATGTACCGGGCCATATTTTTTTTACAAAAAAATCATCCGACTTAGCCCGTGGGCACGCCCCTGACATTTTTAGGCCAGATGTGAGAATTCCAAAAGGTACCTTATAAAGTGACTAACAAAATGTAAAGATTTCAACAAATTCGGTAAATGCGTTTATGAGATATTAATAAGAAATCGATTTAAAAAAAAGTTTAACACCCTGTATCTCGAAAACGAAGCATTTCCGGATATATGTTTAAATGAACTTTTTTACTTAAAATATGACAAGGAATCACCCCTTAAAATTAAAGTCATCACTTATGTTACACCCTGTATAATACTGATATTTTTACACAGTCCTTATAATGACAATAGCCTTTATTAAGCAAATAAGAATAAGAATAATAGTTTTTGAGATTTTTAAGTGCATGGTCACAGCCCTAATGGTTAAATCTGCGAATTCATTTATTCATCATTATAAATTCAACTCAAGTGTTTCTTAGATCGTTTAAGAATCTTTTGGAGGAGATTGCATCTTAATCTAAAGGTAAATTCAGTTTTCATTGATTGAAAATGCAATAACTTCAGTTTTTCGCGTTCCTTTTCTCAACATTTTTATGAAATATTAAAAAATCAAAGAACTTTACGTGGGGATTAGTACATACTATGTATGTATATACATAAACAACATACATGTACATTCATGTTACTGCTCTATATTTTTTCATGAAGGAAAATAGTGATTTCTAATAAAAAATAAGAAATATATTTTTTTGATATGCATTTCATCTCATTTTCTCTCTTTTCTTAGGACCATTAGAGCTGCGCTTTACAAAATAGAACTGTATTTATTTTTAAAAGAGTTTTGTTACGATTTTGCTAGTTTTACTGTAGTTTTAGTTTTATAAATTAATATAAAAAGCTTATATTATAAAAATGCAATTAATTTTTTTATAATAGTAAATATTGATTTTATTAGCATTAAAATCAACATTAATTATTTCATATTATGTTATTAACAACGATTGTAATAACGTAAGAATTTAAAAATATTAAATGCTGTAAAGTGCAAAAAGTTATATGTATTAAATTAAGCATTATAATGCATATACGTATGTATAAATTGCATTCAAATACCTACATATGTAATTTATCTAACAAGCTATAAATTGGTTTAATGATATTTAGGGAATGCTTAAAATTAATAAATCATAATGTAATTCTGGTGTAATAAAAAAATATTATTTTAAGTTTTTCTCTAATTTCGATTGTACTTATTATTTAAGGAAGGTTCGCTAAAGATGTTGCGAAATACCCTGTATATACTCAATCTCAATAGCAGCTTGAAATTACTTTTTACTTTTTTTTAAGGTTAATCTTAAGTATTTTATAAAAAATCAACCGTTGCTCGTGTCTGACTTTTAAAATTAATGTAAACAACTTTTTGTAAATTCAAATCTATAAACAGCATTTAATTTATTACAAAATAACAACCACGCAGAATAATTTTATGTTTTTTTTCTCAGCGTTAATGAGTTCAAGTTTACAAGCAAAACTTGTAGCATAACAAACAATCATTTCGTCACTTAGATTATTTGTTTCGCCATTATTGGCCATATTTACTTTATATGTTTTATTAATTTGGCAATTTGCAACCAGTACAATTTCAGTATCAACATTTTATCTGACCTATATTTTTGAGTTAATTTTACCTACTTGTTTCTAATTGAAAACTGTACGTTTCTATACCTCGGCAGCAAACCTGTATAGTATATTGCATTGCTATCTGTTTTATAATTTTTGTTGTGATTTTGCTGTGATAATCTAGCTTTTTAGGTTGGAAATTAGATGGAGTGTAACGAAATTCTTCAGCGGAGAGCTTAAGGATGATACCATCTCGATGTTTCATGTCACTTGATCTTGAAACTTATGTAGTTTAACGATCAAAACAAAGTAAAACAAGTATATGATATACAGGGTGATAATTTAAAAACTTGAAATGGCCATATTTTAGAAACAAAAAGGGACTTTAGGGGTGAGATACACCTAAAATAGTAAATAGAAAGGAGGGGTTGAGTGATAAATCATCTTGTATCGCTCGACACCCAAAAATGCTTTCCAATTATACCCTAGAAAGCCATATTTCAGAAAATTTTTCTTTATTTATGAATGATATATAAATAAAAACTAAATTTGAAATTTTTATTATTTGATTAAATGTTGAAAATGATATTTCGTTATTTTAAAGACAATAATAAAGCCTACTTTAAAATTTTTCACATACATTTACAAATGTTTCTCTGGATATAGTACGGCATTCCTGAATTTTTCTATGTTGGAATTGCTCTAGTGACTCAGGTTGCGTTTTAAAAACAATTAAAGAACCAAAAAAAGCCAAAGAGGTGTTATGTCCGAGGATCTAGATGGCCATTCAATAAGACCTCTTCTTCCAATCCACTGGTTAGGCTAACGATCATCCAACCTTTGTCTAACGGGAACTACATAAAGACGAGGTGCTCTAACCTGTTGATTTTGTAGTAAGCGTTCTTCTAAAGATAAATTTCAATGTCTGTCCCTGATTTTCTAATTTCCACACTATTAGTGGTTCTATGCTATATACCTTTATAGCATTATAGTTTACATCTCACCATTTAAATTTCTTGGTATAAATATTGAGCCGATAATAATCTCCCAATAGACCAGCCGAAACATTAATTTTCTTGGGGTACTAAGTATGCTCTGAACTTTACACCACGGGATTCTTCTGTCCGGGTCGTCGTCATTATGTTCTTGCAGTATTTGCAGTTTATAGCGATTAAACTTACGAAATTTTTTACCTTTCTTATTGATTAAAGAGATAATACATTTGCTACAGCTGCTTGATGAGTTGATAACGTTGAATTCATTGCAAGCTGACCCAGAATTACAACTTGTGCTATTTCGTCGACTAATCTGAATTGATTTCTCCTCTTATTTGTGATAGAATGAGTTTCTTCAAAGTAGGCAAACATAGTCCAAGCTTACATTTTAACCTGGATGCCTTTTATTAAAACGTTGAGCTGTCCTTAAGAAACATTTATCTTGAGAACCATCATTAGAAAAACACAAAAAATTACTTAAATTTTATAATACTTTCAGGTAGTGGGGAGTCATTTTTCAAGCAATTGTATTAAAGACTAGCTAGACTAACAGATTTTACTCCATAGAATATTTTGATGCTCCCTGAGGATCAATTTTGCCTACAATACCTACTGTGTGAACTTGATTTTGAAAATTCAAAAAAATCACTTAAATTTTGTAAAATTGAACTACAGGTCAAAAACTCAAAAATTACTTAATTTTTATAATACTTCCAGGCAGTTGGGTGGCATTTTTCAATCAGGTACATTAAATACCAACTGGATCAACAGATTTAACTCCATGGAACTTTTTTCAAACTTCCTGAGGATCAATTTTACACCCATCTGAACTAGTAATTTTGTAATACTTTCAGACAGTGAGGAGGCATTTTTTAAGCAGTTGCACTCAAAACCATCTAGATCAACATATTTAACTCTATGGGACTCTTTTAGCCTCTCTGATGATTAATTTCACACACAATGCCTACCGTCTGAACTAGTTGTCAAGAACTTCTCCTTAACGCAAGGATTAAACTGTCCAGCAAGCAAAGCGGCTGTATGTTAGTCCTGGCCATATCCGTAATATACATGTCCCCCTTAACGGTTTCCAGCTTTTCAAATCCGTCCCTGTCAACCACTTCGGCCTGTCTATCCCCAAAAATGACCAGCAAGAGATCCCCGGTGCTGGAGTAATGGAGATGGCGAATAAGGTGATTTTCGCAAGGCTGTAGGGTGCGGAAACCTGTGAGACTCGAGTCTATTCCAGCAAAATCCCAAAAACTAACATCATAGTCTACTAAGCCTTGGATGGGGAGAAAGGAGCAGTAATATATGAGCCAATGAGGTTTAATTCATACCTGACGCTAATCTGGCCCCACTATGGTCCACAGTCAAAGCGGTTACGGCTTTTAATTCATGTCTCATGGTAGTATTTTCACTAACAGGCAAGAAATGCTCGTCTTCTTCCACCTCACTGTCATCATTATTATCTTGATCAGCATCTGAATTCTCAAGACTCTTTTTAGTACTTTTTACTGGTTTTTCAGGAATGGTGCTTGGAATGGGAGGCACAATGAAGTCACCATCACTTTACCCCTCACTACTATCATTATCCTGTGAAGAGGTTTCCTCTAAGGGGTTGTCCTTATGGAAATAATTTCTATACGTTCAGCTGTATACTATTGTTAAAGATGAGAAGTACTGCTTTTCATTTAAGCTGAACCGAAAGTCAACTATTCTTAAAGTAATCATACTAGTATAAGTAACTTTTAAAGTATATTCTATGATAATAAAATGCGAATATTTATAGACAACGCTCTTTTATTCGGCAAAAAAATGATACAAAATACCTATGGGCTTGATATGTTTACAATTCTTAAGAGACATGTCAGTATATATTGGTAGCCCAGTGGCTACCAATAGTGGCTGGGCCCCTCTTTCTATTTAAGATTTGTGTTTCTCATCCTGCCCAAGGAGTTGCAGATAAGGGTAGATAATAAGCTTTTTGTTCCCCCTTTAGTTTTATAGAAACCGTTTTTAGCGTTTTTTTATTCAGTTCTTCGTTCCTAATATATGGCTATTTAAATTTTTTCTAAATTGGTACTGTATAAAGGGTAAAATAAAAGGTACTTTCCGTTGTCAATCAACGAATATTGCCTTTGCTGTAAAAAAAGCCTTAAAACGTTTTTTCTTTTAATTATAATAAATAAGTAGACTTCTGAGAAGCCAATAAGTATATATTGGTAGAAACAACCAATTTTGCAAATTTTGCAACCAAAGTCCTACAATGATTTTCTACCCCATATTTAAATTCTGACTTCCTAAGTTTTTAGACAAATTCCTGACCCTTTTATTCATCCTTCTCGCATGCGCTCTGTTGTTGCTTTTTTTAAAATCGAGAATAGAAAAAAATTCAAACTTCTTTTATTCTTTAAGTATTTTCTTCCAATACTTTCTAATATCCTGATAGCACTTGTAACATTTCAAAATGACTCTGAGCAGTTATTTTGAAATCATTATTATTCATTAACCGATCATGAGACTTTTATGGTCTTGTGGAGAAACGCACTTGACCATATTAATATGAAAAGATGAACAACTTTCAGCAGAGGAAAAATGATAGAAAATTATGATTTAAAGCGTAAATAAAGTATTACAAAGCTATATTTACTGATTTTATAGTACGTCTAACAAAATGAGCTCCCTTTAAAATTCCAGAGTTCGTAATCAGATCTTGAACAAATGAGCTCTTCTTATCGATTTGTCGCAGAAATTCTGGATTTCTGAATTATATTTGTAAATAGATGGAATAATGCAAATTATTATCTTTTTTAAATATAATTATCATAGTCATTGTGAGTTCTGATTCCTGGCTCCTGGCTGGATCGGCAGTTTTCTGATTGGACATCAAGAAAAGGTTAAAATAGGTTCTTTTTTGCCTAAAGCAATTATTGTCCGGCATCCCTGTTCGTTAATTTTATTTAATCTAATTGTCAACACGATTTTTGATTGTTTTCATAACGGTAACGTTATGGCTTTTGCTCATGATTTTAAATCTATGACAATAATCCGTTGGCTAAAGGAAGATTATTTAAATAGACGGACTGTTATAGAAAGAGCAGGCTCGATTTTAAAGTGTCAAAGAGCTCGTTTAATAGCTATTACAGGGGTGTCAGAAAGTGTGTTACTTGTTATATTATTGATGGTGAATCGCTGCAATATGTAACTAAAGTAAAGAATTTGGGACTCATTTTTTCAAAATCTATTCTTCATAGATCATTTAAATTATTTCACAGTTAAGTATTCCAAGATGCTTGGATTTGTTTTGAGACATTGCAGCGGCTTTTTATTGGATACTGTAGGAGGGTTTAGGAGGTTTAGGATACAACAATATATTGTTCACTCGTTCGCTCTAAGCTTGAATGCTTGTCACCTTATCAGGGAGTTTATATCAATTGATACAGATCAGCATAATTTTGTTTAATTTTTTTTTGCTGGTTTGTTGATTGCTGATCATAAATATCCCGTCATTAAGAACAGCTTAAATTTAATAGTGAAGAAATAGTCCATAGGTTAAGGTAAAATGAAAATCCTGCAGTCTTCCTCCACTTATTTATTGAACAGTCAGTTTCGGACACAGTGGTGTCCATCATCAGGGGATAAAAGGTTTAAAATTGGTATTAGATATACGCCCCAGGGTTTGATTCCATATCAAGAAACCCTCTATTTATTATTATTATATATATTTTTTAAATTTTATTTCTTTACATTCTGTTGTTGACAAGGACCGAACAGTATGCTGTTCGGTCAACAACAAAAGAAGTTTAGGGTAAATAATTTTTTGGATACACCAATGTTAATACTATTTACTTAAATTTGGAATTTAATTTTTCCTTTTATAATTTTTTTTATTCTGGATATTTTATATAGTAATTTTGTGTTTATTCAATGCTAACTTAAGTTCGATAAAATAATTCTTATTCATTAATTTACAATCTTATATTTAAATTATCTACATTGAAGGGAATTTCGACTTCCTTTAATAAAATTAAAATATTATCCAGTTATGAGAAAAACACTATTAAATTTAAAAATCGACTGTAAAAATTAATGTTTTCGCAATTTGTGTTAATGTTTAAGTTCGTTTTCTTAGCTGGGGGATAAATAAAACTATAAATAAAAATTGCTACTTCTTGCTTATAATATAATACGGACGTTTACAGCCAATATATTTTAAAGGTCCTTTACAAAATAAACGTTTATTAAAATATAAATGCAAATTTTCAAAACGTGCGATGATCAAAAAGACCGATTTTTCTGAAAATTAAATGGCAGAAATATGTACAATTCTATGATATTAATTTCTAAATGTCACTTATTGATTCTTAATGATTCCTTTACTAAAATAAAGTATGCCACCTATTTTTTTACCCCTTCAGTAGGATGAAAAAAAAAGACTATTCCCATCAGTAGTATTTAATATAAACTAGTAACTACCCTTCTTGCTAAAAACTGGAAACAATAAAAAAGCAACATACAAATTAATATACTAAAGCCAAATTGTCACAAAGAGGTTATAATGAAAATAAATATAAAAATAAATAAATACAATATAAATTACATCCTGTAAGTTCCTACTTGTAGTCGCAGATAATATATATTTTCTCAAATTCCATACCTATTTAATAAATTTATATTTTAAAAAAGTCACTTAACAAACTTCTATTGTTTTAAAGACATTTCTAAGAATGCGGCACTATATTAACGAAAAAACATAATATTATTGAATTATACTTTTAACAACAAAACTTATAATCGCATTATAATAATTCTGATTTATGCGTCCGCCAAAATACGAGCCCGTGCGAGCTGAAAAACCGTAACCTTCCAATATTTCTAATTTTGTCAAGTTGAATAAACAAGTGACGTCACATTATAATAAACAAATAAACATGATGTACAGATAAAATAGGTTTATTATGCATGGTCTTTTAATAATACGGGTGCACAATTTCCGACGTGCCCGCTATCTCTTTGTCCTTTTCGCACATATTGAGATTGGCGTAGGTAGATTCTGATTTCCTACTGTACCCTCTGTTATTTATTAGGTTGTTTGTTTGTGTTCGCAACAGTGGCGTAGTTAACGGTTTCCTTGCCTTAATCTCAAATTGATATTAAGCTTACAATGTTTTAATAATTTTTACTTTTTTTTGTTTAACGTCTGAAAATAATCTGATTTCATCGGATCCTATACTTAATTGCTCACTGAGTAAAGTTAGGTGGCGAGGTGTGTAAAATTTATATTTTTTAAGTTCTTTCTCTTGTATAAATAATATTCAAGTGCATATATATGTTGTATGTAAGATTAATCTAATAGGTACCTACGTTGAATGTACCTATATGGTGTCATAATATTATAATACAACTCCTTCCTGTTTGAAACACCTTTATACCAGGAATGTATTTTTAAAGAAGGAACACGCTCTTTTAACTCTCCATATCAGATTATCAAACTTTAACGGGATTCCCAATGACTGTCTATAATAACCTATGCTATACCTAGAAATATCAAAGAAAGAAAAAGTCAAGATTTATGACGAAGTTTCTCTTGCTGGCGATCTTTGGACTTCTTATAAATTTGTAATACAGTCTCTAGTATTAGTTAAGCTGTAGTCTTTATTTTACAAGTAAAATTTGAGTATGTTTGTTCTTGTCTTTATGATGATCTATAGGAGAGAGTGCTCTGCCAAATAAAATTAAAATATTTTATTCAAATGTAATAGTTTTTATCTCCAAATATAATTACATTTTATTTTGACTCTTTCATTATACACTTTAATTTAACATAATAATTATTTTAGAGTTAACTGCGAAATGAACTGATAAAATGGAGCCTGCTGGACCATAATCCTGATACTAGAACTCTTTTACGACTGATACTAAGCTCTATAGACTAAACTGAACTAAAGCACTTAAAAACATACAATTGTGGTCTCTTTGAAAGTTCGACCTTAGTCCTTTTACTGACTGATTTCTACAGGCCCATTGGGTAATATAACTTAGCCGCGATCCAACCATTCAAACCTTTAATTTTTTCAGTATAAAGTAATTGCTATTTGTACTAACTAGACCATACTTTTTTTTTCTAAAAAAAGTATAATTAACTTTAATTCTTCAGAGTGTTACAAAACAATCCTCAAAAATTATCCAAGTATAAAAATAAATTTCAAAACTAATATAATTTGAGAAGATCAGATTGATCAATTTGATAAAAGTATAAAATGTAAACTATTTTGTCTATTAAGATAATATTTCACCTTCATTTAAATTTTATATTTTTTTAAGTAAATAAATAAATTCTAAATTCTATTTACAAAATATTTGCCGAATTATTTAGAAAAAATTACTGACTAATAGGAAGAATTTGTAGTAGTAAATAATCACTAAAAATTTATGACACAGTCAGATATCCCGAGATTATAAAATCTTACAGCTAGATACTCGGTTAAAGTCAGATACAAGTGATTCACTGGATATTTTTATCTCGTTGCTATTTTTTCTCTTCCAAACACTTTATTTTATTAATTTTTGTCGATAACAAAATATTCATCTAAAAGCATTACAAAAATAAATAAAAATAAACATTAAAGCGTGTTCCGCCAATATCCGGCAGGTTTTTAAAGAAAATAAAGTGTGAGCTGGACAAAGTCATGATGGCAGGCCGAATAAAAAGTGATGGGAAGAAATACGAATATACATATGTACATACATCGGTTAATTTGTGTAAACAATGAAAATGTGCCTTCGAAGAAATATTTAACAAACATTTGTTGGGTATATTTATCTAAATCTGTATACAAGCCGCTTTCGGTTTGGAAGTGTAAATATTTCTAGCGTTTTAGTCATTTTTTTCTTTGGTTTTTGTTTAAAGAACCATGTTTGCCCTAAGACAAGGCATATAGAAAAAACAAATAACAATTAAAAATAAAATGGCACTAATGGGAATCATAATCTTTTCTAAAATAGTGATGGTATACAAATAAACTAAGTTCGATATGTATAAGTTAAATCTTACGCAACTTCTGATTAACCTTTTTTATTCTTAAATATAAATTCTATAATTAGTACGCCACTGAAAAAAAAGAGGGAAAAGTAGTGGTGAAACCGAGGGGTTTAGCCATCAAGGGCGCTGGATGCTGATTTCTTAACGCCTTTGTCTCCTTTTCGCCTTTTTAAAGAGGATTTAAAAGTGATAATTAAAAACTCTTCGACGTCAAAATGCAGTCGACTTCATTATTTTAAAAATTAACTTCAAATCGATATTAATAAGTGTTTCTTTGTCAGAATTCAGAACCTCATCAAATTGGTTTTCCTGTCTTATTTTTGTGCCCCGCTTCCCTCTTTTTCTTCTTCGATTACGATTTCAATAGATTAATATCATAAGTTTTTTCTATGAGGGTAAAAGAAATGTTTTTATTCACTAATTGAAGGAAATACGATCTATATTAAAAGAACTCCTATATTATTTATTCACTCAAGAAAATATTACGTAATATAATATGTATAATTAACCTAACATAACATAACATGACACTAAATAAGAAGGCACGTCTAACATCTAAACAAATGATTACAAATTATGCATATACAAAGTGTCAAGCTCAAAATGTTTCTTAGGACAAATTAATCCTACGATTTTTCGTATCTACATTCACTTTTATTCCATTATACAAATAAAACATCAGGAATCCAAAAATGGAAGCATACAATGTATGGGTATCAAATATAATGCACAAAAAAAAATATTTATATATATAAATATTATAATATAAAAATTTTATTATATTATAATTTTATTATAATATAAAAAAATATTTACATATATATATACATATATATATATATATATATATATATATATATATTTATATATATATATATATGTATATATATATATATAAATATTATATATATATATACAGGGTGTCAATTTGAAAACTTCCCACCCCTATTATCTCGAAACGGGTTAGGTTTTTATAAAATCGCTAGGACACGTCGATTTTATTATCGAGGGGGAACAATTTTTATGCAGAAATCACTTCGCCTCTTTTAACCCCCTACCCCCCAGAACCTCCCTCTCAAAAATCTGAAATGGCAATAGGGGTTGAGTGATACCTCATTTGAAAGAACTTTTTATTCTCTACATTTTGGCACCTTATTTTTTAAATTTGAGTGCTGCGTTGCCAAGTTAGGGTTATTTAAACATTGTTAAATTATTTATTATTAAACATTATTCCTGTAAGTGTTTTAATTACGTTAAAGCTATGATTTGCATTGAAACATGTTATTTAGGTTAATAGTATTACATTGAAACATGTTATTTAGGTTAATATTATTTTTACTAAACATTTGCATAGCCGTTACAATTATGGTCTTTACAAAAGCACGCCTAAAATTTATTTTATTAACACATCTACTTTAAGAGGTTTTCAAAGTGTTCTCCATTGTTCTCCAAACAAAAATAAAGTCTATTCTCAAATTCTTCCCGAACATTCTGAAATACCTCTTCTGGAATAGCCCTACTTGCCTCTGTAATTCTTCTTTTTAAATCTTCGATATCATCAGGCTGAGTTTTGTAAACAACCGATTTTATGTGCCCCCATAAAAAAAAATCTAACGGCGTTAAGTCTGGTGACCTAGCAGGCCATTCTATCGGTCCCCTTCTACCAATCCATTGGTTAGGGAATCTGTTATTCAACCACTCCCGCACTGGCCGAAAATAATGCGGCATAGCTCCATCTTGCTGAAAGTGTAGTTCGTTTTCTTGCAAAATGTTACCAACTTGATTTTCCAGTTCAGTTGTTATCAAAGGATCAATTACATCTTCAAGTAGGTGTAAGTAGAGCTCTCCAGTTAAGTTTTGTTCAATAAACAACGGTCCTATAACAGCATTTCCAAGAATACTGGCCCAAACATTAATTTTTTGTGGCCGCTGTGTAGCACCCTCTCTGAAAATGTGGGGATTGTCCTCACTCCAGTATCGACAATTCTGTCTATTGACATGGCCGTTTAGGAAAAAGGTACATTCATCACTGAAGCAAATGTTGCTTACCACAATTGCACGAGTGTTTATTAAGTTGGACATAATTTCGCAAAACTCTATTCTCCTATCAAAATCGTCCTCATGAAGTTCCTGTAAAATTTGCATCTTGTACGGATGATATTTATGTAACTGTAATGCTCGTCGTACAGTTTCATGTGACATTCCAGTTAGACGTGCTACTGTACGGAGAGAATTGGTGGGTTCTGCAACGAATGTTCCCAAAATCTCTACTTGAGCATCTTCGTTTAAAACACGCCGACTTGCCCTTTTTTTTGTTTCCAACTGAACCCGTTTCATTAAATTTAGCTACTACGTCCAAAATGTATCTGTGACTTACATTACAATTAGGATTTCTATTATTAAAAACTTCTGCCGTTCTTCTTGCGCATCTTCCTTGCTCGCCATAAATAAAAATCATTTCAATTCTTTGCCTAAGCGTGTATACCATAGTAACTAACAATAACACACAAATTATCGAAATAAATTTTAACTGATTTAAATACCTAGTGACATTGACTGATAGGAAAGTTCACTAAATACTATTTTAAATTTCGGATCATATCATCGAACTGTATTGAGACGAATTCCATTGCAAACGAAAATAAACAATGTTTATCTTTCATGACCAAAAGAATTTGTCGGATTGATAAACACTTTCAGTGAGAAATGCACCGGTTCGCTTTATGGTCAAACACGTTCCAATAGAAATCATAGCTTCAACGTATTTAAAACACTTACAGGAATAATGTTTAATAATAAGTAATTTAACAATGTTTAAATAACCCTAACTTGGCAACGCAGCACTCAAATTTAAAAAATAAGGTGCCAAAATGTAGAGAATAAAAAGTTCTTTCAGATGAGGTATCACTCAACCCCTATTGCCATTTAAGATTTTTGAGAGGGAGGTTCTGGGGGGTAGGGGGTTGAAAGAGGCGAAGTGATTTCTGCATAAAAATTGTTCCCCCTCGATAATAAAATCGACGTGTCCTAGCGATTTTATAAAAACCTAACCCGTTTCGAGATAATAGGGGTGGGAAGTTTTCAAATTGACACCCTGTATATATATATATATATATATATATATATATATATATATATATATATATATATATATATATATATATATATATATATATATATATATATATATATATATAAATTTTGGCCAATGTAGTACCAATTAATTACAAATGGGTAAAGTTTATTAAGTATATTATAGTAAAGAAATAATTATAATATAAAAACTTTTATAATTAGGAATTATAGGACTTTTTGGCTTCATGATGTTCTATTTCCAAGATATTGCAGTTCTAACACAGAATATTGCCCTTTAAAAGAGCCATCCTCTATTTAATACAAGTTTGTTTTATACTGTTTTGCTGGCATTTTGTAGATTGATTATTTAAGTTTATTTAGGGTTCTGCTTACGTTTAGAATATTATTTTCACGTATAGTGTCTAGTTTTTAGTCGTTCATCTTGTTTGAGGGCCTCGTTTGAGCCCCAATCTAGGTTATATGATTGGAAATTCTTGTAGTTTAAATTTTCTAGAATTTGTACTGTCAGTATTCCGTTAAAATTATTGGTCCCTATCGGCAAAAACATATCTTGACCTTTTAGTCAATTTTGTTGTTTATTTGATAAAAAACTAAATGACAATCAACGCGAGTAATAATAATAATAATATCTTATCTTAAGAAGAAGTAGACATGCACTCCTTCAATAAAATAAAAAAAGATCCTAACAAATTGAAACAGAAAAATTAAATTTTTTTCTTTGATCTAATATAAAACTAGATATGTGGGCACAAAATTTGATTATTCGCGGAATTATCTATTAATTCAAAAAGATTGGGGCAAGGATGAGACCTAGTTTTTAATATGGTTAGAGAAAGCTGAGATAGAGCAGACTTGAGAGAGTTGTCTATAAAAGACTTTAGTCAGGACTTAGCCATTGATGTCTAGGTATGATCATCCCATTGAATCGCAAATTAAGGACGTACATCTGTCCTGAATGTGATTTGGATATTGAGGAGACTTTAACTTTATTATTTTATTATACAATACACATCTATGAATGAAACGTCTGTTTCATATTTACCCACCTGGTGGCCTCCTGGTTTATGACTTGTTGGTTGTCTACGGCGAATCCCATGAACAAATCATAAACAATATTTTTGAACTCGTTCTATTTTCTCGCAATTCTCTGCAGTTAAACAAGATCCATAAACAATACCGCAATGATTAGAAACAGAGAGAACCATTAAATCACATAAAACTTTTTTCGTTTTTTGAGAGATCTCCATAAGGCTGAAACATTTGAGGATTACCTCAACCATCTAGAAGATCGCAAATGTTCCATGAACATGTACGGGATAAACTTCAAAGTACCATAATGAAATCACGTTATAACATAAAGGCAAATTCTACTGGTTTTAAATATTCTCATAGTGTTTGTACCGTTTTGCTCGTATTTTGTTGTTAAGGTTAATTAGTTAAGTTTATTTAATATTCTGCTTGCCGTTATTATTTCCACCTATAGTGCCTGGATTTCAGTAATTCATCTTGTTTGAGGGCTCCATTTGGACCCCAATTTAGGTTATTTAGGTTATATGATCTGAAATTCTTCTTGTAATTTTTTAGAATTTAAATATTTTATATATATTATATATTTTAGGAATAGTTTTAAGTCCGAGTTTAATTTTTTTTTTAATTGATGACTTTAATCAATTAGTTCAAAATATATAATTAAAATACTTTTTATTCCATATCTATTATTGTATAAATTATTTAGTAAATAGATGCCTATGCCTAATTTTTATAAAAGTATATACATTTACTTGATGAAAATTTATTAATGGTGACATCTCCTTTGAAAATTCAATCGTATTATCTTAAATGCTGATTTTTCCTTACAAATTTATAAAATAAATGTAAAATTACCTTCTATTATAGAATTCATATTTTTACTGATGTATAACCTTAGTTACCTCAAGTTGTCCTGCAGAGATATCTACATTGTAAAAATTGAAAATTACCATAATAAGTTGTGTAAATTTAGTTATGTAATTACATTCAAAATAGTTTCAAAAAAGTTTCTCATAGTAAAGTGTAGAAGACAAGACAAGAACAGTATTATTCAAGAGATTCATGATAGGTCTCAGTGGACCCATTTCTTGGCCTCCTTATTCCCCAGATTTAACGACTTGCGATTTTTTTTTTAGGCTATTTGTAATAGTTGGCTTATCATTACGGAGCAAAAAATACGCCGGAAGAACTTTAAGAGCGCATTGATAATTCTTGTGGTTTAATTCGTGGATACCAGAATTTTATTTTCGGAGCTTGTACGGATTTGTCGAGCAAGATTGTGTATTAATCGAATAACCCTAATATTATGCAACTTTTATATAGGTGATTTTTCGTATATTAACTTCACGAGTTCTGGAAAGTATTAAAATAAAAAACTAAACTTTAAAAACACACTGAATAATATTTTTTGTAAAATCAGGTAAACCCTAATTAACATACTGGCCTACCCACTCATTCGAAGTAAATTTAAAAAAAAAAGTGTCATGAGTGAATTTGGTTTTCCAAATAAAGTGAAGCATTTAGTATAGAGTTTATTTAATATCTTTATACTTTTTGTAGTTTTATTATGTTATAGAAATTATATTTATTTTATTTTGACAAATCGTAAATCTTAATAAATATTTTATCAATCAGGTTTTAACTAGTACAAGGAAGTTATTTTGACACCTTTTTTAATTCGAAAAATTCATCCATTATCCCAAAGATGCTGGTCATACACTTTTATAAAAGGTAAACACACAAAATCTACAGCATCACAAATAATAAAAATATTTGTGATGCATCAAAATAATTTGTGATGCTGTAGATCTTGTGTTCTTATTTTTTTATTAAATTATACCTATAGAAAATATATTAAAAATAAAATGTTAATTATTTCCTTAGATAAGAATTTTTTTGTAAAATAAAAGAAAACCTGTAAATCTTTTAAGCGCGCCAAGATTACAGAAAAGAGCAGATGAACATTTATTAATTTAAACTTTAAAATTAATTTAAAATTAAAGATGTGATAAATGAATAATAAGAAAAAAGTCGAGCGGAAGTTAAATGTGAATAAAGATATTATTTAATTTGGTATAGGATAAGTATTGATGTTAATAATACCAAATTATTATATTAGAAACGTTTAATAAAATAACCATTTGTCAATTAATGGCTTTTTAACACATGCAACAATTTTCTTTTCGCCAAGCGAGTTTTTTTTTCTAGGTTTATTTTACATCATATTAAATATTAAGTATTTACCTAAAGCATTTGTTTTTTTCTGTAATATTAAGTACATGAGTGCCTAATTAAGTTTTTATTATATAATCAAATTTATAATTGCCTTGTTTCGACAAATTATAAACCCAATTTATGTTTAAATATAGATTTGCTGTCAAAAGCCTGTAAGAGTTTCCCATTTAAGGTAAATTTTAAATAATCGAATACTGACAGCCACGGAAAGTAAGTACATAAAATCTAGAAAATTAAAATTACCAGGATTTACGATAAAATAACATAAATAAGTCATGGAATAAACATATAGAAACATATAACATATGGAAGAGTCTATGTTTCTGTTTTTGACCGATCAGCAAGAAGCTGGAAAAACTATACACCAACTAAAAAATAAAAAAGGGGCAAGGCATGACAATGTTCAATCAAAGGCTTTAAAAAAAAATTCTAAATATCATTCGCATCCTATATGTCTAATAACAAATTTATGCTTTAGTACAGATGTTTTTCCGGATGTTCTAAAAATGGGAACTGTTATCGGGGTCTTTGGATGATGTAAATAGCTTCCCTTATTTCAGAAGTTTTCAAGATAATTGAAGTGGTTTTGAAAGAAAGAGTAAATAACTGTTTAAAATAATTTAAAATCTTATCCTTAAGTTAAATTGGAGCGCAAATAAACACCTCAAAAAGATGAACTGCTAGAACTAGACCGTATAAATGAAACTAAACAATTAAACGTAAATAAAACAAATCAACTACTAACAATCTAAACTACAATGATATTTACATTTTTTAAGTTTATTTTACTGTAAAAGGCGATTATAATGTAAATTTAAAATACATTTTTAAATTTACGGTATAACAGATGGACCAGCAAAATTAACCTTTATAAGAAATTGTATTTTTCAATAATGCAACAACAAGGTATTTAAATTAAGTTTATAGGAAAAAGTTTATTTTGTTGTTTAAGTTGTATTAATGAATTGCAAAAAATAGAATACATAATTCGTAAAAAGAATTAATTTAAATTTCACATATACGAAAACTATATTTCCACAGATAAACTAAGTATATGTGAGTAGCTAACTCACATATATATTTATATAAATATGCCCACGCAGTACGGCACATGAAAGATGGTATACAAGAATTAGCATAAAATCCAGGGAGCTGGTTTAGTCTAAAGGATAACGATATTTCAGAGGGTATTTGTATTGTTTAATATTCATTTTAGTAAACTAAAGAGAGGTAATTAATGCGCACTGCCGTACAAAACGCCCTTATGTACATATTTTGTTATACTTTGGATACATGTTCTGGGGATTATATAGGTTTGTTTTAACCATTTTGAGGAAAGTAAAAATTTTAAGAAAAGCCAAATTATTAACTTAATCAATAATTAATATTATTCTTTTTAATTCAACTAAATTAAATAAGTAAACATCTACTGTTCAAAAAATCAATAAAAGAGTCCGACAACAAATCCGAAATATGTAATTTAATTACATATACCATTTATATAACTTCGTACTACTTTGACGCCAGGAATTAATACAATTCTTTTTATAACTGGTTAGTTTTACAGTTCGGAGTACAAGCTGGTATAAATAAACGCATTTTTCCTGTGAGTCACAATGAAAGATCTTTAAAGAGTATTAGGTATTACTGTTATTTTTTTGCTAATTAACTATTTCAATAAGAATTAACATATTTAAGCAAATAAAAGTTGATGGTTGAAAAAATTACAAGCATGTAATATCAGGAGCTTATTTTATAACTATTTTTTAAATGCAACGCAACTGTTATAGATGTATGTTTTAAATTTTTTTTACTTTGAAAAAAAATCTTTATTAAAGTTTATACAGAAATAATGAAGTAACATATACATGATATTAACTTACTACGTCAATGAGATGGACTACAAATGCAATAAGTCTAGATTATAAATCAAAGATGAACGGATTATAAACCTCCAATGTAAGCATCACTTGCTCCAAATCTTGCTTACATTACATTTTATAGCATCATTATTTGCACATTTTTAGAACATAAATCCACTTTGGTGAATTCTTTCAGGAAATTATTTAGTTGTAGTGTAATTTTCTAAATACTGTCTGCCCTAATAAACACCGCAACGATATGTGATGCTATATACAGTTTTCTTTACCGGATTTATTGCCAGGATTTATTGCAGTCTCCGATGCAGTTTTTTGCAACCTGTCGAAACGCTGCAAGAATTGAATTACTACGAGCAGTCATGAACGCATCTTCAGTGTGTAAATCACAATGGCTTGAATCAAATTTTCTGTCACTAAAATACTAAAAGACTAAATTCATATCTTGATTATTGCTTGCTGCGTATCTTTGTTGCCGATTGTCCTGTGAAGCACACCGCTTTTTGGGGCTGTTCCAAAAAACGGAGACCTTAAATTCGAGGAGCATATGGTTGGCTTTATTTGGAGACTATCTTCGGTGTGTCTTGAAGTCAGAGTCGCTATCCGGGAGCTTGGAAGGGCAGTTTATTTTTTTCTCATTGAATCTCATCTAAAATATTGTATTGGTCTGTCCTCCAAATGCGAGCTGTGAGATACGTCTGTGCTATACCAAGAGTTTGCTGTCGTCTATTTTTTATTGGGAAGGGGCTATATTATGATGAAACAGCATTTCTCTTCTTAAATCGTCTAAACTTCATGACATTCAATCCCCGATATACTTTACGCCAATATGATAAGTTAAGCTTGCCAATTCTAAAGGTACATACACAAAGAAAGCAGGTTAGCCAGCGCCTAATTTCGGCGCTGAATACCGGCCCGGTTTTCCCGCTTGTACGTTCATAAAGAAAGCTGGTTAACTGCTAGTATAAAGCCGAAAGTAAAGGTAAGATGTCCAGTTTATCCTCCGATGACGAATTAGTGCTTTTGGAAAACGTTTTTCTCCAAAGACGAAGGCAAGGAGTTCTTCCCCTAAATAGGAAGCGAAAAGTTTATGGAGAATATCATCACCTATTTCTGACTTTGAAACAACATGAAGAACGAATTTTTTCGTATATAAGAATGACATTAAATACATTTAATTATGTGTTGGGAAAAACTGAGCAACGTCTATCAAAAACATGGTGCAACTGGCACAAACAGCCAATTCTCCCCGAAGAAAGACTGGTGATTACTATTAGGTGAGTAAAAATTAATTTTTTATCAAATTAAATATAATTAATTGAACAAAAGTATAATTCTGAGAAAAAGTTTTAAAAGATTTAATTAGATACCCTGTTTATCTAAAGTTCAAGCAAATCGGTCGATAATTCTGGCTCCACAGCTGTCTCATGGATTGTAGTTGTATAATTTGTATGTAGAGCAAATGGATGCGTGACTTGTGTACTATACGTGGATGAAAAAGAGCATGAACTTCCAGGATAAGGAGAAATTTGAGGAGTTGGTACAAAAGGTGATTCATGTCCATAATATGCATATTCTTCGACAATTTGTCGAACGCGCCCTCTAAATGATAGTATTTTATTTACTGGAATTTGTCGTACATAAGGAAGCAAACTTTTAAAAAAACAGATCTGATCATCATCCTCCTTCTCCATCACTCGTGGTCGCTTAGCCTTTTCTTGTAAATATTCCAATTTTTGTTTCTCAATTTTTATCATTTGTTCATTCCAACTTTCAGTTTCCCGTTTTCTTTTAATTGATTTTGTTTTTTTGTTTAATGCTTCTTGGCGTTCTGTTTTGTTTCCACCATTGTTTGCTTCGGCTTCATTTATTTCATTTATTTTTGGGATAGCGTTATCTTCATTTTGCCATGTGTTTGTTTCGATATCTAAACTTTCATCTTGAACCTGGTCAATTTCTTCATTTGTGTGACTATTTGCGTTTTTGTCTTGCATACTTTCTACAGTTTGTATATTACAATTTCCACTAGAGACTTTGGCTTTTACTGTCTTTCAAAAAAATGAGCGAATGAAAATATGGCCATTTTTTTCGTAACACGTTTTCTGAAAAAAAAAATTGTTTAAATTTTTGTGTTGGAATTGATTAACGTTTATTATTTGTTTCAGGTATTTAGCTACAGGGTGTTCATTTAAGTCTCTGGGATTTTCTTTTCGAATGGGAGCCTCGACTGTAGGGAATATTATAGCCGAAACTGTAGTAGTAATATGGCAAGAGTTACAACCCGAACATATGCCTATTCCAACAAAAGACACTTTCAAAAAAATCTCTGAAGAGTTTTACAATATATGGAACTTTCCCCACGTAATAGGTGCTATTGATGGAAAATATGTCCGTGTTATTTGTCCAAAAAATTCTGGATCTATGTTTTTAACTATAAAAAATATTTCTCTGTTGTACTTCAAGGGATTTCAGACGCCAATTACAAACTGATTGCTATAGACGTAGGTGGTTATGGAAAGCAAAGTGACGGCGGCACTTTCCAGTCCTCAGATTTCTATAAACTATTAACTACCAAGGAAATTGAAATACCTGAACCCTCTAATCTTTCAGGGACAAATACGAAGGCACCATATGTTTTTATAGGTGATGAAACCTATCCACTTTTAGATTTTTTACTCAAACCTTACGGCGGAAAAAATTTGCCGCTGGATCATGAGTGCTTTAACAGCAGACTCTCCAGAGCTCGAAAAACAATCGAATGCACTTTTGGGATACTAACTGCAAAATGGCGTATCTTGTCCAAGCCCATCGAAACGGATATACGTGTTGCTGACAATATTATTAAATGTATTTGTATTCTACATAACACGATTCTTAATAGAGAAGGTTTTGAGAGACACCTAACTAATGTAGAAATTGCGCAAAGAAATCATGAAAATCATGGTGCTGGGAGACCGCCAAATACAGCTAAAACAATTAGAGATATATTTACCCACTTTTTCTCTAATAATTCACTAAGTTATCGTAATTAAACAATGTAATCATATCCGTAATTTCTTCTTGTCTGGTTTGTGTATTTAAGTAATTATAGAGGTATCTATAATTACAGTATTGTAGTTTTTATTAAATATGGAAATAAACAGGCTTTTATTATTAATATTAAAAACTTACCATTGATCCTCATTTCAGCTGCTATCTCATTCCACAAACTTTGGGTCACGTTCCTATTGCTGTGAGACTTTAGCCGTTTGTTCCACAGCGCAGGTCTTGTACATACAGCAGATATCAAAATTTCGACATCCATTATTATAAAATAAATCAAAAATTTTACTAAAACCCCACGTCTGACTTCGTTAATAAGCGACCAAGAATCAAAAATTCATTCCGGTAAAATAGTCGGTACCGATTCACGCTTGCAACAAGCTCCGGCCGGCTTTTCCTATGTGCGGGCAAATTTAAAAGTACACTTAATTATCGGAGCTTATAGGCGCCGATTAGTCAATGGTAAAGCTAAAAGCCGGCAAAGCCTATTAGTCAATGCCTGACTATTATAAAGACTCGTTTTAAATTATTTAAACTTAGTCTGTTTTAATTTGTTTTTTATCTGTTATATACCTTTTATTTAATATGTGTATTTAAAAAAATGATGATGTCTCAAAAACATATCAATGTGAATTTTACTTATATGTTATTACACTGGCTATAATGAATTCATATACATTCATCAAATGTATGTATATATAGGCCCAGTATTTAATCTTAATTTTAGTTAATGCAGTTTCTAAAGCTTTGCTTAAAACAATTATTTTTATGAAAACAATAAAGCATATTTGACTTTGACTATTATTTAAAAAAACATCCCAGGCATACTAGTTTTGGTAAAATTGTGTCTTTATTTTTGTTATTTTTACGTTACATTTATTATTTATTTTGATATATATTAGTTATATATTTCTATAATCTATGATAAAACATAAATTACTTAATTAACGATTTTCATTTTTAGTTTTCACTGATTATAAAATGCAGCTACTCCTTTAATAAAAGCGATAAACATATTAACACTTAGGCAGGTAGTTACTAAAAAGTCATTTATTAATTAAAAACATTGAAATGAGATTAATTTATTTTACGTGTCCATAAAAGCATTTGATTAAAAATTAAAAACAGGCAACTCAAATATTTACTGATAGAGAGGAAATTTGGTAAAGACCCTGAAACTTTTTGTAAATTCATGTCTCGTAGAGCTTAAATGATTAAAAGCAATAAAATAGAAATATACTTATCAGTTTATTAGTTAGGTATTAACCACTTCTTGGCAAAAACACGAAGACTTCATTGCTGCATCAATCCATAGTAACCAATAGTAACCATGTAATAGGGTCTTAATTTATCATTTTAATAAAATATTGTCGAAAAGTTAGTAGATTTAAAAAAAATTACTTCTGTAACTGGTCGTTTTGACTCAAGACAAATTCCAGAGACACCTGTCTATCTAGTCTTCTAAAAAATGACGATATAAATATCAACCAAACAAGAGAATACTAAGTTATTTAACTTATATGAAAAAATCTTCTGATCCTTTAGTCATAAAAAAAAATTAAAAATTACTTCCAATCATTAGCATTTAAAAATTATCATATTTTAATTTTTCTAAATATATTTAGACATTATCCCAAAAATCCTAACTTAAGTAATTTTTTTTTTCAAAAATTTACATTGTTATGGTAATATAGATGAATAAGCCCTAACTAAAAAATCCATTTTATAAGAACATTAAACAATCTAAAAATTAAAAAAATTAAAACTTGAAATTTCTTTAAGTTTATATTTATAATCTTCTGATAAATTATTTTTAATTTTTTAAATATTCCTACAACGCAAGGTATAGGATTATTAAGTTTAATTTAAACAAAATATTTTTGATTACGCATACTAAAAAGTTTATTTTATTGTAATCCATCGCAATTAATATTTGTTTATTCTAATTTTATTTGTTTTACATACATATGTTTTTGTTAACATTTTGTACATTTGTTAGCGCACGTTTCAGATTATTAAATAGTAAAGCAAATTTAATTTGTGTCTAATATTACATTGGGAATAATATTACCGTATTTTGTTAAGTAAATAAATATACCCATTTAATTTTATAATAGGTAATTATTTTTCAAAAAAAAACCAAATACGTGTATTTTGCCCATTTTCCAGGGTAATGTAATTAATACATTATAACTGTTTGCCAAAAAAATATCTTTTGATGGTCGATTTAAATATACCAATTAAATAAATTAATTATGTTAAAAAAATAATATTAACACATTTGCGCATAATAATTACCCGTTACGTTAATGTTTGACGTTGGTCCTTTTAAATAATTTTATTAAGTTACATCTAGTTAATAATGGAGCTATATATTTGCGTTTTGGTTTACATGCTGTTAACCAACCAACATTTTGTAAGTGTACTCAGAAAGCCTCAAACGATTAGCACATTTATGCATAAATTATGTCACTGTAACTTCAATTGTTCGCGTAGCGACTGTATCTTCAACTCAATGCTTTTTCAAAAGATGTGTCACAATATACTTTTTCTTATTTGAGAACATAAGAGTTAATGCCGCCCCCGCTAAGGGGTTGAAGTTGTATTGACATTTTCACATTGTTAGCTGTAAACCTTGCTGGGCTAGGTCGATAGGTCGCCAAGACTAAAAACTGAAACTTTTTTAACTTTGGGCCGATTGTTGATGTAAACCACAATTTTGATTGTAAGAAAATGATATTATTTTATGTTATGTGAAACAGGATTTTATTACAGGTATTTTAAAATTCATATTCGCTATCGATGTATAAAGAAAAAATATATCAGTTTTTTAATGTAGGAATGCATTTAAAAAACATAAACTATATCTTTCCTATTTTTAAATTTAGTTTTGTTATTTTAAGTGAATACTAGATAGTAAAAGCAATAGTAAGTGGCATAGCTATAACTACATATTTATGCAAAGGACTTATTATATAGTAAAACTATTATTTATTCTAGATGTGGATTATTGTTAGTATCCATATGTGCATGAATAGCGTACTACTGATGGGATTTTTTTAAATTTTAGCTTAATGCTTCTATGCTAGGATTAGTTTTTAATGTTATATTGCTTTCTCATTATACTAAAGAACTAACCACTAAAATAATGTGTATTTGGATATTTGAATTTAACTGTGTTAGCATAATTAGTAGTCGTTATAATTATTATTTTGTCCTTTGTATAATGATAATTCTGATTTTAAATGTGTTGGACTTTAATAAAATTAGTTTTCATAATATTTTCTAGAAATGTAAAACAATACATAATTTAATGTATGAACCTACTCGATATTTTACGAATATTCACTGAATAATTACAAGCTTTGGAATCTGTCAGCGGTCCAGAAATACTTAGACAAGGATACATTTTTCTTTTTAGAAATCTTGGGACTTGGTGGTTTAAATTATCTGTAACTCTTTCCCTGACTTTAACTTTATAGTAACAATGTTATATAATTTTGATCAATCATCAAGCAGAAGCTAACAGGCATAAATGTCAAACGATTAGTCAGTCATATTGTATTTTCTTTTCCAGTTTGTCTCATATCTGAATGTACATAAAACATGCATCCAACATATTAAAAGATTTCTGCTCTCTTTAGAAAATTTTCGATAATTTTGCATGAAAGCGTATTTTTCTAAAAAGAACAACAATTTTTAGGCACGAGTGTAATTAAAAGAAAAGAACTATTCAAAAAGGAAATGAATTGCCTTTAGATATACTGCTTGTTTTTCTTAGTGTTTTTTAAAACACTATCTGCAACTTTCTCATCTATTGATTTTATGGATTCTGTTTCAAAGCGCGACATATTTTTTTCTTAAAAAAATCTGTGAAATAATGAGATTGTCAAACTAACATAATATTCAAATAAAGGTGGTTGTTAGGGGTTACTAAATGTATGGCAAATAAGATATTTTTTAAACGTCAAGAATTTCTATTGTTTCTGTCAATCAACAATAAAAACTTGACGAGTGGTTTTCTATAGGGTTCTTTTCAATGGCTACAGGGGTCGTTTTTCACTGTAATCAAGCGAAAACAAAGTATATGTAGCTAAATGGATAAGTGTAATTTTCTATTAAAGTATTTGGAGGGTGTATGTTAAAAGCATGGTTTCCCATGATTTTTCCTTTGAACATATTTGCCCTAAATAGACAAGCAAGAATCATTATCCTTATTTTTAAATAAAAATTTAAAACATTTTTACGTGCTGCTTTTTCCAAATATATCATTTTCAGGACCTTCAGGATAACTTAAAAATATATTTACCATCTTTAGAAAATATATCTATGAAAACGTAACAAATCGAACCTTAAAACAAGCAAAACCGCTGTCAATATCAAAAATTGTTTATTTTAGTGTTACTTTTTATCGCTCGTAAAGTTTAGTCTATAGAATGGACTAAAAAAAGACTTTTATGAACTTCAGGCTTAAAAAAATACCGCTCATCTATAAATATAAACCAACTACATTTTTTTTAATTGTTCTTGCCTTTTGAAGAAAATAACTGGAAAGATATTTTTATAAGCTAATTTTTTTGACTACTTTGATTTTAATTTCGGTCGCTATGAGTCCTCAAAGCAATATGTGAATATTGTCAGATGTTTAAAAAGATCTATAAGAGTCCTTTACTCAACCCCTTGCGACGTGACTTGAATGTAAAGATATTTGAGGGATATCGTTGCGATAATCTCTGGTGAATAACCCCTAAAAACATGAAAATCATCGTTGTTTACGAAAAATGGAGCAAAGTAAAGGAAGAGAGAACAGCAGACCGGCTGAAATTGCAGCCAGTCATCTTGCCTATGCATGCATTTCCCCGGACGAAAGAATGTAAACAAACCCATCACGGGAAAATTCAACGAGACCAGGGCTCCTATCCAATACACCACCGCACCCGAACTGATCTGCTTTGCTTTTTCCTGCTCTTGTTTTTCTGTCTAGCCGTCGAATTTTATTGATATTGCATCGTATTAAGATCTTGATTGAACAGTAAAAAACGGAACTTTGTTATATATTTTTAGGAATATTGCGAAAAGTTTGAATATTGTAGTTCTTCTAGTGGATAAAACTTTGGGAAAGTTTCGTAAAGTAACTACTTTATTTAATATAGAAAAGGATAATTTTTTTATTCTACAAGCAGGTATAAAATAATGAAAAGCTTAGTTCTGTTAAACATAATTTTAAAAATTGTGTAAGAGAAAAATTAATACTATTTTTACTATTTTTAAAATTTGCTTTTAGATCACTGTACATATAAAATAATTATTTTTTATAGGTCTTTTTACTGCTTTAGTTTGATTACTTTTTTATCCTAGTAAAAAAATCTAGTAATTTTTGATTTAAATACGAATAAGATTTCGGTATACAGTAGATCCAAGATATATATGAATAATTGACAAACTAAGAATCACAGTATTAAAATTCGAACAGAAATTGTGGACACGGCAATAGAGTAGTATCAATATGCTCGACCAGCAGAGATGCCAATAAGGCTATTAAGGCCGACAAGGTGAGCTCCAAGTGTGTGCAAAGTGCATAACAATTCTACAGGGACTGGTGAACTGCTGCAGAGTTTAACATATCTGAATACTTAGACATTCCGCGAAACTGCCGGTAGACCCTAAACCCTAAATAGGAATAGCCAAATATATAGCTATCGCATCAGTAAAGAGTTTGCTCGAGAGACAGATCCTTTAAAGAAGTATGAGACAGGTTGGCATATATAATGCCATCTCCATTCTTAAGTAATGCGGACTCCCTGGAGTTTCGTTGGTAATGGAAGAAGGATAAAACTAGAGACCAAGTCATAGGTCTGCAGTTTTATACACACGCATTTTACCAACATATATTAACGTATGTGCACGACAGCTTCCTAGTTACACACTATCTTCCCCAAACTTGCAACAAGAAATATAATAATTAATCTACTAAAAAAAAATCAACAAGTGGTAGATTCTTGCGCAGGTTTGTATGGGGTATATTAAATCTGATTAAAGCTAATTAGTCTAAACAGTCAGTAATACTATCAATTTTTTGTACAGAAAAACCTTTACAATTTCTCTTACGAAATTCTTACCCTTCAAATACTACAAAGCTTTGCTTTAACACTAAGCTCTTTTAAAACTTTTGCGTATGCCAGGCCAATATTATTGTGATTTTGTACTTAATGAATATTCTATATTCTGTTCTAAAAAAAGTGATGAATATTTTTAAATAAGGATCGGTTATGCCAAATAAAAAGTCTTTGTCAAATAGCATATCGACCTCTCTGTAAACTCTCCATGTCACCCTTATCACAAATGATAAATTATAATGTTGTCAGCAAATGAAATTCTTCAGAATTCTACTAGGACTCTTTCACATATTATTCGTAAATACTAATTATTTTAGTGTTTTTCCAAATTCGTACAAGAATTTGAAAAAAAATATTTTTTTGGAAATATCGATTTTTTTTAATATTTATTTGACATAAAGTTCATAACTCAAAAAAATTGACCAGATATCATTTTGAAAATTTGTACACATATTCCAAAGATAATTTCGTTGGACACCTATTTCAGCGTTTTTCCAAATTCGAACAAGAATTTGAGAAAAATTTTTTTTTTGGAAATATTCATTTTTTTAAATATTTATTTGACATAAAGTTCATAACTCAAAAAATTGACCAGATATCATTTTGAAAATTTGTACACCTATTCCAAAGATAATTTCGTTGGACACCTATTTTAGCGTTTTTCCAAATTTGTACAAGAATTTGAAACAAAATATTTTTTTGGAAATATTGTTTTTTTTATATTTATTTAACATAAAGTTCATAACTCAAAAAATTGACCAGATATCATTTTGACAATTTGTACACATATTCCAAAGATAATTTCGTCGGACACCTATTTCAGCGTTTTTCCAAATTCGAACAAGACTTTGAGAAAAATTTTTTTTTTGGAAATATTGATTTTTTCTATATTTATTTCACATAAAGTTCACAACTCAAAAAATTGACCAGATATCATTTTGAAAATTTGTACACATATTCCAAAGATAATTTCGTTGGACACCTATTTTAGCGTTTTTCCAAATTCGTACAAGAATTTGAAAAAAAATATTTTTTTGGAAATATTGTTTTTTTTTTATATTTTTATATTTATTTGACATAAAGTTCATAACTCAAAAAATTGACCAGATATCATTTTGAAAATTTTTACACATATTCCAAAGATAATTTCGTTGCACACCTATTTTAGTGTTTTTCCAAATTCGTACAAGAATTTGAAAAAAAATATTTTTTTGGAAATATTGATTTTTTTTATATTTATTTGACATAAAGTTCATAACTCAAAAAATTGACCAGATATCATTTTGAAAATTTGTATACATATTCCAAAGATCATTTCGTTGATGCCTCAATTTATTTTTATCTTAACCATTTTATTTGTTTTATTGTTCTTTAACAAATATCTCTTACTTTTGGTGATCTTGGAAAATAGATGAAAAATCATGTGCCACAACCATTAAGACATACTGCGGCTTTGAGAAGTGGACGTTCTTCTTCTAATTTTGATTTATTCTTTTTATGCGTTTTTTTAATGGTTGTAGCGCATAATTTTTAATATACTTTAGTATACTTTATTTGATATGATTTTATTTGGATAATTTATAAATTTCGGTTAAACTTATTTCGTAAAATATGCGTTACATATATTTTTGATAAAGTTTTCTAATTTTGCATTCAATTCTATCGAATTTAACTTATATATATATTACTTTTAAATAAAATACAAACATCTTTTAAAGAAGAAAATATGCAAAAAAATTATTGGTTTAGATATACAGTTAATTTCATATTTAATGTGATTAATCCATTAAGTCTTCTCAATTTCTCCCAACCCCACTTTTATATGTGTAAAAGCGAAGTAGATGAAAAAAACTTGTTAAGAATAGAGTTTATTGACTTCGAATAATATATTTTATAAAATTCTTAAATCCTTTATATTTCGCAAGTAATACTTAATGTAGTTGGAGACACAATGTTTAAAAACTCAATAAGAAAAAACCTAGGAGAGTTAGATCTAGAGCTTATATGAACCATTCTATTGTAAGGGGTCTATTAAGGATCCTTCGCTAAAGCATATGACTTACCATTACGTTTGAATATTAAGTTGTGTGCCCTTTGCAATAGTGTGCCATACGGCCATATGAAAGTTGCCCGTGGCCATATGACAGTGAGGGCAACTGGATGTGAAAAGATACTAAAATTCTATGAAATATGAAATTAAACTATTCCCTCTACACAATGTCAATGGACATACTTTTTTCTTCAAAAAGAAAAAAATTTAAGGTACTTCGTTTTGCTTCATATGAAGGTAAGTATTGACATTATTAAATTTTTCCCTGATAAACCTTATATCAAAATATTTAAAACGCCAGTATACATATACGTCTTAGGCTGACAGGAACAAGAAATATTAGTACAAAAGCCTTGTATTGTCTAGCCTTAAGGTCCAAATAAATTCCGTCTATTTTTAAAATTCTCAGATTAAACACCGTTTTATTAATTAACACATCTAGCACACATAGCATAAACTTCTACTTGCTTTAATTTCGAGAAGCAAACAATGCAAATGGTTTATGGCCGTATAAATTCCGCAATCCCGTAGGAAAAAATGGGTAATAAAAATTCTTTTCTCAACAATAAAACAACTCAGACCCCTAAATAATATCGATAAACAAATCGCTTTTTGTTAATTGATTATAAGTCCAGTTATTCATATTCGCTTAACACAATAAAATAGATGTCGCTTAGCTTTGACACATGGTACGACATTTATTAAACCTATCAAGACTTGGTATATTGGTAATTTTTATATTTAAACAAAATTATTTTTACCGATTGGACTGTAGTATTTCTTACTATGGAATTATTTAGCAAGTGGAAAAATAAGATGTATTATGATTATTTGTGTAGTGAACTTCAAGAATTTGTGATCGTTTTAAAGAAAGAGTTTTTGGTAAGTTTTAATTTTGTTTTTTATTGTTATTAAAACTATTACATATTTTTTTATTAAAATTTAAAGAATGTATTAGTTACTGATCTTTCTTTAATATAGTTTTATCTGTTATTTCTTCAACACAAACATTTAGTTTAAGAAATATGATAAGAATAAAAAAGCAGTTTTCATTATTTTATACTTTTTTCATTTCAAAAGAAGTTAATGCATGTTCACTATACAATGCAAATAGGCTTTGGCAAAATATTAATTGGTGTAATGAATTTTTGGTTGTTCTTTATTGTATGTTCCATATGAATATTGGTAATTGCTTATTGGTATTGGTAATCAAGTGGTGAGCCCTAATCACTTACCTAGCCCTAACAACCTCATCAAAATTTATGTTACTAAAAAACTTTTAACTAACATTTAGTGGAAAGTCAATAAAAAAACAACAAAGTCAATAGTTTTATTATTAAAGAAATGAAGGACTCAATTCCTATAAGTTAGTTATGGTTAGTTAAGTTATGGTAAGTTTTTGTTGAATTTTCCTTTTTTCGGGTTACATAATTTTAATTATTGTTTAGGATTGATGATGCTCTAGTCGAGCGAAAGATGTAACCTTTGTAATTTTATTAAATGTATTTGTGATGCTGTAGATTTCGTGTTTTTACCTTTTATAAAAGTGTATGACCAGCATCCTTGGGATAATGGATGAATTTTTCGAGTTCAATTGCTATAAGTCGAGATCAAAATTGTAAGAAAGAATTCTATGAGTGATCATTATAAAAGGTTTATGGTCCTAATTTAATTTAATATCGAAAAGATCTATTTTATAACACACAAAAGCAGCTAAAAGTTATATTGAAGAGACATATTTTATAAAAGGATTTTTTATCTATTCTTTTATTTTTACATATACATATCTATTGTAATTAGTTTTGTAATTAATACTAAGTAAAATAAATATTGTTTTATTGTAAATTATCATCATGCACTTTAGTTTGCGATTTTTATTTTTATAATTGTTACTTATGACCTATAATATTGCTAGTGAGTACTGTAGTAATTTATAGCTGCTTGTATTTTTTATATTATTTATATATACAGGGTGGCCATTTGAAAACAAAACAGAGCCTATTTTGAGTCCCTCAGAACATTTGTGAAAAAATCCTCGGACTCGTCAATTTTTGATTCAAGGAGGAACCATTTTTTTGCTAGTTTCGCCCCCCTAAGGGCAAAGCCCTAGCAGATCACAAGGGCCCCCAAAATTTTAAATGGAACGGGGGGTCGAGTGATACCTTATTTTGAAGGTATTTTTATGTGGATTATAACCCTAAAGTTTTAAATCGTTACTATTTGCCTAGTCGATACAGGGGCTAATAAAAGTTACAAAAAAATTTTAAAAAGTATAATTTTAAATAAAAGGCTTAAAGATAAAATCAATCAAGTAAATGTACAAAATGTTGGCTTTCGACTTCCATACAATAATACAGGTTTTGTTCAAACCTTTCCCGTACATTTTGCAAAATTTCTGGGGTGATTTGACGACATTCATCAATTATTCTTTGTCGCAAATGGTCTAGCGATGTTGGCTGACTAGCATAAATTTTAGTTTTTAAATGGCCCCATAAAAAAAAAATCTAACGGACTTAAGCCCGGGGGACGAGGAGGCCATTCAATAGGTCCTCTTCTTCCAATCCATTGTCCTGGAAACGTTTGGTCCAAATATTAACGAACCCTTGCAGCATAGTGGGGTGGCGCCCCATCTTGCTGAAATACTAGACGATTTTCCAAGTACTCGTTGTTATTTTCTAGTATCTCCACTAATGCTGGATGAATTGTATTTTCTTATAACTCCAGGTACATCTCTCTTGTTAAATTGCCAGGTAACGATATGTTTTGCCAAAAATGCGAGCCCAAACATTTAATTTTTCAGGACGTTGTGTATGCACCTCACGAAATATTCTGGGATTTGAATCAGCCCAATAGCGACAGTTGTGACGATTCACAGTACCGTTTAGGAAAAAGGAGCATTCGTTAGAAAAACATACATTAAATAGAAAGTGTAGATCATTGGCGGCTTGTTCAGATATAGTTTCACAAAATTGTACTCGCCTATCAAAATCGTCTTCGTTTAGTTCTTGTACGAGATGTATTTTGTACGGATGAAACTTGTTTTTTTTAATATTTTCTGAATGCTGCTTCTCTTAATACCAGACACGGTTGATAACTTCCTTGTGCTCAGTGTAGGATCGTGCACAATATGGCCTAAAATAGCTACTTCTGAAGCTTCATTCACTACTGGATTATCCATTTCGCGCTTTTTATTAGCCACAGACCCAGTTTCCCTAAATTTTTGAACCAATTCCAAAATGTACTTGCGATGGACCTGTCGATTAGGGTGTTGTAGTGTGTTAAAGAGCTGGGCGGTTCTATTAGCATTTTCATTGTTCACAAAGAAAAGAGAAATTATTTCAACTCTTTCAGCAAGTGAATAAACCATTATCACACTCAATGTTGTAACTAACTAACTTTAAAGAGCTATTTGTTTGACACACTATGATCTGACAGCAGTAATTGACAACCACTATTAAACTTCAAAATGTTGCTATAATAACAGTCTCAACAATAACCAACAGTTCCCTTGCAGAATCGGCATAGATACCTACGGGTATTAAAAAAAAACAACAGAAAGTACGGTTCACAATGTAGGAGAACAAAATGTTCTGTTTCGTTTTCAAATGGCCACCCTGTATTATAAATATGTAAATAAAATCAGCTGTTTCAGTAGTACTAAGGGAACTATCCTGGTAGTTGTTGAAAAGATTTTTTACATTCAAGCCATAGTAAAAGTCAAGAAAAGTGGAAGGAATATTTTACAAATCAGTTTCCCAAAACTTGAAGGTATGCACATAATGTTAACATCAGAAGGAAAAGCAGCTTTTATCTCCCTACATGTAATGATCAACTGGCACAACACTATTAAATTAAAAAACACCAAAATAAAAGCATAGAAGAAATGGTCGATCAGCTTGCCAATAAATAATGTCTATGAAAATTTACTGGCAAGCTGATCGACCATTTCTTCTATGCTTTTATTTTGGTGTTTTTTAATTTCTTTAATAGTGTTATGCCATGAAAAAGCTGTAAAAAATATATTGATCGAGATATTAGGCACTTTGTACTGGATCAAGACCTCAACAAATAAGTGGGTTGCAGGAATCTTATGTCAGTTCCTCCTTTACTTATTTTTTCTTCCTTCATTTTTCTTCATAAGAAAGCTATCCATTTGTCTTTGCTCAGCAGATCTCATGGCACCAATATTGATATGGCGTTACACAAAGATTATGTCATGTCATCTTAAATGCTATTGCATGGCTAGTGGGAATTTTTGATGGATCTAATAATATATTTTTTCAATGAAAAATGGAGATTTCTAGAACAGACAGCACCTACAATTATTCCAGATCAATGCCACATCTGTCCAAAGAGAAAGTTGGTTGTCAATCTCCAAAAAACATTTGCTGAGGTATGGCATTTTTAGTTCGCCCTCTATATATTTTAAATTTTTAAGGAACAAACCTCAAATTATTACAAGAAGCTTATTAAAAAAATTTAATGCCCTTCTACATATTGCTACCGAGTATCGCAGGCTAAAATTGACTGAGTAAACGAGGTTAATGATAACCCCATTAATTTTAAACAATGTGTTACTTTTATTATGCAACTATTATCTAATAGAGGTAATACAAGAGAGAGCAGTCATTATTTTAACTCGGCGTAGAATCAACAGGATGTCGAAAATAAAAAATTTTATTGTGGTTTCTTTTCTTTCGTTTATCAATATAGGAAATATGAATGATGGTTAAGGAAGTTGTAACCTGTGATATATTTAAATAGTGATGATGCATTTTTTTATTGCTTTTGGTCATTTTATTGTTCTTTTTATGTTAAAATATGCCAAGATAAATTAAAAATTATTATAGAAATTAAACTGAACTTAAATTAATAGAAACCCGTGCTAACTAGTTACATTTTGTAAAACATAATACTTTGTTTAAGATCGCTCAAATTTAAATAAATTGGAAAAAAGAATCAGTTTCACATAAAAGTTAGAGCAACTCTACCTTAAACGATAAAGAACATCAATTTTTTAACCAGAAACAGCTAACCTAAAACACGGTTAGCTTATCCAGTTGGACTCAGTCAGACCAAAGTTATAGCTAATTAGAAAATGTATTTTACAACGCAACACTTAATGACAAGTTCACTAGAAAGTAACAAGAAATAATGTCATAATGATGTTTAAAATATTTTTTAGAGATAAACCGAAACCACGAATGACTTACTCTCTAGCCAAGTAAATTCCTAGACCTAACACAAATTAAATTTTTAAGGGATTCAGGAAATTTATAAGTAAAAATAATGCAAATATGAAAGTATATTAAAAAAATGTAGAAATATAATCTATTGTTTATAATTACTGGCAAATTATATCGTATGATAAAATATATTCAAAAATGCAAAGAGCAAACGGTATTCAATACACATTTAATTATATTTTCTTTAAATTTTCAAACCTCAGTATTGTTGAAAGTAAAATCTATCATCAAACCTTTATTATTTTTTCATTACACACCGATTCCGCTACGGAATTATATTTATTTTGAAAATTATTTTGTTTAGATACAAGAAAATGTAAAATCAAATAAGTAGTAATTAGATAAAGTTTTAAAAACTAGTAATTTGAGTAACTTTATTATGTCAATACTATCGGAATTAGCAAGAGTATCGATCTAATTAGATTAACTGTAGGTCTGTTGAAAATAATTTACAAAAGGATATTTTTTACTGTATTCTTGTATTGTTGTTAATAATTGAAATATAAAAAAACAATATTTAAACGCATATTTCAGGCTTTAAATGAGATTTAGTTGAAGTAATGAAGTTTCTAAACTTCAAAAAAGTACAATTACAACCAAAATATACAAAACTTCAAAAGTTCTGGGTCACCTTGTGTTTCTTTGAAGAATTTTTTAGCGTCTTTTTTGTAGGCTTATTTGTTAATGTTTATGTTTCGTATTCGTCGCATATTTGTTGCCTGACAAACACGTTTTTGTCCGCAATTTGTTTGTAAGTCCATTTTTGGTTCGGTTATTAAGGTCAAAACAGTTACATTATACGATTTCAAGTGAAACAATGCACTGATAAATCGTCAGTGAGATTGACCCTGCAAAAATAGTGGCTTTACTTAAATGCCACTCTCAAAGGTTCGTGGCTAATTGAGTTGGGGTTTGGCAAAATGATGGGTCATTATCTACAAAATAATTCTCTTCATGATAGACCAACAAACAGTAGAAGGCATCAATATTAATAACAGAACCGTTACATCTGCTTAACCATTCTAAGAAACCCAACTATGGCAATACCAGCACTCTCCAAAGAGATATGCGTGATGCTTCGGGAGTTCAAGTATCGGTCTCTACATTGCGGAGGTGAATACTAGCAACAGGTTTGTAGTGTCGCCGACCATTAAAAGTGATGCAAATACTACCCAAGCATAAAGTTTATCGACTAGATACGGGTATGGAAGGAGCCAACAAGTGCTGCCCAGCTTGCTCATGCACAACCCGTACCACTCTTTGCAGGAGCAAGTGGATTGGCGAGCAGTTGTTTCTGAGGCTTTCTTCTTTATGGATGATAACGCCGGATCTCATCGTAGAGAGGGCTGTAAATAAGTATCTGGAACCGGAAGGCCCCAATGAATTGGACTGGTACTAGCACTATCGCCAAACATAAATCCCATAGAACATGTTTGGAACATAATTTCCAGGGCAGTGACAGAACGCGGAAACCTCCTGTAAATGAAAAGTCTTGTTCATATTGCTCAAGAAGAATGGCATATAACAAATCTCCAAACCCATAGACAGTATTGACAGGCGACTCCAAGAGAAAAACTTTTTCTTGCAGAAACGCTAGAGATGGAAATACGCGGTATTAAAAAATTTTCCAGTCCCTTTATTTAGAAAAACTGTCAATGTGTCAAATTAAATTTGTATTAAGAAATAGCCCTATAATTAAAAAAAAGCTTTTTGCAAGCAGTTTAGTTGTTTTCTTAATTAAAACTAATAAATTTTTAAAATTTTTTGATCTACTTTTGTCGATAAATAAACTTTCGGAGATTCAGGGTGATGCCAAGCTTTTGAATCTTTGTGTATATATGAATATTTCACTTAGTAGTATTGCCACAACATGACAACATTAATGATGACAGAGGCGGTTCTTAAGATTTTAAGTAAAGTAGGTATATCTAAAAAGAATACTTAAAAAAAAAAGAATAACTGCTCTAATCTTTGAATGTTCCTATGCTTTCTGAATTTAATCAATCTTTTAACTATATTTAGGAACCACCACTCTACGGTTCAAATAATCTAGTAGATATAAGGATTTTAGGAAGTGCCTCTAACACTCAAAAAAATACTGTCATGAGAAAAAAACTTTAATAGACTGAAAATATTTGGAGGACCTATTTCACTAATTTATAGCTATGAGATAGATTAAAATAATGTCATTGTATATTAAAATAATTTTTGGTATAAAATTTAAAAAATCTCCAAAAGCCTTAAAAGTAATTATATTGAGGATGTTATAGGTACAACTATATAATCACAATTTTGCAACGAGGAATAAAGATTTACTTAATATTTTACGAAAAAATGGTAAAAAAAATTCTAGTAATTCCTAGATTACTACATTTTTGTGACTTTTCGATTCAAATCGAATTTTATTGGGATACAGCTTTAAGCAGCATTAAACTTAAATTTAGAAGCAAAAGTGTTCAAAGAAAGCTTAATTTATTTTATTAACCTAAATAATATTAAAAGCAAGCTAATTTGAATTGTATATGACCACCAGGTTTTATAGCTGCTTGCAAATTCTTTCCTGATAAATATTTGTTGATCCCTCTCATTATCCACCTGATCTAAAAAGATCGCATTTATTTTCGTCTGAAAAAATAGCGTTTTCCAGATACCAAAAATGTTTATCGTTATGTGCATTAATAAATAACAGGTTTTCTTGGGTAACTTTGGGATATTTCGAACAGTTTGAGCACTAGCTCAATAAATTATGCTAATAAAATGCCGAGTTTACTAAACCTTGTACAGGTGCTGTGCTTGCAAAAGACCTCATGGCCTCATGGCCTACATCTGTAGATAAAGGTGTTTAGTGCTATATTTTAACACCCCCATTCGCTAAATAACTTCAAACCCAAAATATGCTTAAACTTATTGAAATATGGGTATGATAAACTCTTAGTTAATATGCCTGCTGATCTTCCCTGTTAACATATAGCATAGAGATTAAATTAAGAATGAAATTTATTTGTGATTTTTATCAAAATGGTTTATATGGTTGACTCCCTTATTATTTAATAGATTCTTAATAATTGACAAATAACCTTGATTACCCTCATAAAAAATAACTTGCTTACAATAATTCTAAATTAACAAACAATAATTTTTTTAACCAAAGGCAATTTGATACTGCACCGAAATTAGTACATAGTGCTACTGATTCATCCGTAATTGTGGACAGTGATATACATGCGCTTTCTAAAGACTCACATCAACGTATTATTAAAAATGTTCAATGAGCATGTTACTTACGATCATTTATAGTGCGCTTTAAATATATCAAAACTATCTTTAAATGAATCCATACTTTATGAGACGTTTTGTCTTGAAAGCGACTAAAATAATTTATGCAAAAACATATGTCAGATGTGTGAGGCATTCAATCATCAGACAAGTTATTTTACTGGTGTATCAGTTTTAGCTATATTATTAGAATCGTGATATATACTGATGTTCAATCTACCAAAATATCATTTATACCTATTGATTGTTAAATGGATAATTTTTCACGGTCATACAATATTTTCAACCTCAAAAAGTTCTTTAAAACTTGTATTATAATTTTTTTCATAAGTTGTTTTGTAATTTTATTTAAAATTGTTAAATCCGCCTCTGCTATTATTATGTCATTAACATATAGTAAAAAAAACTGAGAATCACTATGCAAAATATAAAGACAATAATCATTTTCTGATCTAAGAAACCAAATTTTTAATAGAAAGAATTCATTCATCATTCCCTCATTTTGACGACTGCCAAAGCCAATATAGTAACTTATTTATCTTTAATACTTTATGCTTATTTATTTTGCCCCTCTAAAAAAAAAATATGTATGCTGACTTGATATCTAACTGCAATATCTGTTTAGATTGCCTACTCTTAGAAGGCCTCTGATAGTTACTAACAGGACTATAGGTGAATAGCAATCTTCATATTTATTATCTTTTTCCTGTACCAAACCTCTGATACTGCTCTTACTTTATACCGATCTTCTTCTTTATCTTACAACATCTTATATGTAAATATCCACTTGGTAACTAATATGATATTATTTCTTGGCTTTTCTACCTCCTTCCATAGCTTTTCCGTTAGTCTCTATTGACTCCAGCACTTTTGATTGCTCTTAACCATCTTTCGTTATCTTTCCTCTTCTCTATCTTTCTATATGAAGATAGGACGTTTTCTACTATAGCATATGTTCAGTTATTTAGATGCACTTCAGTTATTTCTTCTGACAATTTTTCTGATTTATTTTCCTCCTTCAAATCAAGGTCGCTATCCTGGGTGCTTTCATCCTAATCTAAACTGTGTTTTCTTAAAATTAAACTTATTTTTATTAAATCTGACATCCCTAATTATAATCATACACTCTTTTTCCAGATTCCAAGGTCTATAATATTCATTTTGTTGTGGAATATATTAACAGGATGCGTTCTTATAATACGCGAAGCGTATTGTTTTAAATTGTTTTTAAAATAATACACATACAAACGTATTGTTTTTTATTGTCTTGTTCTTAATTAGAGAAACTGCATTCTAGTCAGAGACCCCACACAGTTCAAAATCTCCTAAAGAAGTTCATGATTGATTTGATCAAATGCTTGATATTGAGAATATTTTTCAATTTACATAAATGCTTATAATAGGGCTTCAGGCAACCGTAGAAAATGAAGTTGTTACAGGTTTAATCTCCAACGGATATAAATTATTGTGCTTCACTAATTCTCTTTAAATTCAAACACAGAAATATTAAACAATTAACTGATAATTTTTTTTTGCCAGGATAAAGTAAATTTCAATTATAGTTTTATTAAATAATTTATCAAAAAATCATATATATATATATACTACACAGATATGATACACCATTAAGATGGTCCCTCCTAACATACCCGATCTGAAACAGAAGGAAAACAATTATTGGATGAGGAAAGTAAATAATAATATGGGATATTGTTTCACATTTTTGTTAGTTGAATAGCATTAAGAACTGCCATTGATTTTACCTTGCAGGTCAATTTGGCCTATTTTAGATTTTCATGAATACTAAGCATATATTAATTATTTGTATATGTTGCTCAAGTCATAAAGATCAATATTAATAACAATGTTAATGTCAACAATGGTCTGTCAGATTTTTTTGTAAATCATAGCCTCAAGTTATAATTTGCTCCATAGTTGCAAATCATTTAAACCAATGTTGGTACCACATAGTACCTAGTAGTTAAACCCAGCATGTCAACACCTAGGTTGACAGATAAGTGCATTTCTTAAAATCTGGGGGAAACTGACAATCCTATTTTTAATAGATTCATTCTTTATCTGGTTCTAGAGTATGACAGATCGTTTCGCTTAATGTGGATGTGAAAAGGTAGACCCTATCTTGGTCTAATTTTTTTGTAGTTACTGTAGTTACTATTATAGTATATGTTCTAGAGTAGCTTAATTGCTGATTTACTAAGTAGGCCTAAGAATTTATAGGGCTCCCTGTTTTTTGTGTTAAATAAACCCCAGAAAATGCCACATTCCATCTTCGGTAAATTAGCACATGTCACATTCCTAAGTCATTTTCCTATTTTTTTCATTTAATTAATTTCTTATTTGCATGCTTTTCGGTTTAATTCAAAAGAACATCAATGCATCCAACTTTTCAGAGACCAATTTTATAAAATTTAACTTACTTACCCACACAAAAATGCCATAAAACTGACAACCATGCCGAACCTCATGTGTGGTCCCCATTTTTAGGCCTTCCTGTACCTTCTGCTTATCCTGTGCTTCTGCTGCATTTTTATTGTTACTGCTTCCACATCACTCTTGGATCATCACCTCCGGAACATGCATTCTTTCCAATCGGCTACACCTAATACCTATTGCCCTTCACTACCTGCTAGACATTCTGGAGGCCTCCTAACTGGTTGATCTGCTGCTGCCTCTTTTGGCCCAAACGTATAGCTGCTAACAACGGAGCCCCATTCAGACCAGGTGGGCCCTGCTGCCAGTCGGAGAGACTCTTATCGGCTCGCCGTAATTTATAGATTTTTTTTTTTTGGAATTAATTTGTAATGATCACGGATTTTAAATTGAATTTAGCAATATTGATTATATAGCCACCATCATTGATTTGATTTGAAATTGGGAACTGAGTATATACGTATATGCGAGGTATTATCAGATGTACAATTGAATAAGTATTAAGTGCTAATTTTACTTTATTTTCAATCATAGTCTTACTTTTATTTCATAATTATAAATTAAGTACGTTACCCAAGAGATCATTTCTGCAATGGATAAAGGTCCACAGCACTTATAATGCTTGACTTTTCCAAAGCATTTGACAGCTTGGATCATCATTTGCTTTTAGCAAAATTGGCTTATTATGGTTTTGATAATGTTTCTGAAATGTTTGTTAGATCCTACTTATCCAACAGAAGGCAAATGGTGGTCTTGGAAGATCAGACATTTCAAATAGCAAATATATGACATCTCTCTGTATGAGTACCTCAGGGATCTGTTTTGGGACCTCTCTTATTTCTGATGTATGTTTCTGATTTGTTTAAAGTTGTAAAATACTGCCAGATCCAGGGGTTCGCATATGATATGCAAATTTATCATTCTTTTAAAGCTGAATCTGTATTAAATAAAATAAACAACGATCTTTCTAGAATTTCCTTCTTTTCCTCTCAAAATAATTTAAAACTCAATCCTTCAAAGTGTTGTGTTATGTGCTTTACCTCTAAGAACAAAAATGATTTGCATTGGACGGTTTAAAGCTTTTTGTGGGAGGTAATCAGCTAAGTATGGTTAAATGTGCAAAAAATCTTGGATTGCTTTTGGATTTTGGAATTGCGCTTTAAGTTACACGTTTCTAATGTCATTAAGAAGTCATACTATTCTTTAAAGCCATTGTATGCAAACAGAGATATAATTAATTTTAAAGTAAGGAAAAAACTGTGTGAGCCTTTAGTACTACCTATTATGAATTACTGCAATATTGTTTATTTTCCATGTTTAGACAAAATCACTGCGTACCGTTTGAAAATGCAGATTTATTTATAGACTGAGAAAGTATGATAGAGTCTCTGCAAGGCTATGTGAACTTGGTTGGCTGCGCGTGGAAAATCTGTTCTCTTTGCAATTGGCGGTTTTTGTCCATAGACTGCTAGCGTCTTCTACTCCTCCCTACCTCCGCAAAAACTTACTTTTCGGAAAAATTTACATGACACAAATCTAAGATTTATAAATAAGTTGTCAATTCCTAGATATCAAACAGCCTTCTTTCGTCGTAGTTTTCTGTATAATGCTGTGGCAATTTACAATGACCTTGTTCCGAATCCTATAAAAGCAATGTCAGTAGCGGGTTTCAAGAAAAAAACAAAGTTGCATTTTTTAACAAAACAGAATAGCTAAATTGTCAGTAGGTACTTCTTATTTTATAATTTTTGATTTTTATGGACCAATGGGTGTATATCTGTTTATTTTTATATTACTATTTGTGTTACCATTATAAATGTTAATTATTTTCTTTCTGTTGTGGTATCTAAAAATATTTTGCTTACATTTTTTAAATAGGTTAAGTAGATTAGCCTTTGGCTAGACTTCGCCTATGTACACTATTAAAAAGTACAAACAAAGTATTGCTATTTTTTTTTAAATTGAGGTTATAGGTTAAATTAGTTGTCAATTATGACATTGATTCATTCTTCGATACTAAAGCTGGGTTTACCGATATAAAGCTGCGTATTCTTTGCGTGCCCTAATAAAGGCTAATAATAATAATAACCCTGGAACGCATATTTGGCATTGTGCGAGAAACAGTGCAATAAAGTACGACATTCTTAGGTATATGAAACACCAAATTGATTTAGGTGTACAAATTTCCCTTTAGCTAGTTGCATATCTCATATTTTAAAACAGCAGAAGGTAAATAATTCATCTTAAACGTATCGCATATCATTACATCGTAGCTTCGCTTAGGCGGCAGCATCGGCAGCGACATGGCATCGCAGGAGCGGAATAGAATTAACGAAACGAGATATTGTTCGATATTCAGATGAGGAGCAACGAACATGGGATGAGATGAGTGCAACGAGGCGAGAACGATCGGTCACGGGATGCACCTTCATGTTAGGTTAGGTCCATCTGAGACGTGGTGAATGTGTCTCTTGACCGCTGCCTGAGGGCATCAGAGGCGTGTCGTAAGAGCGCGCAGACGCCACCTGGTTGGCTCTCTCCGTGCCGCCCAGCCGCGAATCCGAAACGCCAGAGCCCGGCCCACGCAACAACACAACACATTTTATTCTATTTCTTGTCTACAAAACAACAAAATAAAAGTCTTGAGATGCTGCGGATCTTGCGCCTCGAACCTGCTGGCTGGGCCTGCCCTTATTGCAACTGCTCGACCGTGGTCAACAGCCAATGCTGCACATTGCTCCATCCTGCATCCGTTCGTTCTTCTGCTCAAGACGCAAATAAAACAAATTTCGAACTACAACATAATGCACCCACTATTTGATTTATTTCTTTAGTACGTTACCAGGAATTCACAAACTTTATGAATAAGAAGATACTACCCATAATTAACTTTTCTTATAGAAGTGAATATGCATTTTGTAGCGGCTTAATATTGTTTCTCTTTTCATTTGAATTTTATTTATACGAATGATGCAATTTTGATTATACTTTTGGTAGGAATAATAGCTTATCATTGATATAGACATTATTAATTATATAATAATAATAATAATAATAATGTCTATTATTAATCCATATCTTTATACAGTTAAAAAATACCGGGTGGTGCGTCGCCGAGCGGAACATAGGAAAACCCATGTAAATTTTAAGGAGATCAATTATATCAATATTGGCTTCCCTGTACATTTTATAGAAAACATGTAAGATAAATTTTTGAAGAGACCAATCTGGCAAACCTTTGTGTTGTGCAAAGTTTCAAAGAATTTTAATAAGCGAATCTTGAATTATTCAATTAAATGTATCTAATTGCAAAATTAGCAAATTTTCGGTTCAGGTAAAACCAAACGGGCACCAGTAAAATGAATATTGTCACTGACGTGAGGAAAAGTGTCTATTATGATATTTGAAAACAAGTATGAATTATTCAATCGATGAAAAAATAGCCATAATTAAGTGGCATTATGCGGGAAACAGTTTTAGAGCAGTATCTGAAATGTTTTCAGTTTATTTCCCCACCAAGCCCATTCCGTCCATTTCAATTATTAAACTTATTGTCAATAAGTTCGAGTCCAAAGGTACCGTAATAAATAATTGTAAATGTTCAACTCAGGATATCGAAAATAGAGCCGAAGAAAGAGAGAACAGAGAGATCTTAATATTCTACTGAGTGCAGAGGAAAACAAGATGGTTAGTACGAGGGTTCTTGGGCAAGAGGTAAATATCATACAACGGTATTGCGCACTTTAAAAAAACACAAATATTATTCGTAAAAATTCGAAAAACATCAAGAGCTGCACGAAGGAGATGAAAAGCGAAAAATGGCATTTTGTTTTGAAATGATGGAAAGAACAAATAATAATAGGAATTTTTTAAGAAATATTTGTTTTACCGATGAATGTACATTTACCCTCAACAATGAACCAAATGTTCATATTTTGTTGACGGTATTGGAGCTAAGAAAATGAACATCGCGTAAGTGTGTTCACATCGTACAAGTGTAAAATTTGAGAATCTAAACCAGTTACAAAACGTTATTTCGTTAGAATGTAATAAAATTTCCCAATATCAACTTAGTAACGTTAGAAATGAATTTTATGATCGGTTAGGATATTGTTTAGCTGTTAATGGGGGGTTGTTTGAACATTTGATTAATTGATGTTTTTATATATTTCTCTATTATTTTTAAGAAAGTTATTGTATTTTATTTTATTTTTCCACACTTAGTAAAATATTAAGAGTTCTGTTTTCTCTTTTTTCGGATCTATTCTCGATCTTCTGAGTTAAACATTTACAATTATTTATTGCAATGTATTTGGACTCGAATTTACCAACAATAGGTTTAATGGTTGAAATGGACCAGGTAGGCTTGATGGGAAAATAAATTGAAAATATTTCAGATACTGCTATTGGTTTAAGTATGATAAAATTATTTTTTTAATAATCGATAATAATAATTATTATTGGTTTAACTTCATCGTTATATTAAATAAAAGTATGTGATGTGATAAAACGAAAAAAAAAAACATTTCTTGTATTCGGGTGTACGTCAGATTTGACAAAGCCTTATAACAAATTGTTTACTGCTGGCTGGTTTTACCAAAAATTTTGCAATTACAATTAATTGAATCATTAAAGATTTGCTTATTAAAATTTTTTGAAACTTTGCATAAGGGTTTGCCAGATTGGTCTCTTCAAAAAGTTATCTTACATTTTTTCTGTAAAATGTACAGGGAAGCCAATAGGGGAGATGTCCCTATTTTGGACCGGCTCTTAAATTGGACCATCGCCTTTATTCGATTAAAAACTGTGCCAGGCGCTATTTGTTGGCCGGTAGATATAGCTTATATATTTGCTAGCCGCAGCCCGAAACAAGGGATCTGTACAGTTCGGATAATTCGGGAAATAACATGTGTTATGTTTTCGTGCTGGCTGATGTAATTTTGCTGTTAGCTTCTTAGGGCTTTATTTTTTTACTGGTGAGTAACTTTGTCATCTGCCTATGTATACATTTTAAACATGTTGTCACCCATTATTTCGCCTAATAGTTTACTTGTTTTTCACAACAAAACCGTTTTAAAAACGACTATTTTAAAGTGAGGTTATAGTATCTTAAATTGAACCACTTAATAATTCTTATTTTGGACTGGTCCAAATTAAGCAACTTTTTTTTTCTTCAAGGTAAATATGTCACAACGTGGAAAACATGGAAGATGTAACGAGGAAGATATGAAACAAGCCTTAATTGCCCATCAAAATGGAGGTATAGGTTTAAACGAAATAGCTAGAAAGCATAAAATACCGAAGGCAACTTTAAAACGCAGAACTGACGACAAAAACAAACATGTTCATGGAAGTGAAAAAAAAATTTGGACGAGCCGCAGATCTTCCACCAGAAATTGAGGAAGAGATCGTAAAGCATGTTCTAGAGCTTGAGAGAAGTCTGTGTGGAATCACTCGTAGTGATTTAAGGAAACTCGCATACGATGTCGCCGAAGCGAATGGAATTCCGCACAGGTTTAAAAATGGACGAGCGGGAAAAAAGTGGTATTATTGTTTTATGTCTAGACACACAGAGCTATCGCTTCGCCAGCCGGAGGCAACTTCAGCGGCGAGGGCTGTAGGTTTCAGCAAGGAAAAAGTTGAAGCTTTTTTTAATTGCCCCACTGCTCTTTACGATAAACATAAGTTTGGTCCGTCGAAGATATATAATGTCGATGAGATCGGCCTTTCTACAGTCCAGAGACCGCAAAAAATAATTGGACAGAAGGGTAAGCATCAAATAGGATCTCTTACAAGCGGAGAACGTGGAGTAAACACGACATGTGTTTGCTGCATTAATGCTGCTGGTATGTACGTCCCACCGATGCGATTTTTATATTCAAGCGAATAAGATTCAAAGATGAACTCAAAGAATGCGCACCTGCAGGAACAGAATTTGCTTGCTCAGAATCGGGCTGGATAACGAGTGAATTATTCGCAAAATGGCTAAGGCATTTCTTTTGATAATGGATGGACATACCACCCATACAAAACATTTAGAAGCCATAACTTTAGCAAGGGATAATGGTATCATCATGTTGTCACTACCAGCACACACTACCCACAGGTTGCAACCCTGTGACATCTCATTCTTTAAGTCCCTTAGTGCATATTACAATCAAGCAGCACATAAATGGCTTCGCGCGCACCCTACCCAAAATATTACGCAATTTCAGGTATCAAGATTACTGGGAGAAGCATATGCAAAAGCTGCATCAGTGGCAAATGCTATAAGCGTCTTCAGTAAACGAAATGTCTCAGAGTACTTCTACTAACATCAACAGCCTATCCCAACATACCTCCACATCCTCAGATATATCGGTAGAGCTAAAAACCGTCGCCCCAAAAAAGAAAATCCATTTCTGAAATATCTCCTCTACCAATTTTAAAGCGAAAATCGCGCACAGCAGCTTCCAGTCCTACGACAATAATAACTAGTAGCCCCTACAAGGATGCCCTTGAAGAAAAACAACATAAGAAAGTGGCACCTCCTCAAACTGTTAGAAAGGTATTTTCTTCTTCAAAGCCGACCTTCAAGGGACAGTTCTCTGCATCTAAATCTGATAAGGGAAAACGCCGTTTCCCGCAAAAGTCATCAAGTGAATCGGAATCGGAAGACGAAGAGTGCCTTTGCCTCGTTTGCCTATCTCCATTTTTGCAATCTGGTCCAGGGGAAGAGTGGATACGCTGTGTTTTGTGCAAGAAGTGGGCACACTTAAAGTGCACCACTGGTCGCAATACTGAGTTCTATGAATGTATAAATTGCGAGCCTGACATTGACTGATTTTTTTCTTTTATATACCCAATATTTTAGGCTTATATGTATATTAGTAAATTAATCTTAGAATTACATTTAGTTTTGTACCTGTATTTGAATAGTTTAATAAACGTTTTTTCATTAAAAATAAAAAAAACATAGAAATGGTCCAATTTAGGGAACTTGCGGTTCAAAAGAGGAAACCAGTATCCTAAATTGGACCAATGACTCTATTTTGATTTGTTTTTTTTGCTAACCACAGGAACAGGTTTTAGCCTGTTTTGTAAGCTCTATAAATTTTTAACAGGCCTAAAGTTATGTACAATTTTTTTGTTACAATTTGGTTCACAAAATATCATTTTACAGAGGTATTTTGTTAGGTGGTCCAATATAGGGACCTTTCCCCTAATTGACCCCCTTAAACTTTACATGAGATTTCATAATATGTTGCGCTCGGCGACGCACCACCCGATATATCAATAGTGTACATGATAATGGCAGTGCGGATTAAAATGCAGGTTTGAGCTTCCCAAAATAGTTGAGGGGTGTTGAGGCATGAAAATAAAATTTGTTTAAAATAAATAATTAAATCTGGGAACTTAAAATATTTACTAAAATTAAAATTTACAGCATTTAAGAGCCGACTGATATAAATACCTTAAATTGCAATTCAAATGGTAACAAAAAATTTAGACTTATTCGACCCCCAACATGAGGATTTCGGAATCTATAAAGGATACGAAGATGGTTAAATCGGGGCAAACTTGAGACTTTTTGAGCATAAAAAGAATGGTTCCGAAGATATTAGAAAAAATAGAAAGTCTTGAAAATTCTATTTTAATATTTTTTTGAGCTTATTTCTTTTGAGTCGGAATTTATTTCTTTGAGACCATTTGACAATGTTGTCTAAATCTTTCTGAAGTAAATCACAGTTCTTTTAACATAATCTTTTATCATCTGCGAAAGGATAACCAAATGAGTTTTTTACTAGATTCTGGCATATCATTATTAAGAACATCAAAAACTAAAGGTTCGAGGTTTGAGCTCTGTGGTACGCCGGAATGCATTGAAAAGAGTTTAGACTATGCACCCCTGTAAACCACTACTTTTTTGGATTGTTTAGGTATAAGGTTATTAAATTAATAATTTTCTTCTGAAACTCCAGACCAGGAAAGCTTTTGCATAAGAACATCGTGGTACATGGAATCGAAGGCTTTGGCAAAATCTGCATATTATACTTCATTCTGAATATTACTATTTAAGTTACAATTAACGGGCTGTGTAAAGCTAGCCAAATTTGCAACCGTCAATCGTGTTGTAAAGCCATGCTGCTCCTCTGCCACACCCATCCTGACATGATTATAAATTCTATTGTAAAGTACTGATTTGAATATTTTACTGGGAGCACATATCAATGCTACAGGTCGGTATTCTTTTATATCATTTTGTTTTGTGCTTTTTGGTATTGGGTATATTTTTGTTATTTTCCAAAAATCTAGATAAGTTTGAGTATTTATTACTACCTATTTCCAGAGAACTGACCAAAAACTCCCTACATGCTTTAAATACATACGGCGGCATGTTATCAGGTCTGCATTATTTTTTAGGCTTTAATTTGAAAAGTGCTTCAAAAATATCGTTTTGATAAATCTCAATTAAATTTAAGACTGTGTTTAAAAATTTCAAATTATTTTCAAGAATACTATATCGAACCGGTTGTTAAGAGTATAGACTTTATAAATTACAAATGTTGTTTGGCCTATATTAGAATTCCCATTTATTCCTCTGTTCTCAAAAGTATAGTTCGATGATATGCAATATATTTCCAAAAATTATTTATAACACAATTTATACTAGTTTCAATACTTTTGCTTTTATTTTTCATCTAAGATGCGAAAATTGTTGTATATTTTTAATTCTTTCATAATAATACTCCTTACGTCGTAAATCTTGAATGTTACTGCCGCTATACCAAGAGGGGAAGACTGTTTTTTACTGTGCTTTGCAAATAGAATATACTCGCAGATAATACCTAAAAATATGTCATAAAAAAGTCTAACCACCCTATTAGAATCTTGATGCCTATTCAGCTCTTCCCAACTTGTGTTTTTTAGTAAATATAGTTTTATAAAATCTGGGTTTTGAAAATTAAATCAGCCACAAAAATTATTAGTGTTTCTCAATTTTAGTGTAAATTTCGCCGGTAATTTGAAGAGTCGTAACGGGTAGGTGGGTCGATATTTAACTTATGACTACTTAATACCAAATACAATCATATATTTGTTCCAAAAAGAGTCAAAACTATTCACTGTCATTTTCCTTGACAAGATTTTCGATTAAATTACATAAGCCCTGATTTGTAATGTTAACCATAACAAACAGCCCTTGTATATTAGAATATTACTGGTGGTGATTGCGGCTTTGCGTGTTAGGTACAAGGTACACAAGCGAAGTCTGGCCACCAGTAAGTTTACGTTAGGCGACTAGTATGGTTTTTAAAGTTCGATGAATAAATAAATATGTTATGAAGTCCAGTTATATTATAACCACTATACAATGATAAACTAATTAACAATTATGACTTGGAAAAAATGCTTTATTATTAATAGAGACAGTTTAACACAGCTGTTTCTAATGTTAACCAGGACCGAACTCCAAATAACTCCATTTAAAAAACACCTCTAATTAACTACTATATTTATTGCAAGTATATTAAATTAGTATGAATATACAATACAAACATTAATAGGTAACATCTTTTGTTTTATAAAAAATTTTTTGAGAGAAAAATATTTATATTAAAATATAATCTTGACAAAATTAATAGTATTGGTACCTTCATGTTTCATCACAAGTTTTTTCCTGGGTAATTTCGTTTGCCTTGGCCAGTGTTGAAATGAAAATTGGGAGATTTCATTATGTGTAAAGTCTGCTGGTTCTATATATATTATTCTTATTCATTACTAAGGATTGTCTACATTTTTTGAAGGTACAATCTGGGGAAGCTACTTTCACATAACAGGTCATTTTTCATCTGGGAGTGAAAGACGGCAGATAGTTTCGCTAGGTCTGGATTTAAAAAAAGATAAATCCTATTTAGAGCCATTTTTTTGTTATTAGTGGGTTTGCCTGGTCTCCTGCTTTTTTTTAAATTAGTTTTGTGTCAAAAACAACCCAGAAAAGCCACATTCCGGTAAGTTCATATAACATACCTGACTTAATTTTTCACTTTGTACATGCATGCTTTTCAATATAATTTTTAAGAACATCAACCATCAATCAAAGTATCCAACTTTTCAAAGAGCAAATTTTATTGAGTTTAATTTACTTACCTAAAATAATTCCATGAAACTGACAACCATCCCGAACCTCTGGGTAGTCTTCACTCTTGTTGCTGCTTGTCTTTTGATTATTGGTGCTTTAACCTCATCTGCATCTTACACTCGCATCCATATCCGGTTGCTTGAAACACCACTTAGGACTTACATTCTTGACCGTTGGCTACACCTACTACCTGCTGGAAGTTCGTGAAGCCTCCCAACTGACTGATATGCTACTGGCTTTCCTGGCCTAGTCCTATAGGTATTAACAAGGTCCCGATCAGACGAAGTGAGCCCTTTTGCCAGTCGGAGACTCAAACAGTAAGGTGCCCCTTTCAGGCATGGTCACAGGTAGGTATTAATATTGTCGAGTTACACACGCAACTTATCGCCGATTTTTGATTTTTAACTTATAGAGACTTATTTAGTTCTATTATGGAACTGATATAATTTAATATAAAGTTTCATAATTCGTTTAGCCTGGGACATTGATACATAAAAATTAGATGATTTTGGCAACTATGACATTCCCCAAACTCAACCTTAAATATACTAAAGCCGAGTTTACAAAATGACGCTTGCGTTTTGTTTCTGTTCTATAAACAATCAACATACCTTCTGGAACATACAGTTAGGCGTTGCGAGAAAACAGAATCCTGTTTTGCTTTTAATTTGTAGTTTAACTTTACGAGTAAAGTTGATTAAGGGGTCTACTTATTTTTAGTTTAACAGTTTCACCTATATGCCTCACTTTTGGTTATTTTACGGTAAATCCATGTAGTTTGAATCTTTCAGTTTTTATGTACTTGCTTGCTTTTACTATATAAGTGTTCGGTTCAAACTATTGGTCCCTACTACCAGCAGACAACTAAAACTTTCCAAGGGCTTTAAATTATTCCCTGGCTCTTTAAGAGAGATCAAGTTCCTGACATTTTAAACATCTTTGTTTTTTTTTCTGTGTAACAATTTATATTGAAAGTTTTATAATTTGACGTTAAGAATAAAATTATGTTTTATTTTAGATGAATATTATTAGCCCGAAAAAGACAATTATATGTATGGTAATAAATAAGTAGAATATAATAACGATTTATTTATTGTATATAGCATAAAATACAAATGTACAAAATTTAACATTCGCATAACCGTTCTTTCATGCGATCTATTTTCTTAGCCACTATACATAAAATTTTATTTGTTCAATACTCCTCATTCATATTTTAAAAAGCATTTGTGGTTTAGCTGTTTAGTCACAGTAAGCTACACATTTGAATAAATCAGATCAGAAATTAGTTGTAATTCAATTCAGCACGGTTTTCGAGAGCACAAATCTAAGGAAAGCTATTGGCCTACGTTACGCATGTTTGGACCGAGGCTATCTGGTCCCACTGGATATTTCAAAAGCATTCGATTGGATCTGGCATCAAAACCTCTTAAATAAATTGTATTCTTATGATTTGGGAGCAATTCTCGTTGCTTGGCTTGGAAGCTTTCTCGAGAACCGATTTATTGGATTGCAATTGACGGACACACCTCACACAGAAATTTTAAGTTAACGATGGTGTCCCTTATGGATGCATCTGATCCCCTACCCTATTCCTATTATATATCAACAGCGTTCTCGACAAGAATTCTAATGCAATTTACCGCTTTGATGATGACAGTACATTGGTGTCTTCATTAAAGTCGCTAAACCAGATTACTTAATCCGACACCTACTAGCATAGGCATCTTTAGGTAAAAAAATATTAATGCCGATCTTAACATCACATATGAATCTCTGCCTCCAAACACAGCTGCTTGATTTTATCCAGAAGAGTGCCATATATCTTATACGAGATTCAGAGTTAACTAGAATCTTAGACAATTTGGTGCATAGAAGGAAGGTGGCAGACCTAACTCTGTTTTATCCTGTATACTATCACGGTAAATGCTCTTGCGAACAGGACCATATTATTCCACCTAGAGCTATACATGCAAGATAGACAGGTAGATGCGACTCATGAATATCGAATGCATCTGCAGAAGCCTAAAATGTTGCTACATCGGGACTCATTTTTATGGAGAACTGCATGTCTGCGGAATCAACTCGTAATGCCTCAAAGTATGTCTTCCCCAAATATTACGACTTGTGTCTCGAATGATTCTCCAATACCATAGCATTTTGTGTCATCGTATTCTGTATAAAAATAATAGATGTGCAAAGTAGTATTTAAGCTTAATATCCTGTAACTAGGGATGTTAAATCTAAATGCATTTCTTAAATTGCGATGGTGCAGAAAATTTCTGTCAATTAACTTTTTAAGGATAAATACACTCTTTAATGAAATTTCGAATGCTACTCCTGAATGTGCAATAAACAGTTTCACTATACTATATGGTAATATGTCTGCATGAATATTAAGCAGTTTGATTTTTTCTCTTTCTTTGATTAGTAAGAAAGTTATATTAGACAATACTACAGTATTCAAGATTGTGGTATGCAGTACTACAATTAACAGTTGTCAAAAGTTACTTGAATTTTTTGCTTTAACACCTAATGCAAGTGATTGATCGAGTAATCATCAATATGTGTTGCGACCTTGTATCCCTATATATTTTAAAGCGCATCCACTAATCTTTTTAATACATTTATCAGGTAATGGTTTATTTGAATATCGTTAGTTTTGTAAACTGATGAATATAAAATGTGTCAGATTGTTGATAAAGCCGTTATCTGAAACATTTATATATTCTGATTTAAATTTAAGGTTCATAAATCTAACAATTTTAGTGTCTTACGGTATATTTCTTATTTTTGATAAGTATTAACCTGCAGAGAGAGCATCAATTTCAAAGTAATTTACATGTTGGATACCAGCAGGCAACAAAATAAAAAGAAATGAATGCTTTATTTAATAAGGCTAATATGTTCTCATTTTATTCATTTGACCCAGTGACGTTATTATGTAGTCAGATTGTCCGATTGAGTATAAGATATGTATTTAGAACATTGGAACATTACTAGTCCATTCAGGCAACATTAGCATTAAACATTTGTGGAATACTTCTGCATAAACATTCTGAAATAATATTTCGAGTATTCTCTGAACTCTCTTTCCTAATATATTGCTAATTTCTCAGGATGATGACCAAGTAAAAAAATTTTTTATCCTAATGTACTAATTACTAAAATATTTTGCATGTTTCTTTGGAGAAAAAGGCGTACTGGTAGCCATTCATTCTATATTAAATTTTAGTAGGAAGATAATGACATTCATAAATAAAGTCAAGACTTCAAAAAACACCATGCGCCCTACTATTGAAACTAAGCCCTAAAACCCAAACAATATATCATTAGGCTTTTATCTCGTGCAAGTGCCATGTATTATAGGTAAAGAAAAATGTGAAAACATTTGAGAGCGTGTACATTATAATATATAGGCGGCATCGTATTACCATAAAATAACATTGCGTATACTATTTAGCTATTCAAATCACGCGGGCTATATTTTTTACACAAAAGCTTCGGTTATTTTTCAGTAGAAAAAAGTCATAATCATACTATCATCCCCTAATTTAGGCCTTTTTTTTCTCCCCCTCGCACAAGACCTGAAGTAGGCTTAATATTCAGATGGAAAGTCTAACCTAGTTTTGTACTTTCTGTGTTAAATGGCGTAAGTTCATAATTATAATGTATGTTTAAACCTTGATTAATTTTGTATTGATGTACCCAAATATTAATCTATAGGTTTTTAATAATTAAAATTGTTTCTTTTGTTAACTAATTTTACTAGTTATATTTATATTAATAATAACCATTAAAAGCCTTCGAAGATTTTTATTTTTGTTGAAGGTCGTTACCTACAAATCAAGAGTGTATAAAGAAAACAAATTTAGAATTAATAAAAATCCTATTGGTTATATTTATTTTTAAATAGGAATTTTGTTTGTCATAAAATGTATCAATAAATAATAAATCAGTTACATTGTTTATTGATCATCGGCAAGATCGTGCCTGTAATAAAGTTGGCATTAGCACAATGCGAGATAAGTAAAAGAAAAATCCGAAATTATTCATTTATTCGATTTGATAAGTTATCATAATTATACAAACTGAAAAAACTATCGCGTCAGTAGTTTGTAATATGAATATTTTTAATAATTTAAATTTATTACATATTTACTATTTTAATTTTGTATTTAATATTTTTAAATTAAATATTTTATTTATAAAGGCTCGTTTTTTTGCTCAACTATACAATCATTTGATTTAATAGATAATTGGTGTAGTGATTAAAATTTTAAGATTAAAAGAAATATTTAATAAAGTTTTAAAGAGTAATTTTTCCAACAACCTACAGCAAAGGTTCATTAACTGTTGAGGCCAAACTGTGTTTACTCAAGTATGAACGGCTTCATCGTAGAATTCTATCCAATATTTATAAATTTCAAGCCCCCTAATTAGGGCAGGGTAATTAAATTTAAGGCTTCGATATACACGGAGGCATTTGGCATTTTTAATAAGTAGATTATTACTTCATTAATTTTGTGTTGGTGTTTGTTCGATCAAGCACAGATTTTTTAAGAAAAAAAATAAAGTTTAATGTTTTCTTTGCCTTTTCCGCTCTTTTGAGATTGAGACAAAAAATGTCTCCCCTGGATGTTGTCGATTAAACTAAGTAATATAAGTATAATTTAGGAAATTATTTTAGCAAATACCTCCCTTACATTTCTTCCTCCTCAACGAACCTCATGAATTGTAGCGAAAAGAAAGGTGAAAGGAACAACTAAGAAAGATGTTCAGTCGTCTAGGCTAAAAAGAAACAATCAAAGTTTGCTCGTAACTTCCAGTACATAAAACATTATATTGCGTTTTCTACGGGAAAGCGGAAATGTGTGTGTATTTTGGGTGTAAATGCTTTTTCTTGAAGAAGTACTTAATTTTTAATTTTTTGAAAATTATATTGTCGTATTTAAAAAAATTCGGTAATTACTTTAATAAACTAGTTACTGAAATTAGAGGCTATAACTAAGTTAATTGTTTAGTTTTATTTTATTACTTTGCGAACTTCATAAATTAGTTATAATGAGTACTTTGCTGATCTTACTGATCAAATAATGAGTAACTCCTCTTTATCACTCATGTCGAGAATAAACTAATTTATTAAGCAATTATCGAAAGGGCTTAAATGGGGTTTGTTCTGCGCTCCATTGTGAGTGACATTATCAAATTTCTGCCTTGTTTTATTGTGCTTCCCTCTTGTAAATCATTTCGATTTGTCAAGCTGCTAAGAACTAATAAATAACGTCTGAATTTTAGGAGAACTTTCGCAGTGAATATTACTGATTCATTTATTGGGTAACGTAAATTTGTTGGCATCTGTGTCTAAGTCAGGGGAGGCAAAGAGTAAGCATTATTTAAAAAATAATAGGTATATTATTTTTTAAATATTAGTTTTTTGCACTGTTTTGAAGGTGGCTCAATAGATGCTTAAATGTTGTCGACAATATTATAGGGCCAAAGATCCTGGCTGAACCTGGTGGACGCAAAGTAGAAAAAAAAAATATAACTTTGCAATGTTTATTGAGGTAAAACTTCTTTACGCACGCTTGAGTTGGGGAGTATGCTGGCGAATGCGTTACGAAAAGTGTGATCGGGCGCGAGCGGTAGTTAAGAAGGAGACACAAGTTAGTGGAGATAGAAAGAGAGAGAGTTATGGTTCGTATATTACTATAGGAGCAAAAGAAAGTATATATTTACACATATGAATGGAGCTAAAGAATTTTTACTGCAGTCGTGTGGTCTAAAGCGTACTAATTTTTTTATTTAATATTCTTTATTCAAATAAATTTAATCAAAGCTTGTCTTGTTAGTTAGATTTGATTATAATAAAGTATTTAATTATTAAAAATCCTCTCTTTTGTCTGATTCCAGATTGGTTGTCAAAAAAAAATTGTGAAATCAACCTAAAGTTAAATCTAATCGCAACAAATGTTCTTTTATATCGTTTTGATTGAAAAATTACGCAAATCTCTAATTTATTAAGCAATCGAAAAAAATCAGCAGTATCTTTCTATAATATTAGAAAACTATAATACAAATAGTAGTATATACGAGGGTGGTCCGATAAATACCTAGCCTACCAAAGAAAAACGAAAATTTGGGAGAAAGGACAATTTATTTCTCTACATAGTCGCTTCTTTAATCCTTCTGAAAAATGCGTTTTCTAGAGGTCTGCAAAGTAGGCCTACGTGGCGGCGATAACCTCCTCACTCGATTCGAGTTTCTGCCCGGCGAGTGATTTTTTCAAGTTTGGAAACAAAAAGAAGTCGCACGGGGCCAAATCTGGCGAATACGGTGGATATGGCAGAAGTTCGTAGCCCAATTTAGTCGTGGCAATGGCGGAGGTGTGAGCCGGCGCGTTGTCATGGTGAAAGAGTTTTTTTTTCTTCGCCAAATGGGGCCGTTTATTATGTAATTCGGCGAGGATTTGGCACAATAATTCGGCATAGTAGAGCCCTGAGATTGCTCTGCCCTTCTCTAGGTAGTCCATGAGAATCACACGTTGTGAATCCCAGAAAACTATAGTCATCACCTTTCCGGGCGATGGAGCTGTCTTCGCCTTGTTCGGAGCATGTTCGCCGGGTAAAATCCACTGTATCGGCTGTTCTTTGATCTCTCGTATATACCAGTGGATTTATGTTTCGTTGACCGTTGCAAAACGACGCAGAAACTCCTTCGGATTACGCTTAAACAGCGTCAAACATTGCTCTGAAGTAGTCTCATTGTTGCGCTTGTTGTCCAGTGAGCAAACGCGGCAACCATCGCATCGACAGCTTTCTCATGCCCAAAATTTCATGTATGATATGACTTACGCGGTCTTTCGAGATGCCTAATGTCTCAGCTATCTCGCGCATCTTCAATCGGCGGTGTGCCAATACAAGATCGTGGATTTCCGTCACATTTTCCTTCGTGGTAGCCATTTTAGGAGCACCTCGTCAAAAACCCATGTGCGACCAAACGTTTAAACTTATTAGACCAATTTTTGACACTTGCTAGCGAAGAAAAAGTGTCACCGTACATATCCAAGCGCCCTTTGATTTCGCTGCGCGACTTCCCTTCCAAAAACAAGAATCGAATCACCGACCGATATTGCTCTTTTTCCATTTTTCTAAAATATGCGGACACCACCGTTTTCACAAGCGGGCAAAACAAAACTACAAGTCCAATTTGTCTAAAATTTTGACAGTAGCCGTCTACGAGAATGTACTACACGATAGTATATTTCTCTTGCGATAGTATCGCCACTAGGCGATGAGGCTCAGTACTTGTCGGACTATACTATATATTTGTCGTATGATATAATTTATAATTTTATACCTAAGTATAATATTTGATCTCAACTGTCGTTTCAGGCGTAAATTAAATGCCACTGATAGTTTATTGAACTTTAAGTATGGAGAACAAACTGAATATTTTCGGTACTAGTTTCACATATTGAACATTCCCATTTGAGAACAAATAGTAACAAAAATGGAGTTCAGGAGCACAGTAACCTTATATTATTTTTTACTATCCAGATATGAAATAATTTACCAAAAAAGATGCCAGACCAGGAGAGGAGCCAACTTAATTGAAGTAAAGTAAATTTCTTAAAATTATGTATTAGTTACTATTAAATAAAAAAAAATTGTTTGCTAAATTTGATTTTGATTTTTGCTTAATTTTCCTGTTTTTATCTATAATTAAGTACGTTTCCTATCTTATAATATTATGATAATATATATATTTTATGTAAAAGTTTATACGCTTCTTTACTCAGCATCTTCACCTAACATATTATTATCTCATCGAGTATAAAAAGGAGTATGGTTAATATCATCTTGAAAATCCATTCAAATTGATTTTTTACATTGTCTAATAGTTTGCTCACGTATAGTCAGATACAATTTTTTTAAATTTATTATTCTGGTCTTTTTCGCCCTTATATTTAAATAGTCTTCAGTTTATTAGTGTAAATTTCGCAGAATAACAATATTTAAATTATACAGCTCTGGGGGCTTTGAGAATAACACAAATGCAGCAACGGGCTGTTATATGGTAAAACTAATTAATCTTGCGATAAAAAAAGCTATTTTCATTATTAAATATTTCCTACATCTTGGTTTAAAGCAATGTTTTTTGAGAAATCTCCATTCCTAATTGTTAATTATCTGTTTGTGTAAACAACTACTAAACTGATAGTGTGAAACCTGCTCTATTGATTAATTTAACTCAGGGGTAAAGCTCTAATAAGCTCAAAGCAAAGGATGAAGTTAAGGAGTCAGGCCGTCGCCTTAGGCAATCCGAAACGATCTAAGGAGTTCTGGGCCCATTCATTTGTTTGTTATGAATTATAAATGGCCGCTCTCGGATCGGTTGGGCCGCTTGCCTTCGATATAATGCTTGTTTTGTTTAGCGGCAAAAATGAAAATCAAGCCAAGACGTTGGTTGCTGTGTATAGGTTAATTAAATGATTATTGTATGAGGAACGTCCTGGGTGAATGCCTACATAGGCACGCGCCTTTCATTTGTGGAAGGTAATTTATTTGCTCGAATAAAGATCCTTTGCATTTTCAAATATTAAATACGCCAGTTCCTTTTGATAAGTCATATGTGCATTTTGCCTTTTATTTTTCTTTAAAAAATATTAATTTTTTAACTGATACTCGCTATCGGTGCATGAAATATTCTAATATACTTAATTTTAATTTTAAAACAGTGCACATTTATTATTAACTGAGAAATTTCATGTAATTTAAAAACTATTCATATTTTTAAATAGTAGCTTGTTTGCTCTTACTCATTTCCATTTTCTTCGCCTGCCCATTTTTTATCATGTGACGCTCGACACTACCTTCTTTTATGTTTGATACCCAATTGCAATATAGCAGGCACACCTAAGGCTTTGGAAGTAATATATAATTTTATAAAATCGTGGACTGAGTGACAAATATGAGGAAGCCTGTTTTTTTCAAGTATTTGAGATTACACTCATAGCTCAAATGTATATATTTAGTAAAATTATGAAAAAAATCATTTCTTCGACAGAGTTAGGGATTACATAAACCCGAGTACTTCTTTATAGTTTCTCTTGATGATTCTCTTTTATAAAAAAGTATACATCATGTTGGAAAGACAATAAAAAAGAAATATTGGATTTCTGTTTTTTTCTCTTGATTTTTTAGGTTACCAAAATTCATTAGTGTATTCATATTCCTTTTTTACATTTTCTTCAATAAGCTTTTATAATCCATATCTTTTGATTAAAAAATTCGTTGCAATCCTTATCAAGATTCACATAATAACTTTGATCAAATAAAAAATATTTATTACATCATATAAAATACCTAAGTTTCCTATCTTGTTTGGGTTTTTTAGTTCGGTTTTCATAATAAAGTTGAAGTATTAGTTAAAATATAATTCCTTAAAGTATTTGAAATTTACAAAGAGCAAATTTAAATATTTAAAAAATTTACAGTATTCTGTTGCTTAAGTTATAAATCAAGGCGGTGCATTTTTTTAAATTAATTTAAGAGGAAGGCACTTTTTAAAATTTTTATCTTATAAAACCGGGTTAAAATTTATTACGAATTTACGTGCTTTTATCGGTAATACAAAAACAGTTAATGACGTTCTAAAAAGAAGCATTTAATTATTTTCAGCTTAACCCAGCGCTGCGGAGCGGTGGCAAAAATGAAAAGTTAAAAATCTGAGGGAAAAACCGGGTTAAGAGAATATCCCTGCCCGGCATTCCGTTTGACTGTATTACTGAGTGGCTTGTTCAAAATCAGTGGCAAGCGAAAAGATAACTGGAGGACGTATTATCCAGATTATCCCTTAAACGGTATAAATGACCATGAGGGACCAGCTTTGTGTGTGTCTGCGTCTTATCGGCTTCCTGTAAATGTTTAGTGCACGATGAGGGCTCCGTGGTCATTTTTAAATGTTCTTTTGATTTACACGGTCGGTATTACGATTCGGACCTTTTTGGATAGGTATAAATTGCTTCAGATCAACGTTTTATTGATGTCATTTTATATTTCTCGGTTAGAGGAATTTCAATTTATGTTGATAGCTTCCCTGCACTATTTTTTTGTTAAATAAAGCATTGTTCTAAATTTCTTTCGCTAAAAAGTCTCTTTATTTGTGTCTATTTTTTCCTAAATTGTATCTATTTTTGGTAGTTTTCTTATACGAACACTTATTTTTTATTAGTTTTGTTTTTCTACATTCCAATAAATATGTTTTAAATTAATTCATCCCTAATGGCTCCGTCAAATTTGACTGACAAAAGCATTGTATAATTGTCCGAGGTAGAGTTGCTCAGGGCACCTAAATATTGTGTGTAATGCTGTAGAATTTGCAACAAAAATGCTGCTTATCCACTTATGCTGCTTATGGCTCCAAGACCTAAGCTCTGTAAATCGTGTCAACTTTGTTGCCTTAATAAATGCGTGCAAGCAGACGATCGATACCGGTAAAGAAAAGTTTAATGATAGAGGAAAGAACAAACTTCCCAATTGCCTAAATCGATCAAGATTTGAGCAAAGAGATGATATATACTATACTAGCTATACTAGACAATGTTAACTTATAGAAAGTTGCTGAGATGCAACCGATACCCAAAAAACGGTGCCCATCGATTACCGTCCGATTGCCCCAGTCTGGTTAGTCGCCAAGGTAATGGAGGAACTTGTCAACCAGCAAACTAGGTGAAAAAAACGGGGATCTATTGGCCTATGTCACGCATGTTTGGATCAATGCTATAGAGAAATCCCGTGCAATATAAATATTTTAAAGGCATTTAATAGGGTCTTGCATGAAAACCTTAAAACAGATTGTATTCTTATATTTTGTCACTAACTTTTGTTGCTTGGCTTGGAAGCTTCCTTGAAAACCGATCCATACAGGTTGTCATTAATGGGCACACCTCGCAGAGATTTCAAATTAACGCTGGCCTATCCTCTTCCTGTTATATATCAACGACCTTCTAATCCAGTTTACAGCTTTGCTGATGGAAGTACATTGGTGTCTACCTTCAAGTCGCCCAACCAAACTTCAGCCTACACCCAGTGCCATAGGCGTCGCTAGGTAACACCTATTAATGGCAACTTTAACATCATTTTGGAGCGGGGTGAGTACAATGAGATTGGGACTCAGGCCTCTGTATTTATAAAGAAGACTGTCACCTCCGCTGCCCCAATCCTTATTATATCACTTATAGCAAAAGTAGCTTTTCAAAAATTTCGGACTCTATGTAAAACGAAACAAACCGCATACCGCAACAGCTTTTAATGCTTTACAATGCTCAGATTCTTCCATCGTTTAAGTGTTGCCCTCACATATGGAGCTCCACACTCAAACACAGTTTGAATAGGATGTCTTATTTTAATTACGTCTTATAGAAAATCCAGTGACAACAGTAAAGAGTTTGTTTTATTAAAGGAAGGTGGAGGACCTGGCTCTGTTATTGATACCGTTACGCTAAATACTCTTCCGAATTAGCCGATATCATTCTACCTAGAACTATACACGCACGACCTGCTTGACAGGGAGATATGATGATCGAGTGTATCTACAGACGCTTAAAGCGTCATTATATCGGGACTCCTTTTTTATCGAAAAGTGCAAGTTTGTGGAATTAACCCCCAAAGCATGTCTTTGACTGAATGATGAACGTTAAAACTTTCAGAACTTTTGAAAAATTTCGACAAACAACTTTTACTCGAGTACCATTGAATTTATCCTTTTGTGCCAGTGTATTTCGTAAGAAAAATTAAAAAAAATCTAACCAGCTTCTGTGTCTGCCTCTGGAGCCTGTCCTTCAAATGTAGCTTCTTTCCTTTCCATTCCTTCTTCCGCAGTGTGTACCAAGTTAAAGGAGAATTCAATATCAGGGAACGATAGTCCGCCTGTCTTGGTAACTGGTTTGAATAGGATCAGCCAGCCACCATTTAGGAGGTAGGCAGGGGTGTTGGAACCGAGCCTTGAAAGCTCGGGCGATCGAGAGAACACAGAAAATGCTTCTACTTTTCCACATATAGATGGCGGTAAAAACGCGAAACTACCGCCTCAAAACTGCACGAACTGTCAAGCATCTGATTGCAATGTCATATAAAAGGAAGCCATTTTTCTTAGCTTTATAGCTTCGATAATTTTGCAGACGTTTTACTTTTGCCTATTCATTTTTTTACTTGTTTTTTTTTTTAAGTGTTTAATTCAACGTGGTATTCCTTGGGGTAAAGGAAAATTCTATAAAAGCAGTGTAAGAACTAAGAAATAAAGAGTAGAAACTAAGTGAATCGAATATAGACATTGGTATATAGGCGTTTGCGTAATTTTTAATTTTTTTATTAATATGCCCAATATGTTTAATACTTGGGTTCAGATTCTTAAGCCTAGAAACATAGCATAAGAAAAACTTATGATAAGAAATTATGACTCTTATAGAATTGCTAAATTGTTTCACATTGAAGCTTTTTAAAAATTAAATGTAGTAGCAGACAATAGAATGTTCGCTAAGCTGACGAATTGTCATGTAATACCTTTAAAAATAAATAAAATGAAGGTTAAAAATTGCATCCATTTCTTTAGCAATAGCAAAGAAATCCTGACGTTTTTTATTTTATTTGAACTTTGAAAACTGTTAAGACTTATTATAAATAAACTTATGTCAACCCATTCCCCTGTATCAAATTGTAAAATAGATATATCAAATGAATCTCTAGGTAATCTAAAAGGGTTTGTTTGTGATAAAATATTCCTCATTGAGTACACCACTATCAGTTCCTAAATAAAAATTATTGTAAAACAACAAAATTGCTAAATGCATTGCCATCTTTATAAGTGAATCAATATTGATAAATCTGATTTGAAAAACACAGACATAAAGAGTTGTGACGTTTGCAAAACCACTATTGTAACTGTTTTTATGCGTTTTAAAGCCCTTTGTCAAATTTGTTTCAATTAATCTTAAAAGAGAATATTTAAAAAAACAAATTAGTCTTGTTTTTTAATTTGAAGTTCGCTCCCTTACCTTTGGTGCTACTTTATAATTATTGGTTAGTATCTATGTCCAAATATCTTCAAACTCCCGACTTAAATGTCCTAATAAGAAATTTCTTAAGAACTCCAATTTAGTTCTCAATCAAATAAGATTTTAGTTAATGTATTAATTCTTGAAGAAAGTGATAAGGGATGTTTGAAATATGCAATGTTAATATTTATTGTTCTCTCATATTGAAAATTAACAATTTTAAGAAAAAAGGGGGTATTTTTAAACTGATTAACGTATTGTTAATTTTATATTAAAATAAAAGAAAATTTTATGTAAATATATCTCTCATTACTCTTTTTCTGTAATTCTTCAGATAACTTTAAATTTAAATATTGCGCAATAGATCAGATTTAAATTTCCCGCCACTCATCACACAAGTTAATCGCCCCACGTCCTTGTCAACAACGTCAATGGAGCTGTCAACAGAATTTCTATCTGATCATTAGGCAAAACGCATTTCTCTATATTTGTGTTCTGTGCGTCGTTCAAAGTCCATTACCATCTGTAAATTAAAGTAGATCACCTATTGGATTGAGAACTTATTGCCGACTCTTTAGCTAAGGAATTGGCATCGCTTAGCTAACAAAGGAAGCAGTGAAGCTAACAAGTGAAATAAAAGTGCAGAAACTATTGATCTTACTTATATATACACTATCAGTTGAGATACAGGATGAGCTTTTGGAAAGTAAGCATGAAGGCAAGTACAATTCTAGGATTATTTTTAACTTAAACTCAAAGAAAGCTATGCATACATATGTGTTATTTGTCGACAAAAATCCGAATCTATTTTCTTAATCTAGCAGAGATCTCTAACAATACAAGTAATATAGAAACAGATAAAATATTAAATGTAATGTCAGTTTTATTATTATTATTTTAATTTGGACTACGCCGTAATGTGCACAGCCACTACACCTAACGTAATTTTTATAATAATTTACAACATAATTCATACAGTGATGCCAGGTCTACCGTTTTTGCGGTAGATCTACCGTTTTCATGCTTTAGCTACCGGTTTACCGCAAAGCTGTTTATATCTACCGTTAAAACTTCTACTCATATTTTCAAATTAATTTTCAAAAAAAGAAAATAGAGAAGAATTAATAAATATTAGTTATTAAAATCAATTTGCCCATGTCTTAAAAAAATCGTCTTCGCACATGACAAATAATCAATAGTTTGATAGACAAATTGTCGGTCTTTTAAAATTATATGTTAACGTTTTGTAGTTTAAGTTTTTAATGAGTTTATAACAGAGCTAAAAATGAGGAACGTAAAATGCCAAAGAAAATATAATTTTGTTAAATTATTATTATTGATGACTATGATATAATTTTGATGACATAATATTTAAAAACGTGTCATTAATAGACCCTAAATGTATTTTTGAAGGGACATGGGAATCCGTAAATTATACCTTTATTAATAAATTTTCCAAAGTTAGCAGATAATGATTATTTGTTTTCTTAATCAAAAAAAAACTATAGCAACTATCTACAGCTTCAATAAATGCCATTAGTCCCAAATGATGCCATTTTAGATAATTCAAGTTGAGCAGTATGCTCATAGTCCGAGGTACATAGATATACCGAGGTATATCTTCTGCTCTCAAATTTTTCATTTAATATTTCAACTTTGCCTCATTTATCGGATGCAGGAAATTTTCACAAATTAATTTATTTAAAACAGAACAAACTACCCACTAAAAGTAGTGTCGGTCTGATGCTTTAGAAAGAATACATCAGTTATACCTTATCCATGGAATATATAGGCAGCAGTTAATGCTATAACTAAAACATTGGTCAAAAATTGTTGTCATATCATAATAATAATAATAATAATAATAATAATAATAATAATAATAATAATAATAATAATAATAATAATAATAATAATAATAATAATAATAATAATAATAATAATAATAATAATAATAACAATAATATGTACAGAAAATCCGATCACCTTTCTGATTCAGACTGAATTAAATATAGTAAGATTGTTAATATGTAGGAATGAAAATTTTTTACCGCCTAAGATTTTATGATTTGGCATTTAACTATGTATTATTTAGTATAAATGTTAAATTAGTATTATTTAATTTTAAAATAAAAAAGACAATGTGTTTAATAATCTTATTTCTTGTTTTAAATACAAAAATAAATCTGCCGTTTTATCTTTGAATCTACCGCTTTTTTTGATGATAAATCTACCGCTTGCGGTGATTTTAACATGGCAACACTGATTCAACCCAAGCCAATGCCTCATGGCTGCGCGGCAGCCCACCGCACTGCCAGGGCCGGCTCAGTTTTAATTAAAAATGGAGATTTTAATTTTATAAAATACCTTTAATTTAAACAAATTAGTTTAATAAAAATAGATAAGAGCAGAGGATGCTAAAAAACTTTGGAGTAGTCTTAAATTAATTTTAAATAGCAAATGAAGAGAATAATTATTATTAAAAGAGCCTTTTTTCTCTTTTACTGTCGGTGGCCTTAGGTATAGAACTAGATATTTTTTTATATTTGCTCATAGGTTTTAAACATTTTTATGCATTCAACTTTTAACACCGAATTAGTTGTTTATTAATAATTAGGACCAGTTTTTTAAAATATTTTTAGCTAATAAGTCTACTTTTAATCGTTTTTCTTGTGATAGTCCTTCTAAAATAAAAATTGATAATTTTTACACTATTTGGCGACTACCTATTACTATTTCTTTTATTACCAAAATTTAGGCACTATTTATGAGAGACAAGAAATTAACTATAACTGTTAAAGAAGATAAAGTTATAGTTAAAGAAAATGCTAATGAAAAAATAAGTGAATGGTTTCGAAAATCCTCCTGCCTCTTCTGTTGTTTCACTAATTTTTATAGAAACTAGGTATATAAATTCTTAATTCCTAAAAACTGAAATGCCAATTATATATTTTTTTTAAATTGTTATTGTATTTTTTTCTATACATTTGTCTATTTTTTATAAAAATAAAATTTACTCAGCAAATCCAAATAGAGAGTCAAATTATTCAAAATATCTCCTGGAACAAACAAAAATAAAATAAATCAAAATCTAAAACCTATAGAATTGTTAAAGGAAATAGGAAATTAAAGGATTTGTCATATGCTGTATACAATATTCTTACACTGACTTAAAAATAAATTAATAAGTCAGTATACTAAGAAGTAAGTATTACTAATATCTAAAATGTGGTGATTTTTTTTTTTGGTTTCATTAAAACAATTAAATTTTCAAACCTCGGAAAAACAAAAAAGAAATGTTATCCTTACTAAGTAGGTGAAAGTGTAGATACAGCTTATAGTTGGTCCCTTAGACTTGTATTTCAGAGTTTAGTCAGGACTCTAACTACTCTATATTGAAAATAAACAATGAAAATAGTTTTCATTTAGCTCTTCGGCACGTATCTCTAAGTAACAAAAAATATAAATTTTGATTGCGAAGAAAATAAACAAACAGGCCAACAGTTTTTACTACACCGGGCAATTTATTAAAAAGGCAAAGTCTTTCGTAAAACAAAAAGTGTTGTAATGCTGATATTCTTTTCTGTTCCATATTAAAGCTTTCTTTAGATCGAATGGTATAATTATGCAACTGCAGTCTTCTTTTTAGATAAACATTCAGATACTCTGGCATTAAATTATTTTCAATATAACATAGAAAGATTTGCCTTTTTTATGTCTTGCTTAACATTTAGCCAATTTAAAGAATTTAACATGTCTTTAATCGGCATATATTTATTACAATTCAATAATACACGCATTATTTTTCTTTTGCTATATTTGTAGTTTATCTACTTCTTCTCTGTTGCAAGAAATCAATAATGTCAGTAAGCAGTAAATAATAAATCAGTTTTATAAATTAACATTTTGGACCACCTAGAAAGAATATGATATTCTACTTCTTTCCCTATTTTTTTACACAAATAATTTACATGTATTGAAATGTTTAACTGTGGGTCGAAGATCACACCCAAATATTTCATTTCAACAAACAAGCTCTATAGGGGAGCCATTTATAAATAATGATAATCCTAAATCAAAAAAATATTTACAATTTATCGCTGAACCTACTAGCTACCATACATTACATCTTTCAAGAATTAAGTTTTAATCTATTTTTACATAGCCAACATCATACAACACATTAAGCTCTCTATTTAATAAATTTATAGTTTCTCGATAATATTTTCCAGAGACGGATATGAAGCTATCCTCTGCAAATAAGTATATAAAACAATTCTTTAATATCCTATTCAGGTCGTTTATATAGACAATAAATAATAGGGGTCCCAAAACACTTTCTTGGGGTATAAACAGTAAACTTATTTTTTTGAGACACTCTAGGTTCTATTTTTGTCCTTTGAAACCTATCCGTCAGGTAATTATCCAACTTAAAGCATAATCAACATTCCACAAAGTACTTTTTTTTAAAGAGTTTTACGATCATTACTTTCGAATGTATGCTTAACATCCACAAATACACCAATAGTTATTTCATCATTTCATTCTATTTGCACAGACACACTGGATTGCTGATTCACAAGAGAGATTCACTGAGTCATTGATTGTCCTTCAAACAACAGATAATGTTTATGAATATATTCTCTTAACTGATTACAAATACTAGTTTCTAAAATCTGATATACAGTTGGTAGGAGATTTATAGGCCTAACGTCGGAAGGAACAGTTGGTTTATTCACTTTGGGAATCGGATTATAACACTAGTTTTTAAGTGTATATCCAATCACCCTGAATAGTTGTTTTACGAGTTTAACATTTTTTAACAGTCATCACTTGCGAGTCTTTATTTTTAAACCATAAACAATGTGTTTCATTTCACTCGAGTGTGAGAGGTACAACTTCATTTTTATATTTTTTATAGTTTTCCCTATCTGCTTGTTGTTTTGTTATAGAGAATGTTTTGTAAGCCTTGTCTCTTGTTTGTTGTAGCTGTTTAACATCTCGATTCATTTACAGAGTCTTTTCAGGATTAATTTTCATTATAGGTGTACATTTATCTAAAACTGTTTCAATTTTAGTAATAAAATCTGAATAAATAAGATATACATTTACAGAGGTGTAACTCAACTTTTTAATATTGTTTCATGTAATTATTATCTTGAAAAAAGAAGTTGTAAATCAATATTATTATTGAACAAAAAAATATATAAGTTCTTATATTCGTTTCATTTGTTGTACCTTAAAGTCCCAAAACCTTTCAAAGAGTATCGTGCTAATTTTATTCGGGAAAATATACCAACGATCGCCTATTTGTTTTCCATGCTTTCTTGTGCCAGTTTCCCTTCTCCAGTCTCCCCCACTCCTGAGCATTAAGCCGCTGCAAAAGCTTATCCTATCGACTGATAAAAACCCAATTGTAAAGACTGCGATAAAGTTGATTTCAAATCCACTCTCGAAATCCGTAGGGTTTTACCAAAAATATATCTTGTACTGATGTGGTGTTAAAATTTTATACTCTGACTTTAATGTTTTGAGTGAAATCTTAATACAGCGTAATAATTTTTAAATACGGATCTGTGTTAATGACTACTGGACATTCGAATTGGAATATGTAGCAATTCGTATAAGTATGAGGAGGTTAGGGGAGGAAAACTAAAAGGGGGATAAAAACACTCGAGAAGCGAGAAGAATTGATGCCGAATGTATCTAACGACCGGCACGAGGCGTTAGGGTCCCCGAAATGTGCCGAAACATAAAAAACTGCTTTTATTTTCTTATATTCTTATTATTTATGATAATACGTTTCGGGGTTTCCTTGAGGAAAAAGTCTAGCAGTTTATATTACACACGATCGGTTCTACGAAATTTTTCTCCCGCTCTGCCCAAGATTTTATTTTCGCTTTCGGCTTTTTTGCTGAGGTGGTATATTAGCTTTTGTTATGGATCTGGAAATATGTTTTGTTTTTTATTAAAGTTTTTGACTTTTTTATTTTTTTTAATGAAAAAGTTTTACTTGACTTTTTTTTGTATATAATTTAAAATTACAAAGAAAAAACGCGTTAAAGTCTTGCGCAAGCGCTGTATAGAATATGGAATTTTTTTATAATGTTAGAATCCACCTATTTTCTTCTGCTTACTTCTTCTCCTACCTAAAGACCCAAATAATTCTCTCTAGTTTTATCAATTCAAGAACAAGTTTTATCCTCCACACATTTCACTTCATATCTTGAATTAATTACTATTTTGTATATTATAGTTATCGATGTTTTTCTTCCAATTCTAAATAAGATCATAATAACCATATGCAAAATGAACTAAAAAGTGTCGAAACTAAACTTGAAATTAAATTTATTTTTTGTTCAATTATTTATTGATATAAATTGTTAATGTATTTTAATTTGGTCTACGATATATGCACAAGTTAAAATTATTTTGGCAATTTTTCTTACGTCTAATTCAAATTAAAAACTTTGTTTTATTGTTCTAAAATAGAAGTATAAGGTACTTTTTAAAAATAATTAACTACCACTCTAAAATTGTACTGTGGCAAAAATAAAATGAAAATACTAAAAGTTAAAGGGACTAGCAAGTAATTTTATACATTCAGTAGTTGCAAGTGAGGAAAAGGAAAATGAGCTGAATTTTAATCGAGAGAAATAAATTAGAAAGGCAAGTGCGCCTGTAAATGAAGTATTGCTGATTTGTGGCACAGACCTATTGAAAGAAGTGGGGAACAAATCGAATGGGTCGGCCAGAACCGCGCGGTTGGGGTTTGGGAGACTCTCTAACAAATAAAAAGTATAAAAACATAAATTAAAGAAAAAAGAGCAATGAAAAGATCTCGGATCGCACCATTTACATTCATGGAGAGTCGTCAATGGGGTTGCAACGCTATTTGCAATTACGAGGTTTCTTCCCCATCAAGGCTTTGCCACGTTGCCGCTACGGAAATACCTAATTATCTTTTCGTATTTCTAAACCTTCTTTTGCATAACATTTAAACTTAATTTTGCTGAAATAACTACTTTAGGCGTCGGATATATTGCTTGATTTTTGAAGCGTTTTGACGATTTTTTTTCTTTCGGAAATTGAATTTTTCAAATTAGACTATTCTATTGATAAGAAATAAAATGGTTTTTTCCATAGCTGAGCTTTTTTTAATGCAGAGCTTAACAAAATAACAATAATAATAATAATACTATTAAACATACTAACATATTGTTACCACCTAAAATTAACATAATAATAATAATAATAAATCATTTTATTGTTTTAAAATATTGACATATTAATATTAATACTAAATACATATACATATTAACGTCAATAGATAAAAAGTTGCCTACTACTTTGATTCTGTTAGACTTTTCGAAAGCGTTTGACACGATCAATCACGAACTTTTATTGGCGAAACTGAAATTTTATGGAGTTCTGGATGGTTCGGTAATGTTGATTAAATCATATCTTCATAACAGATTTCAAAAAATATTTTCAAATAATTCTTTTTCCGAAGAAGCTAGAATTTTATCAGGCGTACCTCAAGGGTCAATCCTGGGACCATTATTATTCATAATCTACACCTCAGATATACTTAAATCATTAAAGTACTGTAAACTGAGAGCTTTTGCCGATGATACCCAGGTTTATCTTCACTTCAATCATCAGGATTATTTGCATGCATCTTCTTTAATAAACCATGACCTGAATTTACTTAACCAGCTTTCTTCTTGCCATAATCTAAAACTTAACCCTCTTAAATCAAATGTTAAGATTTTTGGACCTAATAAAGATTTTCTTAAAAATAATTTAAATATCTTATTAAATGATGTTCCACTTCCCAAGATGGATCGTGCAAAAAATTTAGGCATTGTCCTGCATACTGAGTTGAGGTTTCGTGAATATGTTAAATTGTTAATTCAGAAATCATTTTTATCGTTGAAAATTTTATATAATAGTCGTCAGGTTCTTAGTTTTCATTTGAGAAAAATGCTTTGTGAGTCTCTGGTCCTGTCCAACTTCAACTACTGTAATTTTATTTATGGTCCTTGCTTAGACATTGCAGATAAAAATCGTATTCAGAAAGTTCAAAATGCTTGCTCACGACTAATATTTGGATTACGAAAATACGATCACATTTCACACACATTTAAAGAGCTTAACTGGTTGAGGATGGACAGGCGCAGAGAGTTACACTTAGGTAATTTTTTATTTAAAGTTTTATTAAACCCCTCTGTTCCCTCCACTTTACGGAATAAATTTGTTCCTAGTTTAAACGTTCACATAAGAGTGATCCGATTTCCAGAGAGGATGACACTTCCTCGTCATTCGACTGCAATGTTTCAACGTTCTTTTACATACAGTGCCATTAAACTCTACAATAACCTACCAACTGAATTGTCAACTTTAGATCAGAAGTCATTTAAATCAAAGTTTAAGAAATATCTTTTACATTTAACCTTCAACCCGTAATTTAGGCCTTTAATTATTTATTTTATTTTTGGCAATTTTTTATATTTAGCTATTTAATATTTATTTCAATTATATATATATTGTTCTTTATTTGAGTATTTAATGAATTTAAATTATAACATTTATTATTATTATTATTATTATTATTATAAAAGGCTGTATATATCTAGCAGGCTGTTAAAGCCTGAGTTACAACACATGCACCAAGAAATAAAAAGATAAATGCAAAAACTGGTCGGCACACCAACTAACGTATTAAATAACGTATTAAACTTGGAAATTGCAGCCATTATTTAAGAAGTAGAAGTATATATATCACAGAAAACAGAAATGTAGTTAAAGTTCGTTGTGATCAAGTAAATAGGAGATTTTTTACCAATATGAGTTCGTATTGTCTGATACTAAAAAATTTCCTCTAATCGTTTTCGAGTGATGTTCGAAAATTGATAAAAGGAATCAACAAGGTTATGAACTATTTTATACAAGACGTTTAGAGAGATAAGGATTCTTTTAAATTTTAGTGATGAAATACTAAATAGTGATAGCAGTATTAAACCCCTCTGGATAGACACTGGTTAAGATACAAACATTTTGGAATCTCATTTGAACACTCTCCAGTGCAGTAACTTAAACGTGATAGATAGGATACTAACTTAAACAACAATACCCAAGTTTTGAACGAATTTAAGAATAATTCAGTGCCTTTTGCCGATGCAACACTATCAAATAGCTTATAATTGCTTATTATCAACCCCGAAAACTCTTCTAGCAGACGAACCTTGGTTGACAATCAAAGGTAACACGTAAGTCAGTTATATTTTCAGTATGATTCAATAATTCAAGACCAATATGATAATGTTAGCTTTTATGGCTTAAGTTGGATAAGGGGTCAATTAAAATACAAGCTCTTTAAAACTGTTTTCTTTTATTGCCAACGTTTTGGCAAATACTAATGATCATAAATAAAATATTATTTTTGTTGCTATATACCAGCAGTTTGATATCCTCGAAAACTAATAAACAAAATGGAATAGTCAAAAAAATACAGCTATGTTATGACTTTACCTTTAGAGGTTATTAGTTCTAGTTTATTTTTATCATATCAATTGTGCAGAATACTAATTTACTTTTGTATAAAGGCGCAATCGTTCATCCTATTAATCCTTACATAGAGCTTTAGGTCATCAGCAAACAGTAAGTTATAACATCCAAGAGCACTAGAGAGATTGTTAATAAAAACAAGAACAGTAGTGGACCTAGATTCCCCTAGCTTCATCTGACCCTGGGGGCACACCAGATGAAGCCGTGTATGATTCTGATATGAAACTTACATGGATACAAATTGAAGCCTTGATGTAAGATAAGATTTAAATAACAGGACAAGTGGTTTGCTAAAACGGAAAGAGCATATTTTTTTTAGCAAAATCACGTGACTTATTCGATCGAAGGCCTTTGAAAAAACATATTGACCTGTGTGCACCACGTTCACCTGACCAAAATAATCAATGGTATCACTGAGATATCAATTTTCACAATAATGCTCTGTTATAGTTCAGAGATATTAGTTTTATTTAAACAGCCCACTAAATTTGAATATAGTGATGTATTATCAGAGTCAACACAACTTCTTGGAGTAATGAATTATCATGTGCAATGGCATTTATAATATAACCAAAAAGATGTTCTTGACATGTGATTTCTAAATATAAAGCATTTGGAAATAATATCTACTTTATCCATTTTTTAATTTAAAATGAAAAATGAATCCCAGAAGTTTAACGCAAAATTTGAGAAATTATTCCTCTAGTAATTTTTATTTAGTCTACTTTAAAAAAGAACACAAAGAAAAATATAATTTTTTTCTAATGAACGGCAAAAAAATCAATTCAAAGTCCGGTTCTGTCCACGTGGCTCTTATACGCATTTGAAATTGTAAATAAGTGTCGATGGTCCTATGGTCACTTTATCGCTGTCAGTGGAAATAGACGCAAAAAAAGAACAGTCGTAATCAAATAAATGACGCCTATAGTGGGCCATTTGAATTATTGCATTTTCCTACCCGAAGCCTTGATTTCTCTAAAGGGCATTACAAAATCATATTTAAACAAACATAAATAAATAGAACGCTTTTAAGAATCTCAACTTAAATGGCATCGATTGTCTGTTTACCTAAATAACAAATTAATTCCGAATAGAGGGTGACCGTTTTCTTTATTTAGGATAAAAGCTCTTAGTATAGGATTCTAAAACTTTAATAAACCTACCCTTGTTTATTTGAACGACTGCAGTGCCGCACATAAAAAATTATTCCAGGAAAAATAAATGCGATTATTATATTTTTTCGGCGACTGAACTGCACAAATAAAGGCGTAATGGTGTAATTATTTTATGGGGCATAACTAACGAAAGCTGCTACCCCTGAGAGTCAAGTAGCAGTAGATATGTCTCCCCTGTTTGCCTTAAATTATATTTAAGTTGTTTTGTTATTTATGTGGATTCATATTGCAGTTGACTTTGTGAACTATATTTTTCTCGATTTGGATATTATTTTTAAATAATTATTAGTTTATTTATTGGTAAATTGGTAAAATTGGTGAATTTTTATTCTTGAAACCCTTTAGTTATTGGAATACTAATACAATTTTGCGGTAAATATTATTGTTTAATTTCATTACCACTATGACGTAAAAGTCAGAATAAACAATAACAAACATCAGATTTATTAAATACTATGAGGGTACTAATAAGTGCGAATCTCATTTTTTTATATTAATATCCTTATTCTTTTTCGACCTTTTAATTACTTACTTTACTTTAAATAAATCGATAGGAACTGTTAAAAAACAATTTAGAGATAATTTTAGGTCTGATTTTTTGGAGGACTGATTTGTTTAACATTTTTCTCTATATTTAATTAGCTTTCCGATATTCTTTTTCCTAAATATTGGATAAATATATAAATGGGGTATTTTATATTTCAGGCAAAGGTCTGAATTTTTCTCTAACCATAACTGTGAAAGCTTTTTTATTTTGCGTTTTGAAATTATTTATTCCGTAATGTGTCATACAATAAAATTAAATTTATTGAATAAAATAGAGATATACCTTTAATTATAAATTTATGGAATATCATATTTACATATAATCTACATCAACGACACTAGAATAATACATGCAGGCATCCAAAGCAATAAAGATTTTACAATTTATATCGATTCACATAACTCGTATTACATTATTTAAACGACAACCGTAACAAAAGAACTTCATGGGTAACCTAACTTCTAAACTTTATTTAATATAGATAGATAGACTAGATAGAAGATATTAAGATTTAATTAATAGACAGTATATCCAAATAACGAGGCAGTATTGAATTTGTTCCTAACATACTGGAAAAATAGAAAGAACATTTTATAGTAAGACTTGTGATATTAAAAACATATTAGTAAGAGTACATTTTTACATCATGAACATTTCTGAGGCACTTTATTAGGATGTTCCTACAAAACAAATGTATATTTTCATCTCTCAGTATGTATTTATTATCAATACTATTACTGATACATACTAGAAATATTTTTTAAGGAAAAATTTATTATTAATATACTTAAATTTATTGTTTCTTATTTTTTCCTATATTAACTAAGCCTTCAATAACTGATTTTTATCAATATTTAAACAAATATTTGAAAATATTTTTCCTGTATGTCGAACATAAGCGGCAGACGAAAAAAATTATTTTTATTAGTAGGAAAAAATATATCTTGAAAAATTCTTGATGTAATTATTGAAAAAGGAAAAACTTCATTCCATAATCGGTTAAAATCGCCCATCTAAATTTCGTCGATCTGAAAAGGTAAATAATTTAAACAAATAGTGTGTTCTCTTTTTACTTCTATACCGTGGTGTCTAATAGTTACCCTCTAAAACTCAAATTAAGGTATTCAGGCCTTAAAAGATAAATTATTCAAAGAATTATGAATTGACAAGTAATTTGAAATTAAATCAAATTGATAATGGTACAAGAATATAACGGAAGTATACGGACTTTAAAACTACACTCTGCACTCGTAGAACTGTTCGCCTCTCCTAACAGCTCATGTTATTGTTGTTGTATTTCATTATTGAGTATCAGTATTGTAGTTTTCAGTAGTTATTGGTGTCACTGAGTTGTGGTTGATACTTATAATTAGTATATAGTTAGGAAGCTTCTTCTAGAGGTAATATTTCACTAATTATTTATATGCAGTCCGCATCTCCGACTTGTAATTTAAAGTTGACAGATTTCTGTATTATAATGACACATTTCTAAATCGCCTAAAACCTAAGGTTGGTTTTTAATATCTTAATATTCTTGATTTTGTCGAAAAGAGTATAAGCTATCCTAAGTGTCAACAGATCACCTACACGTATGTATTTTAAAGCTAAAATATGAAATGTTAAAGAAGTTCCAATTTATGTCAAAGTAAGCTGAAAGTGTTTAGCCTCAGATGTGCGAAAATGCTAAATCCATAAAATCAAAAAAAATTCTATCTAAAAAAGTCTTTTCAGTAAATTTAAATGTTTTAGTTTATATAATATATTATTATTAGATTACTTATATCAACCAACATACCTTTAATATAATATTTTTCAATATTATAGTGCAAGTATTTTCATTTATTTTAGGACGATGGAACTATGGATCAGGACATGATAGACGGGGATGGTGCTATTAACCTTTCTACATCGCAAAGGCCATCTGCTTCAACCACTCCAAATGACAGTGTCCATCAAGATGATGTCGAACAGGTAAATTATAAGTTAAAAATAATTCAAATATTATTATTTCCGCTGTGCGTCTAAAGAAAAAAAGTTTCACACTAAAACTCTTGCGAAACAACACATGGTGCAAATAGCCGAAAAGGGCCTGGAACGCCTCAGATGAATATCGATTACCCTCAGTAAAAAGTCGACCATAAAATTTATTATCTTTAGGTGTGACAACGATTGAAAAACGTCCCTTTACGCTAAACTAGTAGAAAAATAGGATAAAACGTTTCTAATAAAAAATTATAAATTGATAGAATGTTATTTATTTAGTTAGCAAATTTTATTTTCTTTTTATGGTATGGCTTTTATATCATTAGTACGTTTTGCAATATATTGACAATATTGTAAATAAGATATGTATGAACCTACTTACCAAAACGAGTTTTCAAAAAACAAATTCTAAGTAATTTTATAAATTATATCTAAATCTGATCATATCGCCTTTAAGATCACTAAAAGATGCTTAATGTTTTGAATTTCGGTTTATTTGATCTCTTTTTTATATACCTAGGGCCAAGGAATTACTAATATTTAAAAAATATATATATTAATAAGGAATCTGTACCACTTTAACTCTAAAAAGAGCAATCTTACATGTTGGAATGGTTGTTTAATATGGAATTGTTTTTAAGTTTGATCAACCGTTTCACTCAATAGTTTTATAAAGAAAAACCATACTTCTGGCATATCTATTTAACATTTTGATCAGTGTCATGGGTTTCAGGTCTGTCTGTGTTTCTCGGGGCCTTCATTCTATATTTCCTCACTTTTATGTATCTGTTACTTGTCCTATATCCCTACCATAGGTACATGAACACTCGTAGTTTAATATTTACATCAGTATTATTTTTACTATAGCTTATACGTTGTTGTCTTCCTTTATCAATTTTAATATTTCATGTTTCCTTCCATTCATCATTATTTTTAGTTGCTTGAAACGAATTGTTTTGTATTATCTTTTTTATGATTTTTGTTATCTTTAATGTATGTGTTCTCTTTATTGTTGATCTTATCTTAAAGAAGTGAACCTCGATTCTTAGAGACGTCCTCAATTTCCGTTTTTTATAACTTATCAACTTATAAATGAATCTTTAGCTACAAAAATTGAGTTTTTTCATAACATTTTTAAGTACGATATTTGATATTTAGGCCTCCTTGAAGTGAATGCGATTTACTTAAAATCAATTCTATAAAAAATCACAGTATCTATTTTATTTAAAATTCTTATAAAAAAGCTTTTTGCATGCAATTAAAATCTACATTGTTACTCTTAGAAATCGAAGATTGATAATGGAGGGACTACGTATATAAAGTCGCAAAAACTTAATATTCGTTTTTTCCAATTCGTAAGGATTTTCTCCGTTGGCAGCTCCTTTAGAATATAAATCTGTTTCACTAACAAAAGGCTAAAGACCGGAGTTCACGAATGGCACCCAGTCTTAAGTCGTCTCAAACTTCGACATAATTTCACACGCCGCTTGACTTATTTATCTTTTAGAAATTGGTCTTGATTCTCGCCTCGCATCCCGTCTGCTACTGCTGCTACTTCTACTACTACTTGCTTTAGGTGTAGTCGCCTGCCTCGCCTCTCGAATTTCCTTTTCTATTTTCTTACTTACGTTGAAATGAAATATTTTCATGGAATAATGAGTAGATTCGTGGAAAAAGATTTTGTTTAAACTTTAAAAGCCTCGACAGTCTTATAATAATTTAAGAATTGTATTTTTAATTTTTAACTCAACTTTGTCGTGATGTTGCTTGCTTTTAACGTATTTTTAAATTATATATAGGAAAATCACATATTTTTCATTCACTTTTCAGTTTCAGTTATGATTTTTAGGGGCATATTTGTAATAAGTTTTGAACGTATCTATTTTGAGAAAATCACCTCCTATTAATTATACCTGATTAATGGGAAAAGAAAATTACCAGTTCAGCAGAACAAAATAAAAAGTGTTAAAAAGCAGACGGCAACCTGCAAACTTAAGCGGCTAAGTCCCCCGAATATCATGCCAAAGCAAAAAAGTCCCGGTATCTTTTAATCTGACATTTATCGTCGCTGTCACAGGAAGCGTTAATACTTCTTTGGCAAAATGAAAAAAACGGCGTCCCAACAAAAGAAAACAGAAAGGGTCAAAAATGCAACGTGTTCAAAATTATTTGCTTACTTCCAATTCAAAGTGGATTAGCGAAGATAAAAGCCGGCTTTAGCAGGAGGTGGTAGAAGAGCGCGGGGAGGAGCGCTGCCACGAGGGTAGCGAAGTTTAGAGGGAATTTATCGACGACACGTTCCGTTTCTAAAATATATCGAGTAATTACCGGAATTACTTTGTAGGATTCCGCGGGCGTGATTGTGTTCCGCCCATTTTTTTTATCATATTTTAGCAGCTTTTCGGCTTTCCCTCTTTTACTATTTATGATTATATATTCAGATAACCACTTTCATCATACAATACAAAATATATTAATTTTTTATTTAATTCTGCAACAGTGTCAAGGTGGAAATGAAGTCACAAACACGCTACAGTAGAACTGAGCTGATTTTTTGCTTTAAGTAAAGACATAGTCGCTTAAACCCTTTCCTTTCTATAATGATTTTAGTACTGAGGTGCTTAGAAATATCAGTTTAGATTCAATACATTTTAAAAAGAGTAGCTACACCCAGGATATATTAATCATGATGCAAAAATGCAAAAATTATCCTTTGTTACTGGTAAAGAGAAATTATACTTTTAAGAAGATCGGCAGATCACTCAGTCATTTCGTGAATCTTCTTCTTCTCCTTCCGCTGGATCTAGTAATGGAGAGTTGCGATCATTTCTCACCATTATTTTGTGTCTGATGGTGTGAATTAATTCTCCGATAGCTCCTATTTTCGTCCAATATTTGATGGAGCAACGATATCCTCTTTCCGTCTAAATCCATTATTCTCTTAATTTTTCCTTCTATTAGTAGTTGGCAAATGGTACTTTTCGATGCGTAAAACATGTCTCAGGTATGCTGTCCTACATTTTATCATGCCCAGCAATACGCGTTCTCTTCCTATTTTCGTAAAACGTCCTCGTTGATTTTTCCGGCTGTCCATTTCAAGATTCTTCGATTACCACATTATAAATGCTTCCAGCCCATTCACTGAGCTCACCGTGCTTAAAGGCGTTTTTGAATCTTTTGAATGAGCTTTTCGCTTTTTCTATACGTCATTTGATTTCTACATCTGAAGACCAGTTTTCACATAGCCAACCCCGCAGATAGTTAAACAATTTAATTTTGTGAATAAACAATTAGCCAAACCTGGTAGCACCGTGGGCATAGTGTTCACGATGCGATCATGTGGTCTCAGGTTCGAATCCTGGCATGGGCATGGTTGTTTGTGTTTGTCTTACAAAAACAAAATACTCGTGGTTCGGAACCCACGTTGAACTGGAGGTCCATAATAAACAACAAGATTGGGCGGCCGTCGAAATACGACGCGAGTCCATTGTAGTTGAGGAAGAAGAAGAAGAATAAACAATTATATAAATCTGCTATGTAATGTTTCATAGCTGAAGATAATATGCTTGTTTTTTATAAAAATACCAATTTAATGCAGAAATTTCCAATTCATTAGATATCTTCTAAAAATCTAATGATTAATCAAGTAATATTTAGATTCAGGATTACGAAAATAATTGGATAAATAGCTATTTCGTCAAATTATTGCTTCAAAGCTTGACCTAGCACTATTTTAGCGTTCTATTTCCTTTATTATCTAATGTTTTATAATTCGAAAATATTTGGTGGTTTTGGATATTGCTGCTTGCTACAAGTATGTTAATTTAGTTTGTGTGGTGCAAACATTAATTCTAAATATGCATTAACTGTCAAGTTTAAAAAGGTACAATCTTGGCTTTAAAATTATCAAATCATCAATATAATAGCGAATAGAATTATTCTTAAGGTCGTTATAATGATGTAAATTAAAAGGTATAATAATGAATAAACATATAATTAACGCAAGAGAATATAACTTTAGTATATCTATTACAAAAGGACATATCCTGAAGAAACTAAATAGGAGTGGAATAGGTTGATGGAGAAAATGTATGATTCAATGCTGCATAAAATAAACATAAAGTAATTTTTCAAAATTATTTTATGATTAATTTTGACCTAAAAATGTCTTGACTTGACTTTTGACTAATCAAGACAATTCACAGTTGATGCGAGGTTGCGTAGTGCTGAGGGTGCTATCATGCTCAGCGTGTATAGGGAACTAGGCAAGCATAAACATACATAGACAGTTGTTGAAAGAAGAGGTTTTTTTTTTTAAACCGTATATAGTTAGAAAGTAATTTTTTTAAATATTTAAAACTGTTTCGCTATCTAAATTGGGTTTCTAGTAGATACGTGAAAGAAAAAACTATATCCGTTAACCATTATTATAACTGACACTTAATGCTGACTTAATGAATTAAATTTCGTCTATTTGACCAATTGTATTAATACAATTAAAATTACATTAACGGTTCGTTAGTGGTAGAGCCGCTGTCTCCTGAAAATCCTGAATACGCAAAAGAGAAACTGGGGGGCCAGGAAAAAGGCCGAAGTAAAGAGAAGAGAGCAGAAATGGGCACTGAGTTAAGTTAAACACGATGGTCAGTAGATAATTTATTCGGTCAGTTTATCGATTTAAACGGGCTGATGGCATTTAAATTATTTCCTATTAAAGGCTGCTGACAGCGTTTCTTTGGATTGTCGATTCCTATGAGTAAGGGCAATTGTACAGGAACGTACTATGTCAAATTTTGTATTATTAAATGTGCTTCTTAAACAATGTTTCAATTCTTAAACAATTATCCTGTGTTCTAGAAGTAAATCCTATATCAAATAATTTTAAAGTCTATAATGTTATTTATGTGAATTTTGATATTATGGTTAAATACTATAAAAGTACTTCCCAACTTATTATATTTATTATATATACTTTGTTTACTCTTTTATTCTTCATCAGCTTTAATTAGGTTACACCTAGTTAAGGTTAATGGAGTCTTTTTCTTTCATCTTGGTCCTGGATTTTTTTCTGAAACTACTAAGTATTATTGATTCTTATAGTTTTTATATTTATTGTGCTATATATGTACTGCATTTGCATGTTCCGATAAAACTTTCTCGAATAAATATGTTTATGTGTTAACGTTATCTGCAAATAAGTTCAATTTTATATATTTTTTATCATGATATCTTTTAGGTATGTATATGTTAAACAAATAGGTGATGATGCACATCTCTATGACCTTCTTCTTCTGATTTTATATTTTGCATCCTATCCCTCTTTATTTTGTGTACCAAAGCTTCTTTCTATATGGTCTCCGAACCCATTTTGTTCCAAATCAAGAGTAATTCTGAACTTACATGAAAGAGCTAGAGAGCTTCTTATTAACTTCTAGATTTATGATTATTTTAAAGACAAGGATTAGTAAAAATAACCTGCACTACTTTGTAATTTTTACTAAATTTATTTACAACCTTTTTACTCACGTCAAACTAGTTTCGGTCAAATATATTTCAAATTAAAAAAAAAAAAAACATGTTTTATCGAAATATTAATATATGTATTACTTTTTACCGCGCAAGGCGACTACTTTTTGAAGCTTTTCCCATTTTATGACAAATAATTTTGTTTGCATGAAGTTTGCCAAGTTTTGTGATGTATATGATTTAACGATAAACAAATGTATATTAACTTGCTAATTGAAATTTTTAGTAGCCAATCGAGTTTATGGGTAATATTTCTTTAAATGAAAATATCCAGATTCGCCAAACGATCGCGGTATAAGTTTATTGAAAACTGCGGCAACTAATCAATTAAGTTATGCTTTGAAAATAATATAAATTATGTATTATATCTCTACCATATTTAGTACCTTTCTCGTTAATTTTTTTAAGCAACATGCTTTTATAGTTATTTTAGGCAGATAATATATTTATATAATGAAAAGTATTTCATATGTATATATTATTTTGCAAGTAGGTATATATTTTTATTTTTTTAATTGCACAAATATTTAATACTGTTTCACCTTATCTGTTCTGCTTCTATACATATCTTAAAATGTTAAACATTATAATAATAAAAATCCATCCCTGTACTAGATGGATTTTTTGTCGTCCTTTACAATTTAGTTGAAGGCGAATAAGTGGCATCGGTTTGGCCATTAGCGCGATGTCCATTTGGGCTCTCGAGTCTTGCACTGCACGGTCAGCACTTCTATGCGATCCCAACGATGCTCCTATCACCAGTAGCGGCTCCAGTTAAGAATTTTAGTAAGATTTGGGATGAAAACCTAATTATATATATTTATTTAAAAAACATAACGTTTTTTGAATTCTATTGGACACGATGCGATTGGATATTTGTTACTCAATATTTATTAATTATTATGAAAATGGAGAATCAAAATAAATATCGAGTCATAACTTTTAAATCTGGGTAAAACTAATTTGAGTTAGTTGAGTTAGTCACTCTGATAAAATGCACATGGAACATTTTCATATCATTGCGCTGATAATTTAGTAACGATCACAAATTACATATTATGTACATTTACTTTTGAGATTTAGAACTAAATGGAAACATAATAAGGAATATAAAATGTGTATGTCATTTTACCGTAAAATTCACGTAGAAGCTTATATAGTGTATTATCTAAAAATAAATTTAAAATTGGGATTTTTGCTTGAGGAAATTGATTTAGTTTTATAACGGGACTTATTCTATATACCATTTTGTCTGGATACTTTATGTCAAAAACAAGACACTTTTAATTCTTAATTGGAATATTACAAGACTTTCACTTGACTCGCATTGACTCTATCATTAAACTGTTTCCAAAATCAACAAAACTGATTAAAGTGATACGATATGTGAGAACAGAGACCCATAATTTCAAGCGAACAGTCAAAGCAATCAAGTACAAATTGTTTGGAAATATCAAACTACCATGATTTACAATAAAACAACCCAAATTGAGTCCGTCAAACAGGATAAATTACTAAGATTTAGACCCTATAGGTAAAAATATATATATGATTTCATTCTGTTACAAAACAAAGGTAAAAACACAAAGTCACGGTTTCATCAAATCCATATAATTTTTTTAAAAGAAATTTATTGATCTAGTCATGTCCCATTTGCTTAAGTCACCGCTTGACAGATTTATTGTTGATGATCTTTTAACACTCCTCAAGCTAGTACTTGATCAGAATTTTTTCGTTTTCAACAACAGGTTTTTTCGACAAGCTACTGGACTAGCAATAGGGTCTTGCCTCTCTCCTCTTCTCAGTGAGATTTTTATGCACCATTTGGAAAAAAGGATTGTCAATGGGAAGTTTGGTGCTTTTCTCACTGTATATAGGAGATACGTGGATGATATTTTTGTGGTATGGAATGGAAATGATCTGGAATTGGCGGACTTCCTCATTTCTATAAACTCTCTTTACGCAAATATCTCGTTTACCATTGAAGAAGAAAGAGATGGAAAGTTACCTTTTCTTGATGTTCTTATTTCAAAAAATACCAACAAACTTGAATTTGAGATCTACCGCAAACCCACCACTATGGACAGTGTCATCCAATACTCCTCAAACTTCCCTTATTCCTATAAATTTGCCTCTTTTAATTCTCTTTTCTATCGCCTTTTCAACATCCCCCTTTCTAGAGAAGCTTTCCTTGATGAACTAAATATAATTAAACATATTGCTTTTAATAATGGTTTTCCACTTGATATAATTAATCGCCTTTATTCTAAATTCTATAATAAATACAAACTTACTTACAACTTAATCCATCTTAATAATGAAAATAGTCATCTATTTAGATTAATGTCATTTTTTGGTAATATTTCTTTTCAGCTTGCAAAGTTTTTCAAGTCTACAAATCTTACAATTGCTTTTAAAACTACAAACAATTTAAAAAGTCAGCTAGTTAGTACAATAGATAAGGCAGATTTCTTTTCAAAATTAGGTGTATATTCATTAAGATGTAATGACTGTAATGCCATTTACATAGGGCAATCGGGGAGAAAAATTTCCACCAGAATAAAGGAACATACAAGTTTGGGGGACTGATATAGGGATACTGACTTGATCGAAACTAAATCGGCGTTTGCAAATCATTTATTGGCCTCCTCACATGGTTTTTCTTTAACTCAGGGAGCGGATATTTTGCATGAGTGCTCAAAAGGCAAAAAACTGGACTTGTAATGGAAATAATTAAAGCTAAGAAGAGCCCTGTCCTTGTGTGTGTGAACGATATTTTCACGTTTGAACCTCACCTCATTTATAACAACCTCTCTTAAAAAGTATTTTCTTCTTTTTTTCTTTTTCGATTTTAGATATTTTTAGTTTTTATTGTTAAGATTGTTTACCTATATTCACACATATTAGTATAGTTCGGATTGTTCCCCATTTTTGATCATGTTACTTGGTGGCCTATGGGTTAGACGCGCGCCTGTGAATTTAAAGATTGCTGGATCGTTCCCCACTGGTGACATTTTACATTTTTACTTTTTTATTTTTTTAAGCATATATTTTTATCTATGGTGGGAATTGTTAACTTAACCTAGCTTTTCTTTTGTTGTTAGTTGTAATGTGATCTGTGTAGGTCTAGGTAATGAGTTTTATAAGCGTTCTTTTTGTGAAAAATATCTTAATGTATTTTTTAAGCCTGATGATGCTCCGATAGAAGCGAAACACATGTAGCTTAAAAAAAAAAATTATATGGATTTGATGAGACCGTGACTGTGTTTTTGCCTTTGTTTTGTTTTCGTTTGGTCTCTTAGAGAAAAAAATGGATGATACGTTTCTATTCATTCTGTTACTTTTCAGGTGAACTTTGTTCCGTGCCTGTTCATTGGCCACGCTTTTGCACATACTTTTATAGATGGTCAACGTACACCTTAAGGCCTTTTCCGGTCTCCTGATAATATCCAAAGGTCATTTCCCAAGGCAACTGTTGCCGACCTTTTTTCCAGGACACTTTTATATGGAAGAACAATAAGCCAATAACAATGGTTCTATTCAAGTATACGAGCTACTTTGCTTAGACTAAGCCATAATTCTTAAATAGGTTTTAATAGGTGACTAAATATTTCAATTATCTTTTCAAACTACGAATGTAGGGGGGTTCTGCGGATCTTATTGATTCCCAGCTTTGGCAGAGTAGTTAAAATACTGGTGACTCTTAAGTTTCTGCCTTGATCTGAGTGTATCTCTCTGGGAACACCACATCGACATATCCAGTTCTGTAATAGCACTTCAGCAGCTTTGGTTGCTTTTTGAAGTAAAATAGGATGAACCTCAGGTAACTTACTGAAGTAATTGATAGCTTCAAGTACATTCCAGAGATGTTTGTAGGAAAATTACCTATTACGTTAATGGTAGCTTGACCTTTTCAGCGAATATGTACACCAACAAGGTGTACATATCGCCCTCCCTCTGACCTGGGTTGTTGGGTCCTTGGCCGAGGCGCATTCCTTGCACTATCAGCAACATGACTGCACAGCAGTAAAACCTTTCTCTCTCTTTTGCTTAGGTCTTACTAACTCCAAAATATCCTCCTTCTACACCGCCATGGAAATTCAAAAACTACACTAGGGTGTACACTATGGTAGACTTAAACTTATCATGGAGATCACACCTTGAGTCATATAACGAATTCCCAAATAAAGAAATTCGTATAGTAAATTTTCATACTTTTATATTTCTAAGATATTGTCTATTTATTTACGAAAGACGAGAAAACCAATTTCAGCTTATCAAAATGCAGGTGATAAACGCTGTTATCGATTCCACGACGCCTTTTGTAACCGTCAAGAGCAAAGTCAAATTTTAATATTATTGGCCCACAGCGACTCACACAAGTGCATACAAAACTAGAGCGAAAGAGTGTTACGGTGTATGCGAGAAAAGATGGAGACTTTTCTTCATTTAAAATAGGATTAAAGGAAAAATATTTGCAGTGAATTACTTAAATTAAACTAATAATAAATATGGTCACGCGTTTTAATGAAAAACTATTAGGGAATATTACTCAATCAATTTTCTGATTGAGTAATAACATACAATATACAATAAACAACTACTTTCTTATTGTGTTAAAATATTGCCCTTTTAACTTACAAATTTTCAGCGATAGCGCAATGATCGATTTAATTTGTTTAGGCAGAAAAAGCAATCTTTTCTATTTCAAAACAAAATCTAGCATGGTGTCGGTAAAGTAAATAAGCTTACGTGGTATAATCCCAAGTTGATGAGAAGAAGCCGCGTGTTGGGGTAAAGGTATATAAACAGCAGTTATGATAAATATGCACGTTGGGGCGCGAAATTCTTTCTCCCGTGTAACCCCGGATTGGAAGCCTCGACTTCTATTTGATTTTTACCTTATTGGGGCTCTCCTGCCGGCTTAATATAAAAAAATAATGTTTCCACGTTCGATTTTGTTTCCTTCAATTTTATATTATATAAAAGGATCGAGTCGTTTAATTTTTTTTTTTAAATTTGATATTAAAATGTATATTATTACCTACCATTAATATTTTTAGAATATGTATATTATTCTACTACACATAAATTATGCACAAATTATGTCTGTAATGCCTTTTTTACGCTACATCAATTTGCGCATCTACAGAGGCAATTTGGGAGGGTATTTCTTTAAAGAATGATGTCTTTTATTCAAGTTATACGGTGTTTAAGATACGGAGGACTATTAATGCGTATACTGGATTTACTTTATCTAGATAAATGGTTGTGTGAGGTAAAATTCGAATTTGCTACAAAAGACGCATTAGCCCATAACAAATAGAAACGGTTTTAGAGAAGTCAGTTAAATAATACAAGCTCCTTAGAATTTTTATGATAAAATTTGTCGAGTTTTACTAATTAAAATGTTTAATTCTACAAATGGTATTTAAAAAGGTAATTCTTCATATAAAAAGTATTTTTAAAGTTTCATATTTCGCTACTTTTTTATTAGCTTACTTATTAATGTTGACAGTTTAATTATGGAAAAATCGTCTCCTTTTGGATTGTGCAAAACTGCTCCTAAGGCATTTAACTTTCGTATGGCAAATTTTCCTCTTCTATATGGATTAATCTTGAATATCGATTGGAAGCAATTGTTTGAATGCACATACGTTAATAAAGCCTGTGACATTTTGTATAACAATTAATAATGTTTTTAAAACCACTGTACCATTAAAAATAAATCGGAAACGAAGATATCCACCTTGGTACACTTCTGAGATCATTCGCTTAATTGAAAATAAAGAATTAGCTTACAAAAAATATAAAAAACACAAAACAAACTATTACTATGAAATATTTCGAAATGCTAGACTAACTCTTAAAACACTACTTGGTAGTACATTTCTAAATTATTTACGTCAATTACAAAATAATATCCTCGCTGACAGTTCTCAGTTTTGGACATACATACAGATGAAGAAGGGCGTCTCCAGAATACCAGGTGTGGTGAAAGATGGCAATAATGAGTTCTCGGATCCCAAGTCAATAGTCGAGGCTTTTACTAATTTCTTCCAGAACGTTTTTATTGATTCAGATGCAAGCAACTTTGTTCCTCATACTTTACTGCATAATCAAAACACAGTCTTAATTAATCCTGTTCAAGAGTCCGATATAATCGAAGCATCCAAAAAACTCAAAAACAGATTAACGTGTGGTACCGTTACACCTTTAGCGAAACCATTAGCTCACATTTTTAACTTATCCATTCAAACAGGTTTGTTTCCATCTTGTTGGAAGATCGCGCGAGTTATTCCAGTTTTTAAAAAGGGCGACAAGTCAGAACTTAGAAACTATAGACCGATATCAATTCTATGCAATTTTTCTAGGCTTTTTGAAATTTGTATACACAAACAATTACACGCAAAAGTAAGTACACTAATATCGCCCGATCAACATAGTTTTATGGAACGAAGATCATGTATCACCAATTTATGTTGTCTTTCCGAATACATATGTCAAGCCCTAAACAACAGAAGTCGATATTCTGTACATGGATTTTCAGAAGGCTTTCGATCAAGTAGATATCACTATTTTATTGATAAAACTTTATTATCTGGGTTGCTCTGAAAATGTATTAAAATTATTTTCTTCGTACCTTCTAGACCGAATGCAGTTTGTCGAAATCGACGGTTTTCGCTCCAATCAATACATCGTAAGATCTGGTGTCCCACAGGGTGCAAACTTGGGACCGCTTCTTTTTTTGTTGTTTATCAATGACCTTGCACTGACTATTTTATGTCTTAAACTGCTTTTTGCAGACGATTTAAAAATTTATAGAAAAATAGAAACCATATATGATTGCCAACTGCTTCAATCTGAACTAAATAATATATATGACTGGTTTCGGAATAACAGACTTTTTCTTAATGTGTCAAAGTGTTTTCAGGTAACTCTTCGTAGAAACAAAAATTTTATTCAGCATAATTATGAAATACAAAATTTTCCCTTGACTAGGTGTCTTCAAATTAAAGATTTGGGTGTTACTTTTGACCAAAATTTCAACTTTAAAAATCATATCCATAATACAGTTGTAGCAGCATCCAGATCTCTGGGTTTTATAATTAGAAATCCCGTTATTTATATCCCGAAATTCTAAGAAAAGATAATAAAATTTGTCTATTTTATCAATTCTGATATTATGATATGATAAATTGCTGTTATAAAGTCAATAAATAAAAATACGAATTTATCATAAAACTGATATACTTTAATTATTTTGGTTTACTTAGCGGTAGTATCCGATACCGGTTAAAAATATTCGAATGTTGATTTTGGTTAAAAATCCAGTGATTGGATAAAACTAAGAAATAAGGTATATGCAAAAGATGTTAAAAGTCAAAAATTTGACTTTTAACTTTTTGTGTAATTAAATGATCAAAAATAAGATAAAAAAATAACAAAAGAAATAGAAAAAATATGAAAATAATTATAATATACTTTACAATTATTCTTGTGAATTGATGTTCAAAGATTGTGAATAGAAGTAGTATTTGGTAAGTAATTTAGTCAGTTGTTCAAAAAAACAAATTGTCTTTAGGAATTGACCAGATTACCTACAAAAAAACACTTGTAATACAACGATGCTAACCAGTCGCTAATCGTAAAACAGACTGCAACCAAATATCTGCAACTAGTTTTATTATTTTTAAAAAATATTATGACGGAACGGAAAGATCAGATTATTATTAAACTTCCTTAGAACGAAGAATTGTAGTAGACCTAAGGGTAAAATGGCACACCTAGGCACACACACCTAAGGCAACTCCATTTATTCCACCTTTTCTTCTCCAATATATATCTGTTGAAAATTCCTGGACTTTAGCACTACCTAAGAAGTTCAAGCTACTGATAAAAAGCAAAGACCTAAATTTTATATTACAGAATTTTGCAAAAACTGCCGTATGATTTTCATTCTACAATGACGGCCATTAACATAAATATTTTATCTCGATTTTTTTGTACTGTTTAGTGTTTATACTGTATGTTCTTTCTTACATACTTTCAATATTCTTTTTTTCAATTCCTTCTTAACGAAAATTTGGCAACTAAGTAGGTAAAATATGTCATATCATTCATATGATGTGGCAACACATTCATATAAAGAATCCGGTTAAGGCCATCAAGCATACTTGCTTAATTTACTAATTTTATTATATTATTAGTTAAAAAAATTCTAAATTCTTCAAATACGTTCGCAAGAATGAAAGAGCTTCTATAAAAAGTGTTAGTAATGACAAATTTTGGAAGTTCGGAGACTCCAATAAAAAATTATGACGACACTGAACAAAACTACTAATATAAGATGACAGTGTCTTCTCATCCATTAAGTCGCGAATTGAGAATTTATGAGAAATATTGTAAAGAATTAATAGTTTTTAATTGAATAATACTGCAAAAATATGTCCACATATCCAATTTAAGTTCCTTATTATTTTAAATTGTCCTAAGCAAGCCTAACAGAATTTGTACTTAAGAGAAAAAATATATGTCCTGTTTTTCTTGATAATGTAAAGAAACTAGCCGATGGCCGTTTGGACGTCTTAGGGAGAATCTTTAGAAGAGTAGCTAAGGGCAAAATCGCAATAGGTTTTGATAGGATGATAGCTGACCATGGGACGTTTTAAGCCTTATAAGCATATCTGGTTTACGAACCAAATAATTTATTTACGTTAATAAAAAAGCATAATTATTTTAATATATGTAAGTACACATTTTTGTTTGATCTTTATATCAACACGTTTGCTTCGTTACGTCATTCTCCCCTATTTCTATGCAAAAATTGGTAATTTACAGCGTGAAGTGTCTTCAGACAGTTCTATATCCAGGTCTGTCCGTTCTTATTAAGCGCTGCCTAAAATAGAGCTATCCCACCCTTTCAATCGCCTGCTTGCACCACTTTCCAGCCCCTTCAAACCGCCCGCTTTTCCCCTCGCCTCTTTTGCCTCGCGCGTACTAATGCACTGGATTTTTCATCTTAATTAAAAGCGTTTTGGCCAGATGTCTCCAAATATAAAACGAACGGTAGAAGAAAACTTTTTGTTGTGGCCTTCGCATTTTATCTTATTAGTTTATTGTGCTTTAACTTATTAGAAGTTTAAATTATTATGATTATTTCTAATCATACTTTTTAAGATAAAATGAATAATTTATTTCACTTTAAAAAAATACTGAAACTTGTTTTCGATCCAGTTTTTTTACTAAAGGTTATTAGTTAAATATGTATTATTAGAAACATTCATTTAGTTAAATTGATGTATTGTTCAAACCATAGATTAACTTTACTTTAATTGGTTTGGGTGACCTTTTATGCATTGCATATAATAAATATGTAAATTCATAATAATTCTATAAATATATCGAAATAATTTTTATATATACAAGATACAGAGACAGTTTTATGTTCCTGTAACTAGAATCTATTGTATTTAAGTTTAATCCCATTAGGTGCATCAGTTGAACCATTACTATGTGGCTTACACAAAATGACAATCTTATAATTACTGCAAGACCATGACCTATTTATTAAATGATTTTTAATTTCATACTATATATGATGAGAGAATAAAAAATCAGTACTTGTACAAATAATATTCCTCATCAACACCAAAACTATAACTTCATTTTAAGGCGTAGCTTAATTTTAATATCTTATAGTTGTTTTAATTTGGCACTTGTATGTAGCACGCAATAGGGTCTTGGGCTTTTTTTGTTAACATTACCTTAAATGCACTTATTGATCTCATTTACAAATTAATTAATATGACTTAATATATTTCTTATTCGTAATTGCCTGGTTTAGTATTGATTTGAAAACTCAAGGCTTTATTTACTCTTAGAGTTACTTTCCTCAGTTAGCAACTCCTCACTTAGCTTTCCTTACTAGTTACTTACTTAGCAAAGGAACTAAGAATTTGTAATTGTTAACTGCAGGCGTATTATTTTTCAACTTTGCCTTATATAAAAATTTTATCCGTTTATGCACTTCTAATTTTTTAAAATTGTTTTTATAATTACTAAATCCAATTTTATTGCACTGAGTACCCGATCTTACTATTTGTCGTAGGTATTCCAATTACCTACTTATTACTAAACTATGTAGATTTTTATAGTCCATCTCATTTAAATGCATCTCATCTTTAGCTGCATAGATACGACTATCAACTTCTGCTATCTGAACTTCTTTTGCGACCCATTTCAGTAGTCTACTTAACACCTTCTATTTCCCTGTAAGAACATGTTCACCCATTTACTTAATTATTTCTTTTTCATACTATATGATGAAAGAATTTAAAATACAGTACCTGCACAAATACTATACCTTATCAACTTAGAACTTTATTATAAGCCTTAACTATTTTATCATCTTATTGTTGTTTTATCATATGATTCGTATGTAATAATAACGTCTTCTGCTAATTTTTTTTATACATACTTTCGGGGTTTGAGACCAATATAAGCAAGATGTTTCTTTTTTAACACAGCTTTAAATGGAAAGTATACGTGATTATCATTTATAATTATTTGTCTAGCTTAGGATCGATTTGAAAACTCAAGGTTTCACTCTTAAAGGTGCTTCTTGTCATATTTACTTAGTCAAGGGATTACGGATTTATTTACTTATATTTACTTGTTAACTGCAGGAGTATTTCAACTTTGCCTCATGTAAGAATTTTCTTCATTTATGCACGAATAATTTTTTAAAATTATTTTTAGAATTACTAAATCCAATTTGTTCCTCTGTTCACGATCTCACTATGTATCCTGATTATTCTAATTATCTGCTTATAACTAAACGATCTAGATTATTTGTAGCCTATCGCATCTAAATTCATGCCAACCTCAACTGCATAGACACGACTATCAACTTCTGCTATCTGAACTTCTTTTGCAACCTATTTCAATCTACCTACTATTTCCTGCCTTCTGGAAGTTTAGGAAAAAGTAAAAAGGGAAATTTCTACTTCTTCTTAAACTATTCAGCCCATTTGATTTTATCTCAACTTCATTTTTCCTTAGATTGGGCAATTTTACTATTTTGCTCATCTGCTGATGACTTCCGTGTTGTTCTTTATTTTTTATCGAACTATTTAGCCCTTTTCCAATAGTTAACTGCCTCTCTCGTCATGTTCACGCGCTTTTGCCTACATATATTCAAATAGCCAGAGGCGAAATATCGCGAAAATATCGAACATGCCAAGCATAAAAGTTATATAATAACAACGTATACAGTGGGTTATCAATATCATAGTCAGGCCTCTACTTATAATTTAAAAGAACCATGTTATCAACTTATAGGCAATGCCAAAAAATAGATGACTATACTAAGATTTAAATAATATATAAAATACTGTATTTCGCGAAATCTGAATTATTGATATCGGAGTGCACTTATCAATCAAATTTAAAAAAAAAATCCCCCTCGCAAGGGTTGTTTTATTCGGCCTACGTTTTTTTCTTTATCTTTTTCTCCCAGCTAAAATGCCGGTGTTATGGTTAAGAGGGTGGTAATCTCAGCCCTTGACGTGTGACGAAGGACGGCAATCAACGGCTTCTCAACTGACCGCTCACTCTGATTCGGCCCTGTCTTGATCTTTATCCAGACCATCAATCGAACCTCGGATTTTACCTCTGGGCTTTATTTAGTTTTAAATTGAACCGCTTCGATTTCTTTTGACTGTCAGGCGACGATAAGGAGATCTGGACATGCATAAATATTTATTTCTTTGAAATTTGGGCCTTTTGGCTTTATTATTTTTGGCACAAATTATTTTCAATTGTCAAGAGATAAGTGTAAATCGAATAACGCTAGTGATATTAATAACAATTCGATGGAGATAGAAACATAATTCAATTCATTTAATTTTTTTTTTTTATTTAATAAATGTCTTTGGAGTTAACATAGGAACAAAGTAATTAAAATGGAGGTTGCTGGCACATTTTGTTTGCCGTAATTTATTAAAAAATCAAATTTCTTTTTTAATTTTTTACATTGAATTAAATATTTCCGGTACTGTTACTGTTTAACAGACGGTGAAAAGTAATAATATGTAATTTTTTTTTCACTACTTTGACTAATGAGGACAAATCAGGATGAGTTTCTTAAAATAACGCCTCAACTTCATTTTGAGTTCGCATTCCCGGTTTCCAAAACCAATCATCAATATAATTTCGATTCTTAAAATTTTTGCTTCGGCATTTGGAGTAAATAAATACTCGCGAATAAATACTGGTACTTACTTTAGCAAAGAACACTTGTAGTAACACCTACCCGTTCTTTAGTTCGAATTATCTCATTATTATCTACCCGATATATATCTCGCCGATTTATATGTGGCTTTTTTTACTAAACTAATAACTAGGGACAGGTTTCAAGATAAATTTATAAAATATGCATTTAGCGTGCGGATATTTTGTTTTTAATTTTCCTACCTCTAAACAGTTTTTGGCATCATCTTATTTAAAAAAAAAAAATAAGTAGGGTTAGGTTTCGTCCTTTCGGCGGGGTTGAATTTGGTTTTTTTAAGGGCAGCAAAAATTCTTAGTAGACTTGTTTTTACGTTTTCATGGAATATTATTTTCAAGAGCTCTGGCGAATTTATTCCAGTTATAGCCCCCACCCTCTATATACAAATATTATATATTATATATATAATTATATATTACTTATTATGCTTTGGAATATCAAAAAGACAAAAACGCATATATATGTCTCATATTCACAGTATGTGCGGTATTTCTCAATTTCATTCTTTTAATAAGATATTTAAGGGTGAGATATTTAAAAAATGTGAAATGAAATTAAGCTCTCTGCGCTGGGTGTCTTTAGCATAGATATGCTTAGAACAATACTGAAGATATTTATAAATATTAGATATAGAAATCTAAAACAGAAGAAGATCTAAATATCTCTTTGCATGTGCTCGCTTTTAATAAATTTTTAATTTTTTTTTTGACTCTCATTACTGTCAAGATAAACTTAAATCTAAAGAGCTTATATAAATTAAAAAATAACATTTTTAAAGTTACGTAAAAGCATAATTTCAATTTTTGATAGATGTAAATATTAAAAAGTCAAATTTCTCATATTTCACTTGTCAATATTACCTAAGACAAATTTCTTATTTTCTTATGAATTATCATTACCAAATATAACATGACAATTTAATTTTGAGAAATTATAAGTAACTACTTATATTTTAAAACTCCCCTGTTTTTTATAATCGTATGGTTGGAACCTTTGGTGTAACACTCAAATAACAAAACAGTTTTACCCGTAACCAAAAATGTTTATTTTATTCTCGACACGTGTCTAAGTGAAGATGTTTCCGAAGAAGCTAATATCGTTAGCGAAACACGTGTAAAAAATAAATTAAAAAGTCTTGGTTGGTGGTAAAACTATTTTGTGATATACCCACCCCTTACTTTTTCCAAAAGTTGTATACTTGGTTTTTTTGAATATCCAGATGTAACCTTGTTGATTTTTTTATATTAGTTTTTTATCGGTTAATTTTAATATCACCTTGAAGTATGTTTATTTATTGGTAAAAAGTATTTACCTTTTTCTATTACTCTTTGTAGTGACTTTATATACTGGTAGTATGTACAGTAATATACGTTTTTCTGAAGTAGGTATTTTAAGTAATTTATCCAATAACACCCTATATGCAATTTTAATTCTTAATTACACGCTTACGAATAAACCCCTCACGGCTCCTATTTTATAAGTAAATAATAAAAAAATGGAAAATGAGCCCCTGAGGATATTGGGAGGTAGTCTTTCTTCGCTCTGCTTCCGGTCACTGTCTCTTATTATTTCGGTTAAACATCGTTCGGCGCCCGCTCTCGCTTCACGAATACTAAATAAACATAAGTTTTAATTGAAGAATCGTGTTGTAACTCTGCCATATAATGGGGCAAGTTTTTAATTTTGCGGACAAAATTTGAGTATAAAGTAAACTAGACATTGAATATGGATATACTGCACACAAAATCAGAAAAATATTCATTATGTAGAAGTATATAAAATGTTATATCCATACACCTATATAATATTATATTTTGATATAAACTATTACAATAAACATGTTTTTAGTAAAATACACACCCCACAAAAATTATCGCATCACTAGTATTTTAAGATATTTTTAGTATTTTTTGGGACAATCTGTATATGTATCAACTTATAAGATATTTCTGGTTTCTTATCATGGACAAAAAATGATCGGAATTTCTTACATATTTTTCTGAAGCAAAAATGCTCGCGTAGATTATTCCTGTGTTGGCGAATGCATTGAGATCGAAAACGTTTTAAGCAAATAGTGTAATTCTAAAGTGAAAATTTAAATTTATTGTTAATAATGGATGTGCATGAACATTTAACAAGACATGTGACTAATGAAGAAGCCGCTAGAATCATTCCGCTCATTGAAGATGGCCGCAGTCAAAGATACGTCGCTCGGATAATGGGAGTTCAACAAAGCACCATATCCAGAGTTGTTAATCGCTACCAAGAAACAGGACAACTATCCAGACGACCCGGACAAGGCCACAGAAGGGTAACTTCGGCAGCAGATGATCGTTACTTAAGGTTAACGGCTTTAAGAATTAGGCATATCACCTCTAGAAGACTGCAAACAGATCTGTTGGCTGCTCGTAATGTCCGAATAAGCCTACAGACAGTTCGAAATAGGCTGAGAGAAGCAGGTTTACGAGCCAGAGTGCCAGTTAGAGGTCCACGTCTTACCAGAGAACATCGAGTAGCAAGATTGCAATTTGCTAGAGAACACACAAATTGGAATATTCAAGATTGGTCCAATATTTTATTCACGGATGAATCAAGATTTTGTCTATATTCATCAGATAGGCGTGTACCAGTATATAGGCGACGTGGTGAACGGCACGATCAGGTTAATTTTTGTCAAACTGAAAGCTTTGGTGGTGGCTCTATTATGGGTTGGGGAGGAATTTCTTTTGAGGGTAGCACGGAGCTAGTACCAGTGAATGATGGAAGACTAAATGCTGACAGGTACATAACCGATATCCTAGAACCCATGTAGTGCCCTATATGCCATATATCGGTGATAATTCTGTGCTAATAGCCTGTGATTAAGTGATAGACCTGTAATTCTGTGATAATGCTCGTCCACACGCTGCTAGAGTTTTTCGGCAATAGAAGAGGTCGAGATACCCACCCTAAATTGGCCTGCACGTAGCCCGGACCTTAATCCGATAGAACATGTCTGGGACCATCTAGGATTGCAAATTCAGCAACATCTAGCACCAATAAGAACACTAGATGATCTTCAAAATGTTCTTTTTGACTTCTGGGCAAACGTGCCGCGAGAATACCTCCAGAACCTGTTTAGAAGCCTTCGAAGCCGAATGAAAGCTGTAATTAGAGCCAGGGGCGGTTTTGTACAATTTTTTTGATTTTTGTATGTTTTGGTAAATCAAAATGTTTGTCCTCTGTAGATTGAACTGATTTAAAATAAATGTTGCAAAAGTCGTATTATTTGGTGATTTAATTATCAATATCAATAAAATTTAAAAAAACAGGCAAAAAATTTAAAATATTTAAGAGATAATAAGTGATGCGATAATTTTTGTGGGGTGTGTAATTAAAATAAGTCTTAATGTCTTCTAACATTTTGATAAAAATATATCCTGATATTTCTTATTTATTAAATTTAGTTTTTACTAATTTCTCGTAGCAATAATTTAGAAGACACGGTTCTACTTAACAAAAGCGAACCTCATAACGATGACAATAATTAGACCAAAGTCACCTCGACTCGAGAAAGCCAAGACAGATGGGGGTATTTGGTTATTAATTTATAGTAATTAGTTTTTCTCATATTTAAACAAACTTCTCTAACAATTCTTCTAATTTTTGGACTCATGATGGTCTTAATAACTTGTAAAGTCTACTGTTCCTATGATAAATCGAGAATCAAAGGTGAGAATTCGAAAATAGCACTTATAGTATCAAAAGGCCTTGTTGTTTTAATGGTAATTAACCTAAAATACTCACTTATTGGTGTAATTAGTTTTCCTTGATAAAATATAATTAAATTGTAATGTGGCAGATTTGCCACATTGGATTGGATTGATTGAGATTGAAGAGGATCATCACAAGTCATGAAGTCCACCATTGTTTTTACTTATAATTCAACATTGATATAATATATTTTATTTTGCCTATACTATTAAAAACTCCAGAAGAAAGACCACTGCGAATTAGTCCGAGGCGAACCAAAGTTCGTCGGTGGCTCGATATCGCGGTTTTACTCCCTGGGCTCCGCTATGAAAGCTATGCTGCCTCTTTTCCCCAGAGTTATTATTAGATCGGTACAAGCAGATGCAAATAGAGATTACAAAGATCGGCCAGATGAAAAATGAGATACAGCATTTGCATTGTCTTATGTTATCACAATAGGGGTTCGCGGGAGACCTAAGCTAAATATTTGCCTTTCACCGTAATGCTGAGCTGAGTATGCGAACGTTACCGACTTACGATTCTTGGGGTGAAATTGTTGTTTTAAACAAACATTCGAATACATATTTCGCGATTCGAGGTGGGTATGGAAAATATGCTTCTCGAATTTAAATAAATTTTACGTAGTACGAGAACTGAAGCATCATTTTTTTTTGTTATGCATGAATAAATAAAACTTAGGGTAAACATTGTTAATAAAAAGCATTTGAATATACAATAATTCCTATCTAGATAAGGAAAATAAAACAAATACCGCTTAGCGGGTAACTTCCTAATCTGAAAACGAAATCTCTAATCTTCACTGGTCAACCGCTGTTATTTCTCAGACTGGTCAGCACAAGAGCCAGTGAAACTCTGAAAATCCTGTATGACAAAACTGTTAAAAGTACGAAAAAGAGCTGAGATTTCTGTATAAGATATTCGAGGTGTAGGATATCAGATCGGACCCCTGGACATTCTGACGTCGCACCCCAGAAAAGAAAAATGAAAAGATTGTATCTACGAAATTGCCTTTATTTCTCGATGTGACACCGGTGTCGATTGTAAAGGCAAGTCGATCGTGAATATTACAAAGGGCCGATGACTTACGACTGCCTTGCATATGTTACTCATTTCGATCGCCTGCCGATTTTTCTTTTATAGAATTTTTTAAGTATAGTTAGTTAGTGTGACTTTTTCATTTTACATAAATATATTATTTTTTATTATTACACGAGATCTTAAGCGTTATTTTCTTTAGATTAGTAATATACTATTTAGAAGCTTGGAAGTCAAAAAAAATATTTGACGACCCGATAGAATACATTATTCAATGTAAGAGTTACTCATTTAACAAGTTTTATATTTATAATAATCCTTTTAATTTCAATGTTTTTCTACTACCGAAAAAATATTAAAAATGTCAAGGCGAAATGTCAAAAAATATCAGAACATTTTGAGTGCCGTTTATGTGCCATTTAAGAACACGATCCGTAATGTTACAAGAAAGATGTTACTTTCTTATTCAGTTGCATATATTTTAAATTTGATTCCTATTGAAACGATTGAAATATAGTTATAATAATATTAATGAAAAATATTTTTAATTTTCTTTTACTTAATATGTTATAAATTAAAGTGATAAAAACATTGCAGATACGTATCTAGGTACAAAATTATTTTAAAGTATAAAAAAATAGATAAATTAAATGACTTTGATGATGTAAAAAATAATAAGCCGAATTTCCTTTTTGAATCAACTTTATATAACATTGGGCAGATAATATATTATAAGAAATAGCCAGGGAAATATATTGTAATATATTGCTAAGATGCTATTGTGTTATATTACTATTATTGTGTTTTTTTTAATGCATTGATTGAAGCAACGTAATAGTGCCCGTGATATAGGGTATAACCGCTACCATATCTGATATTTTCATTTTGGAAAATTGTAAATGAAATATCACAATAAATTTTCACTAGTGCCAAGAAAAGTTATATTCTTAATTTAAACTAATCAATTAATAAGTTTCTAATCTATTTTTGCTGTTAAAAAAAAGTAAAAAAAAACGGAAATTTAGTGTAGTGCAAAACTTTTGAATCTATTTGTATATATTCTGGTATGTGCAAAAAGTGAGAACTTTATTCAGGGTAGTAGGAATATTTTTTTCCTTACCTTTCTCCTTACTTGTCATGATTTATCTCTTTTTAAAATATTGTATTTTTTTAAAAGAAATAATTGTTTTTAAACGAAATTCTATTCTATCTAAAATCTATTTTCAGTAATAAAAAAACAATTTTAAAAACAAACCGTTTAATAAATTTTATAGTAAGAGTAATGGCTGAGAGACAGATAAAACTAAAAGAAAAGAACGAACGCGAAATCTTGAATAATGAATCAAAATACGTCAACAGCAATAGATGTGAATAATCGGAAAAATTGACGTAATCGTGAGAATGGATTAGCACTGGGAATCGAGTGAGCGGGTTATAAGCGTACGGGAACGAAACCGAACAGAAACGATGAGAGGACAGACCGCTTCAGCCGCTTGTTTGTATTTGGGTTTCAGGATCCATCTGTAAAACAAATACTAGTGCTGTCAGTCGGCAGCTCTTATTGTCTTTTTGTTACAGAAAATAAACCGCGCACGGTGGATGAGAAAACTGGCGGCCATTTTAATTCTGCTGGCTTCTCTCCGCTCCTCTCGCTTCGCCTCGCCTCATCGCTGCCTAAACAAAGGCCTAATTCGTTTATCGCTCAGGACCTGCAAAAATATAATATTCGCCGATTTGTTTTTTTAAGGGGGACGATACTCCTCTCTTTTTGTCTTTTGGGCTAACTCTTAACTCGTTGCTTTCGGATTACTAAATAAAAAATTGATTACTTAATAAAGATTTTTAATTTCACCTAATTTTAAAATTAATTATATTATTACATATATTTGTGTTTGATCTTTTTAATATTCCTAGTTTATATTTCTAATAATAATTTTTTTCTTTGTTGGGGGTGGTGCGACTAAGTAATATTATATTTATGTATTTTAATTTATATTATCAAGGGTTTTATACTTGAATGGCATTTTATTATAATTTTCAACAAATTTGAGTCTGGCCTAAGACATGGGCGTACTAAACATATTTTATATAGATCTCAATTCTTAATTACAAATTTACGTATATTCCTGCAAAAATAGTTCTATTCAATGAACAAAATTAATTTTGCGAAAAAGTTTCCACTATTTTTTTTTTCTTAAACTTGTGCAAGTTTCTTAGAAGGACAATTTTTTAATTGGTCTCTTGACATGTAATACACTGAAATTCGTTTTTTAGTTTAAATTATATATTTGAATAATTATAAATCGACTTTTTGAAATTTGCCTCATTATTTTTAAAATAAAATCTATTTTGTCACCTGGGAGAAATCTTAATACTAAAAAAAATATTTCTTATGCAACAATTATTAAAAAAAACTTTTAAGCTTTTAATTATTTATAAGTAAGTAATTTAATACTCCCTTACGTTTACAATTAAATTTTTTTTCGAAAAGTCGATAAACAAATAAATTTGAATAAAATTCATATCCTTGATCTGTCTGTAGAACACAGTTACTCATATAAAAATATCTATTCTAAATATGTAAAGATATGGAATAAATTTATTAGATTGAGACAAAATTTGGTAAAAACATTCAATAAATCTCACACTAAATTAAATATAACTAAAAGGTACCAATTAAGATTCAAGTTCATATTTATTTTAAATATGTGAATAAGTATATTTTCTTCTTCTTTTCAATATTTTAGCATGCGAGGTAGTATTTTCTAGATTGATTTTTACTATAAAAGTGACGTAATACCCAATAAAATAAGTAACTCATTCTGAATTCGTCACAACAATACAGATTTTATTTAATATTCTGATATTTGAAATGTAACTATTTTGGTATCCAGCGAAAATTAATTTGATTCTTCTCTACCGCTATTCTGCCCAGTAGTGATATGCACTGCTGATGCTCGCCGGATTATACGAGTTTAAGTCTCGAATAACGGAATTCTTTTAGAGTTAAAAAAATATCTTTGGGTAGTACATAGATGTACGCCACTGGAACAAGGTTATACGAATAAGGTAAACGAGGTCCTGACCAGTTGCCGGCATATATCTCTTCACCAGTGGAGATCGCGGTGTTAGCGGCCAACACGCCGCGCCGCCTCTCCGTCCGACGACCGGCCAGGGAGTGGCTTGCTATTTCAAGCAGAATAAACACATGGCTGTTTTCTTTGTTCCGGCAAACTAAACAACCATCCTGGAATCCAAACAAGACCGGCTAGTCCCAAATTCAATTTAGTCTTTGCATGAGGCTATATCGCTGCTAAACGTCAACACAACGAACCCAACGACCGCGCGGATGGACTTGACGAAAGCCGCTTTCTAAGCTATACTGCCTTCAACAGCTGCAGCTGCTCAGCTCTATACCGGCGTTCTATAGCGCCAAACTCTCCGATTCTGTTTGATTTGCATATGCACATTGTCGTCACCCGTATAATATTATTTACGCTTAGGTTGCTAGCCGTTTAAATTTCTACCTTAATATATTACAGATAGTCACATTCTTACATATACTTAATTTAATGATAATGTTATCTATAGTTAAGAAGATAAATTATTTTGTAAGATTTTATTTTACTTTTTAAAGCATATATTTCACTGTTATTTTATTAATATTACTATCTGGTGCAGTCTTATTTTCTTTTAATGGAGTTTTAAGGTTAACCTTGACCTTCAGAAATAATTCATAATTATTATTAAATAATTATTTAATTAATAAAATGGTAATTTCATAAGAAAATCAAATGGATTATACAAATATCGCAAGTCCTGTAGACCTTGGTAAGGGTGTTCAAAAAATGGATTTTGTATATCTAAATAAATATGAAACAAAAAATTAATGGAAGTCGCTCAGATGAGCACAAAGACCCCTTTAAAAAGTTATAGCAATATTTTATTTATAACGTTAATATTTTAAAGGCTTTTTTTAATAAAATAAATTATTGGGGTTTGTTCTGAAAAAAATATATTATTTATGCAATTTTTACTATTTATAGATATATAAAATAACTAGACGATAAGAGTTCTAAAACCTTAATGTTTAATATGAACTTAATATTTATTCACATGTATTATAATTAGGAATATTAACATAAAACGACTTATAAAATGGATCAAAGTTTCTTTAATTCAAATTATGCCTTTTAGCTTTACTACATAATTACAAAAGTCAAATGTATTTTAAAATAAATCGAACAAGACACTATAAGATATTTCATAAAAGGATCTTTCTTTTTATCAGCATCCCTAATCCGCAACGATGAAGTTGTCAAGGCCTCTAAAAAATGGAAAACTTAAATTTAGAAAAATGATTCCCTATAATCATTTTCACTTACCAATATGCCAATTTGTGATGTGCAAGCAAGGTCCTTGCAAGGACAACAAGAGGTCTTCTTCAAAATTGTTTTGCCTCAATCAGCTTTACGTATACGTATGTTTATTCATGGAAACGCTAAATTTTAAGCCTCTATTTTGATAACCTCCGAGACCTAAAAGTATCAGACGATAAGTATCATTTCGATCAAAAACTTTTATATACAATATATCAACTCATATTTACTGCTTTATTGAAATTTATTGGATCGCGCTAAATAATTCCTCATTATCTTTAAATATAACTGCCACTGATGCAAAAAACTTTGGTAAACTGAAGTATAATTTTTCACCAGTCCTTGCCTCAATTCTCTATTTGACGTTCATTTCCATTACCAAATACCTTAACATATAAACTTTATTATTAATATATTATTGGATAAGGGTTTTTAAATCTTTACCTAAAAAAAAAATAGGAAGGAAATTACGTTATGTTTCCAAGCATCTACAATATGGATTGTGAATAATATATGTACATGTATGAGTTTTACTTCAGGCATACAGTGTCCATTAATTTCCCAGTATAAGTATAAAAATTTATTGGACACATTTTAACTTTGTAACCTTGATCTTTATATCGTAAATAAATAAAAATGAATACATATGCAAACCAATTTATTGTACCCAGAGAGGCTGATAAAAAGATTTCATTCCACATTTTTTTTTCTTGCAATAAAAATCCGGGGTACGTGAATAGAATATGCATATACTAACGAATTAGTACAATGCTTATGTAAATGCATTAATACAATGCAACAACCTATTTACACTGGCACAGTTCGAGAATAACTCATATACAGCATCGATAATAAAATATAATCCATAACTACTCTAAATGCAACTGTCAATATATCAGGGTTACCACATAAGCATTCACTTGACCCGGCTTGTCGCTGTTATGATCGCCGATTGTCCAATTCTTGCCAATCAATAGGCTTAATAAAACTATGGTCGACTTTCGATGAAAGATGCACATGTAAGGTATTTTTTTAAATTTCAATCCAATGGATTGCAATTTTTTTTTGTTCAATGGCTGCCTTTTTTTTAAACTATGGGATTCAGAAATTCGTAAATCCATGGTCCTGTATATTTAAGAAATATTTTTCGACCAGAGATGGACTTCTGTATGTATCTATAAAAATAAGAATCCAATGGCTTCTCAAGAAAATCTTTCCCCTGGACTGAAGTAAATTAAATGTACTTTTCAAGGCATCTTTTAGAAGGTCAATAAAATTCCACTGAAGAAAGTATTTAAAAGTTCATTGGATTCCTAAAAATTGGATTCGTAGGATGTCCATTATTAATCCATGGACATTTTTACTTCGTTTGGACCCATACCGGATATCCACTGGAGGATGTGTGCTGTCTGGAAAGGATTTAGGTTTCGAATTAGAGGGATATTCAATCTATCAATTGAATTATGAATTATCTATTCAAATCAATTATGTACAATCAGCAATTAACAATATTAACTTATTTCGTAGCAACTCACTAATTAAACACCTTTTCGGCATAAATACGGTATTTTTTTTTAACAAGTACACATTCAATAGACAATATATTCTTTATTATGGCCGCTCTTTTTCATTATTTGTTAACTTTGTATATCTGGAAAAATACTGATATGAAACAATTTGGAAATGTATTATGGTAAAAACTAAGTGTTTATTTTACTATATCTTAAAATTTAGAAATGTATAGAAACTTTATGAAAACACATTATAGCCTCTCTCAAATTTTAAGTTATCTTGGCAATATCATCAGGCAAAAAATGTCGTATTAAAAACTCTAAAAAGAAAATAGCATTTTTAAAAGGATATAGGGTGTATATTCGAGGATATATTCGTCGATCGAGGGAATTCTCAATATACGAGGCAGCTGCAAGATTTCTGCATGACCGAACGAGTGTGTCAGCTCTTAATGCTTAGAAAATATATGATAGCTACCGACGCCGCTTTATCCACGAAAAGCTATAATCCAATGACAAGAGATTTTCATCGATAAAAAAATACAAATAACCCAGAAGATTGACGCGTTATTGCGAACCAATATTTTACACTTTACTGCTTTATCATTAATTATTTTAGAATTCGCTGCCATAATCTGTGCATAGAAAAATTAATATTATTTTAAATAGTTTAAAAATATTAGCAATAACAATTTGTATTTGTGTTTCCCCAATTATCTAAATGTGTTTTATTTTCCAAAAATTTAGTAAGTCAAACCAGTCCTGGCGGTATTTGCTAAACGAAGCCTATTTTTCAGGTTTGCCAGCCAACATTGGTCTGACTCGGGCAGGGGTGTTAGATAAGCAAAACCTGCACGCACCGTTTAGAAGAAAGTAATTTATGTTCGGCAAATATTTCCTTTTAATATGACTCAACGCGTATAAGAATAAATATTTTCCTAATTTGCATTCTTTCAGCATTTTCACATTAGGATTCTTCGCTAAATATAATAACTGTTTTGTAGATAACAAAATAATATTCATTTACTCAACTAGCATAAAAAGTAAGCATGGAAGCGTAAAAGATACTTTTTAAATATGTGCAGTGACAAAGTATACCTAATAAGCAGATACAAAAAAAAAATATATGCAGATGATTTTTTCTTAAATTATTTACATTTTATTTTTTTTAATGGTAACTTGGTAATCCCTCTCTCAGTATTCCGGGTACGAAAAAAATACTTTATTTGTGACAATTTCTCTAAGACCACAATAAATTCCCTAAATATTCACTGAATGATTCAAATATATTTCAGTGCTATTGGCGGATACTTTATTAAAAATAACTTAAGTCATCTCAACTGTTATAGTGCCACATAGTCTACCACTGTTATTTGTTTCATTAAGACCTGGTATCCATAATTCAAATCCATATATTCAAATCGTCATAATCTTCTTATTAACCCATCAAAGTCAAAACTTATGATTTTTGATAGAAACAAGGAGAACGTTGAATCTTTTATAACCATAAGCATTCGTAGTAATGATTCGTTATCATGCGAGAAAAATTCATAAAGCTTAGGCTGGTATCTGGATGTCGAATTGCGATTTCACATTAAAACCTGTTTACAAAAAGCATATAGCGCGCTGAAGTTACTACGTAAGAACCACAAGTATAATAATGACCACGCCTGCCCACACATATAGAAAGTTTTTTTTTTAATAAGTCATTCTTCAATTGGTACAGCCTTAGGGTTATCAAAAGCTAAGATAGTTTGTACTTTCAATAAATAATACAAGGTTTAACGCTTTAAATCAAAATATAAAAATCCATAGTCGACATAAATGGCAAAAAGGGATCTGTGACAAATATTGACGTTAGCAGTTATAGCGATATTGAAAATAGGCACCTGTGACTTAAGCAGATCGCTTCCCGCGAAATTTACTAGCAAAAATATTCCTTGCTTTATCGTTTGGTATGCGATATTTTTTCTGAGGCCTACTATACGCATCTTTTTATAGGTTTAAACTAGATGGATAGAAATTCTCAAATTAACATGTTTTAGGGCCTTAGATTAAAAGAAAAAGTTTGTATTATTATGGACAAATATTTACTACATGAATATTAAATAATAGAAGTAGCTAATTTATTTTATGGGCCCATTTATAATAATGTTATTTTAAATTGTTCATCTAAGCTAAAATTTAATAAACAAATTATGCTTATATTAATCTGCAAAAATATATTTTGTACTGTGTAATTCATAGTCAGCATAATAGGCGCATAACTTGAGGCGGAATATTAGCAATATATTACAAGAGCTCTATGAGCTAGTGTTATTATCAACGTTGTACAGGGTGTCCCCTGGCATATTCTTTATTTTTATTATATTTAGGAAATATTGCATCCCTGAGCATATCGTGTGCCGCTATTATTGAAAAATGTCCCGAGCCGCCACGCTATATGGCTTCGATTTTTTATGTGTTTTCCAGGGAGAAGAAGGGCTGACCCTACAAATTTCCAAGTTTAGAAGACACACTCCAGGGATATTAGAGTCATAAATAGGGATTTTTGATAGCCAGTTTATTTGTTGCAAAAGAAAAATTGGGGTATGGGGGTATAGGAATAAAAAATAATTAATAGCGGTTTTTCTATGTTTTGCATTACTAAAGCTTATACAATTTCGATATATTCTTATATATATTGTGAATATGTTATTAAAGGATAAATGTGTGTATCTATAACTCATCAAATAGAGGATGAATAAATTAAATTTCTGGTATACACAAGTAGAATTATATTAAAAAAGGCGCATTTTCACTTAATCGAATGTCTATAAAAGACAAAAAGTAGCCCCCTAAATCGTCTTGCCGTTGAAATCCAAACCATTGATAGAAAAGGGCACTTATTCAAAGTCTTGGAAATGTTGACAGTCTTTTTTGTCGGCGGGAAAGAGAATGGAGGCCGGGAAAAAATTAACAATACCCTTATTATTGGTTCCCCTTTTTCCTTATTGCCGACGACCGATATTAAGCCGTCTCAGCAGAACAGAGTTAAAATATTACCATTTTATTATTGGTGGGTGTTCGCACTGCGAACAATATTATTTAGGTTGAAATTAAATTTTATCTGAACAACTATACTTAATTTTTTTCTAATTATATATGAAGAAAAATAATACACCCCTCCTCATAAATTGGTATGGACTAAATGATCCCACTTTTTATGAATAACTATGTTTATCCTACTCGTAATTCACCCTCAATTATATTCACCCCGAATATTTTGATAATGGCTAATTTTAATGCGACAATTAACCTACAAAAATTAATTTAGAAACTTCAGTGGATTCAATTATTATTTGGATAAAAAATTAAACATTGGCTTACATTCTGTTAAAGCCAGCTTTAAAATTTGCTTATTTAAAGGATTTTTATTACTGTATTAACTTTTCATGCTCGGACCTTACTCATTATTGAGTTAATGGACGAACTAGTTAATCCCAATAGGCAGCTAGTAATAGCATATATTAATGGAATCATGACATTACCTATGCTTGAGCATTTCATATTGGAACAACAAAAAATATATATGCTCTAAAATAAATAAAATGAGGCCTACTTTTATCATTGCTTATTATATATATTATGAAAACAAAATAATGTTTTTTTAATTTCCATTCTTCATGACTTTTACAACAATATGAATTTAACGTTAATAATATTAACTATAGTAAGAGAGAGATTGAGTTTTTGTGATGAGCGCCCAAAAAGCGCATTCAGCTTTAGACCAAAACTCTTACTAAATAACTTTCAAAGCAGTTTTAGTAAATGAGGAAAAGTTTTAATCACTAGGGGAAAATACAATGTTTAAGAAAGATTGAGAAATGAGGAAAACAATTGACCTATGTTTGAGTATTTGTAACAAGGAATAAAAAATTAAAAAAGTAATTAACTACTATAACTCTTGCCATATTGTATCTGTATATTTTCAAAAAATTAGATGAATTACCGTATAGTTGACCTAACTGAAAACTGATAAAATGAATAATACTGTATCTCATGTAATGCCCACATGAGATGCAGTAGAACAAGTCAAACGCATGAACTTTCTCTGATATTTTTAATTAAATATTTTTAACCTAACCGTTATTATCCATGTCGTAATCGTTAACTTTACATAAGATTCCCTGTACCAAATTACAAATAACGTGAACAACATTAACGAACATCATCCTAACCTCAAATCGATGTTTTTTTTGCGCTAACTTTTTAAACAAAAATCACGGAATTATCATATAATTAAACCTTATCATGTAACGAAAAAAACTTATTTTTTTAGTACTACGTTTAGGACACATGTTCATAGGAAAAAAAAGTCTTATTTTGAAGACGATCCGCTCTGAACCGAATTTTGTAACACACTGTATAAATATTGGCTCCCTACCTGCGCCAATTCAACTAGTGATCAAAATCTTGTTTCTGCTCTTTTAAATTTTCCTAAAAAAATTGATTCTCACATTTAAACAAAATATAGAGATCATTTTACTATATTTAGCTTTATTCGAAGAAGGTGCATTAATTATTATTTGGGATGATCTTTACCATAAAAATAATATTGATGCATTTAATAAAAATATTCTGTATTTAATTTATAAACATGCTCCATAAAAAAATAAAAAAGAATCCTTTTAAACCGTGGAAATTTTGAATGAATTTGAGGGATAACGTAAATGAAAAGTATTTAAAAAATAATACCTTAGTAGTGGATGTACAAATTTGGAATAATTTACCAAATTTTGTAAAAAACTTAAGCTATCATAAATTTAAAACTTATATTATAAATTATCTTTTAACTAATCAAAGTTTATAGTATCTTTAATAAACTGAGTTTTTGATATTTTGAATTGACATGTTTGAATTAGTTACAACATCGTCTCTATTTTTATTTTTTATAATTGATTTGTACTTCATTCTGACTTGAAGTTGACATCGACGCAATCAGTTTGTATAATCGCGGAGTAATATCTTTTGTCACAAAGTATTATACATTAAGGGAAAAATTGGTATTTTTATCTTTTTTTTTTGTAACAAAAATAATTTTTTTTGCCTGATAAAAAAGTGGAAATATGTGTCTATGCAAATTAGTATTAGTTTTTTGCAAGCACCCTTGTAATTTACGATTTACGGAGAGGAACAGGAATTCTAAGAATTACCCCTTTGAATAGTGAACAAGGTCATGATTGTATAGGAACCGTATTAAAAGTATTTTTGTTTGGTTCATATTTTATTATAGAAAGTTCGTGGATCGGGTTTTAATTTTTAAGAAAGTTTCTAAGCTGGAGTTCCCGGACGGTTTTTTTACATAATAATGCAGTATCTTCTTATTGTCATTAGGCCTATATAATTATAATTATCGTCAATAAAATGTGAAAATTCAGAACTAGCAATACCAAAAAAATTAAACATGTAATATTAGATCCGATATGATGTGCAAAAACTCGCCAAATATAGTACAATTCACACGGGCCAATATGCCGATAGGCCGTATAGGGAAAATAAGATGATGCTGGAAAAGGGACCTAGACGGTGTCCCTCCGCTTTGTGAACAGTAAACAAATAAATAATCCCTTTGGTCAACGGGAACGGGCAGTTTGAGTCCATTTGCAAATTCATAGCAGATTCGTTTGTATAATACGAGAGACATTGTCTGTCTACTAAATGAGATAGGACCATGTAAATAACAATTAGATTAATTACATGGTTTGGTGAAATGGGATAAGGGGGTTTGTTGATTTAGTATATCTCCATATCTGTATATATGAAAGTATGACTAAGATACTACACATATGCAAATTTTAGACATTATCAGAACTAAAAAGAACTGCCTGACATTAAAGTTAGTCTGTTCAGTCACGCAAATAAAGTTAGGAGATTTAATCGCTCTATCTATTTCAAAAGCTTCCAATAAGTCCAATTTCAATCCCTTCTGACAGACATGAAGGACTTATGTATTGGGTCCCAGATCAACGTTAGGACCTGACTCTAGAATATGGTTTGCTAACGCAGAATTGGTGAAATGGAAAAAGTATGGACTTCTACGCTACTATTAAATCTTATAGCTTACCAAGTCCGAAAATACAGAAACTTGAACGTATCGAGAAACAAAACACGTCAGAAGAACTTTTAACGATTTACTTGAAGATGTGACTGCAAGACGAGGAAGCTCCTCTTCGCTCTGCTTGAATGGTAAGGCAACATCTCCATACTACTTTTAATAATTAATGGATTGGAAGGGGATCTGATAGCCTCCGCGCTCACCTGACCTGAACCCTATATAATTTTTTCTATGAGAATATCTCAAAGAACTTGTTTTTATCAAGCCTAGAACTGCAAAGAAAAGTAAGACAACCGGCCAACGTTATTACAGACAATGAAAGAGTCTCGCAGGCATAAAAATTATTTTCATCCGCCGTTTCTGAATGTGTAGGGCAGGTGATTTAGATTTTGAACATTTATTGTGATGCTTAGTAGAAATAAAATCCCTTTCTTAGATTATTTAGAAACAGTTGTGGGGTAAGTCGTTTTTGTCCAAAAAAGGTGTAAATCAAAAAAGACTTGTACCATTTATCTGAAAGTATTTCGCCGTATTAGAATCTTCATTAAATAAGTAATTGGTCCTGATAGTTGTGTAACTTTGTAGTAAATTTGTTTATGCCAACGTCAATTGAAAAGCAAATAATTTGTATGGTAAAATTAAACAAGAAATTATGTTCCTCTTACTACTGAAAGAAACAATTATGCATCCAAATCTTATCGCTCCAAATCTAACTAATCTACTCGTACTCTAAATTTAACTAATCTAATCCTAATCTACTTGCACCAAATACCAAGCAAATAAATTATCATACTCTTGCGATAAATTTTGTACATACAAGAACATAGAACAAAAATATTCGTTTAATAATTCAATTTATTTACTAATTTGAAAACTATGCTAGCGTAATGTCAAAAAAAAAGTTAAAAAAATATTAAAATTATAAAAAAAATATTTCGATAAAGTAATAAACTATACAAAAACTATATAAACAATAGTTTATATAATTTTATAATTTTAATTAATAGTTTAATATAAACTATATAAAACTATTGAAAACCAAAGATTTTATTTAAACAACCAAAATATTCTATGGACGAAAGTAGAGAAATCAATTTTTTTACTAATTATTTCAACATAATACTTATTTCTAAACTGGCAGCATTGGTTTGACATAGATTTCGAAAATTTCATATTAGTTTCTTCACCAATAGGATTCCAGGATTCTTGCAAAACTTTTATGAGGTCATTTTAATGGCTGATCTAATGTTGGTCTAGTTTCTCCCAGAGGTTTTCAATAGGGTTAAGATCGGGAATTTGTGCCGGAAAGTTCATAACCCTAATCTTCTCTGATAGAAACCATTTTTGAATTACCTTTGATTTATGTTTAGGGTCATTATTTATTATTGTTATTTATTTATCATATTATATCTATTATTCTTATCATTATTATATGTCTATTATATATTTATCTATATAAATTATTGCAATGGTAGTATTAAATTTATTAGCACATCTTAATTATTATCAAATTCAGTGTTCAGTTCACCAAACGTTCTGTGCACTGTGTTTAATTTATGGTATTCACAGTCGTCCTGCAGAGTCAACCTTTCGTCGTCTAATAACAAAACTCAAAACAATCGGATCGGTGGTAGACCATGTAAGGCCTATACATAATCGGAACACAAGATCACTAGAAAACATTGCTGCAGTCTGGGAAAGTGTTCCTCAGAACCCAAGACAGTCCATTCCGCGTCGTGCGCAAAAAAATACTTACTCTAACTTTACGGCGTATTTTGCATTTTGATTTCAGTCTTTACGCGTACAAAGTACAATTGACTCAAGAAGAACTGAAACCCAATGATCATGGACAACGCCGCATATTTTCTGAGTGGGTTCTAGCACAGTTAAACGCGGATCATGCATTTGGGCAAAAAATCATTGTTTCTGTCAAGTTCCATGTTGGTTAAGTTATTTTGTTAATAAGCAAAATTAACAGATATGTCATATTTACGATACAGTCATTCATCACGTTCTACTGCACTCTATAAAAGTTACTGTTTGGTGCGCGTTTTGGTCCGGCGGTAATTGGTCCCTATTTTTTTAAAACGCAGAATAAGTGGCTCTTACTGTAAACGGTGATCGATATCGGGGCATGATAACTAATTTCTTTTATCTAAGATTGGAAGGGGCGAATCTACAAAACGTGGTTTCAAAAGGACAGCGCTACGTCCCATTAAAATACAATACATTTATTGCGTGAAAGATTCGAAGATTTCATTACATCGCGAGGTGCCGAAATCAACTGGCCACCTAGGTTCTGCGATTTTCTTTAGATTTATTCTTGTATGGATATGTCAGATCTCGAGTATATGTGGACCAACCACAAACGATTGCCGCCCTAAACGCCAGCATAACTCGCGCCATTGGTGAGATTGGGCCAAATTTGTGTCAGAATGTCATCGAAAATTGGATCTGTAGGATTCGAATGACTCAGCGAAACCGCGACGGTCATTAGACTTTGATATAATTCTTAAAATTTAAGATCATCAAATATGTTTTTAAATAAAAATTAACCATTGTAATCATTTTCATAATTTGATTTATTTTCATTAAAAGATGGAGTGCTGAAAATGGAAAACTCTCTATAACCACTGATCACAGGAATGTGATCGAAAAAAAGGCTGTTGTTAAGAGCGACAATACTTTAAGAAAATAGTAATTTATAATTAGTATTTAGAAGGTTTTTATAATACACGGAATTTAAAAAAAGTTTATCTATTTTTGTCTGATGGTGTATGTGTCTGATGTGTATGTTTAATTTTGCCAATAACAGCATACAAATTAGTGAAATTTTATAAATCTTTGCATTTAATTGAGTAGGTATCATAAAGAAATTCAAATAAATCCCTAAAGAGCTTATATCCAGCCTGCAAAAGTTTACTGAAGTGGTTATCTGAGAAGTGGAAGTTTCTAAATAGCAGCCTAGAAGAAGGGCGAGAGGGAGAGAGTGAGAGAGAGAGAGAGTAAAACGGGATGCCAACCTGCAATATCTAGAATAGTGTTTAGCACTAGAAGACCTTAGAACTGAAGTAAACTGCGGAGGAGGGGGAGGTGAGAGCGGGTGGGATGCATCGGATCGCATCAAGACGAGCGCAAGGTGTGGGACGCCCCCTAGCTTAGTGGCGCAACTCTTTTCGCCGCGCCTCATAGCTATAGATATACACGTACATACAAACAACACAAAGTGCAACGGTGCCGGCAACTAAGCGACGTCGACAGCGTCTACGTCGCGGCGGCGACGTCGGCGGCGGCAATGGACGGCGGCGCATCTATAGACGCACGGGACCGCCTCCAAGGCTCGTCGTGTGCCATCTCGACGGCTTCAATGACGCTTTTTGCGCAACAACACAACTAACTCTTGTTCTTTCTAGCGAAAAAGAAATAATTAATAGACGCTGTTACCGTTTATGTGTTTAGTTGTGTTTAGGTGTTGTGCTGTGAGTGTTGTGTTTACCCTACTGCCGACAGCTACTGAACACGACACGTACAACCACCTTCTCCCATGAAGTACTGCGAAACGCGGATGCTGGCCTCTTTTGCCCAGGTACCCCTTCTTTTTATTTCCAGTCACGTTGTTTATGTTTGTTTTTATTTTTTCTCGCTCTTTTTGTTCCTTCATAAATTTAAAAATATTTTTAAATGTATGTTAATTTTCAATTTTCAATATTCAGTTGCCTAGAAAAGCTATATAAATATAAGTGAAACATTTTAAAAATAATCTCAAAAAGTGTATTAAATTTAAATTAATAAATATTACTACTACTTATAATTTCATTTAAAGGTTTATTAAATAATTTAAAGGTTTTATTAAATATCAGTATAGTAAACATATTATATAAAGAGAATGGATATTTTAATATATTTAAAATATTTTGTATATAACTTTTAATATGTAATAAAAATTTAAAAGAAGTGTTATTTAGTTACATAACTGCTTTATTCGTTATAAGTGACCTTGTGGTATTACATAAAAAATCTAATTTTTATTACTACAAAAACAAAATTATTTTTCATTTTTGTAGTAATAAAAGCTAAAAGTCAAAAATTAATTTATGAGCTATGCAAAAATGAATGCATAAATTTCATGTACATTCCATAATAATTTAAATAATTCTTTTTGTCTTTAATATGCAATTAAAATTAAATGTAATAAATTCTTTTAAACGATACAATTTTAAATTTTAATTTTATTAACACTCGATTTTTCGTTTTTTAGAAATATTAGGGACATAACAAATGTAATTAATTAATTTTATTTAAATAAACATTTTTATAATATTTAACTAACCAGCTCGATTCATATACAAAGTTAAATGAGCGATTCCAAAATTTAATAAACAAGTGGTGGCAACCTGTTGTTTGCCTCGTAAACAGCATGATAAATATCAGACAGCTAGGGGATGTCAGGGTTAAATTTCCGCTTATATTTTATTTAATTTGGAAATTGTTATACATAAAATAAAATACATTTTGTGCAGAGTATATTTTGTATAATATTGTATTATTATTTTTATAAAATATAATAAGATTATTGAAGTATACTTACATATGTGCACGCATTTAGATAATAAAATTATTGTTAATATTTAGTATTGCATACATATTTAATAAATAAAGCTGATATGTTTAATAACACATTAAAATAACAAATCTTAAAAACGCATTATCGAAAACAAACTGTTTATAATTCAGATAATGTAAGCACGCAAACAATAATTTATAACATTTCTAACCATCAGAAGAAAATAAACACATGTGTTCTGTAAACATTTACTGTATATTATTTACACATGTATGGTGAGAAATTTAATAACAATTTTTTAAATGTTAATCTTTGATCTGTCAACTAAAGCGATTTGTTTAGCAAAATCAGCGGCCACGGCTCTGATACAACAAACAATCCAAGTTTTTAATTCGACATGTGGAAATCACATTTTAAAATAACTTGCTATATACACAAAACTACGTAAGATAAAATCTTTTTGCTGTAGAAGTGAATACATATTATAATATACATAGAAGTAATGTATGAATAAGTATGTGGTGAGTTTGATTATCCGTTCTAAGAAAAAAAAAACCTTTTTGCTGTGTGTATTAGATATTTTTATTAAGATTATTTAAAGGTGAATTTGTTTCATTTATAAGATTACTTAATTATTAATATTCTTTGTTAATGTAATTAAACATGTGTTTATAATTTTAATTTATAATACTTGAAATTAGCTGGCTGGGAATATATGAAACTTCTTTCTATTTATGCCTCTTCATACCTTATAGTATTTATTTTATCGTTAATTCTTTAAATATTATTCTCATCTTAATTCTATGAAAGATTTAAGAATAAAAAACTGTTTAATGCGTAATTTGTAAATATTTTTTTAAGTATATTATTTCTTTTCATATTTTTAACAAATATAGTTATCTATAAAAATATCACATTTTTCTTAGGACTAAGTGCCTTTAATTCAATTATAAAATAGTGCATCGACGACGACATTCAATAATGTATTGTTAAAACTTACTGGCCTGTAAAAAACAACGAAGAAATAAATTAAATATTAATCAACAGTTCAAAACCATATGTCAATTGTTATCTTTTTATTCAAACTCTTCCTCTTAAGATTTTTATTAACTAATATATACATAATTAAAAAAATTGGTATTATAAATTATATTTTCACATTTTTCTTTGAAGTTGCTTTAAGTCAATGTCTATTATAATTTTATATTTATATAAAATAATTAAAACTACAAAAGTTGCTAAATACGTAATTTATGTTTTATTAGATATATATATTTTTTTACTTTAACTTTGCTTAGTTAAAAATTGGTATTTTTGCAAAAGGTATTTTCACATTTTTCTTTGGATTAGGTGTTTTTAAATCAATTATTAAACAACGCGTCGATGATATTCAATAATCTGTTGTTAATATTACTGATATCTTGTTAAACGATAATTAACAGTTTAAATAAAAACATGTGCCCTATTTTCCCCTTAAATTTACGCGGATCCGACGGCAGAGTGCAGCCCGTCCGTCAGCTAAAAGCGTCGCGACGCTACACCGCTCGAAGCCGACGCGGCACTAACCAACCCTTAAAACAACCCCGAGTATACCGTTGTATACGATATATATAGTATCAAAACAACATATAAACATCAAGCAGGGCTTTCCCCAGTTTCGGTCAGGGTTACAGGGCCGGCATAAGGCATCTTTATTTGATAGGAAATAACTGGTTTTTACTGCAAAAATTATTTGAGGTTTTAGAAGATGTACCTATATATTAACTAAATGTGCCAGTATTTATTACTTATATGTTAATAGTCTTTACATAAATATATCAGAAACCATGGATAAATTTTATAAATATACCGAATAGTAATTTTTTTCTTATATTAAAAAATAATAAGTTAAAAATGCGAACAGTTAAAGCTTAAAAATTATAGTATCAAGAATTACTTATTAAGTAGAGTAAAATTATATTTTTAAAACTGCCTTTTAATTCTTTATGAAAATCTAATTTTTTTTGTATGATATAAAAAGGGTATTATTTAGGAAAAATTCTATAGATATTAAAACGACCCAAGAGCTCTTACATTTAAATTTCTTGCATTATACAAGTATGCTAGGTATCATGAATCCATGCATAACTTAATAACCTATGTTGGCTCTATTCTAACTTTGCGTTTTATCATGGTTGTGATTACTGCTTTATTTTTTATTGCTGAATAGATGGTTGGTTTTAAAAAAATGTATGTATTACTTTGAATACCTAATTTTATTTGTTTGGAAATTATAGTATTGAATCGTAATACATTGAAAGTGGAAACACTTTTTAGATCACAGGTATTGTTAATGTAGTTTTCGTCATAACAAAATCTGTTAATTTGACAAATTTAAGGCATGTTTATTATTTCGATGAGTTGTGATATCGAAAAAGGTAATGGTTTGTTCTCAGGTAGCTTGTTAACCGTTACGTTAAAATATAGTTAAGTGGCATACAAAATCATTGTATAATTGAAATTCCAAAGACTAATTTTTGTTAGTCATTTTTATTTTATAATTATTTTTTGTCGGTTGCTTAAAAAAATCCGGAAAATATTTATTTACAGAAATTTTTTAAAAAAAGATAGGTTTTTCTGAGTACTTCGTAAGTCAGTCAAGCAAAAAGAGTAATGACAAAACTGGAAAATAAAAAATATATAAGGGGCCATTCAGGACCTGACAACCGATTTGCCTACTTAAGTCTTGTTCTAGTGCAGAAAATTAAGTACCAATGGAACTAAAAACTAGTACCATGGAGAAAATGGGTTATGCCGTAAGCCCCTAACATTGTTAGGATGCTCAGGAAATGACCCTTTAATCCACATAATTTTTTTAGTGCTGTACTGCATAACTTTATTATTCGGGATAACATCTTAACATTTTTCGATTTCTCGACCATTCATTTAATGTCATTTAACTTTTCGTGCACTTTAAAAAGATATTTATCGTATTAATAATACAAACAATTTATGACTCATTTGGAAATATAATTAGGAAAATTAAATGTATCTGAATCAGGCCCTGATCAACAAAGCGTGCGGGAGTAAATAGGGATGAGTTGTCAGGATCAGGAGGAAAATGCCAGAGAGATCCCATTGAATAAACTCGGGTCCTGCCGAAGCCGTGTTTAGCACGAAATTTTTCATTATCCGTTTAAAAAAGTATGCATGCCCCTCTATATTTGATATGAGATTAGGAGGCGGCCACTCTCCGGAAATATGTTTTCGTATATCGGAAGTTTTTAACAGGAACAGACCACACCAAATTGGACGATATTCGGCGATATATTTTATATTGAGCGCTGGTCGGCATTTTTTCCGGGAGTTTTATTAGATTACATTTTCCGCTAAACTTTATTAATTAATTTTGGATGTCCCCATTTTATGAGGCATGACAATTTTTAACTATAGTATCGACTATAGCTTTTTGTTAAATTTTCCTTAACTTTTTATATTAATATTAAAATTTAACTAATTATTCTTTTTTCTTATTGGTAAACTTTATTTATTTTTTACTCTGTTTCGTCGACCTCCTAGCCACGCCATTACTTATAATATATTTTTTAGCTTGTAGTAATTGGTAGTTTTTATATCTTTAAATACATCATTATATCTATTTTAACTTAATAATCTTATTAGCGACCCAATTTTATATATGGTGGGTATAACGTATATATAATGCACATAAGATATAATTTTAAAATACTCATTTATTGTAGTAAAAAATGTGAAGCTTTTTATTTTCAATCGTATATCTATATCATCAAAGAGCTAGAAACATTGTTACCTTTAAAGCTGCTGCATGTAGAAAACAGTATAATAAATATTTTGAAACTGGAAAAAATTAAATATAAATAATATATCCAAGTTTATTCGATAACTAAAACAAAAGCAATATAAGATCAGAAAAAGCAGCTGCAATAATTTCTTTAGGAAGGGCCAAGATTAAGTTTATATAATTCAGTGTACCCACTAATTGATATTGAATCATTAATACGAGAAAGAGGAGGAACACAGACCGGTATAAGGCACCCTCTGTTTGTAATTCGGCGGGGTTAAAGGGGCCGAGGGGTTGAATAGGGGCGCCTTTATTATATTATAGCCAGTCAGGCTTGCGTTTATCGCTATAGACAATATCTCGGCCGTACAGTTTCAATCCCGGATCAGTTTTATGCAGCTATGGTAATTGATGCGCCCGCGTCTTAAAGTTAAAAGCTATTTTGATGTTTGAAACTTTAATTTTGACTTTGCAATTTGCATATTAGAATCCTCTTTATGCACGACTCTATTTAACACGAAGTTCGGTTCATTATCGCTTTAATAAAAACGAAATCTTTTGTTAGGACAATTTTTCATCAAAAACATCTTAGTGAGTAACGATATTTTTTATAGCTTATATCATATATTCTTTAATATTGCATGCAGTGAATTTCGAAATGAAGAAGTTGATAATAATAATAATCTATGAAATCTAAAAAGTAAATTATTGATTTTTTCAAACATGCTGTACGAAAAACAATAATTATATGAATTTCATTACATTTTATAATATTAATTTTGAAGAGGTTCATAATAAGAAATTGCCTTCCTCGTAGCCAAAATTTTTGATTGAGGTGTCAGTTGTTGTGAAAGTAAAAACGTCAATAATGCTCATTGAATTAAGTAAGAAGATTTATATTGGATCAACATCATAGAACAACGATCAACGATCCTCAGAAATCAACGCAATCTACCCTTGCAATGTAATATTGTTTATAAATCCTCGAATCACATAACTTGGGAGCTTTCCGTTGGGTACTGATCCTTTTTTTCCCTGTAGTTTAGATCATTATACAATATGCTCGTGAAATTATTTTCGTGCACATTAACATTGGTTTCATTCGTTTTTAATATATTTAAAGTACGAAAGTACGAACAAACAAAATATTGTGCTGGTAAGAAATTGATATATTTTTTCTTTTTATAAAAACATTAGTCAAATAATTGAAACAATACAAGAAAAATATAAGACATAAAAGAGACAAAAAAACGAAAATCCAAATGAGTCCATATTAAAAATTAAAATGCCAAAAAGTTTCATTCATCTTTGGGGCGATATATTTTTAAGGGCGGCAAAAGGAACAGCCGGCATCCTTTATGAATTTATATTTGGGGGTTGACGGGATATAATTTTTCTCATGAGCGCTGTCAGTTGTTGAAAGTTATCCGAGCGGAAGAGCGAAGTGTCAGGACGCAATTTAGCATCTTATTGGGTGCATCTCTGTTCTGTACAGAGAAATAATCAAAAGAAAAACTGAAAAGAAACATAAAACATCCGCGAGGGCGAAAGAACAATGAAATTAGGCAAGAGCGACTCGTCGGATGGGGAAGTAAAGGTAAAAAAAGTTCATCCAAATAATCCGCTAAGGAAAATACACTTCAGTAAATATCTGTATTTGTGATGAACGGAGGTGGATTAAGAAATCGAAGAGCGAAACAAGGAGGGCCACCGTTCGGAAATTTAAATATAAAAGGGCCAATTGCTGAGTGAGGGACCTCTTACGCAGTGTTACGAGGCAATAATCAAACTGGATCCCCAGAGATTTAAAGATCGCGACCAACTTAAGAAAAAGAAAGGAAATGACTCTGCCTGTGCGTAAATGAAAACCTAATACCCGCAGAATGGTTTCTATTTTAAATGCCTCATCAATATCACTTTCATTTGTTTGGAGGGTGAATGATAGCGGGTGTTAAAGATTTAAATTTAAAAGTATTACTCTAAATATATTCACACAGAAAGAAAAGTGTTTTTGTTAAAATTCAGCAAAAGAGAGGTTGTATCGATTTATATAAGTAGTCTCTATATAAGGAGAATAATTGCTAATGCAAAACTTCTATAACAAGAATCACTGCTTCATGACCGACATTAGTCATTGACTCTAGTTCTATAAGAAAATCATGCAATTAAATAATATTGAGTTATTAAAATGTTCCATGAGGATTTAAGTTTTCATTGTTAGCAAGACATTAGCTTAGACATAGATTGCGTTATACATAGATGACTACTTCTACCTATGCATCTACTGGGAAAACGAGTATTTAAATACTCCCTTACGTCAAGTAGTATATAATAAACATGTTAATGCTAAACTTTGGGTCCTAGGTTCAATACTTCTGGGGCAGAGTTTAGATCTAAAAGGTATTGTGTTTAGATTTATCTTTAAAAGATAAATCTAATACTGATGTGGCAATCCATAATACCAGTCCACACATTGATGCTTGTTAGCTAATTTTTTTTTCTAAACGCTGACTTGAAATACATTTATTTTTTCCTAACGTGAAAAATAGGTTTGACATAAGTAGAATTTTATCCTTTTTTTCTACAACTCTAAAATATTCTTTAATAAATTACAATTTATATTTCAAATCTATTTAGTCCAGAAACTCATAACTAACATATAATCTAATTTATTTTGGTAAATAAATCTGAGTTTATGAGGCAGAAAATCTAAAATTTGCTAAACCAAAGTCTTAAAGGCAATAAAACCATAGGTCTGTTTTGCAATGTAGAAGCCTGACCAAAGTCATAATATAGCGATTATGGAAAGTGTTAGCCCAAGCAGGGAAATAATAAATTAAGGGCCTAAGCTCTACATATAAGCGCCGCCGTCGCGGTGCAGAAACAGCGGCAACCCGAGGAGGCTAAACGGTCACCAATTAATTTAAATCCGAAGTCCCTGAGTTCCGGTAAGTGTAAGATAATTGAGTGAAAGTTATTAATATTTACCAAAAGTCCTTGTTTAGCCCCTGCAGTTACAAATGATGGCTGTCGTTGGCAGGACGGTGGCTAGCATATGGTGCATCGACGGTTCCTGCGCTGCCGGACATTCATAAATTGCCACCGTCCGTCCAGCGGGGTCCGGTTTTCCTCTACGGATATATAATCTGGACCGCCCAAAGCTATAAACTGTGAAATTTGGCAATCATAACTACCCAGGGGGCCTTTTTGTTGCTCGTTGAGACATTTCTCGTCTTGGAAATTTGTTTTTCCACTATTTTTTGCTCATATTTATGATTTATGATCATAAAATAACAACCTTAATAGACATGTTGTTCAATGTAATAGACCCTTAAAAAATATGGATATATACAAAAATAGTTAATACTGAGGATACTTCTTTGTGATTTTTGAAATTCGCGAGTTAATTTAAACTAGTTATAGTTACATATAAGTTTTTGCTTTTACAACTTTCATCCAAGGATTAAAATAAAGTTTTTATAAAAAAAATGATTTTGTTAAAATAAAAATCTCTAATAGTGAATAGGATTAGAATTCGCTAATGATAAATTGATCGTTTTGCCTCTTTCCTTTAACTTGTCATCAAAAGCTGATATGCCTGAAGGAAATCTTTCTATATGACTACTGTAAAATATATGCATTCCGATATGTTTTTTTGATTAAAGAATAACTTTATTCCATAATCAAGTGCGCACTTCTCTGTATAAGTATCTAGTGGCGCAATCTAAAAGTGGTTTTAAAATATGAATTAGAGTTCTTGGATCTACAAAAATTCAAAGAAGTAATGACGAAAATAAAACAACCGTTTTTTGTCTGCACTTTTACACCATATCAGTCAAGTTTTAAAACATACTTAATATTAACTAAAACAAACTGAAAAAAGCTATATTGAGAGTCGTATAAAAACAGTTTCGTAGACTCGATCTTCTCGCCTAACGGCCCCATCCACAACCTCATTTTAATATAGTTTTTTGAAAATAGATTTGCTTCATTCTGTAACCAGTATAGAATATTATCCTTTACCTGTTTCGGAATGGACCTGGACTGCCATCTAAAAATCATGGTTCAAAACGTTAACTTGATCGAAAACGGCAAATTATTAAAACCAATATCCATTAAAAAGAAATTAAAACAAACCCAAATTGATAGTCACAGAAAGTCACAGCTAGTTTGTTAATACTTAGGTTTCTCTAGAAACGCCCTGACTTGTATAAGTACTTCTTTGTGCATTAACATTATAAAGAATTTTGAATACTATTCTTCACTCATTGTTATTGAAGGCGAAGTCCGGTGTGCAAAGAGTTTCCTAAACATTTATAAATTGTCATTGAGTAGAGCAGTAATTTGCTATCTAGGATTTAGTTTTATCAAAAAGATCTCTGAGCCAAAGTAGTCTTAGGAACACCGTTTCTATAGTGGTGTTCTTGAAGTTTTTCTTGTGTTTACGTAAGGAACACAAAACTGGTTGTTTCCTCATGTCCTGTACGTGATATTCTTTAATTTGTTTTTACTAGTTTTCGCTTTTTTTTATAAAAATAGATATAAGGAGTAGAAGATTTATAAATACAGGCTCAAAACCGCTAAAGATGAACGTAGACAAGACGCTACTCCGTGACAAGTTAATCGCAAATCTCAGGTGTTTTATGCATGGTGATAATACCTTCTGATTCTCATTTGAATCATTTAGGCATCACATAATGTTACTAGAATATTAATCAATTGAACAGTAGCCTTAATGTTAATAGTTGGAGAAGTGATTTTGTTCACATATTTTTTAAAAGAAGTTTCCGTATTTAATTTATAATTGATGCCGATTTTTACATTTTTTTCTTAAAAGTACCCAATTTGAAATAATCTTTCGATTATCAAATGTTTAAACTTAGGCCAAGAATTCAATAGGGTCATTAAGAAAACAATACCAATTCCCTTCTTGGCAATCTCGAAAGAACGAAAAAGAAAGGCACGTCATTTTCAACTTAAAGCAAATAAATTAGGTTTAAAGTATAAACTCATTTGAGTAAGTAGATTGTGTTTAAGATTGGACATATCGAATGGGCTGGGTTAGCTGATGCCAGGCGCGACTGACAATAAATAAAAGTCTAATAAAAAGCACTTGGAAATGGGATATACAAAAGAAACTGGTTAATTGACAATCAGCTAACCAGGACCGTACTATTGAGGAGAAATAAATGAGGATGAAAAAAGTCTTATTTACTTGTTTTTATTAACATATTTATCTAAGAAATTTTAAACTTTGTGCAAAATTATATCTACTTCAATTTCATACCGCACAGGCAGCATCATAATATCTCATATATATAATTTTATGCTTTATGTGAAGGTATATTTTATATTGTGGGACACACTTCATTTTAGAGCGTTATTTAGGAGACGCAGAGCGAAAATATGAAGCGCTTTTAAGGGAATCCTATTTTGTTTATACAACGATAATGCCCTTCCCAGAGTATATGGAGCCATAAAAATGAAAAAGTAATTTTGCGTGCTTGTTTTGAGTAATATTATTTTAATAATAAGAAAGATAAATATCTCTTGGCTTGCCGAGTGTAACCCTTGTATAAATTTTCTCTCACGACATCAGTTTATACTTACCCTAATACATTTTCTTTCCCTTTTGGTTTTACTTCGTTAATGGTAAATATTGTAATTTTAATTTGCGCCTGCAGAGCTTTTTTTAAGTAAGTAGATTACAAATCGCAAAATTATTAATTAAATAAAAATTTGCAGTATTATGTAGCATGCATGAAAACCACTTTAGCCATATTACTTTCTTACTTGTGATTAATAATAATAACACAAATAGCAATTTAATAATTCAATTGAATATTTCAATAGGCAATAATTTAATCTTAGTTTGTGTATTGAACATTTGTACCTGTCTTACAGATGGTTAAAATCTATTAGTAATTGAATAACCTGCCTTAACTTAAGATTAGGTTCAGTCATAAAACCTCTACTGTTTCCTTTTCTGTTAGTTATTGTTACTACTGCAGGCGTTTAAATAGAATTTTGAAAAGGTTTTATTATTGTTTGATGCATCATTTCTTGCAGTAGGGAGAAAAGTTCTTTTTGCTTGTTTAATGAAATGTTATTTTGTACTGCAATAAATGAGTATTTGCGGTATCAGCATTAAAAAAATGGATCTCAGCATATTTTTTACTCTTGTCTTGTCAAATAAACTCTTTGTTTTTCTTACTATATTTGCCATTTCCGATTTTCACGTAAATGGCAAATAAAATTACCTCTTGTTTAAGCACCATTAGCTGCTATAACTGTAATATAATATTTCTAGTCTGTTACAATAACTAGTCTGTTATACTTAATTACTAAACGTGATAGTGATAGCTCTCTCCTGCTCATGTTTAGCCTTATAAAGTTGATTACTTCATAAGGATAAAGCTGAGTACTGAGTGTATTTCCAATTTCTTAATTCTAGTGATGCTTGTGGTGCTTAAGTTGCCTATTATCATACCGATTTCCATATGGTATTTTCTTACCACTATTTCCGATTTCTTCCCACTGAGAATTCATCTAAGGATCATTCCAAAACTATAATTTCCTATAAATGGTTACTTAAAAATCTGTCACATACTCCAATTCAAGAATCAATAATGCATATGATTTTTATAACAAGATTGATATGATATATTAATTTGTTAATTAAAATGATAAATTATGTTCATGAATGATATTGTTTATAGAAATCAGCTTTTTTGAATCCATGGATTTCATTTTCATAGTTTTTAAACTTCCACTACTTTTACCCAGATGCTATCTTGCAAAAGCTTCTGATAGTTTATTAATCTGAATTCAGATGGTTATTATTATTATTCATTATATCAACTTTTTGCTAATTAGTTAATTTGCTCGGGTTCTAATCAGATTTTCTTTACTGAACCTTCTTTGTATTGAGTTGATCCCTACGTTTTTTCTGTACACTTTCTTTTTAATCAGAATCATTTCATAGAGATAATACTTAAAGCCTTGTTTGAAAGTACAGATAGGGAATATGGTTTTGTTTATCAGATATAGTACAGTATCGAAAGAATTTCTGCAAAGACAAATATTATTAATATATGTATACAGGCTGTTTCATAATTAGTGGGACAAACTTGGAGGAGTTGTAGAGGGTTTCCAAATAAGCAAATATGCGTCATAAACCACTATCGGAAAATGATTATATTTTGAGATACAGGGTGATAAAAATTTACGAAAAAATCTGATTTTTCAACATTCAAAATGGCAAAAATTCACTTTCTGGTACCGAATTCCACATTAAAAGCTAGTATTTTTTTTCCTGATAATAAATACCGTAAATATTTTCAAACGGATGAAAGTAAAAGTTTAAATTATACCGAGAAATAAATTTTGAACAATGGATGCGAAAACGGCACGTCGGAGAAAACAAAGCCAGGAGACGAGATTTACTTTAAGTTATATTATCGTTAAAAATAAGAATTTTTCTTAAAATTTTATCACTTTGTATCTTAAAATCTAATGATTTTCGTATAGGGGTTTATTGTGCAAACTTGCTAATTTGAGGCCCGTTACGACCGCTCCAAGTTTGTCCCACTCATTATGAAACACCTTGTAGGTATATCGTTATATGTTAAACCACTTCAGAAAATTTTCTCTTTCAAGAGGAATGCTCTAACACTTAATTTTATGTTTATTATATATAAATATTTTTGCAAATAGCCATACAACTTAATATTTTTAATGTACACCTTTTTGAAATTTAATGTTTCGGTATTTTAAATTTTATTAATCATCTCAAAAATATTCTTTGGATTTCTAAATTCTACTGGCGGTCTTGTGAACATGAGGAATCTACAGGATGTTTTTAAAGTTTAGTTAACACCATTACACCAAAATATTTTAACCCCTTATCGAACTTGTAAAAAGAAGTTAATATGTCAAAAATTACTTATATAAAAGTTGCATAATAAGAGAATTACATCATTTTAAAAACATCTTTATAAATTATTTGATTGCCGTTTTTACGAAAATTATTAAAAATTGTCCTCATTTGTTCAACTAACATTGCTTGGTGAATCCATGACTCTTTATAAGCTTCGAAAATAAAATTCTGGTGTCTTGAAGTTCTTTCGGTGTATTTACTTTACATCATGATACACCATCTCTTTCAAATAGCCTCGCAGAACACAATCGCCCAAGTCGTTAAATCCCCGTGTGGTGGAGCTCCATCATGTAGGAAGCCCATATTCTGTCTTACATTTAGAGGAATATCTTCTAATAATTGTGACAAATTTTGTCGAAGAAAATCTAAATAAATAAATTTCATCAGTCGAGGTGAAAAAAAGTGGGGTCCAATAAGCATTTACTACGCCTGCCCAAAAATTTAATAAATATCTGTGTTGAACATTAGATCTTTTTAGAGCATGCGAATTTTTTATTACCCAAACATGATCATTGTGGAAATTTTGCATCCCGTCAGCTGTAAATGTAGCCTCGTCTGTATAGAAAATTAATTTCGTAAATTCTTCATTTCTTCCGAACTGTTCTAAAAACCACTGGCAAAATACAACTCTTCTAGGATGATCTCCAAGTTGTAACGCTTGTACCCGTTGGTAATGATAAGCAGAATACTATTCTTGTCGTATTGTCTTCCACACTTTGCTTTGAGAAATTTTAACTTGAGCTGCTATGGCTCTAGTACTCACTGTGGGCTCGTCTTCAACCATTTCTAAAATGTATTCCTCAATTTGTAATAATTCAGGTTGATCAGCTCTTCCAGCGTGGCCTCCTTATTGTTCTTTTAAATACCTTGTGTCAGGAAGTCTAATAACTAAATTTTCAAACATACGTGGGGTCGGATGATTTCTTAAAGGAAACCTTTCCGCATACAACCTGCATGCTGCGGCTGCGTATTATGTCCACTAGTTCATTGTTTTCGTAAACATGGACTATTTTTTCCGCTCAAAATAATCGGACAAATGGAATACGCGCTATTAATACGCATACAACAAATCGAATCAAAGATTAGTAATTCAAAATAATCATCCATTATTCTCAAAGAGGCTTAAGTATATGAACAAAGGGGAGGAGAAAGTAAACTCAAAGTCCAAATCTCATAACTCAAGTGTCTATTTAAAGGTTACGCGTTTCGCCGCATTAGGGCATCATCAGACCTAAGTAAAATTAACAAAATTAAATAATACGGAACAGAACGCTAATTAACAGAAAAGACATACTTATCTAAATACAAAAAACTGCACACTGACTCACACTAACATAAATAAAAATAAAATAAAATAAGTTTATACCATCGTATATCGTTATTGACTAAAATATGAATTTTAAAACGCCAAATATCACATCCAGTAAATTTTTTACATATTATTTTATAAAGAATGAAAACAAATACAATTATGAAAGGTAAAAAATACAAAATCTTTTAAAACCAATTTAAAAAAAAAAAATTAAATTAGCGTCTGCTTGAAATATTCTATTTTTTAAATATTCTCAGGTCGGGTTTTATAAACTTTGCTTTTTAAGTAGCCCCAAAGAAAAAAGTCTAGTGGGGTTAGGTCCGAAGACCGCGCAGGCCATTCGATTGCACCACGTCTGCCAATCCACTTTTCTCGAAAATTTTCATCAAGCCACTCTCGAACTACCAAAGTGTAGTGCGCGGGAGCTCCATCCTGCTGAAAATGTATATTATTTTCATTCATTAATATAGCACCATGTTGATCTACATGATTTTCCATAGATTGGATGATGGAAGGGTATATTGCATTTTCTAAAAGGTTTAAATAAATGTCGCCAGTCAAATTTTCTTCCAAAAAAAATGGCCCGATTATTTCATTCCCATAAATTCCTGCCCAAACATTAATTTTTTGGGGATATTGGGTATGGCCTTCCCGAAAAACATGCGGATTTTCATTATCCCAGTATCTACAGTTATGTCTGTTATTGTTTATGACTGCAAAGATTTTTGCAAAAAATGTGAAGACACTCTTTTTTCTCGCAAATCTATTATAAATTTTGATCTATTATAAAAAATGTAAGAATTTTAAAATGATGTAGGTACCACACTAAAAGTATTCATTTAAAATACCAAAGTTTGGCATAAATAAAATATTCATTATTTCTAGACATTTTCGCTAACTATTTGCTTACACATTTACCGATTTCATTTTTTTTGGTACCGTTGAATAGATAATTTTACGCTGCTTACTATGATGTATCACACGGTGGGGGTTCCTATTTGACATATTAAAGTAAGGTTAGCTGGAGGTGAGGAGGTGATTGACAGAACTTCAGTAAATGCATAATTAAACGTCCCCCTGTATATCTAATTTGACGTGTTTTTTTTGTATATTAACTACTTTTGACAAGTCCTACAAGCAGTACTCAATTTTCAAACAAATTCTTTGAAAAAATTGTCGACTAATAATTAAAAAAATTGAAACGGATTGATTGTGAATACCAGAAAATTGGAGAAAATGGTTAAAAAACAATTTAATATAAATAGTGGGTACCTTGGAAAGAAGGGAGGAATAATGCAACCTTTTATATTTTTATCCAATAATATTTCCAATGTGTGAGAGGTCCAATCCTAAATCGATAAAAAAATGATTTTTTTGCAATCACTTATCTAGTTTCAAAAATTACAATCAAAATCTTAACCAATTCGACTTTTTTTTTAATCGTCAAAAAGCTATAAAATATCAAGTATCAAGTCCCAGATTTCTTTAATAAAAAATATAACGAATAAAAAGCAATAAAATTATCGACCAAGGAAATCATAGCCCTACAACGTAGTTATTGATTGAAGAGCTGCGATGTATGTAATTTTCACATGATAATGATATGTAGGAATAGCCTAATAGAGTAGACAAAATTAAATTAGAAATTGCTTGTTAAACTGTCTTAAAGGAGTAAGAATTGGATATACGTATAGTTAAGATAACAATAATTAATCATGAATAAATGGACCAAAAATAAAACGTTTTTTATATTTGTCCGCTCTCCCTCTACAGTTATTTTTACCTTTCTTTAAAATGAGGCTATGTTTCACTTTTCTTATAGCCGAGCTGGGGCAAGTAGACAGTTAAACGGTCATATTTTTATATATTAAAAGCGGTATTTTATACCTCTGGACAATAGGAGACAGGGGTAATACTTTGAAAGCCGGTGGTTTAGTTGCAGTAAAACGAAACGTTTTTACCTTTGTAAATATTATTTTAGTATTTTACAAATGTATAATATATTTATAGGTCAGACTGTAAGAATAATAACAATTTAAATATAATTTCGGCACAATTATAACATAGTAAAAAAAAACAGGATTTACGGAGGCGGTAAAGAAAAATAAATCCAATATATTCGTGTTTAGCGTAGTATAAAACAGTTTACTGTCAAAACGTAAATTTCCAGTCGTTGGAGTGGTAGAAAATCTACATTAATTTGAATAATTCCAATGCGAAAGGAAAAAACTTAGGCAAAAAACAAAATAAAAGACAAAGACAAACAAGCGCGCACAGATATAAATTTTCGGGTGGATGCGAAAGTTGTCGGCATAAAACAACTTTGAAATTTTTCACAACTCGCCGATTCGGTGTTTTCGTATTTTGTTTTTCTTAAACGGTTCTTGGGGCACCGTTTATTTGATTTTTTAAAATTTAGATTTGACGTAGTCGATCGTAACCGCAATAGCGTTTACTTTATTTTTCCCCAATCAACTCGTTTAACCCAATGAAAAATTCATTTATCTAAACGGATTGTCTGAAAATCTGGGTAAAAATTAATTAATTCAATAATTAAAAAACAGGACTGTGCCAAAATATTTTAACGGCACCCCTTTTATTTCTGCGATCTGAGTAACTCTTTATTAGTAAGGAACTGAGAAAAAAATATATTTTGCATTTCAGTATTCGCCCCTTTAAATCAAAAATATATACGTTTGGCCGTTTCGTTGACAAGTTTTAATTTAAATTTGCCAAAGTATCCTTTTTGAATAAACATATTTCGTTTACCGACCCCTTTTGGCCGCAGGTTTAATAAATATGCACAAGTTAACAATTCGAGAATCTGTATTAGATTTAAAATTTACATTTTTCACCAGTCAACGGTCGAATCAAAAAGATGCCACAAATTAAAGCTCTGTTTTTATTAAAGAATATTTAATTATGATTTAATCAAAACGAAAAAAGTTATCAATAAAAATATATTATACTGATTGTAAATGAATGTTGTTTTGAATTGATAATTTTCATTTAAATTTCCTGGTGATAATAGTCATAAACGATCGGCATTATTTATATTATTTTGCACTTTTTTATAAAATTAGTAGTAGTATCAAATATTAACATTCATATTAATTAATAAAACAGCTTAAAAAATCAACTGTCATGCGCATTTATCAATTTAAAAAAAATAGAATATTCAAATTTAGTTTTATTAACTTACTAGATGAAAAAAAATTATTACAATCAAATATAAAAAAAATTTGATACTATTTATGTGATTACAATTTAATGAGAAAACATGTTTTTAAGTGAAAGATCTACATACTGTCTCTAAGTGAACAATTGACCGTTAAATAAATTTTCTCATGAAAATACTTACTTTTTCTTTGATCAGCCTAGACCATCATTAGTGACAAACCAACTTACTTTTAAAATATAGGATATTTTTAAATACTACTTACATTAAGTCACTAGTGCGCAGAGTATATTATTCTCATATGCGGCGCGGCCCTTCCGTATAAAACTTGATGTGGGCGGGGCTTCGACAGATATGGTATAACGTTCGCGCCTATGCTGCTCCCATCAGAGTGAGAGGGACAGTCTTATACAGAGTGTTTACCAAACATGCGGCCAAAATTTAAGGGATTGTTCCGTGGACTATTCTAAGGATATTTTGCACTTTTATGATTTTTGATAGGACGCTTTGTTTCAAAGATACGGGGCGAAAAAGAATTTCAACCATCCAATTTTGGTAGTTTTAAAATTATTAAGTACAGCATATCACACTGGACCTACCAAGTAATAAAAAATCGAACAATTCCGATGGTTTTTTTTTAAAACATTCCCTTAACGTAGCCGAAAAAACTTCAGTTTTGTCAGTGTCAAAATTTTAGAAAAATGTAGACGTGTATTTTCGTTTGTACCGTGAACGATTTCCTAATCGTAATGTGCCTAATAGAAAAACCTTCCATAGTATACATCAATGACTTCTTGAAACCGGAGCATTGAAGCGAAGTGGAGGACCAGGAAGGACAATGATAGTAATATTAGAACTAGAAGAGAATGTGCTGGCCATGATAGAAGAAGATCCAGGTACCTCTACTCGAAAAATTGCAAATAGTATAAATGTAAGTCACGGGACAATTAGCAAGATTCTTAGAGAATATTTGTTGTACACATACCACGCGTGTAGGCACTTCTTCCTGCAGATTTTCTTCCAGTTATTGCATTTTGTCAATGGATTTTACTTACATTGGTTCAAATCCCTTAACTACTGACTCTTATTCTTTCTACCGATGAAACCAGTTTCTCAAGAAATGTAATAAGGAATTTTTACAATAACCATGTTTGGGCAGAAGAAAATCAAAATAAAGTGCTTGAAGATCGCTTTCAATATTCAGTTCTCGTTAAACGTTTGGGTGCAAATAATAGGTGACTTCCTAATTGGACCGGTATTTCTGCCAGGAAGACTTACTAGCGAGGTATACCGCGACTGTTTCTAGAGAATGTACCATTGGCCACAAGAAATGCAATATGGTGATAGTTCACTAGCGCATTTTAGCATTTTGGCTTGACAGTCTGAACATTAACATACGGAGATCGCTAGATTGGTCGAGGGGGACCTCACATAATATGGCCTGCTCGATCCTGGGACTTAAAGCCTTGGGATTATTTTCTATGGGGACACCTAAAATCACCAATCATTGGATCTATACTCCAGCGGAAGATGTAGAAGATTTAAGAAATCGGATAAGTGGTGGATGTAACGCAATCAGAAATGATCCTGGTGTTTTTGAAAGAGTTCAGGAGTCGATGATCTTGCACCCGAGCAGAGGGTAGTCATTTTAAACAGTTCTTGTCGATTAAGAAACATTACGTGTAATTTTTGGTAATAAATAATCGTTATTGTCAAATTTTTTTTTCATAAAAGGACAAAATATCCTTAGAATATCTCAAGGAATAATTCCTTAAATTTTTACTGCATGTTTAGTAAACACCCTGTATAATCATACATCTTTCCTCCTAAAAGGAATGGTCATTTATTAAAAAATATGGATTTATAAGCTTTAAGTAGTATTTTGCAATTGCTGAATTTATCGTAATATAAAGAAACTACTGAAGTTACCATTAAGTTGAAATATATTTTGAACATTTCCGGAACTGCAGATAAATTGGCTTTAATAGGATTTCTTAGGTCGTCTTAGGTAGGTTAAACGGGCGATCCCGTTTGGCAGCTTTTGCCTTTAGGATCCTCCACAGTTGGCGCATGTGGCTGGCTGGTCGCGTGGTTTGGTGCACTCGGCGGAGGCGTGAAGTTGGCCACACTTCACGCACTTGTGTGCCGCCGTGCACCTGGCCTGGGCGTGTCCATGGAGCTGGCACCTGTGGCACTGTATTCTCCTGGACTTGTTTCTTTGGGCTTCTACCCTTATCTTCACGCCGCGTAGCTCCGTAAGTGAGAAGATTGCCTTCTCTTCTCTGGGGACTTGCACCAGAACTAGTGGTGTGGACTGCCTGTTCCTGTTGAAGTATCGTGCCGCTGAGTGAGGGTGGAAGCTTAGCTTCCTCAGGTCCTCCAGGATACTTTCGGCCGACCAGTGCTCGAAGGGTCCTTGGAGGACGATGTATAGCCTTCTCTCCTCTGGCAGGGAGAAGGAGTGGAACGGCACTTTTGATGATTCCAGGTAATCCTGGGTGAGTCTGTAGTCCGTGATGGACTGAGGATGGATTTTTATTCCGTCTCGAGTGTTGACAACGTGGCCGTGTTGTACTCCTTTGGACTTCAGGACGGCGGCGACTTCGAATTTTGTTTTCTCCCTTATGATGATAGGAGGGATCTTGGTCCTGCGGTTTAGAGATGGCTCGGGATTGGGCTCAGGAGGAGTATTACTGAACCCAGCCCTAGAGGTGGAGGTGGTGGCAGCGGGAGCTTGGTCGGGTGGCGCGATGTGACAGGAAAACGTATAACACAATAACGTACTTAAACGTATAACACAAAATACGTATAAGTACGTCATCAAACCAAAAGTTTGTACATTTTTATTAACATCATGGGCTATTACAAAAAAATTAACCTTAAAATGTTTGCATTTCTTAGACTAGTAGCTACAGTCATATATTAATATTAATATCAACGTTAAGAAAACGAAACAAATGATCATCAGCAAAAGAGATATAAATCGAGAACTATATGTCGACCAAACTCAAATTGAACATGTTCAACAATATTGCTATTTTCGAACCATCATAAATGTACAATAGGACAGTGCACAAGAAATCAAATGTCGTATAGGAAAAGCAAAGACGGTATTTCACAAGATTTTAATTCGAGTTCCAAAATTCTGAGGAACTCTGTACTCAGGTTGTAGTCGGAGTATTCCTATTGGTCAGCGACACCTGAAACCTGTTGCTAGTATTCGCCTTCGCAATGTAGAGATGGATACTTAAACTCCCAATGCATCACGTATCTCTTTGGAGTGCTGGTATTGCCATAGGTGGGTTTCTTCGGATGGTTAAGTGAAATATAACAGTTCTGCTGCTGTTTAGTTAAACGCCAGTACGCAGAAATCCACCTAGTACTATATAATGGCTTGTTATTATTGTATAATATTCCTCAACGGCACATCTCCAATCTAATAGATAATATGAGCAGGCGCCTCCTAGCTGACATAAACGCTATAGGTGGAAATACGCGGTATAAGAAATTTCCAGTACCTTTATTAAGAAGAACTTTGAAGAAATATGCTAATTTTAATTTGCCCTAAAAAATAACTCGATATTTTAAAAAAAATCTTAATAGTAATGAAGTTTTTTTACAAGCATTTTAGTTGTTTTCCTAATTAAATCTACTATTTTGCCGATAAAAAAAATCGGAAATTTAGGGTGATGCAAAACTATTGAATCTATATGTATTTCAAATGTATCTATCATGCGAGGCACAACAACAAAATAAATTGCAACAAATTATTTAGGTAAAAAAAACTTTCACCAAGTTTCACTTTTTGATTCGACGAGATTCTCGGCAAATGATCAATCAACTAAGGGATAGCTGAAAGTATTCAGTAAGCCCAAATTTCAAAAATATGTTACAGACGTAAAAAAAATTACTACTTGTTATTATCAGCTTTGAAATCCGAAATATAAATGCAAAATCAATATCAATATACAAACTAATATCTCAATTAACGAAATAGGTATTTCTATGTAAGCACAAAATAAAACACATTATAATAACGATGTTAGAGGAAGAATCGGGTGACTAAATCGAGTAATTCTGAAAAAATTTTTAAACGCAAATAATGAATTATAGTATGAAAGTTGAGCCTAAGGGCAGAGAAGAATTTAAACCATTAATATATTCTTTTTTAGTTTTTTTTTGCATAAGGGGTTCAGATTTGACTTAATAATTGATTTTATGGCCTCAAGATAACGGTTAAAATAGCATATGCTCTTTCCTTAATGACAGGACTTGACTCTGTCTCTGGCGACTGACATTTTAAATGAAATTTAATTTAAAACTTTTTTTTTGTCCTTAAAATAGAGAGTTATAGTCACAACACATTAATAAAAAGTTTTTAATAAATAGAAAAAAGTTGACAAATAAGCACCATCTTGCACCTATATAACCGATCCACAAGACTCGTTTGAATACAAGCTTGTGTGAAGTAGGCTTGTCTGTATATTACTTTTTCAAGCAATATAGTGGTATAGCTCAAATATAAAATTAAAAAGGGAGGAAAAAACCCAGAATCAACTAAAAGCAAAGTAGTGACATGTAAATTTCAATTGATAAAGCAAAAATAGTTAAAACAGGCGAATATTGATAACAACAAAAATAAATAATGTAGTACATAATAATTTAAATTATAAATAGCTTTTTAAGCCATTTTTAAGCATATGCAATACAGCATGCTCAAAATAAAGAAATTTAAAGAATATTCGTTTTTGCTCCTCCAGAAGACGCGATTTAATAAAGCTCTTGAAACGGTTAGGCGACATTTGATTAAGGCTATTCCATGTTAGTATTGCAAAATAGTTAAAAGATTCTTGGAAATTGACTGATTTATGTAATCGAATATTAAGATCATTTTTATTTTTAGTAGAATATGGTCACTATCATCAAAAAGTACCCTTAGATACGGCGGAACTCCGTTTTTTATTACCGTATATAAGCAAAAAAAGATAATATTTACATTTACTAAACATTGATAAAATCTAATTATTATTCAAATGTGGGGTAATATGATATCTGAAACCTATATCAAATGAAAAATGCATGCATGTATTTCGTAAATTTTGAGCAGATTTAGAAATACCTAATGAAAGAGAATTGTGATAAGCAATATCTGTATAATCGAAAATTAATAAAACAAGAGAATTGCATAGATAATTTAGCTTTCGGTGACAACTATTTTTTTAAGTAGTTTATTTGTCTTAAATGCATGTATGTTTCTCCAAGTTTTGTTTAATGTAAGTTTGAAAAGAGAGAACATTATCAAAAAACATTCCTAATTTTTTTAATTCTCTCATTATATTTTTTTTTAAATATGGGAAAAAGACAGATATATCTGAGAGTCATCAGCGTATTGCTGTAGTTTGGCTTGTGTAAAGACACTGAGCATCTCTGCTACATATACAGAGAAAACGGGTTGCCCCAATATAGATCCTTATAGTACTCCTGCATTCATAGGTAAAAAGTAAAATTTGATGCTATTGCCAAATTCGGTTTTTAAACAATACATTTTTGTTCATCACAACTTTTACAAACTATATATACACATCAAAATGGTCTAAGGAACACTTAGAAAAATGGTTTTTTTCGCCTTATAAATTTTTATATATTTATATTTTCATACGAAATAGATACTACCTTTAATATTAAGATACCAACGAAGTAAAATAAATATTTGGGTACAAAAAATCATGCAAGAATAGCATTTTTTGCTACTTGCACATTTTGTCGAACTAACGCAGATTATAATTTTTAAATTCTAACGCAATATCGCATTTTCTGTGGTTCCAACCGAACAATTGTGATTTAGTTTTTATTCAATAAAAATGGAAAGTCGACATTTAACTCGAGAGGAAATGCTAAGAGCAGTCGGAATGTTTGAGGCAGGAACAAGTCATAGAGACGTTGCAAAAGCTTTGGATACATCTTCCAGTGTAATTAACCGTTTGTGGACAAGATATAGAGAGACAAATGATGTTAGAGAACGGCATCAAGGCTCGTCGCGAGTTACCACACCTGCCCAAGACCATTTTATAACTTTGCAAGCTCAAACAAATCCCACGGTAACAGCCTCTGTTTTGGTTCAGCAGCTCTCACGAGTGCATAACGTCGAGGTTTCAGGTCAAACTATTAGAAACCGTTTGCATGAGAGAGGACTTCATGCCAGAAGACCCCTAAGGGTTCCTCGGTTAACTTTAGGAAATCGAGGTGCAAGATTAACCTGGTGCCAAGAACATGTTAATTGGAATCAAGAAAGATAGGCCACAGTTCTTTTTACGAATGAGTCTCGATTTTCATTTTATCCTGATTCTGGTAGAATTCGTGTCTGGAGAGAGCAAATGAAAGTCGTTTGCGTCATGCCCGGGAAGTAGTAAGGCAACGTGGTAGATCACTAATGTTTTCGGGTGGCATTAGACTTGACGGAAAAACGAACCTCATTTTTGTGGAAAATACAATGACTGGAATAAGTTATAGGGATAATATACTACTGCCTGTAATTGTTCTATATTTACGCGAAATGGGCCCAAATTCGTTGTTGCAACAAGATAATGCCCCACCACATCGAGCACGGCTTGTACGAATCGCTATTGAGGAAAATCAAATCAATCTTCTACCCTGGCCCTCTACCTCACCGGACCTTAATCCAATTAAGCATGTTTGGGATTGGTTAAAAAGGCAACTTCTTTAACGATTTGATTTTTTTCAAAGCGCTCTGGAGCTTCGTCTTGCTGTGACACATGTTTGGGAGGAGTTGCCCCAAGAATTAATTAATAATTTAATTTTAAGTATGCCTAGGCGATGCCAAAGTGTTATTAATAATAGAGGTGGACCATCTGGCTACTAGTTTAATTTGTATTTGGTAAATGTTTATTTTAATAATTTTTTTTAATAAACGGTAATAAATGGGATTTTGTTCTTTATTTTTATTTCGGCCCTAAATTATGAGTAAATTATAATCTACAAAAAAAAGTTAATAATTATATTGTTATTTTATTTGATTAATGTAAAAAAAATGCAATAATTAACTTTTTTCCAATCTTCTCAAAAATATTAACATATATGTATGTGTTCCCTAGACCATTTTGACGTGTGTATCTTAAAATAACAATTATAAAAATTAATTGATAATGGTCCTATGATTTGAACCTTTGGTATGACACTCAAATCACGAGATAGTTCCACCACTAATCAAAACTCTTTAATAATTTTAACTAGTCTTAATCTTCTCCCGAAGATTCTGACCGAAATGCGTGTCGAGAGTAAAATAAAGAGTTTTGGTTAGTGGTATAACTATCTTGTGATTTGAATTAATTATGGTATCACTATTAATAAATAAACTCTAAATTTCGGAATTATAGCAAGAATATTAATTGATACTAACTAACCTGGTCACAGTCTTCGTTCATTACTTTACAAAAAAAAATGCAAAGCTGGACTTTAATTTGTCTCTGATATATATTAGTGTGTGGCTAATTGGAAACTACTCGATATTTATAGAGGAATTTTGATTATATTAAAGTAAACGTGCATAAGGCGCAATAGTGGACAAAGATTTAAGGAGTAATACATTGCGTTATATATTTGAACGTGCAGGAAGAATCCTATCGTTAAACTAATCTAATGCTGGAAACGTAACAGAAAAGGGTAGTGTTGCTATTTCAATATCATAAATTCTCGCTGTAAATCTGACTTCTAATTAAAACTGCAAAAAGAAGCTACAGCAAATATTTAAAATAGAAAAATTATTTATTAAAAATAAATGAGCATAAAACAGCATGTGGTTAGATAAAAAATCATTGATATTCCCCATGCGGCGTCTTCTGGAAACTTAAAAAACTTGACGGCCCCGGTGTTTGACTGGGTCGCGCATATTTCATATGCAGAAGGGCTGTTTTGCTTGCCGCGGCAATATTATTTCCATATTTTTCACATAATGCGCCGCTGTATGTGGCTTTTATTTCATGTGACATCATGGTAATGCATTTTAACATCTTATCATTCATTGCGGCGTATTCGCAACTCTTTAAAAACTGCTCTTTTTGCCCTTTTCTCTTCTTTTAGGCGAAGCAAATATAATTTGTTTTATGGAGCAAAATAAAATCCCCTTTAAATTAAATAATAAATAAAAATGTTTCTTTATTACAAATTAATTCATCAAACTAAGAAGATATGGTATAAGGAGTTAAAGTAAGAAAATAAAGCATAATTTAATATTATATCACGTTAACCCATAAACTAACAAGAATATTTAACTGAAGGGTGTTTGGACATTGAAATTGACTCTTATGCTAACGTCGAATGGACACTCTAGCAATAAGCTTAAGACGCTGCAAGACCGGGTATTTTGATGGGTCTCGTGTCCCATCCGCTCCTCTAATCCCTTCTTGAGCAAACATCTTGCAGGATAACTTAATTTCTCTTGCATTACGGCTGATTGAATCCCTAGGGTCGACCCTTTAATATAGATATGAGTGGGTACGCTCTGCCGGCCTCAATTAGAAATATAAACACTGGTTTTGTTAGAAAATGTGTTTTGATTGCAAATAGTTCCCAAAATACTAAGTAGTCATTGTAGATTTAGTCGTTTAGTAGTGCGTCTATTTTTAAGAGGACTTTGTTTTTAGTGGTGAGGGGAATAACAAAATATTTTTTTACCAAAAAAAAAGTTGAATTTATCTGGAAAATCAGTTTAACAAAATACTAAACACAACACTAATCACAAATATTTTAAATGCATGGAGATATTTTACAGTGCATTTTTCGTAACAATATGTTCTATTACAGCAGGCGGCATCATTAGAAAAGGTTCTAAAAGAACAACAACAGCATCAGCAGCTTGAGCTAGAAAGAGGTGGTTGGGACCAAGACAGAGGAGAGAGAGACCTAAAGGGTAATGGCAGCGTTAGCCCCCCTAGCTCAGAGGCAAGAATCCAAAATGATTCCCCCGTGTCAGCACCGGACTCGCAGAAAAACCTCAGTGCGACTATTCCACCTATTTCCCAGGTAAATAGTGTTTAAAAATATACTACTCACTACATACTACACACTAAATTACTACACTATTCAAATATTAAATTGAATAATTATTCATTATTCTTTATTTCGGGATGCCGATATGCCTTAAGAAAATGTAAAAAACTTTATTATTAAAATATTAGAATCAAAGTCTAAAATACAGCCCCATTCGTCATAAAGTAAACATTAAAAAAAAGTAACCAACTTGTTTTAGACTGAGTCCAAGCTAGGAAACGACTATCCACCTTACAGCCAAGCACAAAGTGCTGGCCCACAAATGATGTCATCTCCAGCTTCAAACTTACACCATATTCAACAGTTGCTTCAACAACATGTTCTCAGCCCTACTCAACTTCAAAATCTTATGAAGCAGCACTCCATTTTGCAACATCAACAACAGCAACATCAGGTAAGTGATAATCTTGTTTTTTTTTTTCTATTTTTATTTAACCGGTTTATAGTAAAAAAAAATACGTTTTTAAGCACCATCAGCTGGCTGAACTGAGCAAAAAACAAATGGAGCAGACTATGCAACAGCTGCAAGAACAGCTTCAGTTGAATCTCATCCAACAGACACACATCTTGCAGAATTCTGATAAAAAGAAAGCGTCAGGAAGTCTGCAGCAGTTGAGTTTACAACAACAGCAAATTATACAGCAGTTACAACTGGTACAAAGGCAATATGTAATGCATCAAGGTATGGGCATGCAGCCATTGATGATAGCTCAAGGACAAGGTAAATTATTCGGCGAATTGTGGAAGAAGATCTGAATGAAGAATTCTGAAACGGAAAATAACATTATTTTATAAACTTATTATGATGTTTTGAACAGTAGAAAGAATTCAAAAGTTTAATTTTAATTGCATATTCTTTATGATTTCTTTTTAATTTGATATTAATTATCAAGCAATGTAGAAATTTTTATTAAGAGAAGATATAATTGAAGACCGAAAATGTTGAAGATAGATTCACACTTTTCCAGCTTTTAGGTACGTAAAGTTTATCCATGTCCAATTTGGGTCTGGGCAATGCCAGCTTTATTATAAACAGATTTGAACGGCAAATCACGTGTGATTAAAACTATTTATTAAATGCAGGGACAGTTTTATCACCAATATATACCAAAAATCGACTAATTTAAGGTTTAATAACTATATAAGTTTTAAAATATGCAACAAGTATTTTTTCTGCAATTTCATGTTTATTTTTGAATATTTCTTCTTCACTGGCTTGGCACTGCCCATATCTATACTTTACATCAGATACAAAACACGATTTCTAAAAGCTGGAATTGATGTCCATTTATCTATTTAAAATAGGGTTTTAAACGCACGTGATTTTTGGCCGTTCCTAAGTATACACTGTTCAAACTATTTTTTATTCATAATCTATTTTAGAATTATGAACCAGAGTGAAGTTCAAAAATATTTATTCGGGTTAACAGGGCCCGAAATAATAAGAATATTTATATTAGGAGTACATTAGCCATCTTTAATGTATACCCTACAGCACTACTTTCATCATTGTGGATGTTTTTGCGTTCATGAAATTTCAATATGGTTAGGGTATTTTTGATAAAAAGTATGCTATGGTATGGTATACGTGAAAATTATGTAATAGTACCGTCTATGCATTTCGGAGATTTGTGTGCTTTTGAAGAGCCAAAGAATGACTTATTTTGAAAATTTCTGTCTAAGCTCGTTGGCTAGAACCGGCTGCGATCTCATATTTATTGATTAGAGATTTAAAACCTGGTGCTGTAATGTCTACATCACAAGATCTGCCAAACATTGGCAAGGCAACTGGCACTAAGGACCAGGACTAAATTTTTCAACCATAAAACAAAAACTTAGAAAGGGACGCACTGCACAATATCGATAACATTATTAAGATAAAAAAAAACCTCGAAGAAAATGGCAAATATAACCTGGAAAGCTAGTAATCTTTAGTATTCAATGTTTTTTGGCTTTACATATATAGTTGAGCAGTGTATATTATCTGTAGCGATATAAGTTACATGTTTGTTATTAGTCTGTACTTAACACATTTTTTTATGGCAAGATATGTCAACAATTATTGTTTTTTTTTTGTACGCAGGATTAAATTCTAGAGAATTGATGAGTCCATGGAAAGAAATGAATGATCAGCAACATGTAATGAATAATAAGCCACCTTCTGAAATAAATGGTAAGTGGAACAAACGTGCAATATTCTTAAAATCTTGCAAGTTTCTACTTACATTTTTATTGCATGTCATATGAGTAACAAGGTCGCAACCTTAGTTAAGTCAGAAAATATTCTACATTTATTTTAATTATACTTTTTTTGTGATTCATCATTTTTATAATACATTTTTGATTCATTGGCGATTCTATTTACCTAGGGGGTGCCGTGTTTGTAAACATGCGGAGGAAAATAGGCAATCGATTGCCTTGAATTGTTATGGAGAGGTTTAAGACTACCAGACCCTGTTGTCATTATTTTACTGTAATTTATATTTTAATTAAGAAAAATTAATGTTGTCATAAAATAACAAAAACCTTTGAATTAAACTCAATTTTTTTTGTGAAGAAATAAGTTAAAATCTATTTATACTATCAAAGATTATGAAAATTCATAGAATGGAAGATTAGTAAATCAATAAACTACAAAGAGAGGAGATAAAACTGTATCATTACATACCACAGTTTATTTATACCAACCCACTTAAAAAAACAAATTATAATGCCGCTTGCAAAAATATCGAGAACATATTGGTATTTACGTGAATCATGCCAGAGAAATTTTATTCAGGCTCAATTTATTAACAAATCAATAGTATTTCGGAATCAACTTGCTCTGTAACAATTTGCTTAAAAAATAAACTATAGAGGCTGATGTAAGCATGCTATGTGAAAAAAGTTTAGTGACATGTACATGTAAACATTTCTATTTTAAACTAATTAAAGTTCCCTTTATACTCTAAAATATAAGCTTATTTGAAAACCTGATTTTTTAACTAATTTGGTACTATAATGTAAATAATGTAAATAATAAAAAGGAAGTAGTATATTATGTAAAACAAAACAACTACTGGTCTAATAATAAAATCTTGTTTGTTTCATATTTTTTCTATATTACTTATAGATCAATAAAAATATTGTATATAACTTTTATTAAGTAATAAAATATAAATTTATATTTTATGTATATAAATTTTATTAAGTGTGAGTTTTAGGAATGCATCTTGCTTTTCTCATCTGTTTTTCTTTTTTTATGTATTTTTTTTCGGAAAATAGGAGTGAGAGTAGCTTTTTTTCAGACAAGATGCAATAAGAACGATCTTTTACATTTTTCTAATTTAAAGAAATAACGTTAAAAATTTTAAAAAAATCTTTCTGACATTTACGATAACTTTGTAATATTTATTTGGTATGTCTAGGTGTTGTATACAGCGGAAATATCAGGATATACTTTTTCTTATCAAAATATAAACCAGAGATTTTATATACACGGGTCTAAAGAAGCATAGTTTCTAAATATTAAACTTTAAATTCATAATTTTAACATCGTCAGACTTATATTTTAATTAAGTCCAGTAGCGTCTCAGGTGATACTTAGGTGAATTCTATTAAATACCTTTGTTAAATAACTAAAAATATACATAATTAAAAATAAAATCTAAATTTAAACATACTATGATAAAAATTACGTTAACTCCCACTCGTAAGTCCCATTTATTTCGACACATTTTTTAGAGTAAAGCCAGAAAAAATCAAAACTTAAAGGTTTAAAAAAATATATCTAGATAATAATTTGTTCAAGTATCAGATTATACAACTTTGCCATTATTTAGTCCACCTATAGCTTACAAGTTTTAAGATCCGACTTATGAGGTTCGAATTTAAGTCTTTTTATTCTTATTATTTATTTTTAACACGTTGAAGGACACTAACACATTTTTGAAGTTGTCAATTTTGGCAGTAAATTTTTTTTTAGATCTCATGTTTTTATACCAAAATATTTTTAACACTTTGAATTAAGTAAAAAAACATTTTAAATTAGTTTAAATTTTGACGCTGATGGACGTTCTGTCACAATATTAAGAATTTACCAGAGGCGATAATGACACAACGCTGATATACGTCTAACACTGATCAGCGTTGAGCCACATCATAATTCCACATAATAATGTGACTGTGTCACAACGCTGATCAGCGTTATTTGTTTTTCTTTTTAAATGAAAGTCAACACTTAAGAGAAATTTCTTTATTTAAAAAGATACATGGGTATATACATACTTAAGAAAGACTAATTTATACTAATTAGCATTTTTTTCATGCCACTCCTCGAAACAGTCTGGACATAATGGTGGCTTCTCAGCACAGCCTTTGCACCGGTAACTTGTCTCCTTATGTATTTTCTTGCTTGTGCATAACCTGCATTTAAAAAAAAAACAGATTTTTTGTTTGATTTTGCGGTAGGCTCACCGGGATTTTTTTCTGGCCAGAGGCCATTTGAACTTAGTCCAGGTTCTTGTGCATAAGTTACTTCAGAGAAACTTTTCGATTGTCATGTTTTTGACTACGTATTAAATCTTTCGCTTCAATATCCCTAGGCAATTGAATTCAACATTTTATTAATTCATCTCTAAATTAAAGATATCGGAATTTTCTGGAGTTGCCTTTGCAGAATTTACGAGTAAGATTATACGCATTCCACACCGTTACATCAAGTAAATGAAAAAGAGCCTTTTTGTACCATCGTATGGTTTTTCTGGGGGTGGAGTAGGTCGATGTCATTTGATTGCAGCGGTCAATGCCGGACGTATGATCATTGTACGTGGCTACTTCTTTAGGTTTCATTTGCTCTTTTCCATATCGATTTTTTACGCAGACCATCTGAGGATTGTTTAGGGTAGTCACCAACACGTCACGCTTATCCCGCCATTTAGACACATAAACTTGTTTCCTCGTAACCCAAAAAAGATTTTGGGTTACTTTTCCTGTTTAAACGTAAAGTGCCATTGGTGTGCATCTTAAAGCAAATGTTTCGGACAACTCATAGCTATTGTAATAGTTATCCATAAACAGTTCATAACCTTTCATTAAATAAGGTTTTATCAGTCTTAGCACTAGAGCTTGAGTCTTAGTGTTGTCTGACTCGTCATTTTCGTTTACTGGACCACTGTATAATTCCATATTTAGGAGGTAGCCGTCAGATGTTGTTAGTTCAAAAAATGTAAGTCCATATCGAGACTTCTTATTCTTTATGTAAACTCTGAAATTTAATCTTCCACGAAAACTCAATAACGATTCATCAATTGAAAGTTCCTTGGAAGGGCTATAAACACTCTGAAATTGCTGAATTAGCATGTCTATTAGGGGCTGGATTTTATCCTTGCCTTTAGAATTCACTGGAGAATAATATAAAACCCTTAAGATTTGCTCAAACCTTCTGGATGACATTATATATGAAAATATGGGATGAAAATACAATGTATCCGAATAAGAAAAATAGCGTCGCATGTTCTTTGTAGAAACTTGTCCTTGTAATGGGCATAGACCCAAAAACCTCTTCATTTCTTGGTTGCTTACCGGGCGAAAACTTGCATGTCTGCTATGGCGTGTTTTAGGTCTATTAGTATTTGTTAATGATATACCGTAGTTGTTTGTACAGTCAACAAGGTAGTCTAATATACTTGAAGTAAACAGGCATTCAAACACCATAACTGTTGAGTATGGTCTAATATTTATTTTTAAAACGTTGCTGCCCTCATCAAAGTTAAAATCAGGAATTGGAGCGATCGACAACTTCGTCATCTAATACAGGTACTGTGTTTTTTGGCTTGTACGTGACTGTCTTTCCATATTTGGAGCACTCGAAGACAGTTCATCACTTTTATCAGATTCGGAAGATGGTTCATAATTCTTGTCAGAATCATACTCACCATCAATGTCTGCAAATGGATCTGGTTCTTCATCTGTCAATAGCTCATCGAAAAGCTGAAGAAGCCGTTGCTGATCGCTTTCCTATGGATCATAGTTATTTGTGTCTTCCATCTAAAGTATATAAAAACTAATTAATGGAAAGATCCATTTCCCCATTTACCCACTTATTTTTAACACCTATTATAAATAATTCCTAACAATACTAACCTTACTTTACACAAATCACCACGCTACGATATTATTATTTTATAACACTTTTTAATCACAACACAAATCAGTTTATCAACATGGCAGTACGGCAGTAAATGGGTAACTAAATGCACCATAAGTGCTTCCTGGGACGCTGCAGGGCGTTCTGTTTGAGTTTGTGGAGGGGATGCATAAATAAAAGGCAGGAGTAAATATACAGGGTGACAGTACCCTGGTAATATCCGAATGCCTTGTGACAGTGGCTAATAAAACCCATTATATTATACGATAAAGCAAAACGTTGCACAGCGTCCTGCCATTTTTAGCCATCAAGCAAAGGACGCAGAGCAGCGTTGTGTCATATCACATTTTTACGAAAAGACGCTGCTCAGCGTCTCTGTCATTCAACGTGTTAAAAAAGATTGTAAAATTTTTTCCTTAATTTCCATAGTAAAAAAAATGCAAACAAGTTATGTTAAAACGAAAGCAAACGGTAAAAAGTAGAAAAAAAGATCCACTGCTAAAAACACCTATGATATCTGAAACATTATTGGGTTGTACGTATCCAAAAAATAATTTGAAATTGGTTGGTTTATTTTTACTTTTTTAGTATATTTATAATCTAACTCCACTTAGTTAGTTATGGTTATAGTAATACCTAAGCATTATTACAGTAGTATGTCGAACAACAGAACAATTATTTAACAGGATGTACCTTCTGGAAGTGGTGTTATTTAAAGTTCAACCAAAAGTAGACAAAAACATATTTTTTTTATTTCTTAAATTTATTATTTGTGTATATTACAACTTGTACAAAATCGATTTTTGTCTATTAAATTTTTCAAAACTCAACTTTAAAAAAAAGAAACGAAAACTAAGCTGATTTTAATAAAAAAAATATAATTTATAATAAGAAAATACAACAAATACAAGTAATTAGTATTTTCTCAGACTTCTTAGTAATCGGAAATCAGAGAACAAAATTATTATTTTAGCTCATAAATTAAATCATGTTGTCGGAGTATAGAGCGATGCAACAAGCAAAATATTAAAAGCTATGAATTTGCTTTAAAAATTAAGACAGTGAACTTAATTACAAATGCTTTTGTACCCTATAAAAAAATAATTATTTTTATACCTTTATCTAATAAATACAAATATTTAATAAACTTTCGTGTAAATGATTTTTATTTTTGACCATTTAATTTTGTTTTATTGCACAAATAAATTAAGTTATCAAAAAAACCATTTTAGATAGCGTTGTTTTTTTTTCAGACAATACTCCAGGACTTTTAAGCATACAAAGTCGAACAGGTAGGGAAGACTTACTTTCAGATGAAAAAAATATTAGGGCATCTACCCCAGATAGAGTACATCATCATCTTTATGGACATGGGGTTTGCAAGTGGCCTGGCTGTGAGACAATTTGTGAAGATATACAAGCATTTATTAAGTAAGTATTTGATTTGGAGTATTTGTTGACAAGTTTTGGTTAACTTAAAGACATTTTGAAATATGTCTCTTAATTTTTCGTATATTAACACATCAACGCTTTTCTGTCATTTTAAGAGGCGACTGTTAATATCACAAAAATTAAAGGATCAAATGAAAAAATTATAGTTTATCAAAAAAATGATTCTTAACAAAAAGGTTGCGCAATTACGATGAAATCTAAGCAATCTAAGCAAAAAGTGATATTTATGCGAAAATTCACAAGTAAAGTCATTACTTAATATTGCTATATTTATCAATTAAAAATAATTAGTAATTACACCATTGTAGCCTGTTAACTCTTAGTTGTAATAAAAAAATTAATCAAATAAATTGAAATGGATCGATGATAATAATATAATAAAACTATATGGTCAGGATTTTCAGAACCAAGCACAAAAAATTAATATTTTCAATTGGTTTTCAGTGGCATAAAATTCAGAAAACGTTTTTTTTTTAATATAATTCTATTGAATATTATGTCTTTTATTAATGTTTATTTAATTCCTAAATCTGTAATTTGGAAGTCTTCGTCTATACGGAAACGCTAAAATATTATAAGTTCCAATCTGTATAAGTTCTACACTTCGTTCTACAATCGCTCGTCGAAGAGAAATTAGCTAATGAGCCCAAAAGTCACTTCCGTAGGGCTAAAAATAAAATGACAATAATTTAACTTTCCTCTAATATTTTTGTTAACCAGACGTAAAAATTATGGTCAAAATTAAAATATTAAACGAATCTTGTCGACAATCGGTGATAATTAACATATAAAATTTGTAACTCAAGCGAAGCAATTCCAATTCACAGGAGTAAGTAGTATATTAATAAGTTCAAAAAGACAAACAAGAAAGTTGATCCATGTATTATTAAAATTGCATATTTTTATTTAAAAAATTAAATTAAACTTTCCTGCAAAAGGCATTTTCTTAAAAAGAGAAAAGTTGTTAATTACAATGGGAAGTTTCTTTGGTGTTTCAGAATTTATGCGGATAATTTTCTAGAGGGCAATTTTTAACCAAACAATAGGCGATCAATAACCCATTTGCTGAAAACAAACACAATAAATTTTATCCCCTTAACAGTTTATCTACATCGTAAACTGCCTTATTCACAGAACTCTTTAAGGGAAACTCTATTTCAAATACACTATATAGCAGTTTTGAAAACAAAGCAATTATGTAATTTTATTACCGATTTTTATGGAACATCGAAGTTTTTATTTCTTGTGGTTTTTATAATCTCCTTAGTTAGCAGCAAACACATTTTAATAAGTTTTTGTTACAAAGTTGCTTTAATTTATTTACTTGTTTTATATTTTTATTGCCGTTAGTCAATATTTATCATAATTTAAAAACATATTGTCCAAGCGTTAATACATCCTTTTACAGAAATAACGATTTAGACTATGTAAATAACAACTACAATGTGAAAAGTTTTTCATAATTTGTGACATTGGCTAAAGAATTACTAATATTAAAAAAATACGCCAACATAAAAAAAACTTTGGTCAAATGAAACGAGTTCCATAAAAAATGCAAAATCAAACTTTTCCCCTAATTTTCTTGGCTGTAAGGAAGTAATAAAGACCTTCCTAAAGGATTTACATTTAAATCCGACAACACTGAAATCAAACGTCTTGCATATTAATTAAACATTGAATAATTAGATTTTTTAAGGCGCCTAGCTTTTAATAATTTATGCGAGGTCGGTTTTTCTTTTGTCGCCGCTTCTTCAACCAAAATATTGTAATTTTGTGCTTTACTTCATTTTAATTTTTTTTCTACATTTATAACTTTATCAAAATCTAAATTTATTAACCCAAAACAATAGTTTGAAATATTAGATATTTATTAAGTATATGTTTTAAAATTCCGTATTAATTATGATACATACATTCAAATACAAAGAAATATTAATTAATTTTGGTTGTCTTGTTTATAATTAAACAATACATACAATAATAGGTACAAAAAAACAATAATTTAGGCGCTTCTTTAAATTTAATACTTTTAAGCGTGTTAGTAAGTAACATTAAAACAAGGATTAAATGCGTAACTTGACGGTATTAACTTATTGAGATTTAATGTAACTGCTAGACTTTGGCTTAAATAAGAATCTTTCATATTCTGACAATTAATATATATTTTGAAGGAAAAAGAGGTAAATAAAATTTTACATTTGTGACAATTATTTGTTGATACTTTATGTTTTGATATATTAATCAGATGTTTTACAAAAACAATTTTTTTTAATGGGATGATTCACTTGTGGCAGCAAGGATATTGACGCTGTACTGGTACTTTAAAAAAAAATTAAGAACAAAATTTTAAATTCGTATTTTGTTTATCTTAAAATATGCAACAATATTCAAAACAGTTTAAGTTTTTTTTTAATTTCATGAAGAAATGTATCCAAGCCGCTACAAAGATTTCCTTGTATTTACTGTGCAATATTTACTCTGTGTGGAGAGTTACTCCACAGAAAATAAACATTAAATTCGAAAGTGCGAGCCTCTCTTTAATTGCGTTCCTAATCTTTTTAATATGCCATAGGGAAAACGCAAAACGATTTGCATACCCGCTCCCCTTCCTTGCTATAATACTTTATCAAAAAACTGAGATAGATAATTTTAAAAAGATAAAACCAAATTATTATGCAGAAGGTGTATAACAGTAAAAGTTCCAAAATGTTGATCTTTTGCAATACCTGTATTTTCTATTTTGATTCTGTTATTTCCAGGCATTTAAATACTGAGCACATTTTGGATGACCGATCCACGGCACAAGCGCGTGTGCAAATGCAAGTTGTCTCTCAATTAGAGCTTCAACTTCAAAAAGAGCGCGACAGGCTACAAGCAATGATGCACCATTTGCATTTATCTAAACAAATGGGCTCACCTGACCCTCATAAAGATTCCACGGGAACAGGACCACCAAAAATACCCGTTAGTTCTACAGTACCTCCTCCTCCTGTTAATATGGGACCAATGGTTTCAGCAGTACGGTCTCCAGTTTTACATTCTCCAGCACCAAATGTTGCTGGGCCGATAAGAAGGAGGTTGAGTGATAAGTCTGCTTTATCGTTGGCAGGTGGTAAGTACATAATTTTTTTTATGTTGGTATTGAAACCGTCAGCCGATCTGGGTTCAACTTTAGAGGATTGCATCTTTTATAGAATTTTCCATCAGTAATGTTTAAAATTTTTTCGCCTTTATAGTAACGCGTTAATTAAATTACAGAATTATAAAAGTAATGACGTAACATTTCCATTAGTTCATCTGCCTGATGACGTATACTTGGGTGATTATCGCTGGAAAATGTTAAATATATATCAGTGACGTATTTTTTTTAGGTTTAGAAGAGTATATTCTATTTCCGTTATATCGTCCGTTATATAGTCGCTTTATTTTTTTCAAATAGTTTTTGGATGTTGGAATAGCCGCTATAATTAGAGAAAGTCCTGTTGCATATCTTGAGATTCCAATTTAAAGCATATTTTTTTTTATCAACTTAAAAACTAATATATTTAAGAGAATAAAAAAATTATTTGCGTTTGTTAAGTAGCAGATTCTTTTTCGAGTTTCGTTTTCTTCCTTTTGTGTTGCTTTGATAATTTTTTCTTACAATTTGTGTATTGTTAAAATTATGAACATTCTGAAACAGTGAAAATTTATGTTAATTGTATTAGGATGCAACTGGCTTCATGGCTAAACTGGCCTCATGCAAAAAAATATATTTATACTTTTATTTTTTCTATAGCTGGACAATGATTCAAATTATTCTAAATGACAGGTCTCATGTCTTTTATGTCTCTCATCATTTAAACGACAACTCTTGCAGGCTCATCTAAGCTATTGGCAAAATTTGGATGGTGATGGAAACATTGGCAAAGCGTATCTAACATATTCCTAATTAAATTTAGATCCGGATTGTTTGCTGGCGAAAACATGTCTCTATTAAAACTCATCTACAAAAATTATTTTGAACAATCCTAGCAACGTGGTAAAGCATTACCTTGATCTGCCAACAGTTAACCCTATGCAGTAATGTCTAAAAAGTAACGTTGTGCATATCTTTTATTTGTCATTTTTCATTTCATATTTAGAATTTATATTTTTACATTTTATTATATTTGTTTTATTTATTTTCTGTGTAATTTTAAGTCGCCTAGGAACTTTTTTTTTAACATCAATTATTTAAGGAAATAATTGATATTTTTTTTATTTTATTAATAAATAATTTTAAATAAAATATTTAGTATTACTACTTAAATCAGATTCTTGATTTACTCTTCAGAAATACCATTTTATTCTTCTGCAAGTGCTTCACATAGTTCCAGGGTTTCTGGTGGATTTAATCTACTTTTAATAGCTCCTCCGAGTGAATCTCACAGGTATTATATCGGATATTACATTCAAAGTACCCCGTTGAAAACTTTGGTTAGAACGTGCAACAAATCTTATTCCTCTCCAATCCATAGCTCTACTTCCACGAAAAGCTAACTGACGCCTTTTGAAATTTGAGAACAGTACAGAACGTACACTACTAGTTATCAGTAGTCCAGTTAAATTGTTTTGTCGTAACCAGTAATCTTGATATTTATTTGTTGAACCGTGGAGTAGTTATTCTTTTTCTTGGTTTCAAGTGATTTTATTTGAGTCTCTTTCTTGCTCTTGTTATACGAGTTCTCAAAGTTTACATATGCAGAAGTCGATCCTGTGCTGCTATTGTTGCTCGAGCATGCCTGTACCATCTTAAGACTGTACTGCACTTCTTTCTTTTTCAGCTTCAATGCTTCAAATGCCATGTGAATCGTCTGTTATTTTTTGTGATGTTCCCCAATATTCAAAATATAATTTCAAGTTTATTAGCGAACTAGTTAAAAAGAAAGAAATGTGAATGTAAATCTGTTTAAGAGTACCGCCTTTATGGTTAAGGCGATAGAAAATATTTTCCAACATTTTTAAAAATCTTTATATTTTGATTTTAGTTGGGCCCAAGGTGCCCGAGACTACTCATGTTCCTGCTATACTTGGGTTTGTAGTTATCGCTTTGCAAATTTCTTGCATTTCTTGTACTTTCGTTTACCTGACCGTCTAAATAGACTTATTCAGTTGTGTTACCAAGTGGCTGCCAATATCTTTTATTTTAACTTATTTTTTATTTAAAAGACACCGTAAAAAAGAGAAAAAAATACGTAAATTTCATTGGTGTCTAAAAGTCAAGCAAATACAGTAGAAGTAATTTACTAAGTAACCTTAAGGCTGAAAAGCTCTGCCTTTTGCCTGGTAGTCTAAGAAGAATAAGAGGAGTTATCTGTATTAAAAATTTAATTGGAGAAGAATGATCATTATAAAACAATATAAACAAGAAAAAACAATTCCTGTAATCGGGTGCATTGTATATCATTAACAGAGACAACCAAAGAGACGCGCAACTGTGCACTAATAAAATATCCTATTATTTTCCATCTTTGTCTCTCTTCGTGAAAGGTGAACGTAGATGGCGCAGATAGCGTTTGCCGCCATAATTCAAACCTCGGCTATTAAGCATTTAATGATTTATTTTAATGAAAATCAGCCGTTATGTCTCAGAAGTCAGAACCTCATAATTATGTTCTGAGACAGCATGGCTGATTTTTATTAAAACAAATAAAAAGTTATTGATATGTTTTTAATTGCTCAGAACGATGGCAGACTTTAATTAAAACAATGCAATTTAATAACATTTAAATTGGGGAACTAAAAAAACTAAATATAATTCTGAAACGTTTTGTATTGTATTTTCAGTATATGGTATAACTATAATATGTGCATGCATTTTCTTAATTATTTTCATAATTTATAATTTAAGATTTAACAGTAACATGCATATACATAAATGCAATTAAAATATAGAAAGATTTTAATTATCACAGTACTATAATAATATTCCAAAAAATATATCCTTTGGTGTAACACTTTTATAATAAAAAAAGTTTAATGTTTTGCTGAAGATGCTAATATCGTTAGCCAAAACAGGTATCCAGAATAAATGAAATTGATTTGGTAAAGTGGTAAAACTGTTTTTCCACTAATTAGTTAAGAATAGATAAGTCTGTTCTATTCTATAATAATGAATATACTGTTAAATTTGTATGTGTATGAAATACATACACACATGTTTCATTATTTATGATGCAGTATTTTTTTAATCAATAAAAATTAATTAAAAGAATAAAACAGAAAGATTACACCTAAATTTAAAATAGCAGCAAATAGTGAGCACAGATAGTCCGAACAAATGTTATTCTTGTAATTATTTTAAGTTATATTATAAAAATTAAATTCATTTGACTATTTATGTTAGTTTTTTAAATGTTTTTTTTTGCAACTTTCTTAATTTTTGCTTTTGAACCTCCATGGAATACCTATTTTAACTACAGCCTTAACAATTACCTTAATGAACATATTTCTATTCCTAACACAAGTCAAAACACTAAAATCTGTATCCTACAAAAAACTACAACTACTAACTACTGTAACCAAGTTCACCTAAATCCGGTAGGTAATAAAATACGTAAAATTTAAGCACTCGTCCAAAATCTCAACTAATGATACGTAATGTAAAACAAAACAAACTTAATCAGCAACAACAACTATTCAGCCATATTGAAATTCACATGTTTATGTTGAGCAAGGATTGCACTGTTGCCGTACTTAATTATAATTTTAGAAATACTAGAGAATTGGCCACAAGCTATCCCGTATTTTTACATTCATTTAGACGGAGATGGAAGAATGTTTTCTCTTGACTGCTCTCATAATTAAATACATTTAGCAGTGCGAAAGATTAGCGGTATTGTGGCGCCACCTTAGCTCATCTTTTATAAGGGAAGAGAGAGACAACGAAATACAATATATACAGATTAAAGAGAGCAACAACAATAGGATAAAAATTTCTATCTAGTTGCACGTCTCTTTGGTTGTCTCACTCCGACTTGTCGCCACGTCCCCATTTAGAACAGTGGCAAGGGAAAGAGCAAGCGCGAGTATAAGTACGAATAGCCTAGATGCATTTAAGTAAGATCAAAGCAATTTAAATTAATAACTTAACTCCAAAAATCATCCTATGTAGCATAAACAGAAAAAATATTTTATTTTGAAATCGAACAATTATGCAAATGGATTTACTCTAACGAAAAGGCTTGTCTAAATATATTTATTGAGACTTTTTAAAGTAGCAAAAAAGAGTTTTTTAATATAACCCTATAGCTAGTTACAGGATGCACTAAAAATACCCAGCCGGATCGGCAGTGGGCCAATAATATTATACTCATGCTAATTGACATTATCAAATAAAATTTTTTCTTGTAAAATAAGACTGTATAAAAATATTACTTTGGCGATTAAACTCATAATATTTTAACGGTAATCCTTTTTTACGCTGCGTAGGATTGCCGTATATGTTAGAACGCGCTGGATTAGATGTTCAACAAGGTATCTTATAAAAAAATAAATATTTTTTTTGAAAATGTATCTAAGCAATTAACCTATTTTAGAAATCCAAAGAAATAGAGAATTTTACAAAAATGCTGATGTACGACCGCCTTTTACTTATGCTTCATTAATAAGACAGGTAAGCCCTTATAAGTTTTGCAAATTTCGAAAATAAATAAATATCTTTTTAGTCTATCATCGAGTCACCAGATAAACAGCTTACACTTAACGAAATATATAATTGGTTTCAAAACACATTTTGTTATTTTAGAAGAAATGCCGCTACATGGAAGGTATTGTACCTTTACTTTGTTTTTCGATTAAAAAAATATAAATTGTTTTTCTAATATTTATAATGCCAAGTCAAAAAGAAATGTTGTTCTTAATAGTTGGTTAATGTGTTAATGTGTTTTCGTCAATATACCTGTGGGATGTTATACATTAAATTTCTTTTTGGCTTCGGGTTCACAGTAAAAAAAAGGAAACAAAATAATTTAACAATAATTTATTTCTTCGAGCTTATTTAAGAAGATGTATGTATTTTTGGTAAAGTACATATCTAATCGTTTCTCTTGTTGAATTGACACTACTTTACAAAATTAATAATTTAACGGCTTTAGCTTGCATGCATTTTTACTATATATATTTCTTTAATTCACGTAGTTACTATGCTTAGGTTTTTTATATATTATTTTTTTTTATTAACAATGAGTTTATAATTTAAAAGTTTTAAAATTTAAGTTTTTTTTTGTTTTTAATATGATTTTGCGCTAATCCAAGAACAAAATTTTGTTTTACTTTTATGAAATTCTTGCAGTATTAGTTCGTATAAATATATATATACAGGATGTTTTTGTACTAAAATTGGGACCTTTTTAATCAAATATATTATAAAAACTAATGATTTTTTGATATGGTGAGGTTATAAATAAATTATAAATATTTCTAATATTTTTTAATACATTTGAATATATAAACCAGAATATTCTTTATGCAGATATTTTAACACCTATATTGCAGTATTTCTTAAAGTATTTACTATTCTCCCAGAATTATTAAGAATATTTTTTTTTAATTTGCCAACCATTTTTGTCTGTTTTTGCAAATAATTATTCTAGTTTTTAAGTCAAAAATTCAGGCATTTAATACTGCTTTTTATGGTTATCCTCTTTGTAGAATTGAATTATTTTCTATGACTGCTGATTGCGTATTGGATGAGGTTCTGTCTTTATCCTCTAGAGGTTTAAAAAAATATCTACACAAGGTGTTTTATCGTAAGAGGTTATCTAAACTTGCGAAGATGAGATGTTTAAAACATTAAAAAATCAAATTATTCATTACAAGTTAACGAAAGCTAGAAAAATATCCTGTATATATACGAGGCAAGTAATTTTATTTATTGATTACTCATGATATGGAAATCAAGTATCCATAATGATTTTTAGAATAAAATTGCAACAATAAAAATATGGAAAAAAATTATGTTGGTATAATAAAATTAAATTTAAAGTTATTAAGAATGATGATTTCTTGGATGTGGGCAAAAGAAACGCAGCTTGCAACTAGTGCTAGGCGCGTTGTTCAAAGGCAGGTGTTTGATTTGTTGTTAGAACGCAGTTCGCCACAACCTGTCCCTCCACAAATGTTTCATGCGCGTGGAGAATGTGAAAGGGGCCGTGTGGACTGTAGACGAGGTGGAGTTCTACAAAAGGAGGCCGCAGCGGTGTTCCTCGGGGCCTCTCACTCAACCTATCGTCGGGTACGTCCCTGGTCCACTGGTGCACTTTGTACCTTTGTGTGTTTTGTGATTTTTTACCTCTCTTTTTCCTTCTTTTTATATATATTTTTTTATTATTAACATTTGGCTTGTGTGGCGAGAGTGAAAGTGTGTCTAGCCGGTTCAGTAACAGCATGGGCCGCGCCGGCGCAGGCTTGGGCTACTAACTGCGCATCGATGTAATCAGGTTAGGTCAAAGAAAAAAGGTATATGTAGAAGTAGCAGGTCGCGGTTGCCCATGTGCACACCTTAAAATGGCCTTGTCTTGATTGTTATATTTCTCTTTCTTCTGGGTCTGGGTGTGTAGAATGCGATTCGCACCAATCTGTCCCTCCACAAGTGTTTTGTGCGGTACGAAGACGACTTTGGCTCGTTCTGGATGGTGGATGACGCCGAATTCGTGAAGCGTCGCCACCTCTCTCGTGGCAGACCACGGAAATATGACCCAACCCCGTCACCCACTCCACCCCACTGCGCACAGTAAGCACTTTATAGAAAAATGATGTGTCACGTATTGTTACGTGACCGTGCGTGTGCCGCTGTCTGCTCGGCTAGCTCTGCTTACATTTTTTTAGTCCTTTACTTTCTGCCAGGAAACTTGTACACGATATAAAATTGCTTAACAAACCTTATTTTAATCAATCTTACAATTTCGTTATCTAAGAAAATGATGATTAGTGATCGTTGAAGTGACAAAAATTTTATGCAAAAAAGGTAAATCCTAAAATAGAAAATACCTAATTTTTAAGCGGAATTAAAGTTTACAGAATCTTACCCTCGTTTGCGGTTTCAGTCGTTCTTAGTTTACTCTGATTTGTGACCTTGTGTTTACTGACAAAAACTCATAGCCTCTTAATTATATTGAGGGTAATCAGAAACCAATCTGTGGTCAACTTTGTACAGCTAAAATGAAGCTGTAATATCGCAAAACATAAAAACGCCGCTAGTTTGGATGCCAATCTTACTTAGTTATGTCACTTCCTTTTTTTCATTTTTTTATTTTGCTGTCATTTTAATGTACAGTATATGAAATTTAAAAAAAATGGGCAAATCTACAAAGTAAAAGTAAATGATTTTTTTTATAGATTTGGAAAAACGATCACCTCATTACAAAAATGAATCAATCAGAAAACATGAGGGAGAAGGGAAATGGTAATATTTCTCCTATACTTCCTCTACTAAATATAGTTCATCCCAAATTATAAGTAGGGACAAGCTTAAGTGAGAAATCAGTGGAGCATTGTTATTCTCTTACGGCTTTGCCTATGAAGTTTTGTGGCATGTTATGAGTATTTCGGCACTCAAGAAATAAATCTGCCAGGCATGTATATTGCGTGTATATGCTTGGGTGAGGTTAAAACGTAGTCTAAATTTCAAGATATTTCTGAAGACGCAATAGATATAAGAAATATTTCTTTAAAATATAATAGATAGAAATATTATAAGAACAGCATTATACAAAACGCCCTGTATATTATAACCTAAAACTATTTGAACATTAAGTTGGTTAATCCATATTTTGTGATTTAGACAGTGTTGAATGTATTCCCTGATTACTATAAGGAATGGCTAAGCTGGTACGAATATATTTAAGTTTAGGAAATTTATTTCCTTTTTATCTTAAAACAGTTAAACATCATATTTTGATTTTTGTAAAAAATATTCAGATCAAATTTATGTTAAAAAAATGCTCATAAGATATAGAAAGTTATATTTAAAGTAAGTTATTATTTTTTATAAAATGATTCATAATAATACATAATAATATGAATAAACTTTTTTCTTGTAAAAGTCTTCCAATCACATTGCATAAATATTTAAAATTCAAAATGCTTTTAATATTACACCGTATATTATTCCCCTGATTTACAAGTTTCCTGGGCTTGTCATATTACCGCTTTTATTGACTTTCTTGTTTTATTAATAAGGAAAAAAGGAAATATTGCTATGATCCTTTACTAAATATTTGCAACAATATAGCATAATAATTAATGTTTCATTCGATAAAAGTAGCAATAGGACGTAAAGGTCTAATGCAAACATAGCAAAGTCGTTGTAATGGCCTTGTTTATCAGTTAGATACAGAATGCGGAGTCTTTATTAATAGGATCAAATATTTGGAATCCAGACATTAATTTGAAAACTCTGTTTTGAAAAACAAGTTGATTTCTTACCTCCTAAAACAACTCAACAACAGTCAAAAGGGTACATTTTTACAACTTAGTATTCGCTGTTAAAATAACTGTTAAACGCAATAATTAAAATTATTATTGCCTAGAAAAGGTTCTTATTCTAACTATTTGGTACTTAAAGTTTTATTGGCTGTCAAGTTTGCTCGGCTTAGTAAAACCCGTAGAAATATTTCAAAAAGTAGAGTCTTCCGATGAGACACTCACACACACAATACATCGCTAATGGCTCTTGCTTTGTAAAAAAATATGTCTTTAGTTAGATAATATTATTCTTGCATGCTACACACCCCCAGTTATCTTTTACGTGAGTAATAAACTATAGATAACTTGTTGGTAATCTGGACCCATATTATACTAAATATCAAATCTTAAATCTTGTTACTGATAAATAATATATTATTGTACAAATTTATTAACCATAAACCCTTATTATATATGCAGCTATATTTAAAACGATTACCGGACTATACAGAGAGAGAAAGTAATATAAAATTAACTAAATTCAGAATCGAAGTCTTATCTGGTCAAACTTGCTCGCATCCTTTATCAACCAAATATGCACCAGATTAAGTAATAATCAGAATTAAACAATACTTCTTACTGCTTCGATACCCCCGTAAATAATATTTTGTTTTTTTTTAGCTATTTTTTTTATAAATATTTAAAAATACTTGATATTTTTGTTAATATATTGTGCAGTTAACCAACTGTTTTCTTACCAATATATTTTAACGTATTAATATAAAGAAGCATATATAATATGCACTTGAAATAGATTAATAGATTGTGATATTTTATTTTAAATGCCTACTACATTATTATCCTTTAATTATACTACTTCACTAATATTTATCTTATACAGAGCAAACAAACCTTTCATTAAACAGTGCTTGGCAATCAATGGTAATTAAGCAATCGTATACGAAAAGCAAAACATCGGATTTATATTAAAAAGTGGATCAATTAGGAGCTTATATCGATGGATTCGACCGATCTTCTTGTGACGTCAACGGTTATTCACGACATTTTCTCTTTCTTTTCAATAATTGTGGGTATGAGGTATAATATTTTATATATCTCTTATTAAATAAAAATAAGTTTAATACATTTGAAAAATAAACCTGTTTATCATTTTAAAAATTATGACAAACTATACTTTAGAAATTGAGCTATTATACTGTATGAGTCGAAATTCTGCATAACATCAAGATATGTTTTCAGTAGCTTCTTGATCTAGAGGTTCTCGTTCTCCCGGAAATCCAATTATATCGGAAAAATTTTTGATAGGATTGTCGAGAATCAGATCTGATCACAGCCAATCTTTAACTTGAATATTAAGGGAAATAAATTATATAAATTACTTTGTGGATTCATACTTTGAAGGCAAAAATGCATACCTTACTAGTCATCAGCCCAATGTTATATTCAAAAACACAGTAAGTCAGAGGTGCCATTTAATGGCGCTAAATAATATAACCACTAATTAATATAACCCAGCTGGAATTTTAACTCGAAATGGATCTTGAGTTTCCATTCTGTCCAAACTATTTTTAGGTACCAAAGCATCCCATAGTTATAGATCATCAGTATCCCTTTACGTAAACCGCGCACTTATGTTTTGATTTTGTCAATTCGTTTAGATTGATTGCGCTAATTTTAGGTCAGGATCCTTGTCATTTATGAGGTTTATCTGAGGCCACTTTTGCGCTTTTTGCGCAGTTTTTGCCTTGCTCGCCTACGTTTGCATTTGTGTTTAAATAATTTTGACTACGACCAACAATAAAAAATATTTCTGCAAAATATCATCATAATATCCTTCTTGAGTATCCTTTCTAATTTTTGAACCCAAACTTTATTATATTGTGCTTAGAAAATTATTTTCTTTATAATTGTTCGGAAAATTAGGAATTTACTTTTAATAATTTTTGAATATATTTGATATTTAATTTTAACAAATTTCATTTGTTTTTAAATTGCCGTAAAGAAACTCTCTGCGTAGTTTTCCTCAGTTATGAGATTTGTAGACAAAAGTTGAGATAAGCAACTTCTAAAGCATATATTGCTAAAAATCACCTGCCAACGTTGCATCAAGTTGAATTTTACCTAAAAGGTTAAGCTTCTGGAACTTTGGGTACATACCGATTAAACTTCATTTATTTATTTAGTACAAGTACAAGGTTCTTCTACAGATAGACGAAGCAATCCAATAACAGGAAAGCACACAATATCTTAGTGAATTTAAAAATACAAGTAAGCGCTTTGCAAATTGTTTCACTAAACCTTATAAATATACCAAGAAATAAACCTAACTAACTTAGTTATTTGTTTACAATCATAAAAAACCCCTTCTCAATTTACCCCTCTTTATTAAAGTTAATGTCTCTTAATATAGTTCGGTCTTTGTCTTGCATACAGCTGACTGTATTCATATGCTTTTATATTTTAGATAAAAATATTCATCTCCAGAGTCAAAACGATAGATACCAAATGAAAAAGGCTAATAAAATTTTATAAAAAAATACATATTAGGAAATAAAAGCCATTATTACATTAACTTTTTCCACCCTGCACGTAAAAATTTAGGCGGCTGTATAAGCGATATTAGTTTTTAGAATATGTTAAAAAAATATTTAGAGCCGGCTTGGAATGTTTGGATTATATAGACGCTGTAAAACAAAATCAGTCTATATTTACTGGACATATAAGTTTTCAAATTATTTTGTCTCTCAGTGAATTCCTATAAATTTCTTTTCTTTTGATATTCAATTTTTAACATTATTAATAGGATTTATAATAAAAAAAGTGCGCTGTTTAGTTCACTTTTTACCATTCGAATAAATAAGATAATGCTTATAATCAACAGAATATTAGTAGCATACTCTTACCTAAGATTAATATAAGAAACTTTAAACTCTTAATCCTTTTAATATTAACAGAGTATGTTTTTTTAAAAGATTAAAAGAAAACAATGACGTAAATATATTCTGATTTTGAGCGTTGCTTGCACTTTACTGTTCTGAATGAATGTGGTATTAATTCGAAATAATATTTTAAAAGAAATGCCATAAGGATTATTTCTTTTAAATTTTATTTCAGAAAAGACTAGTTTTAATAATTTAGAAGGTAAAACATATATTTAATGTTTAAAATTAAATAATTAATATAATTTTAGATTTTTTCATCTCTTTTTAAATATTTTTTTCTCATTCTTTATCCATCTAAATGTCGCATGGTTTTAAACTTTTTTACATTTATTATTGTTTGTTTTAAGTAGACGTTCCTGTATATTTTTTTATATTTCTCTCTTAATCATTTTAATTAATTTTTAAATAAGCATTTTGATATTGTCAAAATCACTCGGTTCAGTCAGACGCCATACGTAGATCGACCAGATTGTAAGGTAAACGACATACAGGAACATTTGATTTTTTTATTTACTAGGAAACACCGTTTTAATTTAGTAAAAGTAAAACAATAAATAATTACAAAAAATAATAAGAATTTTTAACATAATATTTAAAGCAGTGTTTTCTGATGATTTTCCTCATAACCTCACTCAGAACATTTAACTTAGTCCAAAAAGAACTTCAATTAAATGATAGGTACGTCTTTTAAATATTTTTACGTATTTTTGCTCATTAGTGTTAGTTAAATGTTTTAATATATACTTAAAAATACAAAATTAAATGTGTTTTTATATTTAGGGGTGCCTCATCTAAAAGTCCAACTATGAATCACAGTCCAACATTATATGCGGATCATATGTCAGCTAATCAGGTAACCTTTTTACATATTTTTTATTTATTTTAAAAATGGTTTTTTTTTAATTGTTTTCTTCAAACAGTACTATTTTTTTTTAAAGGGACTCTTCATTAAAGAACAATAGTTAAACCATGTGTTTCTTATATGCGAGCTGATAAAATTTTATATCCTACAGTACCCTATTAATTTTCTTTCGTCCCTAAGGGACGCATCTAAAATTCAGATTTTTTTAAATAACTTTTAAAATACTTACTAGGATTATTTCTGTAATTTTTCGTAAACTGATTGGTAGAAAAGCCTTCATAAAATTAACTGAAATATATCAGAATAATTTTCCAGGAACAGATTACCTCCAACAAAATTTTTTAATTATCATAAACTTTAATTTTTTTATTTAATTTTTTTTATTTATCATTAACCCTAAGTTTAAGGCTGGGGTTTCAGGAAACAGATATCTTTATTTAATTAGATTTTTATTAACAAAGTTAATATACATAGTAATTCTAGAAGGTTTCAGCTTAAGACATGAATTTTTAACATGATGTTAGGTGAGCGTCTGGTAGGTAAACCCGTAGGTTTCATTTAAAAAATGTATCAGCCTGTAATAAAATTACTGCATTGTACTTCAGAGCTCTGTACAGTCTGATTAAATACTATTTTCCATTGCAAAAGTATTTTCAGACATAAAATTATAATCTTAAAATCTTAAATATTTATGAAATAATTATTTTCCCGAAATAATAATATTTTTTATTGATATCGCTTACATGTATATGTTATTTATGATTATCATAGTTTTCATTTAATTTATGTTTTTTGAATATGCTGGCACGCATCGTATAAATATGAATTAGCATTATGTAATGCCTTAAGATCTTTAAGACGAACACTTATTGCATCCCAGAATTTCTGATGTGAATGTGCTCAACATACTAAAAATCCATGAAATGGTTGTAAACAAAGCATTTTAAAAGTTCTAAAGACAGATGTTTTTGAAATTTTCCTTTTCTTTAATTGCAAGCTATTCGAATCGGAAAAATTCTCGATATATTCTCAATATACTAACATTTTAAAAATTTTAATATATTGATATTTAATTTTTATTAAGAAATCGGGCATTGTATTTAATTTATATAGAGAAAAAATTATATCAATTTAAATGCACATGAAGATCATTTTAAGCGTATTACCTAACATAAATTTGTTGCCTTAATGACGTCAATGATGTCAAAGTTTAACATGCAAAAAAAAGAGATAAAATATATACTCTGTAGTACCAGTTTTTTTTGATAGTCTTTTTTTAATAAGTCATTTGAGCAGTAAATTTTTTTTGTGTTCCCAAGAAATTTCTCAGATGAGTGCGACGCTTAAAGTGATATCCCTGTACAATCCTGTATCTTTTAACATTTATTTAAATATTTTAAGCTGAAATCTTCTCACAGGAGAATCAAAAAGCTATAAATAAGTTAAGAACTTAGAATTGCTTAAATGATAGTAAAATAATTTTGAAATTCTTTTATTAGTTTATTCAAGCTTCATTGATGGAAGATAATAGCCTGTCATTTTTGACAAATCCTTCAATGATGCCAGCAAGGCCTAGAGATCGATCTGAATCACCACATGATCATCATATAAGGTAAGAATATTGTTGGTAAATTCGTTTGTTCATTCAATTATTTTTAATCAATACGTTGGAAACGAATTTGAAAATATTTGTTTGATGATAACGTGTCTTAAATTTTTAATAAAGGGTTATCCATTTTATGCTTGGGAAAGTAAAGTTGAATAAAACACACAAGATATTCAGATGGAGACGAAATTTTTATTTTGTTTTAAAGATTGAAGCATTCCATTATATGTGAAACACAATATCATTTTAATGTCCATCGCGGGACCTCTGACAAACTTCAATCCTTTTAAGAAAATTTTCAATCACTTTTCGGCACATTTAAGGTGATATCTCGGCTAGAACTTCACGAATGTTGGCTTTAAGTTGTTGAAGAGTTTGAGGGTTATTGGCGTAGACACGATCTTTCGCATAGCCCCACAAAAAAAAATCCAAACGTGTGAATCTTGAAATTAATCGTCCTGGAAACTTCTCTTGCAAAAGAGCTCGGTTGGCCTGTGTTGTGTGACTTGTGGCCCCGTTCTGTTGGAACCACATGTCTTCCAGATCTTCTTCTTCGATTTTTCTCCAAAAATAATTAGTCAACATGCTTCCATACCGCTCAGAGTTTACTGTTAAGGCTCTTCCACGATTGTTTTCAAAAGAATACGGACCAATGACACCACCAGACCATAATGCACACCATACAGTCACTTTTTCGGGATGCAAAGGCCTTTCTACGATCACCTGAGGATTTTCAGAATTCCATATGCGGCAATTCTGTTTATTTACGTAGCCACACAGCGTAAAATGAGATCACTGAAGAAACTTCTGCTCGAAAAATGAGCATCAGCAGCTTGTTGTTCAAGCACCCAATTTGCGAATGTTCTGCGTTGTCCATGGTCTGTAGGCTTAAGTTCTTGAGTGAGTTGGACTTTGTACGGATGGAGCTGTAAATCCAAATGCAAAACTCGCCACAGTGAGCCGTAAGACAAACCCAAATTTTGAGCACGCCGAGGAATTGACAAATTTGGGTCTTCCTCCACACTTTGAGCCACAGCAGCGATATTTTCAGCTGAACGAACGTTACGGTGATGCACATGCCTTACAATATCAGTAACCGATCCAGTCTCTTCAAATGTTATTACTGTCTTCGAAATTGTTTTGTTCTGTAGGACAATTATGTCGACCGTAATCAGCTCGCAAAGCTCTAAACGTTGACACAGGAGAATCACCATTTTTATAGAACAATTTAATAATTTTAGTACGTTATTCGACTGTTAAACGATCCATATTTATAAATGGCAAACCTTTAACTAAAAAAAAACGCTTCACATGACGTTTATTTCTGACAGGTGTCAAACGGCAGGCTTGTACTTAGCCAACCTTGAATTGGATAACTCGCTATATATGACCGATCAATAAAGGTCTTGGATGCGGAAATCAATGTATTAACGTACAATAGCAAGTCTAAGTCAAAAGTTAAAAAAAGAACGACCACAGCATTTCTTTTACTCCCCCTCTACTAACTACAGTCGGATCCAAATTAAAAGTATGTAGAGAATCGGGAAATCGGTGAATCATTGCTGATCTCTCTTTCCCTTAACGCTTTGCTGTTGGTTTACAACAGAAATATGCTGTTGCATGTTAAAACATGGATATTTCAGCACCTAAGAACGAAATTTGCAGGGCGTGTGTGTATTGTTGATCTTAAAAGATGGATATTGAATGTAATGTCAAATTGTCATAATAACAAATAAATTTATGTACTATTATAGTATTAATAGTATTTTATTTTAGTAATTTTTTATCACATGTATTTCCTATTTTACCTTAATATTTAAATAGCACTGTTTAATTTTATCCCGAAGAATTTATATTTTTGCCATTTAATTTTCTTTGTATTTTGATAATTCAGCTAAGAAAATTATGAAATCAAAGAATTACTACTTATCAGTTTCTGTTGTAGAAAATTCCTTTATTTTTAGAGAAAATTTATTTTTTTTTACTTTTACATTTCATCCGATACACAGAGTAAATAACTTTCAATTATTTTCTGCGTTTTAGTTTAGGAATATTATACACGTGAAAATAATTTTAAAAAACCTATATGTTCTTCTCCGATTCTCAATTGTTTTTAAATTATAGCGTAAATAAAACGGTTTAAATAGTTTACCGCTTCTTATCAGATGTAGTAGATACCGATTGGTTCGTCTGCTTTGGTTTGCTGACACATACCTATGCCTAAAGTAGTAACTGCCACACATCTATTCAAATTTGGAATGCAAATGTTGTTTTTGTATACGGTTTTTGTAATGGAGCTGCTACAGCTGCCGTTTAAGAATATCGTCGATGATCTGCACAGCGAAGAAATCCGGACAATAACGTATTTATCAGAGGTTTTATCAAATTTTGCGAGACCGGAACTGTTCCCATTATTAAGATAACATCTGAACGAGCCACTCGATAAGTTTTAGAAAAAATAAAAATATTCTGAATTTGGTAGAAGATCATGCAACGACTAGCTTACGAAGAATTGCTACTCAATTGGTCATTCCACAGAAAAGAGTAATCAACACGCTCTACGAGCAAGGCTTATATCCAGACAATATACAGCGTGTCTTATAATATCAATCGTCCTATTATATCGCGCATACTTTTTACCGATGAAGCAACATTCACTTGTGATGGGATCAAGAATACACACAACTTTCATGTATGGTCAGACGAAAATGCACGCGCAATAGTCGAAACTAATTTTTAGTCCAAGGATTGGGTAAACGTGTGGTGTGGTATTGTCGCTAGTTATTTCATTGGTGAAAGTTCCTTTAAACCTCAAAATGCAAATTTTTTATAAGCATGGAGCTCGCGCACGTTTCCCTTGTCAGGTCAAGCAATATTTGGACAAAGAGATTCTAGGAGTATGGTTTCTCGTGGTGATCCTATTGGTATTGGCCTCCAAGATCTCCAGAGCTTATACCATTGGGCTATTGTTTGTGAGGCTGCTTTAAAAATGAGGTGTACAAAATGAAAGTCGACACTTAGGAGGCTCATTCGAAGCATTAGAAATGCGGCAGTGTCTAGAAATGACATGAATCACTTAGAAAAGCAACAAGGGCCTTTCGCAGACGAATGTGTTTGGAGGTTAAGGCGATATTTTTGAACTTTCATTAAAATAGCGCTGTAATTACAACAATGTCGATGATTTTTTTTTTGTTTTTTTGGAATTACGCTGTATTTTGTAAACAAATGAGAATCGCATAAGGCCATATAAGTTTTTTAAAATTATTTTCACATGTATAATACTCACCTGGAGTTTGGTACATTCGGCTCGGCTTACCATGTATAAAATCTGGCAATACTTAGTATTTTAAATAACCTTTTCTAATCATAAGCCAATCAAGGAAAATTTAGTATTTTAAAATTTTGTATATTTATTTTACTCATAAATTATTATTATCACCATGTATTGCCGTATTTGATCCACACAGTTTTTTGAATAAATCAAATATTATGAGACTTTTTAGGTCACCCATGAATGGCGGGCTTCATATAAAACAAGAGCTAATTAACCAAGAGCACCATATGAGAGAGCAAGAAAATATGCATCACATGGTTAAAAGAGAAATGCATACAGATGCCTACGATGATATGGAACAGGATCATCAAGCTGATAATATGGCCGAAGATTTGACAATATCATCTGATCATGGCGATCAGCAACAAAATATGTTAGACGCATAGTAAATATATCGAAAGTGATAGACACTTTATTTATAAAAACAGGATCTCGAATTCCACAGACTTTTATTAATACAGATTTTTTAGGATAGGTAGTTGATTTTTTGGCAACTCCCCCTCTTGGGGGATTGATTTTTGTACATTTTGCTGTAAATATTAAAGTGAGCTATAGGAGTTAACTATAGAATGAGTACTGTTAATTGTTTAGGTACGAAATGAAGTAACTACTATAGGCAGGTTGAGATATGACTTAAGTTCTTTATATACAGGGTTATTTGTTATTAATGTGGTGTAGTGTTGTTGAATTTTTGTGTCAGCCAAATTTCTAAAAATTTTATATAATTTTAATTTGAATCTAATTAACGATGAACTGTTTTACTTAGAAGTCCAATTAAATTTGAGTATCAATCTATAAAAGTTTCTTTAACTGTAATAAATTATAAATAAATAAAGGATATAGACTAAAATCACATTGCAAACTATGTATAGTTATATACTATAATTTTGTATAAAAACCTATTTTAAAATTAATTTGTTTAGTAGTGTTAATAATAATAATAATATTGGGCATTGTGATAGCGGCGTAAAATAATTTTGCCGTACTTCTCTTCCACGTAAGTACGTAATCCAATTTGGCTGAGCCAAAAATAAGTCACTGTCAGTAAAAATAAATTTCTTTTAGCATATCATTTTTGCTATGGGGCGCCTCATACTTATACAATACTGTGCGAGAAGTGTGTATGTCAAAATATTTGTGTTCTAACTTAATCGTTGCGCTCATATAGTGATGTAAAATAAGCAATACTGTAAAATATTATCGTTAAGCCACGTGCTATATATTTATCTTTACAAATGAAAAAAAAATTCCATATCATTACTTAAAGTAAAGGCATATATCAGTGTATAAAAAATTGTAGGCAAATCCGATTTCCTAGGTCTCTTTTTAAATATTTAATGATAATCTCTAAAAAACATATAACGCGCATTTTTTTATACTTTTTCAGGGTGCTCTATAGCCTATATGAGTTTTCGTTAAAATAGTTTATATAATTACACTAATATTGATAACATGTTTACTTAAAATAAAAATCAATTTTTAATAATGATTCAAAAATAATTTTAATTTAAAAGAAAATTTATCTTTTTATCAAATTATCGTTTATGATAGTTGAATATCCTCTTTTCATATAACCACCCTGTTCGAGTATAAAATTTAATATATGCACAATAAATTTGCCGTATATAGCGTGTCTATAGAAACTATGTGTATGGTATATTTTTTTTTATACACATCTTGTACATTTGTGATAGTTTCTTTATATCGGTGCTTCTTTAGACAGGTCTCTTTTGATAAGTATTGTTACTTTTCATTTGGGAATAAAAATTGATCGAGAAACGAGTAAATGTTCGTTAAATCCAACATATCAGTATAGAATTGATGCATAAATTGCGAATAATGTAATAATTAACGGCTTAGCCCCATTGTTTCGAAGTTCATATATCGCAGCAAATTTTAAAACAGACATTAATTGTTTGTAAAATCTTGATAAAAATGCAAATGATTTTAAAATAATGCGATTTTATTGAAATTCATATATGTTGGTCAGTTTTTAATCCTGGATTTTTATTTTATCAGTCTTGCAACAAATTTATTGTGAAGAAGTTAATTATTTGAAACAAGTTGTAATGTACGAAATTATAGCAATATATATTTTAAAAATATATTGTTTCTGACCAAATATTATACGTCAACTTATAAAACATTTTAAGTACGGCACTTTTTCATTAGCGAGTAAAATAATAAACTTCTTGGTAATAATTTTATGAAGTGGTATTCCTTACTATGACCTTGTAAAATTAGCCAATATATGTCTAATCATATATCGCCAAAGTACAGTTTAATTATAGAACCTTTTATTTAATTATTTTATATACTTATTATTGGTTTTATCCGTCCTCCGCTTCTTAGCACAATTTTTAAAAAAAAGTTACTTTTTACCTCTGTGTTGATCATAGGTCGCTTATTTAAAAATATGTTTGTAAATACAATATATATACATTTTTTTATATCCTTTGAGAACGAGTTACTCCAACCGTTACGTAAACGTGGTATTTCCAAAAAGTTGTAACTTATTGATTATTGATGTAAAAGTAAATAAATTAAAGAAAAGAACAAGTATTTGTCATTTATTTTTATTTACCTTCTCCCCTGATTGATCCCAGCGACAAATCCCAAAAGTTTTTTTCGATCAAATATAGCCTAGAATCAAAATAAATCCGTAATAAAAAAGTTTGAGCGCCCTTGCGAACTTTCTATGAATCACCCTCTTAGCCCTAATGTAAACAAACGTAGTTAAAAGTTTTTCGCCCTTTAGTGAGGGGTAAATTTTGATTATTTAAACAGCAGAAATAAAAGATCAATACTTTAGTAACCAATATGACCGCCACAGATTCAAGCAGAGGTTGTATGCGTGAGTCGTACAGAAATCTGCAATTCTATTGATTTACCATTGGCGGCCATCTATAACAGACTGGACAAGACTATTATCATTATCAATAAAGTTCCAATAAGACAATTTTTATCGACCTATTATTCAATAGACACAAGGATGAAAGATATTATAGATATCTGCTTCTACGTACTAATCAATGTAATAAGACTAACGATTCTTTATGTAAACCAAAAGAAAATCATTGCGGTAATTTTGTCTAGATTTTGGAAAGAATTAAGCAAATATAGAAATTTCTTATTTTTGAGCTCAAAAAGTTGAATTGTCGAAGCAGTGGGCTGCCAAGGCAGTTGTGCATATAGGTCTCCTGATGGACCCGTCATGCCCCACCGGGGGTTACCAGAGCCCAACGGCCTTAGAGAAACCGATAAGACTCTCTGGTCTGGAGGACTTAAAGTCACTCGGTACACTGAAAGTATTACCCAAGTATTTGAACCTGGCGCGCGTGAGTGCTGGGCACTCCCCGACTACATGGTCAATGGTTTCATCCTCCTTACAGCACCATCACTAGCCGAATTTCGCGTCTTTTTAGGCGTAGTAGATTTTTGGTGAGACAGGCAGAGGACCCACCTATGTGCGCTTTGGCCTGTCTCATACCAGGGGACTCAGTCCATCTTCGGTGAGGCCACTTGTCCAGCAGACCCTTTATTGACGCGACTGCAACGCATTTGGCTATACCAACTATGGGTTCTGGCCCCATCGGCACATTCGCGGATCCCAGTCTGGCAAGCGAGTCTGCTTCCTCATTACCTGCGTGGCCAGGTATCCAGACGAGCTGGACCCTGCAGCCAGCCTGTACCAGTTTTTTCAGGACTTTTATGCACTCTAGTACAAGCTTGGAACTTACCTTTGCGGCCGTGATAGCCTTAATGGCAGCTCTGCTGTCCGAGCATATTGATACGAATGTGTTGCGGTGTCCGCAGCTTAGGATTTTCTGTCCGCATTTTAATACAGCGAATACTTCCGCCTGGAAGACAGTGGCGTGCTCCCCCAGCGAGTATGCCCTACTGGTATGTGGGATCCCACCACAAAGCCCTGATCCAGCTCTGTTATTCATTCTGGAGCCATCTGTATACCAGATGGTCCCCCTATTTAGCAATGCATGTGCGTCACGAATCCCTCGCAGTCCACAGTTACTGGAGCCATGCAGTCACTGCCTATCAGAAGGAGAGGTCATTCCTGTATGGCCCGTGACCAAATTTTCGCGTGACCGGTCTCGCTAGTACGTAGTTCGCCGAGGACGTATAGCCTGTACGCAGTCCTCATTGCCTCGAATTGCACTACGAGGTCCAGAGGCGGAAGGCTTAACAGAGTCTCAAGCGCTCTAGTTGGCGCCGTCCGCATGGAACCCGTCATGCTGAGAGATGCAAGACGTTGGACTCTGTCCAGTTGAGCATGAATTTTCGCTTTCTCCGTACATGGCCACCAAACGATAGCCCCGTATGTGAGAAGAGGTCTCACAATGCGCGAGTAGATCCAGTGGAGGATATTAGGAGACAGACCCCAGGTATATATTATATACCTTTATACTTTTAAGAAATTAGCTAATACGACAGAAGCAAAAGAAGGATTCTGATTCTGATTGGTATAAATAACTTAGAATACGTTTATTTTTGTTCATATCTTAATTGAATACGATGAACAATTAAAAATATAAATATAGTAATTTCTTATTTTTGAGCTCAAAAAGTTATACCTTTAAGAAATTAGCTAATACGACAGAAGCAAAAAAAGGGTTCTGATTCTGATTGTTATAAATAACTTATAGGATACCTTTATTTTTGTTTATATCTTAATTGTATCCGATGAACAATTTTCTTTTTAAATTTTTAAAGATAATTCTTGTTTTTGGATGTCATTGAAGAGGTTATTGTTGTGGTATTATTTCATAAAAATCGTGCACAATCCTGGTATACATTCAGAATTATTCAAGCTTGTCAAGTTTTGTAAAAAATTGCAAGTATATTTTGACTTTGTATCATCCAAGTTAGACACCTTAAGCTCAGTAATATAAAAAACATCTTGTCGGACTTGCATTGTCTTATTTATTTATTGTGACACGACGTTTCGGTTGGTAAGTATCTCCAACCGTTATCAAGTGTAAACTGGTAAATAAATAAGACAATGCAATTCCGACAAGATGTTTTCACTGTACCATTGTCTACCACCTTCAAAAAACTCAGTAATATATTTGGCAAATTGTCTTTAAAGTCTGCTCGATGCTTTCTCTTCTATTTCAAGGTGAATGTATGGGGTTCCTATTTATCAGCTATTTTTTTAACAGAATATATCTGAGAAAATAACATTTTATACAAAAAGAAATGCACTACCTCAATATTTCTCAATTGCATAGAATAATGATAGAAAGTTATTCTATTGAAATAAACAGTCGCCCATTTACAATTTTTTGTATATATTATATTTTTATAAAACTTTAAATGAATGATCAATATTTAAACATTAAAATTTAAGAAAAAAAACTCAATGCAATAATATTTTTTATTAATATATCCTGCTTAAGTTTGGCGTAGACTGGCCAGATAGCAGAAAGTCATTATTTGAAAATCTAGTGGATGTCAATGTCTGGATAAAATAATTACCCAACAAGCAATAAAAACTAGGAATGACACTATATGTTTTGATACAGGGTGGGCTTCAAATATGGTTTTTCTGAATTTTAAAATTTATTTTCTTTAATAAATAATATTTTTTAAAAATCTAAATACTAAGAAGGCTAAGAGGTAAATACTGCACTATGTATGCTATGTAAGGTAAAGAACTTTCAAAATTAAAAATATACCAATCTCAAGTACATGGTGTTGTAAAATATAAATAGTTTATATGATTTTTCTTTTCCGCTGTCTTGTATTGCTAATGGCCTAGGCTAATCTGATGATTGTACAGGGCTTTTCATCACAAATGGTGTTAGGAAAAATATTTAAATCACCTAAAATTAGATCTTTTGTTATTTTCATCGCCCAGATAACTTGAATTCAGCAGAACTTTTATTACTATTAGTCATATTCTGTTGCTTGCCAAACTATTAAAGTTTTTGATTTTTTTTTTATTTTATCGCAATGATAAATATTACTGCGGAGTAGGACAACATCCTTATATTTCAAAAGTTAACTTTGATTTAATGAAAAACGCTCGCAGGCATCTATTCTCGGGCCGTTGTTATTTTCCCTGTAGTTTGCAAAAATGAAAAATGTAGTCTCTTATTTTTGAACTTTAACAAACTTTTTTTGGCGATCCTTTTCTGTTTTCACAAAATTAATTTAACCAGAAATTAAATAATATTTAACAATTTTGATGAACTATAATAATCTTAAGTTAAATACCGCTATATTATGCGTTCTCCTTTGGCTGACATAAAAAACGTGTTTATCTTATAAAAAAAAAAAAATCTATTGAAATTTGCAATACAAAATTTCCAGTAGTTTCAGAAGCCGACTACTGCAAATAACAACTAAAGCAGTTATACAAATTTAAGACATTTTTATATAAGATGTATTTATATCTTGCAGAATACTAATTATGCAATTCAATAATTTTGTTTTTAGTTTTGCTAATGGAGATATAATGATCCAGTTACCATTGTAATATCAATATCGAATTGAAAGTCAAAACTAAAAACCAAAATTATTGTATGCGATTTTCATTCAATGTTTCTTATAGAAACATTGAGTGACTACGATATACTGTATCGTTTTTGTCTATCCAAACCGCCCTATTTAACAAAGGTTTTCAGTATTGTTCAACATAATCATTACTAAGAATTATCTTAATTTTAGAACTCCTCACTATAGTACAACAATTTCAGCTTTCAGCAGCATCTTCATTAAGCTTTGTTCCCATAACGACGTGGAATGGTTTGTCAGGCCCTGTCAAAGAACAATCGATATTAAACCATTTGATTAATATCGATATTAAACCAACGTCGTTATAAAATGAATATATTTGGTGGTTTATTTTTTATTTAAGGATTGAGATAGTTGAAAAAAATATAATTTTATCGATTAAACAAAATACTTATATAGGGTCAATCAAAACCGTTTCTCGCTCTTTATCTCCCGTTGAGGCATTAACCACTACCTCTGAATTTGCTGGTATGGTAATATGCTCGACTCTGGTATCTTCTTTATATTCATGCATAAAAAGCTCTTCTCTATTGTGCCAAAATGTAAGGATGGGTAGATCCGGCCAAAACAAACGTTTTTGACTTATTAACCCAGGCACATGCACATATGTTCAGTGATAATAGCGCATTAAGGTCCGTATCCAACCTCGACACAAGGAAACGTGTTTGTACGGGAAACCATGTTAGTAAACGAAATAAAAACACAAGGAATATTTGGGAGCGTTTATTAAAATAAAACATGTTTTAATTTAAAAGGTTCAAAATTCTGACCACCTGCCACCTGCTCTAATGCAAGCGTGACAGCGTCGTACCATTTCCTCCTGCATACGTTGAAAAACTTCCGCAATTTCTTGTCTTTCAGCAGCAGTCTCGACAATCCTTGCTATCCTCTGTTTACACCGGAGTGTCGTACATAAGCGCTTTCATGTGACCTCATAAAAATAAGTCGCATGCGGTTAGGTCTGGTGAACGTGAAGGCCATGCGTTTGGTGCGCCCCTTTTCCCTGATATGCCTGGATCAGATGTTACCTTACGGCTAACGTGTAATGTGCTGGACGTCGTGTTGGTACCACATGTTTTGCCGACATTCAAAAGAACATTTTCTAACAATTCGGGAAGCGTTTCTTGCAGAAATGTGAAAAAGTAAATTTCTCCATTTAGTCGTGGTGGCAAGAAATATGGGCCAACCAGAGTATTATGAATCAGTCCTGCCCAAACATTCACCATACATTTTTGTTGAAAACCAGGCAGATGCATAGCGTGGCGGTTCTCTTAAGCTCAAACGAGGCTGTTGAAAATCCCTTTGCGGATAAAGACGGCTTCATCCGTAAACATCACTAAGGACGGAAATTCGGCGTCGTGCCCGCTTTATTCTAAAAACCATTCAGCGAATTCTACCCGAAGGGAATAATCGTTAGGCCAAAGTGCATGCACCTTTTACGCTACAGCTCCCAGTTATGGAAGGAGATTCGTCAATTCGTGCTAATATTTCCTCTTGCATTTCATTCCATGCCTGGTACACGCACTGTGCGTGGTGTTCCCCTTGCATTATGAGGCTTCTGCAAATTAAATGTTTCGTTGCCATAAACAAGCTGGATGAATAACACTTTATTAACAAATTTTACCCGTAATGATCCGGTCTCTCGCCATCTTAAATGCAAGCGTGCAAATAGTCCCCGACTTGGTAAGCGCCACTGCGAAAGCATTCTTGGTCAATCCGCAACGCGCGCCACCAGTTACTATCAGCATCAATTAATACCATAAGCCAGGTGTAGAATCTTCTAATTCAGCGAATGTAAAATTCTCTATTTCAAAATTTTAAACTGTCACACTACAATTTAGATTATGTTAGGTTTTACACTTTGCCACAACGCAATAATAAATGAGTAGCCTTAGTTTTACAATCATAATTGGCATTTCCAGATCCGGCTATGTAGGTAATTTTTTGTAAATCTTGGTGGTTTAAATTTTCTAGAATTCGGATACTTGCTTGCTTTGCTTTGACCTGAAAATAATAAAAAAAATTCTAAGCATTTCCAAATTGTTTCATGGGTCTTTAAAAAGGACCGCGTTTCGTGACATTTTAATCAGTTTTGTTGTTTACCTTGGAAACAATTAAACGACAGTTAACAGTCAGATGAAAGTTTTCACGTTGTCAATAAAAAGAGTATATTCCTGACATAAAAGGCATACGTTCCGGAACACACTACAGGGATACTGTAATAAGATATAATATTATCTTATTTTAGTAAATTATTGTAAACAAACTAAATTTAAGAAGAAATACTATTCATATTCCGAGGCATAAGTTAAGGTTAATTAAAAAATTCTCTTACAATTTTGCATATCATATTAATCCTTAAAATTTAGACCTAGATCGATTACCGTGAAACGGGGTTAAATTGATCATTTGGTTTGTAAATTTGCTTGTAACTCTTTTGATAACTGCGTATCGATATTAAAATTAATCATAAATGATTGTGTATGGATGCCGTAAAAGGATTTTGCAATCGTATCTGCTCTAAATTTAAAGTTGTTTAAAAAATGCCAAAATAAACTGTGATCAATTTCATACCAAAAGGGGGGTGACTTTGATCAGTGCCATATAATTTTATTCTTCTTGCAATGCCTTAAAATGCATTATGAACAATTTAACCCCCGCTTAAGTTCATCAATCCGTTTAAAAGTTATAGATAATTCTAGGTTTTGGGGTGAAATTGATCAGTCATAAAATTCCACTAATTGGTTATTTTTTTAGGTAAAATAAAAAAAAACATTGCAGTTTATTTTTAAACACTTGTTTAAAAATACAAAAAAGTATAAAAGAGTTCAAAAAGTAAAGAAACAAATCTTCAATTAAGCAGTAATGCGTATAGTAAGGATTTACATCTCCTTAATATCTACTGTTTTTTTGAATTGATAAATGATTTGACCTTTGACGCATTCAGCGGTAGGTTCTGGCAAAACAGCAATTATATCTGCCAACTCTATGGAAAACTCGTCGCCTTCTTGTGGTTTAAAGACAGTTTTTCTTCCATCGACAGATTTTAGTCCCAGAACTTTGAATTCGTTTTCATTGAAATTTTGAACTGTAGCTATGTAACGATAGCTAACACTTTTTCGCATGCCCCCCAACACTTTAACCAATAAAAATGTCCCAATTTTGATCTCACTTTGACTCACTTCCAAATATTCAATTTCTTTGTTTTCCTGCAACTGGATAAATAGATCGTCGGCGGTCATGTCATCGTCGGAGTTATCATTTGTTATAGGCTCTTCAATGTCGCTGTCTGAACTGTGGGAATCATTTTGGGCTGTCACACTTTTCCCTGGCTGAACATCAAGTTTTGTTCTCTTCTTATTTCATCATACTAACACGTTAATTCTGCGCTTATAACGCACGAATAATTTCTGCGCTTGGTCTTGATTAAAATAGCAGCTCTAGGCAGCTTGTCTAATACTCGGTTTGGATTTAAAGGGACTATGCCACTTGCTTCAAAAGAAGAAATAAGATTTCGTTTAACCGCATGAGGTATTTTATCTTTGGATAGTTTACTATCCATTGTCACCAAGGTTTTTTGCAACAAATGTGGGAAATCCTTTTTGTCAATTGATGAATGTGTCGGATACGTATTTTTCCATTCTAGCAAGAGTTCTCTCCAGGCCATTTAAATGGCCTGAAAAACCCTACGTCCAACGGCTGACATAAATGTGTTGCGTTCTTTGGCAGGCATACAAATCCAATTTTATGTTCTTCACACAGTCTAATAACTTCTTTTGTGAAATGTGAGGCTAAGTTATCGCTTATTAGAATTTTTCGCCTTGGCTGTCTTTTGGCATGGGGAAGAACCGCAGACTTAAACCAGTCATTAAAAGTTTCGGCGTCCATCCACCCATGTGACGTTCGGTTGTATCGTGATCCAGCTGCACAGCATCTATTTATGCAACAGGCTTCTAATTTTGGTCCTTGTTCAGTCCACTGTGCCCACATTTTTTCTGCTCGATAAATTACATATGGTGGCAAAAGAACTCTGCTGCAGAACCACACATCATTACTGAGGTTGCAGATTTGGTAAAATTGCACACTCGTTCAGGGTATTTTACTCCACAGGAATATATTAGTTTTTTGCGCCCAGGGTCGTCAAGCAAATTAGTTTCATCATAATTATATACGTTGCACGACGGACTGCCATTTAAAGTTGTTTTAAGATTTTCAAAATATTCAGTTAATGTTTGCCTGGAAACATCAGCACGAGCCCTTTTTAATATTAGCTGCAAGCCTTTGAGTTATTACATTGTTATGTCTTTTTAACAGCGAAAATACCCAATCGGTACCGGGTAAATTGTCCTTAAATTTTGCCACTGAACGACCTTGGGTATCTAGCAGGTTTTTTCCATATGCCTTAAATCTGTTAAATTAAGAGGAAACCCCCATTCGCCACAAATAGCAACACATTTAAGAATTGATTGCTCTTCATTGGAGCTAAAAACGGTTTGCCCGCCGTTACTTTTAATAGTCGCCCATGGTATCTATTATTTAAGGTCCCGTAAGAAATCTTGAACCATTTTGCGTAAACTCCACCCTTCATTTATGACCTTTTCTAACGCTTTTTCTATGGACTCTTGACCGTAGTCTTTGTACCTTCGTGCCCCAACTTTTCTCTTATAAACTATCGGCATTATGTCAATATTCTAAAACCAAAAACTTTTTTGAAAATTGAGAAAAAACACTTATAGGATTTGCATAATAAACTATTAGATTCAAAATTTGGAACTTCAAATATTTTGGTATTTAGTACATGATTTTAAAAAGAAAAGCATTATTTCATTAATTAGTCAATAAGCGTTACTAAAGCTATAATTTTTTTAATGAAGTATGGTAATAATAGGCCATAATATGCCGACCAGAATCTGCCTTGGCAGAATTCTGGAATTCTGCCAAGCCAATGCGACCTTTCATTTGCATACTATTGGTTTTTGCAATTTTGCAATCAGAAGGATAAAGCTCTGATGGAGTCCTTTCGATTTTATGGGACTCTGTTTTTTACCTTTATTAATAAATAATTTACTTAGACTAAAATTACATGATATGTTTCTTAGACTAGTGGACGTTATCTGCATATCCTATGAACTTTCTGACGATTTGCGATGTGTATAATAGCGCCGACTGCATCAGCTTATAGATACTTTCCTTAAGGTTGAGAAATTGAATGTTTTCGGTCAGGCTCTTTGGTACGGTACTCTTGTTGTTGGCCCATTAAATGGGAATGTCCGCACTTCTCTCATTTCCCATTGTCTTCTTATCTGGTGTTCTAGATTCCTGTACTTAACAATCTTTTTATTATGTTTCGCTCTTAGGTTGGTATTATTAGGAATAGCTAGATCAATAAGGGTTGTATTTCTAGAAATTTTATCAATTAGTATTAGATCAGGTCTATTGTTACTCAGGTAGCAAAGTACAGTGTAAGTACAGCGCGATCCTAATATAATTTGTGTTGCTCATTTTCAGGTACAGGCTCCGGCTTATAGTCATAAAATTGTATCTTGGGTGGTGATAAGAGGTTTAGTTTTTCTGCGAACTCTCGATGTAGTATATTTGCAACTCGATTATGCCGTTCTTCGTATTCTGTTCGGTGCAAAAGTTTGACATCCACCGGTGACACGCTGAATGAACTCCGTTGTCTCACATCCATACCTTCATCTCTCACTTTGTACCGTCGAGTCACGTATGTCCTACCCAAACTTTAAATAATTTCCTGTTACTATTACTTGGTCTTCGATAGCCACAAGAAACCCTTCAGTATTTTTTACATTTTTCAGGGAAAAGCTGATGAAGTCAACCAGTAGTTCGATGCCGCTATGTCGACATACTCTTGTTGAACTTCGTGAACAGGCCTTAAAAATTATTATCCTTAAAAGTTTCTAAAAAGTAGTTTAACTGCCATAACAACCCTCGTTATAAACTGTTAAACTGTTAAAACGAAATAAACTATTCCGCTAAAACGTAGGTTTAGCAATGACCCTTTGCAGCTGAACTGTATATTTTCAATGTCTTTGTGTAGGTCGTAAAAATCAATATACTCTTAATCTCTAAGCCTAACAACGAGCTTTCTATTTGTGAACCCAATAACCGCAAAAATAATCCAGCTTCGTAATTTAATTTATGGAAAAAAATCAGCTTGTGGGATAATCTGATTAATTTGTAAGACTCAAAAATACTTGAGAGTTATTAGAGGCTGTTATTTTATTCGACGCATATACTCTGGATTTTATCGACCTCAAGAGCCCCGGTTAGAGCCGAGCTGGGCAACGCTTGCGCTGCACACCTATTTGCTCTGTTTAGAGGTTTTAAATTCCAGATATCAGTAATACCCTGGTTCATTCATGATACTGTAAGCAGGGTAAGTTACAGCCTTTTAATTAATAGTTAGCTTTTACGCATTAGATTTTATTAGTGGAATTTATGTTCTTTCTACACATTATGAACATTTTAAAATATTTTAATTCTTGAACCTAAATAGGTCATTTAAGTTAAGTCTGCCACACCTTATTAATGCCAAATTTTTACATCTGCGACTGTTTATGATTAATAGTGAGCAATTTTAGGATTAAAAAAAACTCTATAATATGCAACAGGTAACATTTAATTTGTTTACAAAGTCGATGTTTTTTTTGTCCTGGAGCCATAATATTTTATCAATCAATAACTTGCTTAATATGCTAATTTATTGCTAAAAGTGTAGACTTATTCTAAGTTGCATAATTTTAGGCTAGATCCCGCTAGCGATTCAATATGGCGGTTATCCGCGCCATACTTTTTTGCACAATCACGATTTTCTTGTACGGTAGCAGCGTTTGCCAAAGCGACCTTCGAAGTGCTTTAGCAGCTGTAGATCGTCGCCAAAAGGAAATGGCTAAGCTTGAACAGCAAGAACAGTATGGGTTAAATCTGTATGACCAACCTGAGGAAATAGCATTCCTTAACAATCCTGCAGGTACATTCTAAAGTAAACATAAGATTTTTCATTTAAGCCTAGGTTGTCAGCCCTTTATACGTTTTAAATTATATTGAGGAGGACGTCATCGTAAGGGTCGAGCTCAAGAAAATAGTTATAATTTGAAAAATTCTTCTACTTTACTTCCTTTAAAAAAGAATGTCAAAATAAGATAAATAATTGCCGGGAGAGAAACTAAATAAAATAAATAATATTTTAATGATTTATTTTTATTTACTAGTTGCAAAGTTTTGAACAATCTACCCACTAGACCGCCCGTAGATGCTGAAGTGTGCATTTACAATCCTGCTTTGGTCGTATAAAACATTTGTCCACATTTATGTTGATTTTTTGTTAGGCTACATTTCTACATAAATTTCACATACACAATTCACAGTCCTAAGGCTGTGTAATGTAAGTGAATTCCTATTCAATAATTGAAAGTCAACGTGAAACAATTTTATTTGCCAATCATGTTGATCGCATTATATTATTTTACATATTTACTTTCATACAATTGGCAAGTAGAAAATCTTAAATCAATTCTATATTCACAATTCTTCCAGTATCTAATCAATTCAGATCTCAATAGGTGAAAATCGAGTTAATCTTCGTCATAGTATTTTCCGCCCTTAATATTTCCAGGTATACTGATATCTATAGTTTTCTAAACGATCTACGATTAGACCAACATTGATAGTGGAAATGATTCAGGTTTCTATTACGTAAAAACGTTTACGCGGTCAAAAAACAAATATCATAATTAGGATGCCGATTAATATTAACTTCTGCTAAGCGTTTTACAAAATTGTATTCGTAATTTAAAGTATCGTAGTTTTTCTTAATATTATACTTATCGCCAATTATCTGGCAATAAGATTCCTAGATAGATTAGCTTTGTAAATTATATCTACATAATATGATAAATAAATATCAAATTACCCTAAATTCAGTATCCGTTGTGATTTGATGTTCCACACCCTACCGAGAACGTCTTCTAATTGGCGTGACATCAAAAGTTAGTTCGAGACATTTGGATTCAAAAATAACGGAAACTATATAGCTGGCATTTGTGTTAGGAGAATTTTAGTGATTGGGGAGTATCTAATTCAAGTTATTTATTTAATTTAAATTGAGCTAATTTATTTTAATTGCTAAAGTGGCAGTTCTGAACAATGTAAAAGCAAGATCTGTAATGATTGAAACCACCAAAATCTTTGACGGATTTTTTTAACAGTTGACATATATGTTAATATGTAAAATGTAAAAAATTATAATCGTAAATATTTAATAGAGAAAAAAGAAATTTATTATTTTTATTCGGCTTAAAAAATTTTAACTCTATAATCCCTGAAATAGCCTGAAATATAACCATAGGTTAAAATGAAAAATGAAATGATTACTGATTTATTTTGTCATTTGATACTACTTATACAATAGAATAAGACAAGTCAGGAGAAAGAAACTGATAATCTTAATTAACTTGTTTAAAAGAGTAAAACTATTATAAAAAAAACCTAATTACACCCATCTAAAACTAAGAAACTATAATAACCACAAAAATACCAACAAACAGTACAAACAAAGTACAGACACTGATTAGGCAGGAGTGACAACAGAACTTATAATAAGACGTTTTAGTCTATTTTTAAATATGTTGAAGTTATCTAGTTGTTTTAACGAAGCAGGGAGTTGATTAAACAAGCTAGTTCCTTCTAAAACGGAGTCTTTTTAAAATAAACAAAGCTAAATTTTGGCTAATAAAGAGCATCCTGACATTTAACAATATATTTATTAAAATCACTTACTTTGGAGAAATGTTCTTGATTTTTAAATATGTATAACAATAATTTAAATATATAAATCCCGGGCATTGTTAAAATATTATATTTTTTAAATGTTTCACGGCAGCTCTCATTATATTTCAAACCAAAAATCAGTCTCATAAGTCTTTTCTGAAATACAAATACCCTTTGTGCCTCTGACCCCAAACAGCAACATGTGAGGTGAAAAGAGGGTACACTATACCATAGTATACACTCAGAAGACCCTTCATTCCTAGATGCCTTTTAAGGGTAAACAATGAAAAATATAGTCTAGATTGTTTGCTGCATATCTCGTCAATTTGAGCAAGAACAGATAGGTGTTGGTCTATTATGTATCCCAGAAATTTAACTGATGATTTGCAGACTATTAAAACAGTATCCAAAACCACCGAAAAACTCTGAGCCTCCAACACATTCTTTTAGAAACTTATGCATTTAGTCTTTTCCAAATTTATTATAAGGTGATTTCCCTCATACCGATCGTTAAACTTTTTTATAATAGAGCAGGCTTTGAATTCGATTTCCTCCATACTTTCTCCTGTAACTACAATGGTAGTATCGTCTGCGTACATGAACAATTTAACATCGCCAATGAATTCTGAGAGATCGTTAACATATAGTAGGAAAAGCAACGGCCCCAAAGTGCCACCCTGTGGCGTTCCAAGTTCGCAGTTATACTGACTTGAGAAATCATCACCCACTTTTACAACTAAGGATCTGTCGGTCATATACAGGGATCGGCATAAGTCAGTTAACTTCAAAAATAGTGCGAAGGCGGCAACGGTGCTTGCCTTACCGAATTTGTGCGATTTTTCTGTATCGTTTTTTTTTTTCTTTTTGATTGGTATCCAAATTGGTTAACTGACTTATGCCGACCTCTGTATGATATAACCCAATTCAGTACTCTACCTGGCACTCCTAATCTCTCTAATTTATGCTTAATAAAAATCGGGTTAATCGTTTCAAAAAAAGCTCGAGATAGGTCAAACAGAAAAGCCACCACACACAATTTTTTTTCAATATTATCCCAGACATACTGAATTCATTCAAGAGAAGCTGTTTCAGTAGACATATTTTTTCGAAAACCATGTTGCGAAGAATGTAGAATATTATATTTATTAACAAACCGTACTAATCTATCATGCATAAGCTTCTCAAATATTTTGGAGAAGCTAGTTAAAACGCAAATGGACCTGTAGTTCTCAATTCTATTAGGATCACCTTTTTTAAACATCGGAAAAACTTTCGAACACTTAAACTGTGTGGGAAGTATTCCCTCTGCCACAGAATTGTTCATTAATAACGCCAGGTATGGCGAAATTAAATCACAACACTGTTCTAAAATTCCTTTGGAAAATTTATTTCTTAAACCTTTTACAACCAAAGAGATTTTGTCTAAGCTTACAGGCTTAAAATAAAAAGTATTTGGTATATATTGTTGTGGGACACTATAATTTTTATTACTTAATTTTGAATTATCTAATCTGTTTTTTACTGAATTGGCGAAATAGTCCCGAGAAAATCTCCGAGAAACTCTGCGGTTTTTTTTATTATCTGTAATGGCAATAATAGAATCTTTGTTATTTTTTCTTTGTCTGCCCAACTTTTCATTTGTAATGTTCCAAAGCATTTTTGTTCATAAAATTATGAGATTCATAAAATTATTTTTTATAGAATGTAAAAATGTACGTACTATTGTATAAACACCCTATATAATATATAAATAACTTGTTACATTAAAAAAAAATTTAACTAGATAGTTTTTAAGCTTTAAGGTGATTTTATAAACTAATTACATGAATTATGTTTAATGAATTTATTTATTTAAAATATATTGCCTATATCTTGTTTATGTCCGGCAAAACTAACCGGTTTACAGGGGATATTTCTAGAGAGTTAAGTTTATTAGACATTCTTGGTTTTAAAATTTTAAACGACATTATACAACTCCCTAAATCTGATAGGTTACATAATCCGTGTTAAATTAATTGATGAAAAAAAAAACCTATCAGGCCGGCTTCGTGGTTTCTCTGGATGGTCAGTTGTCGCAGTCATAAACCCGTGGAATTTACATGGCAAAATGCTGCACCGCCAGGCAGGATATAGGAAATCCCATGTAATTTTTAATAGGGCCAATACATTCTTTCTCTAAAATAATTAGGGGAGCCAATATTTGACCCTATTAAAAATTACATGGAATTTCCTATGTCACGCCTGGAGGAGCAACACCCTATATGTAAATATACGTTTTATATTAATACGTTTGTTACTTATTAACTTTGTAAATTATTTTTGAAAAGACCACAATTGTCGATCATTCAGAGTTAATACGGACAGCAAAAATGTCGGTTAACTATCAAGTGACGTCACGCGCTGTATAGCTCTGCGAGCGAAGTTTGGACGCGAAATTTCAAATTGAAAAATGATTTTGGGTTTGGTTATCGGACAGGCTATTGAAAATTATGTTTTACGGTTTTTATGCAAAATTTCCTTTATATCTGGTTTGGCTTGAATTTGACCTATTTTCGATCGGTTACTTGCATCGCCCCATTTATTTACAACAGCATGATAAATCTAACGCTTTTTATTTAGCACACAGTTTTTCTAAATTTAACTATTAATTCGAGCACACATTGTCGATTGGCGTGTTTATCTGGATAAATACACACATAGTTTCTACGTATTCTGTAAATACTTCTCTAGTAAAATAGGATAGCAACAACACTGCCATGAAAGCACATACGTTTACTTTACTACAATATCTTGACTTAAATTTTACATGTGAAAATCAGTACGGTAAAGTCCAGTTCAGAGATCTATTAGAATCTCTGATGTGTCGCAGATGCCGCACTAACTAGTCCGTACGCCTATGTCGTATTTGTTGTCGCATGATATACATGTTTAAATGGCAAAATTTTATATTGTTTATCTATGAAATCATTTTAAATATACGTAAAACCGCATGTTTTACACTATTTTTTATTTTTCTTTCGAAAATGTCCATTTTTAGAAAGAAAATAATATCACAAGATTGATCGCGGACTAAAATCCAAGCATCTTACAAAATATTTTAAATACTTCCAGCACTCACAGACTTGTCACCTCTTTTTAGCCAGTCTATTCAACAAAGATAAAACACCTGCGTTCTGGCGATTCCTACTTTAGGCTGTGCAAGTGATTGTGTATCTCTCTCTATCCCACTGATTTTGAGAATTACGGGGCCGTACCCAGATAAATTTATGAGCTGTTTTTGTATTACTTTTGACGTGTTTTTAAAGAAATCTTTAAGGATGGGTATATCACCTTTAATAGTTGGGAGGGGAGGTCATGTGAGGTTATTATTATTTGATGGGTTTTGTCGGTTTTGCTTTTTACACGTTTATGAAAGTGGAGAATTTAAAATTTGGCCTGTATTCGTCTAAATTTTTTGCAGTTTTTACTGTGAGTAGGTGTGTTTTTTTTTATTTGTGTTTGTGCATTTGTTTTGGTATTATACCTAAAGACCTTAAAATGTTTCGACCCTGGGAAAATAGGTAGGAAAGTTTGGCAAATGAAGAGGAAAGTGTTTGTGCGGGCTTATGGAGACTGTGGGTGCACAAGAAAGATAATAACATTTGTGATGAAAACAATAAGAGTGATCTGGATAGTAATTTAGTTCTGATAGTTTATTTTCTGGTATTGAGGAAGCAAAAAGAAGCAAGCAAAGTACAAGCTACAGGGGAAAATCAAGCAGTTTTTAAACGTTATTGTTAAGTACAGACGCCATACAAATTTATCTAAATGTCTATAATAATCTAAGGAATGATCCTCAGTTCACAAACGATTGAAGTGCTTTGCAAAAAACAGCGTTTTTAACAGGGGTTCCCTATAGTACAATATGCCTGTAAAAAAAGGGATTAAAGACAGAATAAAAAGGAAAGATGCAGGACAATCAAAGGGACTTGACACGGATATTGCCAAATTGCTAAGAAAAGGTGTGTATTCTGAATACAAAAACAATGAAGTTCTGACCATAGAGATGGTTAAGGACACCTTATCAGCAAGGGACAAACATTTTTCAGTCTCAACCTTGCGGAGATCCCTGATAAAACTTAGATTTAAGCTTAAGATGGTTAACAAAAGAGCTGCTGTAATGGAATTGTCAGGTGGTGTATAGAATATTTGAAAAAAATTTTGGGAGGAAGGAAGATCCATATATTATTTAGCCGAAACATGGTATGATACTGACCCTGAAGTCCCTTTTTTCCCATAGTAAGAAAACCGTATTTTTATTAATTAAACAAGTTTAAAGTTTTGTTTTTTTCCGCTTACTGTCCACATGCTGATGTGCGAGATGAAGTTGAAATCCATAGCGGCAACAGAGAAACTCTTTCCTCCCTAATGGAAGAAACTGCTAAAGAACAAAGGCAAAAAACCAGAATTTAATTTTAATCTAATCTCTCCTATTATGCACAATAACTAAATATGAGGCAAACAAATTAATAAATATTACATTCAGGATGTAAAGTGTGTTTTTTTATAAGTAAAATTTGTGTCTTTTACATGCATAAGATATAGACAGCTAGATGTTTTTTTCTGACTACATATTTTTATCAAAAGAAGTTGGTACTAAATATAGAGATGGGGGTTTTCATGAGTATATTATTATATAATAATATGTCATAATATGTATTAATTAAAAAAAAACAATAATAAAGGACATTGAATATGGCAGCTAAAATCCTCATTAATAATTACCACCAAGTTAAAAGAAATCTCAATACCCAAAAAAAGGAAATATATAAAATTTGAAGACAAACCAAAACATTTTACCCTTTTGTGTCAAAAAGTAAATATTTAATGCCTTAATCCACAAAATAAATGGACCTAAGTAATTGGTACTACCTATTCTCTCATCATTTGGTATAAACACCCCACTGATGGCGCTAAAAACTAAACTTATTAAATTAAAATTTTTGGTTAAACTCATTTTACGTACTTAAATCTTATATTCAAATTAAATATTATTTTGCTATCAACTATCCTGAATTTCTAACTTAATAAAAATAAACCCAAAAATCCCGAATAATAAAGTTTTAAATACAAATAAATTTTAAGGCCGGACCTGTGCAACTTTTCACGCTTGAGTGCCTGTGACTCAGGTCAGACGTCTAACAAAATAGTACGTGGGCGCATGTAGTCAAATTTTACGAATCAAATGTATAAATTCTTTAAAAAATGCTTAAAACATTTATTTATTTAATGAAATGATTAAATATCGCTTAGAATATTACTTTATGACTCTTTCCACATAAAATTTTGCGATTTAAACATGCATGTCATGTGACAATACAAGTAACACCGGCACACGGACTATTCGCGGCACATCAATGATTCTAATAGATCTCTGAACTGAACTATATAAATCTAATTATTGCTTTTTCATATAAGTAAAGAGATTAGGTATATGGGGACTTATTAAATTCTCGACTACTGATATCAAATTAAATATAAAATTTAATAATATTTTTTATGTTATTGTTATTTTTACATTTTATCAATGAGCAAATGAACAAATAAGGGCGCCAACTTTAACTTCTAGAGAGCGGCTATCAAAACCATCACATCCCTGCGTGAGTCATGTTTGAGGCACTACTTCAATAAAAAAAAACGATCTAGCATGTTGTCTCTTAAAAATGTAATAAATTTTAACTTTTTAGATGGTCGCATTTATGATAAAGATTATATGGATGATGATGAATCTCTTAATAAAAGATTAAGGTCTGCTTTTAGAGAAAGGATGGATGAAGACCGTGAAAACAAACTGGAAGAATTTGCAAGAAACTTGTATAATAACGTTGAAAGTAACCGACTACCTAGTAAGAAGAATGGAATATTTAACAACAAAATATTTAGCTACTAAAATAATACATATTTTAGGTGGTTTGGACACGGGATACCTTCGTGAACTCTATAATCGTTATTATGGAAACGACGTCAACTATCCAGTTGAAAACTTGGCTAAAAGATATTATCCGATTTATGGTATGCAGAATGTTGGTTTAAGAAAGCGTGGAAGATTTGTCGAAAATAACGAAGAGTCCAGTTATGCAGTAAGTCTTATTAACTATACCTTCGAAGATTATCTTCCTTTTAATTTCAGATTCATCATCACATTCCCCGTCAAGATGACGACTCAGATTATCATATGGGAGGATATGCTCAAGATTGCGAGTCTGGTCATGAAAATCCATATGGCAATACAAAAAGATTTCTAGTTGCTAAAAGAAGTAGTGCTTCCAAGATCAACAAGGACCAAAAAAGGTCTGTTAAGAAGCAAACCGATCCAAAAGTTGAAAAAGACCTAAGCAATATTTTCGGCGCTGAAAAAAATACTGAAATTGAGCATAATAAGTTAGAGGATGTTGCTGCTACTACTCCCAAGACTGAAGCAAAGACCAATGAAGGCACATTACCTCCAAGAAAAATTGAGAAAAAAGACAAGCCCAAGATGGACCCTAAAGATGACTTAAATAAGGAGATTTTTGAACCAGTCGCTCCAATGAACGATAGATCTCTGACGTTAAGAAAGAAATCGATCGATTGGTCCGATTACTTTGGTTTAGATCGTCGTAAGAAGTCTGACCCATCAAAACAGTTAGACAAAGAATGGTATAGAAAAGTGAAAGTTTAGCTTCTTTTATTTCATATTTATTTATTAATAGGTTGATGGAGAGGTATCACAAAGCTGTTGCTCTAGCTCCAAAAAAACGAAATATGGAACTTCCCTTTGATTCTTTTCATAACCATGAATCGACTCCTATGAAAAAAGATAGTCTTCCTGATCTAGCAGAAGCAAAAATTGCTGAAATGGATAAGAAACTTGGTAAGCTGGAAGATGAAATTGTTGAAGATGCATTAAAATATACTGGAGCGCATCATGAAGAAGCTGATTCAAAAGAGGTTTAAGAAAATAAGAATTAAAAAAATTAATATGCTATTAAATTTATCTTAATTTTAGGTTCAACAAGTTAAGGATAATATTATTTCCCGCCTCGCTCAAGCCTATAATATTGAAAAGATGAGGAATGCCTTGGAAGAGTATAAAATGGAGGTGGAGAAAGCTCGTAAGGAGATTGACTTGCAATCAAAGGTCAACCGAGGGATATTTGCTGAGAATATCTCCGAGGAGAAAAGAGTGGCTGTGCCAAGAAAGGAGGCCATTGATGATACCAGGGATACTTTAGATGGTGACAATAATATTAAATGCACTCAGGGAGACGATTGTCATGAACAGACCTATCCTACACCAACTGATATTTTGGAAAATCATTTTGGCAATTTAGGTAAGGTTTTAAGCCAAACCAGATTTTTTTTTAATTGCTCAATTTGACAGAATGCCCCGCAATCCAGAGAGCTTGTAATGATGTTGCGTCGTTAGTCGGACATTATGGACATGTATTTGAGGCCGCCTGTAATATGCACCAGATGTGTTTAATTTGTGTAAGTTAAGCTCTAATTATTTTTATGTAGTTTTTTTTTAATTTCCTGTTCAAATTGATCTAACTAGAAAAATATTATCTGAGCAGGTTTTAAAAAAAGATTCTTTCAACTTGAACATTCTGTATTTATAAAATAAAAAAATTATTGCTAAAACTGGTATTTCATCATAACCTACATGGATGCAACATTTTATATCCTTTTACGTATTATGGATAGTATTAGTGGATAATTAATAATATTCATATAGATGCAAATACCTTGAATTAAGTAATATCATTCTTTTCATTACGATTTTAGAGCAACAACAGCTGGTTTTCACCCACTCGTCAGTGCAATATGTTATTTTTGACTAAGGCATTTGAACTCTGTTTGGGCAAAGAGGAATGCAAAAAAGAAGCTCGACGGTCACTGAAGTACCTGATGGATATCAACAAGTCCTTACAGGCTCAAGCTACTTTAACTGAAGAATGCGAAGTTCAATGCCCTGAAATTGATGTTTTCTCCAAATAAATCCCAAGTCAAGTAGCGTTTTACTAAATGTACACGGTTACTAAATAGTACATCTCAATCTTTTAAATCCCCTTCCACAATTGGTTTACACTGGGTAATGCTTTTATCGGCCAAATATTCATTATTATCTATCTAGGTGTTTAAACCCGCATAAATCATTTCAGTAACAACTTATAGAAATCTAAAAAGGCTCCTTCTCCAGATGAACTTAGCAGTTGTTGCTTTTAATTAAAAGAGAATATTCTAACCTTGTTGATCGTTATTTTTTTATGTTTAAAGTTTATTGTCTTGATAAATAGTATTACTGATTATATATAGAAAATAAATAAAAAAAATATATATTATATCAATGTAACCCTAATCGAGCTCATATCAAGCGTTAATATAGCATATTTGGTATGAGCGAAGATAACCTTAAATGTATAATTGTATAACTTAAAATTACATATTAGATTAAGGCAAAAAATACAGATTGTCGTAAGAGAGATAACTATTTTAAGATAAAGTTAAGAAAAAACGATCTCGCTGTCCTGATGTAACTGTATGACAATAATTTATATCAATCTTTATCGACTAATATCACAACATACAGGAACATTTTCGAATTCTTACAAAGAGATCGTTTTAAAGACGAATTTTATGAACGGAGATGGAATGGACTTTATTAGACTATATTACTAACTATTTCAATATATTTTAAATGTAGTGATGAGTTTTATTTCTGCTTGGGAGTCCATAAATCATATGTTGTAAAATTCCTATATTGTTACATTTTTCAGTGACCGAATATTAGGCATTTAAAGAGGAAAGTGTAATTTATTAGACTAAAAATATATTTAATTATCAGAATTATTACTGTATAAAAATTTTTATCTACATTACAAGAGTAACAATACACTACAATAATTTTTAACTTCGTATACAATTTACATCGTAGAATTAAAAAACCTGAAAGGGAATATTCGCTATACATATTTTCTAAATAAACCTAATATTATTATGTATTTTGGCCTAAATAATCTAGTTTTTATAAATAAATGTAATCTAAATTAAATTGTTGTCGCCAATTTGGGCCAGACAAATTCGAGAAGAGAACTGAAAGAATTACGAAAGCCCCTACAGGAGGAGTAACGATTTAGGATGAATTCAGACTAGGTAGTGAAATTCTTTTTCTCAATAGAACTTGCTGGATAGAAGGATAGGAAAGCTTTCTGTTCCTCCAATGAACAAAAGCTACTTAATGCTTTACGGCATAATTTTATGAAACTAATAAAAAGTGTCCAGTCACTAATGATAATTTTTTTAGCAAATCGATAAGCATCTTTTCCGAGTCATTCTCATTTTTCAAAGTATGCTAGTTAAATTGTTTGACAGATTGGTAGCGGATGAAATGCATACAACATTATCGTATAGAGGGCTGGTAGATGATCAACAGCCTTTGTTTTTTATCGAAGCCATTCTTCTGCAGAGAATCTTGCCGCATATAAGGTGGCTCTTCTGATGCCTAATTAGAGCAAAGTTGCAAAGAAGATGCCATTTATTGTGATTTTGCAATGACCTTTGATATGGTGAAAATTCTTTTCTTTAAATTGAGTGATTTTAAATATTTAGATACCTTATGATTTGGATTACTCATTTGGTTGGACTATCCAAAGGTAAGACGTAGGGTGCAAAATTTAACAATTTAACTTAAATGATTCATTTCTGCTGCCTACTATTTGCTTATGATGCTAAATACAAGATTTTCAAAATTTTGTATGTCACTGTAATGTATTTTGATTCTCTGTGGATATGAACTCAATTTTTTTTAAATATTTATAAGTGTTGTTTTATCGGGTTTTGTTGATTAGCTAGGATTTGCACAATGCTTTTTTTTAATCAATTTTGCTGTTAAAGTAAACCTTACATAGATTTATTATTCTACATTTAGTAATAATTTAGAATTAAAGTATAACTTTTTTGTAAAATGGAGTTTCTCGTTAATTTTTTAATAAATAAATTAACATACATATTTTATTTTAATATATATTGTTGATTTTTTATTATTACTTATTTAGTGAATTAAACATAGTTTATTCATTTTGTAATGGAATGTATTGTAAGATTATTTACCTAAATATAAAAGTACCCATAAGCGTAATATTTTCTACCCTTTCCTCTAACTCTTCTTAAAGTTTAACCCTCCATTAGTCGCGTGGATATTTGTAACGCTAAGAGTTGCGCGGATGACAGTTGTCATCCAGTTATTATTTTTCAAAAAATGATTTACTAACGAAAAGTTTAGTGGAAAAATTTTTTATTTTTAAAATAATGTTGGATAATATAAACTAATGAATCAACCTGATACACTGATTTGGATTTTAATAGAACTAAAATTAATTCTAAATAAGTAACCAAAAGTACTGTACTAAATTTAAGTATTTACTGATTCTCAACACAACTGGTACAAATATTTTTAAGGTGGTCTAGACAGGCCCAATTATTAAATTTCTAACACCATTTTCTGCTCATTTTGTTACGTTGCCTCCCACACTGATAGCAACGTCCTCGTGAACCGGTTTTATCAAGTTGTTGCACTGCGTCCTCCTGGATCCCAACAAGTAACTTAGCTCTTCTGCGAACCTCCCTTGGGAGGGTTTCGATGCTCGCCCTCCGTTCTATTTGTGGTTTTATTAGAGCCCAACTTAGATTTTCTAGAAATTCAGCTTTTGGTATTTGTTGTTGAAGCTGCACAATGGTGCCTATAGATACAAAACGAATTTATTGCCGCTATGTTCAGAAAATCATAAAACAGTACCATGGGCCATCGTTTTATACTGCGTTGCACGTTATTTTTTTGACACGATTGATCCAAAAGGTCAACCCCAACTTTTGTCATATTATAAAAAGTGACCATTTCTGGCTTTCGTGCTTCGCCTGTTGAAGCATCTATGGCTCCATCAAAATGCATTGTAGATAATATTAGAACTGCTTTACCTTTTTTGAGGCAGTAGGATACCAGACTACAATCTTTCTGAAATCCAAAGATTGACGAATTTATTTGTCGGCTCTTGTTTGGTAAAAAGTCTTTGGGTATTTGTCATCCTGTTGTACTGTCATCCACGCGACTCTTAGCATTACAAATATCCACGCGACTAATGGAGGGTTAAATGATCAAATACAACTTTGTGGAAAAAGTTAAAAAAAAATCGTACATGAAATAAATATTTTATTTTTTAACAGTATATATCTTGCTACAACCATCAGCTTTACCTTTTCTAGTGTTCCCAAACATTGACTTTTTGTTTAAAATACATATCTTACCAACAAAGTACGATAGATCGTTACTCGAATAACTAAAGCATTTCGAACTCCAAATAGTACTTTATCTAACTAAATTTGTCATTAACATATTTAATTTAAATGAAACTGGTAAAACGACATCTTTAGATTTTCTCAAGACTATGAGTTTCCAAATTAGGTTATCGTTTAAACTGTTTTATTTCGAAGAAAAAGCAAATCAAATTTCTCTTTACTTACTGCCTTTCGGACATTGTTGGTGATGTGTATATAGAAGTTTCCTAAAGCCTTAGCCTCCAATGAAAAAATATTGCTAATAATTTGAGCTAAAATAAAAGTACTATTTATTATACACGGTCATTCAAAAATTTTTCTTTTAATTAAATATTTATTCAATGACAGAAAACATTTTACGAAGTAGCACCAAAATGATTTTGTTGAATTACTTTTCTTTAAAATAACCATGTATAATTATTCGGATTATTTAATAATCTAATACGAAACTATGTTTATCTATTCTAAACTCTTTCTAGACAGGGCATACATTCTTTTATCTTCTTAAGCAAAAATAATAAACTGTTTTGAACTATATTTTGCGATATATAGAATGGGTCGTTTTAATATATCCACCCAAATAGCTTCGAAAGTAAGCGAGATACAGAAAAATGTTTTACACCAAAGTTGTTGAGAACAGAGGGGGTAATGTACCTGTGAAGGTAATTTTTCAAGGTCAGAGCAATTCTTATAAATAACAATCCTTATTTTTGATACAAGATTCGAAAATTATACGTCTACCACAACTTACTAAAAACGACCTTGATAATTGACTTCAAGATCGAGATGGTTAAGATTATTTGACCATTTCTGCTTGATCCATATGTTAAACTATTTTTAAAATAAACAGCTAAAACGATCTCAAGGTCAAAACGACCGTCACAGATTCATGTCTTCATTTATCCTTAGCAACTTTTGTCTTAAACATTTTTCTGTATCTCGCTTTCTTTCGGAGCAATTTTGGTGCATATATTAAAATGGACCATTCTGTATAATTTACCTAAATGACCTGAGTTAACGATTAACATCACTAAAGAAATCTATAATATCAACAAATTCCATACGTAATCTATAAAATATTGAATACAAAAAAAAATTATTGCCTTTTCTGATATACATATTTTGGTATGTTAATATCTATACATCTACATTTTAAGCTTTTTGATACCTATTCCTTTTAATTTACACACGGACTGCTAATATTTCGAAAAACTAATATTGAGGCGCAAAACTTTTTCAGCAATTTCATTACTCCTTAAAAAGCTATTGAAAATATATATATGGAAATATGTCAAAATAAGAAACAGGTTAAAATTAAATTAGCTTTTGTGAAAATTATCTACATTTTTATCAAATATTGTCTTATATAGTGATCTTATATTATTTATTAAAGTGATAAAATGAGGAAATATTGCACGAATCAGTCTTTTTTAGGCTTTTTAATTATAGAATATTATAACTTAAATATATGTAATTACAAGTAATGCTAATAAATCAAATAAGTCGGCTCCTATTAATATTCTATTAAAATGTCTTTAAATTTGTTATTAATAAAAAATCAAATTTAAACCCGTTAAAAATTATACAGAATAACAATTAAAGTAAAAGATCACTATATATAATAGGATAATATACCGTAGCGACTAATATTTGCGTCTAGAAATCATAATATTATTTGATTCTCTTGAACTGTCCGATATTTTTGCAAACCAAAGTTTGTTATTTGCAAAAAAATCCTTTTATGCTTAATCATTAAGTTTCGTTGTTAAATTAAAATATCTAGTGACATTTATTAATGGTAAAACTTACTATTTGTTAAAATATTCCTTCTATGCCAACTTCTTGATCATCACTTACTTCTTAAATGTCTAATTTTTTATTTATTTTTTGTTACTCATTTTGTTTAGTGAAATTTTGAATTCTTTCAGTTTTGTGGAAATTTAGCTGGCTTTAATATTGATTTATAAAAAAAAAATTATTTAAGAGTTTCTAAATTATTCAACAGCAAATAAAATGATATAATTTTAATACGATGTAACGATAATAATTTTTTAGGTAATATTATGATTTCTTTAGATTAGCCAACATCATATTATCGAATGAAATATAAAAGTTTAATTTTTTGTTTTATAATACTCATACATGGAAGCACATATAGCTGCTTAACCAACTTTTTGTCAAGTTTGACACAAACTACCAATTTTGCAATACTCATTTCTAAATGTGAGTGGCTGAGATCCTATAAACGATATTATTTACTTTAAAATCAACTAATACAAATTCTTTCTAGCAAATAACTATTAATTTAATTGACCAATTTTTGTTCTACAACGCACAAGATATTTTATTACGAAAAACAGCATGTAAAAAATAAAATTGTATAATATATGAATTTAAAAATAAAAGATAAATTAATATTCATTTTTAGTAATATCACAAGAAATTCAGTAAAGGTTGCTGTAAAAATAGTTTTAGATAATTAAGAGTTGGTGGTTCAGAATCCTTTCTAATTATATACCGGCAATTCTAGTATAATTTTGCCTACAAAATACTACAATATTTCTGAACAATTTACTTCTACTTTAATAATAGGTGCTTTTATTATTTTAGGGCTTAGAAAATATCTAAATCTTCTGGATATTGTCTTTTCCAGTAGTTACCATTTGAGATCCAATCTTCTTGTTGAGTATATGGGTTTATGCCCTGCTTAAACCATCTAAAATATTTATATAATGACATCAGCTAATCAAAAATTCAATTTTTCCTAACCTTGGTGACCACTGAGTAGCATTTTTGCTTTTTCTGCTTTTATTAGCATCTCTCTGCTTCTCCTCTAATCTAGTTTTTTCTATGGCAGCTCCATCAATATCTCCTTGCTCTAATTTTCTAATGTCAGGCCTCAATCTGGAGTCGGTTGGACAAATTACTTTTTCCATTCCTTGCTCTATTTCATTTAACGACATTGCGAATTCCGTAAATTGATAATACTAAAATAATTTAAAAATGTTCATTTTTTTATCAAATATTTAAAAGCAATAAATCTTAATACTTGTATAAAAAGCATATTCTTACATCTCCGCTTTGTGGAGGCCTTGGCGCTACTTGCCAAAGAGTTGTAGAGTTGGCTATCTCAATATTTATATTAGCATCACCTTTCGGCAGTTCTTCAGGGTCACAGTCATCAGCCTGCAAGAACAGAATTAAGTATTATTAAGTCATACTACCTATTGATATTGGAAGTTACTTCTTGCGTAGAATTTTGAGATTTAAATGTTGCTACTTTCAAGCTGTTGAATTTTTGCAGCATCTTTTTGGATGTGTGGGAGGGAGACTCATTGGGGCTCTTACTCCTCTGATCATTCTTCAGCTTTTGTTCTTTTGTATACTCCTCATATGAATTGTAGTCAACACATTTAATATACTCAGTCCATTTACCATAAATATGAAAGAGTTTTTGTTTACTAAATATTTAATAATTAGTATATTTTTTTATGATTCATAAATTACTTAATTACCTTTTGTCTGATATATATCCCTCAACCCTATGTAGGTTTTTTGAGCTACCGCCAGCTTGTTTGAATGTTAAATTGGCTTTATAGGTTGAACCATGGCTTATAATTTCCATATTTCCGCATTGCTCCATCCACATTTTGCCCATGATGATATTGTGAACGCAACAAGTGACATTTGTCCAGGTGTATGCTTCTTTCAGCCTATAAATTTACCTATTTAAAGATCTATTTGTAGTTTTTCTATATATTTTTTACATAGTATAAAGATAACACTAAGCTCAATCCACTTATTAAGTTCTTAATTAATTTCACTGAAGTTCCTATTAGAAAAAAACTAATATATTTTAAATAAACCAATAATATTCTTGGAATAAATTATGCAGAAAATTAGATCTACAACAGATATGACCAAAATATAAAAGTTAGGGTTAGTCTTTAAAAGTGGAAAGAATATTATAATAGAAGTATATAAATGAACTGAAATTGGAGTTCATTGAGTTACATTACATTAAGTATGATGATGACAAACTTTCAAGAAAGTATCAATTCTTTAATTACACAATCTTTACATTTACATGTGTATTAGTAAATCTATTACAAATATTCTGTAAAAGGATTAAGAATTATAAACAGAAGGTTGTTATAAAACACTGTGGATATAGGGTAGGTTAGATTAGATTACTTAATCCAGCATATCAACGCTACAGAAGGAAATAATTTTAAAAGTAGTAGATCTTTCTTATGCTTCAACTCAATCTGTTTTACAAAAGGGCAAGGTGTCAACTGAATAATTAAGTAAGGTGCTTGAAAATGTCCGTTTTTGTATTTAAAATTAGAACATGCATTTTACTAATATAAAATCGGAATAATAACCGAAATATTTTAGTCATATTTTCATGCCCACATAAGAAACATAAATGAGTTATTTCTAATGTGGGATTTATTAGGGTAAAGTACGAAGTAACTTACTTTGGAAATTCAACAGTTATGGTGCCTTTAGGTTGAATCTCGACGCTTTTACCCCAAAATTTTAATTTGGGGTGAATCGATCCATGAAAAACCCAATCATCTCCCCCCTCAGCATGAAATGCTGAGACAGGTGGATGGTGACTAACTTGCTCACAGACGATCCTAAAATCTTCCCTTTCTAACTCATAGGTTTCACCCAATAAGGGATTAAATGGTTTTCCCAAGCGCTCCCAATTAGATGCCAAGGCACTTACAGCAAAACCTATACAATATTTAAGGATTACGTTTTTAATTAAAATGTTGAAACATTCTTACCAATAACATATTGCAATCTTTTTAGTGGATCTTCTTGTTGAGAAGCGACTTTGAGTAGATGAGCATACTCCATGTATTCAGCCATCCGTTGGAGGAAACTCAATGGCTCGTTAAATACAACAGGCATGGTAATTTTACTTAGTTCTTTTCCTATGCAGTTTTTTAATACAGCCCAGATGTTGTAATCAGTGTGAAACATTGGTACAGGTAAAATAAGCCTAAAAAATATTAATATCAATTTTATAAAAATACATACTGCACCCTCAAGCAGAGGACAAGATCGGGTTAAAATTACATCTCAGCTTGTTAAAGGCAATTGAAGTGATACCTGATTAAATTCCTTTTCACTTTTTGAAGTATCTCCTTTATTACTCCCAGCATGGCACCTTGAAACCCGAGTTATAATTTAATTAAATCTAAGAGCTAACGAGGAACTTATAGTAAACAACTCAGAATTACTTTTTTTTACTGTAATGGTTACTACAGAACCTGATTTAAGTAACTTAAAAAACTTGTTTAAGTTTGTAGGTTAATATTAATACCTGTCTAATACTTAATTTTACTGTGCCTTTCTAAACTTCTGTGTTTCTCTAAACCAGCCAAGCACAGCAAAATGAAAAAAAAACTCCCTAGTTCACAAATTTAGGTCATTATTATTATGTGTGATTCAATTTAGTTTGGTTCTGAAGAGTTTCTTTTCTTAAAAAAGAGTATATATTAGACGGGATATATCTATAAGAGTATAAAAGAGAAAGGTAGAGATATTTTAGAATCCAATAAGTGGGTTAGGCTGCACAGTGAAACTATGGGATCTTCGCAACTACCATGGGATGAAATCGATAAAAAAATCTGAACTAGAAAGCTCTGCTTTCCTTTATTAGAAGGAAAGGTTGCCTGGCTAGGGTTTTAGAGGACGGTCAGCAATGACGACGGGGTCACTAGGGTTTGCGCAAAGGAACTTACTACCGACAACTACAAATTCTACTATGGCCCGCAAATGCACGTATTATTGTAGACTTGTATATATGTTATAGTGGTGACAGGGTGAATATAAAAAAAGGGTTGCTTTGACGAATGGTGATGATGTTAAGAAAATATATAATATATTATATCGGTGTAATATGGATGTAAATATGTTTATAAAATTACATATAACAAACCAAATTCAATTCAGAAAAAAAAAAAAAAAAATATATATATATATATATATATATATATATATATATATATATATATAGAAAAAATTCAACAATTCAGAAAAAAATATATATATATATATATATATATATATATATGTATATATATCCCGATTACAAGCTGAGATCCATTTTTGTTATACGATCAAAAACCCGAGATCCGATTTTCAAGATGAGATCCGTTTTCGGATCTCGCCTTGTAACACGTGTATATAGGTCGCATTTGAATGCTAAAGGTCTAAAACGACTTTTTTTAAAAAATTGTCCGGATCTCGTTTGGCACGATTATGTATATTATATACTAACATGTGTTCCGTCCTAAATCTCTAGGTGGCGCTCGAGCCGCCTTCCCCTGTGTGCTGTATTTCAGTTAAGACGAGATCCGTCAATCGCGGCAACGTTGATGAATTATTTTTTAACTGCAGGCGCGGATTTTTATGGGGCATTAGAAAATGAGCTTTGTCTTGAACTTGATGATTTGCAATATATAGGGACATAAATTATTATTTTTAGTTGCCAGCGTTTTCTAAAGTATATTACGACTAAGACGAGATCCATCAGACCAGCATGACTAATGTCTTTAAGCAGGTGATAAAAGTATAAATAGAGGAAATAAACTTTGATTCTCTAGAACTAGAACTTCTTTGCATAACGTCAAAAAAATTAACTGTTAAAACATTTTTAACTTATACGCTGCAGCTTTTATTAGAATCCGCCAACAAACAACTGCAGAGAAAGAAAATAACAAAATTTGAAATGTCAAATTGTATGTAGGTACCGACCCAAATTTAACATTTTTAGCTTATTTATAGCGCTCTTTTCCAAAATTAAAAATTTATTTTTTTTATGGTATGTTTAAAATTAGAAAATTTAAATAAAACAAAGTCAATTTACCACTAGATGGGTTGTGATAGAAATCAAGTAAATACGTCAAAAAATGAACACTTATGTTAAAATATTCTCGTTTTCTTTTTAACACTTCTTTAAAAAATAACACACATCAAT